>NC_139480.1:54057879-54657879 GCF_008360975.1 Lichenostomus cassidix
ACTTGTAAGGTAAACTGTGAGCAGAGAAGTTTAAATGAATACTGTTGGACATACTGAGGAAAACAAAAATCAAGTTGAAAGACAGAAAAAGCATCAAAATGTTCAGAGAAAAAATCTGCTACTTAAAAGTAACAGAAATTGTATGGTAATGTTCTTTCATCAAATTACATAGCACTTGTACGGTACAGAGGCACTGTGAAAATCAAGATGCTATTGAGATGTGCATAATAAATAAACAGAAAAAAATTATTTACAAAAAGACAGCAATCACTCAATGAAGTAAATGCAGTAATTGCAAAAGAATTGTCAGAAGCTTTTACTGGAATCTTTTGCCTTCTGCAAGCCCTTGGCTATAACCCTGGCCCCTCAGTAGGTGCAAAGGAGACAGAAAGAACGAGGCAAAGTAAAATAATCAGGTGTCCAGAGAATAACAACTTCCAGACATTTGCAGTTTGAACAATGGAAGGAAAAGTGAGCTACCAAATGGGGTTTGTGTCATGGAGGATGTGAATCCAGAGACAGAAATGTTTGTTCTTGGTGAGGACATTTTGTTGATCCTATAAAGGAAGGAACTGTCAGTGAGCCTGAGCTGATGTTCACATCTGCAGTGCAAAGCCAAAAATGCCAGTGTGAGATCAGGGATCCTGAACAGAAAACAAGTTCAAGGTCACCCAAGTAGCAGAGCAGAAAGAATAAAGCCAAAACCCCTCATCTATTGACAAGCTCATCCACAGGATTTATTTAATTGATAAATACTTAAAAGCTATGAAATACACTCTAATGCACTGACTTGTGAGTTAATGAACCAGGGCATTCCTCTGGATAGACTTGGATAGACTCAGAACAACTTGGCTGAGATTCCTAAGCCACAATGGTTTTCTATGATTCATGTGCCAGATGCCTGTACTTTCAGGCCAGGTCTTCTCACTGTTTCTTTGAACTTTTAAAAGCCTCATGTCTTTTGCACAGTGTTGATTTGTAATTTCTGAGACTCAACTTTTTTCTTTCCCGTTTCTGATTCTGTATAGTTGTTTATCTCTGTTTTGCCTCACTACCTCGTGGCCTTGCTCTGCTCAGGTTTTTTTCTCTAACAAAAATGCACAATTTTGTTAATAATGTACTTCTTTGTGGAGTTAGGTAGAGTGATGCTACACTGCAGTTTGTCTTTCAGACTTTGGTGGGGATCTCTTTAAATGCTTCTCTAAGCAGGTAAAGAAACATCCTCACCCTACATGGATTTTAATTCCATTTTAATTCCAGCAAAACCAAGAGCTGAGGGGTAGAATCCCCTCCCTTGACCTTCTGGTCAAGCTGCTTTTGGTGCAGCTTTCAGAGCCCCTCCTGTATCCATGGATTTATAACTGCTGTGGAGAGGGAGGAAAGGCAAATGCCTCCCCATAACCTCAGAGATGTTACCTCCACCCTCACTCCTGTGCCAGATGTAGAAAATCTCCCAGGCATTCTTCTCAACTCAAAGAGAACACCAGCGCCAGCCAAGAGACACTGCCAGATGCAGAACGTTTTAAGGCCAACTGATGGTGCTGGATATGCTCTAATCTCAAATTAAATTAGTAACTAGAGGCAACACACCGGGAGCTTTTCTAGTCTGCTTCCTCAAGAAGTAAATCGAATCCCAAATAAAATATTCAGCATTTAGGAGGTGAGCACAGAATTCTGTGAGTCTGAGCACAGCCCTTAATGTGCACTGAGGAAGCATTTCTCTAAGACACCAGAAATGCTGGCAGCTCGCTTTGGTGCCACATCCAGCATTATTTGTTTTAGAATCTGCACTCCTCTGGAAGCATGAAAAACAATCTGGGGTGCTCTGGGGAATTTCACCTCTACCTCTCTTTACCCTTGCATTTGTCTTCCTTTTGATCTATTGCTCCCCACTGCCCAGGGCTGACTTATCTGCTGTACAGCCACTATCTGATCCATACTCTCCTACCCCAATGGCCACAGCCAGGCTTTCCCTCTACAGCCAAACTGCTGATACTGTGACAGGTCCTAAGTCAACACTTCATCAGCCAGGAGCCTTTATCAGCAGGAGAGAGGAACCCCAGCACTGGCAGCAGTGACAGCTCTGGCCAGCAAAGATGTTTTTAGAATGATATTCTTGGCGTCTTGCGGCATCTTTAACAAAGCTGGCAGTGACAGCTGAAAACCTGCCAGGTAGATTTGCCCAGAAGAAGGAAATGGGATGTGGTAGGGTGTGGTGGTGAAGAGAACATTTTAGAGCATATTCACATTTTCTCACACATATTTCTCACCCCTTAACACTTGGGAAGGGAGAGACATTACTTTGAGGGGCATGTCCCATCCAAACAAACAAGACAGTGGGAACAGACCAAAGGGATCCACCAGCCTTATAAAAACCACCTCTCTTCCAAGCCTGGCTTGACAGATTACCACAAAACATAGTAGCAACAGCCCTGCCTGAATAAACAGCCTGCCAAACTTCTGGCAAGAACAAAATGAATTGTGTGGAAATAATAGTTCAGACAAAAGATCTGGGTTTCATATAAAGAACTTCTGCTCACCAGTTGCACAGCTTCAGATACATATTTGTAATTCTCCGTGCAAGTAATGCCAGAACACCTGCAACATTAAAGCTCTATGATACCTAAAAACCACAAGCTCAGCTCCAGTAAAGACCAAAACCTAAAAGTGAAGTTTAAAGACCCTGACACCACAGCTACTTGCTGAAACTCAGTGATGCTGAGATAAAAATCCATTAGTCTTAAGAGGACATATCCATATAACCATTACTTTCAGCTCCTTCTCTGTAAAACATGAAGCACAACTGCTTTCTCTCCTGGATCCTTAAAGTACCATGTTTTAACATTTGTCAAGTACTTTCTACCCTCATGCAGCAAGAACTGGTACTTGTTTATTCTGCCAGTCAAAATAGTTGGCTGTCTCTGCCAGAGTGGTTAAAGTTCTCTGGGGTAAGTGAAAGCAATCAGGTAAATTAAAATGAAAAACCAAGCTAGAGACTTACTTCAAATGGGAAAAAAACCATAAATTTTTCAAAAAGATCAAAACCATGTTTGTGTAAAAAAAAAAAAAAGAAAAGCAAATAACAACAAACCACCAAACAAATAAACAAAAACCCAAAACCACTCCTAACACTGTAACACTTCACTGAATTCCCTGGCTGTAGCTGGTAGGTTTACAGAAATACGTGGGAAAACAGCTGCTGCTGGTGCTATTGACTGGACAAGACAAAGGGATTAAGGGCTGAACCACAAACCAGCCCTTTCTGATGTATTCTCCATACCAAGGTGGCAGTCAAAGAAACTTTCATCAAGGCCACCCAAGCTTTTCTAATAACATTTATCACCACGGGGAAACAAAACCTGAATCCAGAGATTGCTTTGGGTTCAGAATTAATTTCTATAAATCCCATGAAGCTCATAGTGCCTGGCAAACACAAGGTTTATGCTCTCCCCACTCCTGTCACATCTATCTCTAAAGACCTCTCATCCATACAGACAAACAAGCCATGCCCAGGGAACCAGTTATAATGAGGTCCTCCCCGACACTGAACTTTGCTCCTCCCCAGCAGAAGTTTGCTCTGTAAAGGGGAAACTGTTTTATGGCTTTCCTTCTGGAAAATCCTGCCTCATGTACCACTTGCTCCTCAAGCCAAGGGCAGCAATGTGAACTGCAGGTGAGGTTAGACCATGGTTGTGTCTGCTCTGTAAAGTGCACCTGATTTCTCCAGTAGCTGGGACCAAGTCCAAAGGATACAGCTATTTACAGAACTTCTCTTACATCTCCTGGTGGGCATGGTCACAGATTTGCACCCAATTTGCCAGATTTGGACCCAATTAGTACAGCACATGTCATCCACCTCAGTCATCCTCTTTGCCTGTACTGTACCAAGGCAATTATGCCCAAAATCAGATTTTGGTTATTCTGTTTCAGAATAACCCCACCAGGGACCAACCAAGCTTGTGATATTGTTTCCAGCCCAGGAGATTCCTGCATTTCAGAGAGGGCATCAAGAGTGTCAGCTGGGAATGCTGCATCCCTGTGCCTGACTGCCCCTTAATGTACCACACAAAAAATAGGGAGGATTTCCCAAAGCCCTCCCACAGCAGCCACATTACCATGGAAGAAAACCAAATATTTTTAACTATTTATTTCCCATCCCTGGGGATAAACTCGTTGGAAGTGTCCAAGACCTGGCTGTGCAGAGTCTGGGGAGGATGTCTACAGTGTCTGCATGGGGGTGAGTGACTTCTGGCCTGGCTGGTGGCATCAGCTCCGACTGCCACCTTGCAGAGCACATGAGGTCGCTGGCCTCTGTCAAGGGGAGTGAGGAAAAGGGACAACTCTGTGAGAAAGAGAGGGAAAACACCCTACTAAAGAGGATGGAATGGAGTAATTAGCTTCTTCCTCTGCAGCCTCCAGCATGCTGCCAAACCACGCTGGCACACGACAGGCGGACAAAAGGCTTTTTCAGCTGTCACACGTGTCACAGCCCTGGCCAAGGACAGCAGCCGTGTCCTCGTGCCTTTCAGGGACTTGCACACATGTGCTGCTCTGTCTGCAGGCCAAGGGAAAAGCAGCCTCAGCCCTCAGCAGACCTACAGATGCAAAATGCTCATTGCAGTGCTGCTGGCACTCAGCATATGCTTACCCTGATTGATTTCTGCTGAAACAGAAGCCAGAGTTTCTTCCTGCCCAGGCCCTCTCTGGTGGAAATAAGGGGCAGCCTGTGTCCTGGAGAGCTTAATCCAGCACTGAAAATGACATTTTGTCCTTACCCTTTTCCATCATTTCTGGATGCAGGCATTTGAATTGAAGGAAGCCAAGGCACTGATATTACGCCTCACGTATTTCATTTCCTAGGAGCTAAGCGGTGAGTGGTGCTTATGCAACCTTAAAATGAAAGCATGTTATGGGAACAGACTGTCCTTTTTTGTGTTTATTCTGCTCGGGAAAAAAAGAAATCACCAACATTTAAAAGGATTCACCCAGCAGCAAGATGTTTTTCCTGCAGGACTACTGGAACATGAGTTTCTTTTCTGTCCATGTGCACGTCTGTGTTTCTCACAGACGCTCATGGGAGCTGTGGTTTTGTGCAGAGGCAATAAGGACAAATTAGCATAAAATTAACATACCCTCCCTCTGATTGTAATCCACAGGAGGAGAATGACAAACCCCTACTCCCTCTACGAACACTGCCTAGATCCACGAGCCTGACTTTATTTAACAACAAGCTGAATGCCTAAGACCAACTGGGATATCAGACATTACAGCAACAGAGGTTATTAATTGGATGGTATGTAAAATTCAGTGATGTGTTTTCAGGGTGTACCTCACAGTACCAGTCAAGTTATAAAATTCAGACACAATTACATGCCAGCTGAATACATTTGCTTCATTTCACTATACTGTATATTAAACTTTCCCTTTCATGTTTGCATAATAAATCTGAATGGAGCTCTTTACTGCACTCACACTTGTTTGATTGCTTTTGGTTATTTTATAGCATGTGCTTTGTAGATGGGGAAGGAGGAAAAACAAAGCTTTTATTACAAAACTGTAAAACAAAATTAAATGCGAATACCTGCTGTAGAGAGGTGATTAACACACTTCATGTTAACTTATGTGTACCACTTTTTAGGACTGACATGTAACTGCTGATGATATTATTTTAGGGGATGTCCTAACACCAGAACATAGAACAAAGCATGGTTGCCCAGGTTCATTTTCTGCAGGTACAAATGCCATGGGGAGGCAGACAGCCACAAGAACCCCCTGTGACTTGTCCACAGATTTTTTTTAAGGAGATACCCCAGGTGAAACTCTCCAGGTGGCAGAAAGACAACACAGAGCCTGAGCAGCGTGTCAGCCTCCCACCAGCTTTGTAGAACATGAGTGGGTCTTGGTGTGGTGAATTCCTAGGAGGGAATTCACCTTCTAATTTCTGTCCCCAAAATGCTGCTCAGACAGTGAATGAGAAAAGAAAAATTTGGGGGTTTTCACTCTTGCAACACAGGGGTGAAGAACCTGCTGTTTGCTGAGTGTCAAACGGATCTTTCAAAGCCTTTTGGCAAACCACAAATTAACGCACCCCAAAAATACATCAGGAAAAAAAAACCAAACAACATTAAGACAACTCACTCCCACCTCTCCCCCAGTAAAAGCTGCCCCAGTAAAATGCAGAACAAAGAAGGTATCAGTAGTAAAACATTACATTTGAAAACACAGAAGCCTCACAAACAGGAAAACAGAAGAAAGTCACAGACAGCAATAAGTTTGTGGGAAAAGATAAAGAACCATTAAGTGAAGATATAAAAGCGCATATAAACATTTCCAAGCATACCAGGAATAAGGATTGTGAAAGGCAATCTAGAGAACCACTAGATCAAGAAATACAGGAAAATATGATACACTAGAAGCAATCCACAATCCCACACTACAGCTGAGGGTTCTGTCTCTGGCAGTGATCAGCATCTAGTAATGTGAAAAACAGTTTTAAAAAAGGACTAGTGTATTTCTTCTTACCTTCTGGCTAGGTGTGATTTAGAGATTCTCTAAAGTAAAGCTTGCATCTGCATCCCCTCAGTTTTATACACCTTTATCATATAGCCTAGTCACCTTTTCACCAAAATGAAAGCAACAAAGATGAGGAAAAGTGTGCAAAGTGTGAGGATGAAGTAACAGGGATTCTTCAAGTCAGAAAGAAAAAATTGGCCTGTGGGCTGCTGGCAGAGAGGTCTATACAGTTCCAGGCAGGATGGAGGTAAACAAGGGATGACTAATCACTCACTCTTTCTTAGAATGCAAAAACTAGGGAGCATTTAAAAAAAAAAATAGCACATACATGTTTTATGAGAAAGGAAAGGCAGTAAATTTTCAAGCTGTTCACGGATTGGGGAACTCACTGCCACAGGACATGCAGATATACAAGTGTAAACAGGTTCTAAAAAGACAGACTCACAAAAGAAAAGCTGTCAATGACTAATAACCATCAAAGGCTCCACTTCTGCAGAAAGTCCCAAAAGCCAGAGACAGCTAAAAGCAAGGAATTTGTGTCCAGGGAGGTTTGTCTATATATGCCCTGGGTTTACATGTTTTCTCTAAGCAACTACTTCTGACACTGTGCAGGAGAGATCCTTGGCCTTCCCCGAGCCTCACATGGCAGTAAGATTGTGCCATTAAAACCCACATAAATTAAATATCATGTTATGAAATGAGCCTGTGGATTATAGCTAGGTCTCAGGCTCTAGTGCCTATATTCTAACTTTCATGCACCTATAAATATTAAAACACTGAACAGTGCACTTGAATGTGCAAAACACAGGCTTATCACCATTCAAATACCATGTTATCTGACAAGAGTAATTTATTTGCTCATCAGCCCATCATATTTTATTCAAGTCCAGTAAAAACTATCATTTCATTGTTCCCAACAAGCCCTAATCTCAGTATGCAGCTCTTGGTTTTATACAGATGCTAATTATTATAACTGCAGGGCAAATCAGCACAACATGACCAAATAAATAAATTTTGCTGAATACATAAAAGAAAACCCCCCACACCCCCATACTTGTTGGTTCTCCAGAATCACAGCTGTACAGTGTTAATACTGTACTCATGATCTTAATAGAAAATAATCCCTTGAAAATTAATTGCCACTAGACATTAATAAGCACTTTGTTAATTAAGCCAGTAAGCCAATTAGGCCCAAGGTGAACTCGAGGGCAATCAACTCTATAAACAATGTGAGCTAAGTCTTAGAAGTGCACTCTAATTTTTAAAAAGCCTGTTTTAGGAGGCTGGATAGCTTGTGGGATTGCTCATTACAGAACAAAGCAACTGCCCGAATTCAACCCAGATCAGGAGCAGCCAAGAGCCATCATCACCCAGCAGCTTATCTGTGTCTTCAGAGCAGCTGCTCTAGACCTCATTTGAGACCTCACCAACTTGTAATTAATAGCTTCTCTAAGTAAACCAAATCAGAAAGCCAGCAAAAAGCAATTCCAAAGTGCCTCCTGGGAGAGAGCCTGAGATGTAAGGCAAGGTAGGGTGTAGAGAGAGCAATTCCCAGCTGACTCCCTTTGACTCCAGGTGAGCATCAGGCAGCTGGCCCTGCTCCTTCTGCTAGGCTTTCACAACCACGGGGCATTCACAAAACCTGCACAGAAACAGCTCAAGCCTTTCTGAGGAGATGTAAATATTCAGCAGCTCTTCCATCTCCAAAAGTCTGCATTGCATGGCCCTCCTTATTTAGTCCCAGGAGCAGAGACAGCACAGGCAGGAGTGCAGATAGCTCAGAAAGCTTCATTTCTGCGTTTCCTTTACAGCTGAGAGGAGCAGAACCCTTCCTGGGCTCCCATTCCTGAAGTGAAACCCGTGTTTCTCAAACAGGGAAGCTGTTAAGGGAGCCCCTTGCTAAAACCACTCCTCTGTGGGCATGGCTGAAGATCTGCCCAGGCCAGTTCTCATGGCCCCAAGGCTGCCAGAACTCAAGAAGTGTTGACTGGTGTGACTCCTGGCGCTCTGCTGTTCAGGGACTTGGACTCCATGAGCCCTGTGGGTCCCTTCCAGCTCAGGATATTCTATGATTCCATGATTTTCTCCTCCCCCGCTGCTCCTGTAATGGGTTTGGTTCTGTGTCTGTTCACAGGTCTCAGCAAGCTCAAACACTTCAAGCCAAAAGCATCCAGCTTCCCTTGCTTCTCTGCTTAAACAAAACGAGTTTGTCCATACAGTTAATTTGGCACAGGGCTGGAGAAAACTCATTTGTTTCTCTAATTGATTCCATTTGAAAAAAGCTGCCATTAATCCTTGCACATCTGTTGGCACTGATAAATGTGCCCTGAGTTTTGAGTGTTTATCTTGAGGCCTTGCAGGCTGGGCACTCAGCTCCACCATCACCTTCTCACTTGTGTTTTTCAGCAGGCTGTGGACACTGAACCCACCAAACTGGAGGAATAATGCCATGCCTCACACTCTTGCCAGGGATAACCATTCCTTGTTACTTCATCTTTCCCATCAGAAGCTTGGACTGCACAGTAACTTATATGAGAAAGTAACATGTGTGGTTAAAAGGCCTTAAAATTCACAGGATGCAAATGAGCAGACAATTATTCTGTGCATAATGAGGAGCTGCTAAGTTGGAACATGTTCAGATATACTCCTAAGTCTCTGTAATAATTTTTATTAATTTTTAAGAATGCTGGATCATCTCATCTGAAGCCAAAGCCATTAATATTTGCATTAATTAGTGCTCGTAATACAGTATATCTTTGGAGTTCTACTGCAGCCATTTGAATCTTTCCTTACACTGACTTTTTTTTAGAAAGATACCTTGATGAAGGGGATTCAGGAATTCTTTTCAGCCTAGTGAAAATTTTTTCTGGAATAGTGGTCTGCTTTCTACTTTGGTTTTTCTTGTCTTTTTTTCTGAGTGTTTGTTGGTTTTGGGGTTTTTTAATTCTCTTCCTGCCTCAGTAGAATATGGGAATAATGATGTAGGTTTGACTATGCATATAAATTGAATAATTTGCAATAATGCTCTAAAGTGCCACCGGGATAGAATTCAAAGGGCTGTTTGCAGAAACAATTGCTTTTTAAAAAAATTAATTTCTGAAAAATAAATGCAGAAAATGGCGAGATGGCTCAGGGGATTGAAAATGGCTGAGGGAGACTTTCATCTCCCAGTGACTGCTTCAGATCCTACTTAGGCTGAAGAGCAACCACAGAATATTACTGTGAGAAAAATACTTTGGGTCTCTGCAAATTTTATCAGAATAATCTGTGCTGAGGTTATGAGCAAGACTGGAGCTCACTGCAAATAATAGCAGAGTGTAAATTTTACTACATATTTTGTAGAGGTTTGGTTTCTTTTTAAAGTCCTTCTACTGATGGAATATAAATCTATAATTTTTTTCAAATAGCAATTGTTTCATCACAGACATTGTGAAGCAAAACGGAATTCAGAACTTTGCCTATAACTAGAAGTGGTTACCCTTCCTCAGACCTCTATACATTTGTGCCAATATTATCAGAGTAGATGATGTATTTTCATGATAGTAATCATGTGTATTGTGTTAGTTATGTAACAGAAGAAGATAAAAGATGCTTAAGCCACTTAAGACTGGAAGAAAAATAAAATTCTGTTTTCAGGATGGGATCATGGTTCAGTGATATTAAGAATCTCAGGCAGTTTAAGACAAATGCGCAATCACTTTATACTTTTCATCAATTTGTAAAAAGACATCAACAATCCATTTTACTACATAAAACTGCCACATATGTGTATATATATACATATGTGTATGTATTTATAAATTTTTATTTATAAATGATCAGACATCAGGTCCATCCCTTCCACAGAGAGAATCAGATGCTTCAGAGAGATGCTTCACCAAAAGCAGGTTTGCTTGAGGCTGGGAGGACATCAGGATGGACAGGAGTGACAAACCATCCCCTTATGGTTTCACAGCCAAACAGTGCTGACTTCCAAAGCTTCTTGGGAGGAGATTTCAAACACCTCCAGGAGCACACGCTTCAACCCTCCCTAAGGTGCCTAGCAAGCACCTCAAGAATGTAGTTGTTGATTTTTGGCAATATCTACGATATCTTATAAGATTTCCAAACAGATAATGAGGAGCAGCCTGTGGCCTGAACACTAAACACTGAAGGCTGAAAGGATGCAATTGCTGAGTGTTGAAAAGCTGCCAGCAGCAGCTTTCTAGTAATGCAGACATGGTGAGAGGCTGCTCCAATGTCAACACAGAAAAGGGTTAGAGAGTTGATCTTATTTCAAGGTTGAATAAACCTGCTCCCAGTTATTCACATAGCTGTGAGTATCTACCTGCTCCTTTCCCAGAGAGATGACCATCCTGAGATGCAGCTTTAGGGTGGCCTTGAGGCAGAGGCAGGATTGGGCACAAAGGAAGCAGGAATGTGAACATGTGAAAATGGACTCGCCTTCTAGAAAGAGCTGAGGTGATGGGGTTGATCTTGAACTACAGGAGATCCAGCTCTGAGCAAAGCCAGCATAAATCACTGCTCTGTGCAGGGTGGGTCAATCCAGTGCTTCATGGGAATGGAGAGGAAAGAGATGATGGGGAAAACAATCATTGTCATCTCTAAAAAGATTTGCCTCTGCTGTTTCTGAGGACAGGAAAGGCTTTTACATCAGCTTCATAAGGGACTTAAAAAGCAAGTTCCAGAGCCACAGCTCCTGCCCTCTGAGGATGAGGCTGTCACTGGAGCTGATCTTTCAGGACATGAACAGGACATGAAAAGAATAGCAGAGGGTCAATTTTGCTATGGCTATAACCACCCTGTGACACAGCAATGCTCTGCTCCAAAGGTGGTTCAGCAAACAGAGACACAGCTCTGCTCAGAGGCAGGGAGAGGAGCTGGGTTTTCTTCCCTGGATGCCCTTCACGATGAGGCAGTGAAACACTGTGTGTTTAATCATGGTGAAGGATAATAGAGAGCAGAGAACCAGGGAGGCAGCTCAGCTAACTCCAGGCATGCTCTGTTAAACCCTATATGATATAAAAATGGTTTATAGCCCATGCAGCATACTTCCCTTGGATAAGGACCATCGCACACTGAAATTAAAAGTAATTAGTGTCCCTTAAGCATTTGAAGAGAATTGTTTTTATAAAGCATTTCCTTCAATCTTTAGGGGGGAAAAAAACCATACAGGAAAGGCATTTTTATGCAGAGTGGCATTTGTTTACATCTAACACCCTAAGAGATTAGAGCTGGCTTTCAGACCAGTTATTACAGCTACAAAAAAGTTGCTGTTAAACTCCCATTGAGGCTGCCTGATAGGTCCATTATGTGTGAATGCAGAACACGTTGTTTCTGGACACTGCAGCATGTCCACATGTGCAGCAGGCACTTTTTAAAATGCTGGAGTGCTCAGGAATTTCATGTTGACTATTAACAAACTCTTTCTCCCACAACCAGTGAAGACTTTGATTCAGCCAAACCCCAGTATTTCATCCTCTGCTTTGTTTGGTGATTAATCTGAGGGACTGATTTCCATATTAACATTTTAAACTAGCAGCTTGATGCTGAGAACACAATGGCCTACATTTTGCAACCCAAAGAATGGCTGTTGTGCTTTTCTTATGAGCTATTAGTTTAGCAACTTATAAAAAATCCATCAAAAGCCACAGACATTAAACAAAATTAGGAAATGAAATACAACTTAATAAAAACAAAACCCCTGATAGATTCCCACTCATCATTAAACCTCACACCATCCCTGTAAAACCATGTCCTCAGACAAAGATGAAGAGCTTGAAAAAGTACTGAAATTTCTTTACCCTGTTTTTAATGCTTTATTAGTTTAGATTCTATCACAAATTGCAAGATTTATGACCAAACTCCAGGGCTGTTCAACACTGTCTTCCAGTGCTCCACTCTGACAGAAACAATTTCTAATTGCTGTGCTGTAAAATACTGCCAAAGGGCTACAAAGAATGGAGCTGGACCCCATCTTGCAAGGCTTTCCTACAATTACAGTAACATTTACTGATCTTTAAAACTCTTCAACACCCAGAATCTTCTCCAAGGTTAAACCTTCAGAGCTAGCCATGAAATAACAGAAATTAGCATTTCTATAAATGGCACTAGGTTTGCCAGCATGGGAAATTGTACTTAATTACAAAATATCTCAAGGGCAGCGGTAATGATGTTTACTTTACAGTAAATAAACGTGCTTCAGCTTCATCTGATCAGCTTAGGAGCTTGTCTGATCGCTGAGCCTGCTGTTGAGGAAGGCAAGGCAGCTGCCAAGTGCCATGAGGCTTTTGAGGAAACACAGAGCCACAGTGCTCGAGGGGAGCTGAGAGTTTAAATCTCCTACAGCTCCTCTCCAGGACACCATCAGCTGTGCCTGAGCTGTTCTCCAGGTGCTGCTCACATCACTCCTCAGCGAGTGACAGTGACAATGCCATCTCCTCTTGTCACCTGTTTTGCCATGCATAACCTTCATCACCCTTTCAAAGCTTTGCACCCAACACCTAACTTTGATCTTGGTCTCTGCTATTTCAGCTGTTACCTCTTGCCTTACCAAGAGTGTACACAGAGAAATACATCCACGTGTGGTTTTCAGAATTGCCTTTAGGTGGAAATATCCATCACAAGGCTTTGTGACTGTAACATTCTCTAATCTCCTAAACACTCCTTTGCTTCCCTCACACTGCTATGATTGAAGAGAACCCATTAGCCAACTGCACACACACATGAGTACAAGGAGAAAGAAAGAATTATAAGTACAATATCAAGCAGCATATGGCAAACCCATTCATGTCTTTCTGCAGCAGGTCAGGCACTGAATGGGACTCATTCCTCAGAGTCATTGTTGGCAGTGTGGAGGCTACCTCGGTGGTAATGGCTGGAATACTGAGTGCTCTGGGACTAATTGCATATTTGATATTCATGTGATAAATTAATTAGCTGCTTATTCCCAATGAATAGCCTGGATTCAAATAAAGCTGTCAGATGTGAGGTATGGTAGATGCACATGTGTTAAAAATAGCTCCTGAGGGGTGTGTGTGTGTGTATATTTATATATATATATGTATCAGTCTGCTACTATAATCATTTAATTTAGCTTTGCCCTCAGCCAGGAGTTGCCTGGAGACTGACTAATAACAAAAGCATTCAAGATACTTTTTCTTTTGTGTTCCCTTTCCTTTTTGAATAGATGTGTTTTACACCTTCAGCCTTGATATAAAATACATACAAAAGCTCTTCAACATGGCTTTCATTTATGGAAAACCTAATCTAAATAATGATGTGATTAAAAAAAAAAAAAAAGAAAAAAAGGCTATGGTTTTACCTAGTGTAGGACTAAAACTGATCCTGGTTTTAGTTCTATTGGTGTGCTTTAGCTGCCAGTAACTTTTAAGGCCTTTGCTCAGAATTAGTGCAGCCTGAAAGAGGATCACTAGTCCCAAAAATTTCCTGACAGCTACAGCCAGGTAAATGATGGAGATTTTATTCTCACCCATGCAAAAACCACAGCTGCACTGTCTTGTTCCTGGTGAACACACATGCAAGACAGACTGGTCAAGCCTTCCAACCCAAAAAGAACAATCACAGAGGTTCCACCTTATATAAAAAAACCTACTGCAACAAGATATCAACGCTTAAAATTAACTAGGTTTTATTAGTGCTGAAACTTGTTGATTTAGCAAAAGTTCTTGCAGATAAGACTGCACCATTGTCACCTACATTTGTCTTGTAGTACCTGGAGTTCACACCCTAGGGGTGTTCACACCTCCAGGTTTGGGATTAGAGGTGGGAAAAGGCTGGGAATTCCACCCAGAAGAGTTTTTGAGACCCTGAATAGAAGAAACTGTTTCAACTGGAAAGGGGGAAACGTGGTCTCCTAAAACACTTTTCTCAACTCTTTGTGGACTGAAGTTTGCAAATGATAAAAAGAAGCACTTTCAAAGACTTTTTCTCGAAAGAGGAATATTTCATCCTGAAAATGTGTCAGTAGAACACATCAAATGGGATGAGTATAGGATTTTCCCTCTGTAACTGATTTTGTGCACCACTGGCATGATCTCACATTATATTTTGAGTTCAGCTATAATCCTTTCACCAACCAAAAATATTCCTGGGAGAGTTTTCCCCTCAGCTCTACCTCTGCCTGGGTAACCAATGAGCTCTGCTCTGCCTGCTGTGACTTCACTTGTGGCTCCCACAAAGGAGGGAAGCACTGAATGGGACAACACACCTGGACTTCAGCTGTGCTGCTAGGGGAGGATCTGAAAACAGCTGGAAACATTTGCAGTGCTTAAACATACCTCAGAAACTACAAAGTATGGAGGCAGGAAAGAATAAAAATGAGCCCAGCTCTGCTCTGGCAGCTCTGGTTTCCCTGTCACCAACATTTTACACCAAATCCAGCAAACCGTGTGTGTGTGCAGGCATGAATGCTGTCCAACACCCAGCAACCTGATGTGTTCAGAGAAGATAACACGTGAGGAACAGAAAGGAGCTGCCAGGATCTCCTCAGAGTGCAGAGATGAGAAGATGTCCTTCATCTTCTGTGTCCCCAGGAAAATTCCCCATGTGTCCAGGGCAGTGCAGGAGTGGCCATTGCAAAAAACCAATAAGGGAATATTGCCTGGGCTGAGTGCCTTTAGCAGTGTTTAAATATAAGCAAATGAAACAAAGATCCTTGTCCCTGTAACAAAAAGAAGTTGTCAGATTTGTATCCTGCCTCACAGCCAACCTCCAGGATGCCAGGAAGGTGTTGGATGTCTCACATCAAAGCAGAACCAATCTCATCACTATTCACTTTCTGAGAAGGATCAAAATGTGAGAGGAGGAGGAAGGCAAAGGGATGTCATATAAAACAGGAGCTCTCAAATATGAGAGAGGAGCTACAATAGCTTGGGGCCTGAAGGCTGTGCTTTTGTTAATGGGGGAGAAAAAAAAAAAAAAAGGAGAAAAAAGCCAACAAACAACAACAAAAAGCACCCCAAACATATTCATGACCTTAACTAAATCCTAAATTACACAGTTTAAATACTTCATAAGGAAAGCTTAAAGTTATAAACAAAGGAATTTTAAAATTATATTTTTATCTTGTTAAAACTGCATCAATTATACATATTTTACTTCAGAAAGTAGTTTCTCTTAAACTCAGATTATATCTGAACAGTTTTATCTGAAATTCATAGCTGCAAAAATATTAATCTGCAGTATTTACCAGGTGAAGCCAAAGAAAAAGAGAAATTATGGGCTTCTCCCTCCTTTAGCAGTCTCACATTATATGAAAGCAGAAATCAATTTAACCTTCCAAAAAAAAAAAAAAAAAAGCCCCTAATCCAAATTCAGGGATTGGGGGTTTTCAAATTGTCTCATCCACAGGTTGCTAAAATCAAAATATTCTTCTATATTCATTGTTTGAGAATTACTTTTAGATTTTTTAATAGAAGATTATTATGCACAGTATCTTTGTACATACAGTGAATTTATAAAGTCAATTTATAAAATAATAATAAAACCACAAAGGCTTCCTCAGACCATTAGACTGCATGACTAAGTAGAGCAATATCCAACAGCACTGAAGTTCAGGCTGTGCTCATATTTTAACTGTGGCTTCCCCTCTCTTCAGCAAGAGTTACAGGATAGTGTCACAGCCTGGTTTGGCACACAGGGACTGCTCAGTGCTTGACATTTCAAGTGTTTCACAAATGACATTTAAACTCTAATCTTGGAGATGTAACTTCAAAGTTTCATTTCTCATAGCCCTGGGCTCCACAAACACAAATTGCACTCTGTTCTTTGAAGTACAGGTGCTCAGTTCTTAAATCAGGGAGGCAGCAGAGTGGGTTGGGGTCGTGCTGGTTTTCATAACATTCCCAAAGTCCCTTGTGGTCACCTCTCCTCTCCTAGCCCAGCACCTAGAGCACCTGCCCAGGTAATAGTTGTTCTCTATGGGGGAGGGAGACTCCAGCACTGAAATAGTCACAGATCAGGTCAGGAATGAAGCAACAACTAGCAGAGCTCCACAGAGGAAGTCACAGCAAATTCTCTGTTTTATGAGCACCAAACACAGAACAAAAGTGAAACCAACTCTTCTCTGGGGACCTGAATCATCTGAGCCAGGAATGGTTTGACTGGGAGTTTTGTGTTTCCTGAAAAGCTAATAATGATGTTAGGAAGTTCTACGAAGTGTTTGGGAGGAGGGTTTTTTGGAAAGGAAATTCCTTTCTGCCCAAAGATAGCACACTATTCCATAGTACACACTTGTGGAACCTATAAACTAAACATTATTTAAGTATCTTTTACAAAATATCCTCCTACAGCATTTTCTGTTGTTGGTACTCTTCCAGATGCTTTCTCTGAACCAAAACCACATGAAACCTCTGCCCTTGGTGGAATCTCAAGAACAGACCTGAGGTTTTTCTCTCTGCAGCTACACTTTGGGCAGTGAGGATTAGACAAGGCTTTGGAAAGAGATATTGGATGATCATGTTGTTCTCTAGTGCCAGTAGATTCCCATTTTCCTGTCACCTCCTGTCCCCATCTGAGTGAGCAAACCTGCTGTGTTACTCCATTACTTATGTCCAAGGTTTCATGACTGGCAGTAAATCAGCAGGATATCCAGAAATGCTATAAATCATTCATTTTGGGAATATAGAACCACAAAACAGTGTTGTGAGTATTGGCCATCCTTTTCCTGTTTTCTATGACTTTTCCCTAGTGCTCTTTTCTATATTAAATACGCTAATAAAAGTAATCTAGCCTCTTATCAAATATATTGTTTTATTGTGTCAAGCAAAGTGATCAGCCCTCCTGCTTTTCCATCTTAAACTCATAATTAATACACTAATTGGGGGACAAAGACTGGTGTGTCCATAAAGTAACTAAGAAATGCTTCACACATTCAAACACCTGACCAAAGGGAGATTTGACTCTTTGCTCAGTGTGCACCTGGGTTTGCAGTAATCCTCTGACGGATGCTTGGACCTGAGAGCAGAGCAAACAGGGGCAAGGATTAGAATTCTTTTTCTCCCACAGGAACTTTTTCTGAAATGTCTCTGCTGAAGGCACACACCTCATCATTTGCTGGCTGCAGCAGGACTGCATTCAGGGATAGCATCAGTGGTTCCAAAACCTGTGGGATTTATTCAAGTTCAATGTGGGGAATTAGAAGATTTTTTGCAGTGTTGCACTCATTTCATATCACCAAACGGAGTTATTTTCCACTGTATTTACATCTATCAATCCATGCTATAATTTGAGCTGCTAAAAAGAGGAGATCCTTAGGGCACAGAACAGACTTGAGCATCGTTCAGCTCCATATCTTGACTAATGAGGCAGACTCTGAGATATTCTGAAAATACAAGGGCATAAATCAAAGTATTTTGTCCTTTTTTTCTATTAGCTAAGATTCACTAAGTAAGTGTGTGGAAACACAGAAAGATGGACAGAGTGAGCACTTTAGCTGTGGTGCTCTGCTGGTGCTCACTGAGGATGAGGAAGCTAAGGGATGTGCACAAAAATAAACCTCTCAGACAAAAGGCAGCTACCTGGTGGGTGGAAATCAGAGGCTGACAACAGCCACAGGCCTTTTGCTTCTCCTCTGCACAATCAGGAATGCCCAGGGTGCTCCTGCAGAGGTAGATCTAATGCTCCCTGCAGTCAGGGACAAGGCTGTCCCTCTCCTCAATGGGACTGTGAGGCAAAACTCCAAAAAGTATGAAAAAATGGGTGCAAGGTAAAATAGTCCTGTGCAACCTACACTGAGCTCCCTGTGACTTTGTATGAACTCCTCTAAACATCATGGTGTTTTTCATTGCTTGTTCTGCTTGCTTTCCACCATAGTTCATTCAGTACCTCAAATAATGATCCAATTAAATCTGTTTCAGCTGCTTGCACACTCAGCTCAAACACATCTGTTAAAAAACACAGGATTTATGCATAAACCCCTCCCTACAATATCCTGAAATGAGGCGTGAGAGGTGACCTAGTGGTACAGATATGACATTCCTACCTCCCTGGGAACAGCTGTAAGAAAGCCTGAAGAAACTTTTCTAGGAAGACAAGGAATCTGTTACAGGGTACAAGTCTTTCCTTAGGCCTGGAGAAACTCACAGCACTAAAAATATTGCAGGCAAGCTCATCCCACTTCCATGGCCTCACTGAGACCTACTCAACTGAGCATGAGTCACTGGGATTTCCAGAAGTTCTTTGCAGGATATCAGCATGAGTAGGCTGTGAAAATTGAGTCACAGCTGACTAACAGCCCATAGTGGGTCAGGGAATGCCTGACACCACGAGGAGCTGCTCCAGAAAGGAATCATTGACAAACTGCTATTTACACTTCTTATCTGGGTGACTGTGTCAGAGGAAAGGGAATAGGGGAGGGTTTGATGCTCTTTCTGTGTGCAACCAAAGAAGAGTTAAAGGGCCACCTAAGGGGACTGCTAAACCTGATCCCCGTCACTGCCCAGCCCGTGTCCCTCTGATGATTTTAAAGGAACAAATCTGTGGTACTTGGACTGTCAGCCTTATCCCTCCTATGTTTACAGCCCTGGACCAAGCCATATTCACCACCTCAACCCTCATGTTCAGTCACAGCCTCACACTGGGTTGATACCTGGATGCATTTTTATCCTCTCCCCTGTGTTATCCTTCAGCCTGATCTGAGTGTTTCAACCAACACCTGCACACGAATCCACACCACCAAATCAAAACCTAACACAAATATGTGGCCCAGGAGCCGAGAAACACATGTTTTGTTACTGAAATTGTTGCTTAACAGAGCTTATTGTTTCCAAAGATAGCTTTCCTCTTTCTCCTGCTGCCATGGAGTGCTATCCCGGGTATCTCAGCCACTTTCCTGCCTCTCCCAACAGGGAAAGTCTGTCTTGGCAAGCATCAGCAAGAGTGGTAACTGCTGTGTATTCCTACCCATCCCTTTTACTCACACATTTGTTGATGCAAGAGTCTATAAATTAAACATGAATATTGCATGAGGAAGACAACATTTCAGAATCAGACCAACTGGTCCATGCAAACCTATTTGTCTTTGGCTTATGTGTGCCATTAACTATTAATAACCAAGCATGCACCACGGAAAAAGTCTAATAAAATAAAATCACTTGTTAAATCCACTCATAGGGCATCCATCAACCCATGCTAGTCCACTCCTTGTTAATTATGCACTTCTTTTTTTGGTCTTGGTCAAAAAAAAAAAACCTCTTTCTTTTTTCCCTGGCAACTGAAAACATTGGTCTAGTTGGAAAAAAAAAATGAGGTTTTTTTTTTCCAGGAGCTTTCTGAGTTTGCCTGATCAATGGTTCCGATAAAGAGCTCTGTACAACAAGCAGTGTGTGTTAAAATGTTAGCCTCAATTAGCTTCACTGAATGTTTTCTTTAATAGTCTGTTGCCCTTTATAATTATTTTTGTCCTACATAAATAGGATCTGTGCAAGGTTTTGAAACTTTAAGCATGCCAAATGCAAAGAAGAGTACAGGGGAGAGCAGCAGGATGTGAAAACTGGGGTAAAAAAACAGCAGCAATTACTTCCTCTCAAACCCCATAGGAAAACAAAGAATTTTGTTTATGTACATATGTATATTTTTAGATATGAAAAACTTATATGCACACACCCCCAAAGATTTTTCTAATCATCACTGTCCTTTAAAATGAGATGCAAATTAATGCAAATAGCTGTTGTCTTGTAAGCACAGTAAAATAAACAGAACAAACAGATTATCAGAGGCTGCAAATGTTGCCTGCTCAATAAGAGCAAATACATTTGTCAATAAATATAAATTTTTTGTTTTAACCACAAAATGGTCGGAACGGGAAATTTTAATGTCTCTATTTGAAGTTATTTATCCATTTTTATCAATTCAGACACATCTTGAGATGTGGATTCTTGCAGAAGAGGTGATGTCAGGGTTTGATTTGCAGAACCAGGATGGTTCCATTTGTGTTGGGATTCCTTAAACTGCCCCTGGGTGAGTTTTGTTCCTTAACTGGAGAAGATCAAAATGTTTGGGAAGTGGGAAAGGGGGCGGTCAGAAACATGTAAGCAAATTGAGAATTCTTTTTTGCCAGCACACATGGGAACTGTATAAATCCTGCTCCTAAATTTGCTTTATGTAATCTCTCACACTGGCTGAATTTGATTGCTGAACAAAATATTAAAGGGTCAGAGAAGGACGAAAACATAAAGCTGTCAGCAGTGTTTGCTCCCAGAAATCCAAGTCCAGCATCACTGGAGTTTGGATCAGACTTTTCAAAACACACTGAGGTCCCTCCATCAATTTCAGTGCATTTGAGGCCAAATCATTCTGGGATGCAGACATTAGAGACTGCCCAATTAAATACAAATAATCTTCCTTGGGGCAACTCCACAAATCTGCTATTTACATAACGTGGCAAAGGCTGAGCCAGTTTTGCTTATCTGCATCAGCAGATTGTCCCTTTCTCCTGACAGAAAGGCTGCCTGACGCAAACCAGCATTAAATAAAAGCCTCTTAAACCCAATTATGTGTTCAAGAAGATAACTGGGACAGTGAGGCTGAAGAAACACTCCCCAAAATTAAAAGAATCCTTTGGGAAGGTAATTTGTACTCATGAGAAGCTTGGTGAAATCCTAACATACATTGGCATTTGCAGACCCAAGAGTTCAGGTGGCATTTGCCTCTCTCGTGACTGGGCATTAAAAATCACAACACCAGGCTAAAAAATTAAAGAAAGCTGATGATAAAAAATAACTACCTTATGCACCGAATAAGTTCAGTTAATGCTGTGCCAATTCAGTTTGGTCTCCAATGTGATGTTTGAATGGAAAATTAGGACAGGCTTTTGAAAAAGCAAAGTTGTACAGACTTCCCCATGTTCTTCTTGTTCAAGCTTTGGTGTGAACATGTATTGATCTGTAACTGCTCTGGCTGGGGTGCTTGCACAGGATAAATTATTATGCTTACTACAGTTAACTGTATTTCAATAATGCAATATAAACCGCAGTGATAAATGGAAAGGACTTTTCCCAGCTTTTATGTGCCTGTGGAAATAAGCAACCACTCCCAGCAGCTTCCTACAGAAGTTCAGAGCAACTTCATCCCAGATTCCTGCATAAGCTCCTAATGCTGCAAACTGCTTTGGAAGGAGATGTGTTTGGAAGTGTCTGCTGTGCTGATAGATGGCAATATAATCAATATCTATATATATATATATGTATATATATAAAATCTTCCCCTTTACATAGGTCATATGCAGCGGCAGCATACCCTGCTGCCTACAAGAAAAGGCAGTAGAGCACAATTCTCAGAAGAAAATGTCTTTTCACTTCTCCATTGTAAAGGCTGTGTTTGGTCCCATATTACCTCACATGGAATGCACTAGATAGGATCCATAAACTTTCATACTGATCAAGTGCTAAGAATAGGAAAAGTACTATCTTAATCAAACTATGTTCTTTGAGGATATCAAGATCTTTATCTAGACATCATCAGTTAAAGTGACCTTGAGCCAGCTCAAAAACCACAGCACAAGGTAGTTTGGTGACCTATTTTTATAGGTTTTTATATGTATTTTATAGATGCCAACATCAGAAGCTTCTTCAAGCCCACAAGTGGCTAAACTGGGTCTCCTTGCCAGCACAGAGGGTAAAGTATTTACATAAACCAAGAAACTCTTGTGAGCATCCTTTCCAAATCAAAAACGAGACCCATTTGCATCACAGAGTAGAAAGAACTCACAGCACCCTATCCACAGAGTATGTAAAAATCAGCCCTGGAGCTTCAAGTCCCCTTCTGCTCCCAGGGTGTGAGATAAAGGGAACTGAAGGATTTAGACAAACACACTGACAAAATGCAGTATTTCATGTGTAATACCCACACACAGAGGCACAGGTGCTGTACACACAGCAACCCATGTGTACATAGAGCAAAACAGAACTGCTGATTCCATGTTCTCCCTCTCTGCTGCTGGAACAGCATTTAGGAATCTTTCAGGAAGACCCAATACAGAGAGCTGCCTATGGAAAGGGCTGGGATTTTGGGCAACACTCTGGATACACTACTAAAACTCCTGCTTACACATCCAAGACTTCGGCCTGGCTCTGCAAGTGTTTCTATTCTCTCAAGTAGGTTTCTAAGAGCAAATGCAAGCTCATCTTCCATCATTTGCACTACTCAGACACAAGCTGGTCATGTGGAGACAAGAGGAGACTTTACCTCCTCCTTAAGGGACTCAGTTACCAAATTAACTGGTGCCATCCTGGGGAGCTCAGGTCACCCTCTACCACAGTGGCAGCAGAACCATCTCCCCAAACCCACAGTGCATTCATAACCAGGTCTTTAAAAAGCTTGAGCTGGAGCAATGCATCTTCTAAAACACTCCAGTTCAGATTGCTCAGGAAGATCCCAAGTCACACACACCCTTCACAACCTGGTTCCTCAGTTAACCCATCTGCCCTTATATCCTTCCATCCTTCATCCTGAACATCTCACTGACCTCTTCCCAAAAGCTACCACGTGGTGAAAGGAGGCTCCTCACACCTCACTCTGTGGCAGGGAGGTGGAGGGAAGTGCAGTAGGAAGGCTGGAGAGCAGATCACACCCTGTGTCCATCTGCACTGCAGCAACAGCATGAGTATTATCATGCTGGGGGATTGCTTGGAGGCATATCTGGCAGGAAAAGGGTGGGATTACTGCTTTTCTCTGAATCAGGGGCAGAGTTGAGACATCACTGCTCTAGCAGATCTGGAAGTGCATCCAGCACGTGGCTTGGAGCAGAAAAGGACGAAAAGAGGACTTAACACTCCCATCATTGCTGGGCTGCCCTGAGAAACTGCACAGGGCAGCAACCCCCATACAAATCTTTGGGAAAGGGGTTCTGTTGGGATTATGAGGACATTTGACACTACACCAACCTTCCTTCACTCTGAGTGACTTGCACACTGACATGTATCCAAACCTAAGCAATTCATTAACAAATGAAATGATATCTAGAATAGCACTTCAGATACACAGCAGGGACTAGGGCTGACAGCAAAAAAACCATATGATATTTTTAAGCACAAACACACACAAAACCTCTCCACGGGGTAAAGGGAAAGCAGGCAAATCAGCCCAACCACAGAGCTGGTTGTCACAACACACCCACTTGTTTTCTCACAAGGAAACACACACAGCTGAGTGGAGGCAGCACGGATTTATCTATTGCACTCCAGGAGGTGTTTGGCAGTGCAGCCAGGCACTGAAGCAGAGCTCTGCAGGACACAACACCACCACCATATAATT
The DNA here is from genome assembly GCF_008360975.1 of Lichenostomus cassidix. Classification (NCBI taxonomy): domain Eukaryota; kingdom Metazoa; phylum Chordata; class Aves; order Passeriformes; family Meliphagidae; genus Lichenostomus; species Lichenostomus cassidix. The sequence goes on from NC_139480.1 coordinate 54,081,667, forward strand.
CAGAGGGTTCCCTCCCATCAGCCTTATTAAGACAGATCTTAAAAAGGCAAATTAGAGTTGCTTCTACTATTGTGTTTTTTACTGTATTTACATCAAAAGATAACCAGGTCCCTGGTGAAATTGCCTGGTTGAGTATTTCCCTGTGGCATTGCTTTTTCTGGGTTTGTTCTGATGGTGTGAATCAAATCCTGAGTAAAGGGGACACCTATCTGAAATGAAAACACACAGATGCATAGATGTGCACACAGCAATAAACATGCACTGGGTATAAATCAGTCAGCAGGTCTGATGCCAAGAAGGTGATTGTGAGTGTGTAATAGTGGTTCTGAGTAGTACAGGGGTTGTGTAAGGACACAGAGGACTCATCCAGCCTGGACTTATTTAGCTATTGACATTAAGGATGCTCCAATAAAAGTACCTAGGCCAGAACCTACTGTACAAAACAAGGGTATCAATTAATTTAGACCCTCTTCTGTGCTGACAAGCAAAGGTCACATCACTCATAGGCTTTGTCTAAAGGCAGTTTTAGTTGGAAAAAGTTTGGCTAAAATCAAAATACAAAGGTGACAAATACAAACATAAGCCAGGGTGAAACCAGCAAAGAAAGGCACCTGGAAGGACAGAAAACCAGCAAAATCCTCTCAGGCTGCACCACAGCACTTCAGACATGGATTGATTTTGCCAGTACATTTTTAAATATTCACAAGTGTTTGTAGGATTAGGCCTCAGATAAACAAGATAAGGAACTGATCTAACTGATAAAGTAATGCCACCAAGGAGCACAGCGCCATCAGGTCAGTGCATTGTGCTCAGCATATGATTCATTGGACAGAAACCCAACTTAACATATAATCATATTTGATCACGGGGAGCTAGCTAAGGCTGGGAAAGAATGATTATGTCTTCTGCTATCAACCATCAACTCATAAATTACCACAATTATTGGATTAACTTTGCTCTGAGCCCTGGGAAATCTTTTTTTTTCCCTCCACTTATCTTTTTTTTTTCCACTCCCTGCGATATGGGAGAAGGGACAAACAAAAGTTAAAGAAGGAAAAAAGAGTTATTAAATTGTACTCCAGTCATGGATTACTGACTGCAAGAAGACCTCTGGATGTGGTTTGACTGACTCTCTAGAAAGTGTAATGTAGCCTGGAAAGACCAGGCAGCACAGGGAGTCCTCATTGTGCCATTGCCTATATTTGGAGCATTTGATGTGGGAATCTTTATCATTCAGTTCAGTTCCTTGAAGTTGTAAGGGTCCGGCGGGGTCCGGCCGCCTGGCCCCAACGAGCTCCGGGGCTTCGGGAGACCTCGGGGGCCTCACCTGGGCCCAAGCTCTCAGCCCTCCCGGCTGTTCAGCTCTGTCCAGAGGCGGCTGCGGTCAGCCTCGGTGTTCCCAGGCTCGCTCCTTGGAGCGGCAGGGACCACTCGGCGGAGGCGGGAGCCTGCCGGGCAGGAACGCCGTGGAGTCGCTGGTCGCTTCCCGTGATAAAGAAAGGGCGACGAGCTGAGAGTCAGCAGTGTGCAGTTTATTAAGGAGAAGCGGCGCGGGGGAGGCACACTGGGGGCTCTCGGGTGGGGCGGTCCACGCAGCTGCCGGGCGCAGAACCCGGCGGGGCTGGGGTCGCGGCCACACCACGCCGAGAGAACAAAGGGAGGGGGTTTTTAGGGGGAAATACGGGGTTTCCCGGGGAGGAACAGCAGGGGCGGAGCCAACGGGGCTCCGGGACAACATGAGGGACAAGCGGGGGAGCAAATGAAATATAACTAGGGAGGGGATTACAAGCAACTCATGGGGGAAGCCCGGCAACAGAACATTCTAGTGAGGGCAAGCAGCGGGGGCGGTGATAGGGGCGGGGAAGCAAACTTTAAACCAATAAGCTTAGGAAAAACTTTCCAGGGGAGGGAGAGAGCGGTTTACGGCCCGGCCTCCTCCGAGTCCCAGGCGATGGCATCCTCGGCAGCGTCCCCGTGGATTACGCCGACCGCCGGCCTCGGGGACTCGGGATCTGCAGCATCGGGCCGCCGCACCCCCACACCTCCCCCTTCTTTACTAAATAAGGAGCGAATGTGCTTAACTAAATATTTCTTAATCAATGCAAATGAAGCAGCAATTAAAGCAATAGCAAATAAAACAATAACGCAGTCTTTTAAAAGCGTGGCTCCCCATTCGGGCAGTCCCAGTCCTTTCAGTGCTTTGTGGGCCCATCCTCCGACGGTGGAAAGCGTGGAGTTCACAGCATGACGGACGCCATTCACGGTGCTTTCAAACCAGAGGCTGCTCTCGAAGGTGATGTTTCTTATCAAGGCGTCCATATCCTGCAGCCTCTGGTGGATGCTACGGCTCCTGGAGGATAGGTTGAAGCAGCAGAGCCCCTCAAACTGTTGACAGCCATGTCCATGCGCAAGGAGCAAAAAATCAACGGATACACATTTGCTCCTTGTTCATGGCACGGGCTGAAGTCACCCAGACGTTGGAGCTAGGCTGCCTCACAACCCACGGTTGGACTGGGACGATGGTCAAGAGGAGGAGGAAAAGGTGCGCGAGGGTGATGGTGCGCATCTTGGCCACTGAATGTGGAGATAAACAGAACAGCATTAACATAAGAAACACGTGTTGGGGTAGGCGGAGGAGGGAGGACGGAAAGGCCATAGGGAAGAGGGGGAAGGGAAGTGGAAGGCTGGTTCAGGGAACTGCGGGATGGACTCTTGGTGGCTCAGACGCTCTGCTTGCGAGTGTGGGGTCGGAGGCGGTGAGGTGAGGAAGGTGGAGTCAAGGACAAGAGCGTCAGGAAAGTCACATTTGAGTCTAACAAGAAAAGAGTCACATCCGGGTATGATCGTCGACCCACGCCTGCTGGAAATCTGCAGGGTCGAGGCCGGCCGGTGGCTGTTGGCAGCGTGAGGCCGGCATCTCATGCTGCGCTCTCAGTTTCCCTGGCCAGCAGGGAAGGGAGGTGGAAACGAGGAAGGGTCAGTTAGGGACATGGGGGAAGGACGCTGGGCGCGGGCAGGGGCAGGAGCAGGAGAGCGGGAGAACTTGGAAATTTCCTCGACCGGCGTGGGGCAGTCTGCGGCGAAGTGTCCTCTTTTGCCACACCGGTTACAGGTGGCATAGGTGTTTCGGATGGCCAGTGCCTGAGAGGTGTTAGCATTCAGCGCCTTGACAGCAGCCAGGCGCCGACAGGCACTGACCATCTGGGCGATGGTCGGCCGTGGGTCATGTGGCAGGGACAATATGATTTCTTTGCAGATGGTGTTGGATCTGGTGATTGCCCCGTCCACAAGCAGCTGCTCCCTGATGGTGTGGTCGGGGACCTGACGATCGATGGCCTGTTTTAAGGCCTCGTCAGGCCCTTGGAATATCTCCAAGTAGGGGATGGTAGGGGCATCCACCGGAGGGATACCAAGCAGTACCCTCTCCGCTGCACCAGTGAGAGACACTAGAACGTCTATGGGTATCTCTCGGGCTTGCGTCTGGGGTTTAGAGTAATCCCCCTCACCCAACAACAACTCGAAGGTGGGGCCGTTTGGAGTGCCGTGCCCAGGAAGCAGTCGCTCTAGCCCCCTGATCTGCCTTTTCCACTCGTCCTCCCACTCTTGGTATTCAACGGGGGACAGTAGACAAGACATCACTAATTTAATGTCGGAGGGAACTAGAGGGACGCCGGTGAGAGTGGCGTGAAGGACTGCTCTGAAATAGTTCGAGTCCCGGCCAAACTCCTTTTGCGTTTTGGCCAGGTCTTTGAGCGCGGCCCTGTCAAAGGGCTCCCACCGTGGGTGATCGCGTTGCCCCGAAACGCGGACTGGTGCGGCGAAGGGGGCCTGGAGGCTCCCCGGTTCCAGATCCAGGTGACAACCTTTCCCAGCCAAGCCGGAGGACCCATCCAAGATGGCCTCCTTCCGGTCAGGGACCGTTGGAGGACCAACAAAGATGGCCTCCTTCCGGTCATCGTGGGAAAGGGGATCCAAGATGGCGTCCTTCCGGCGGACGCCGGAAGGGAAGCCGTGGGAACCGGGAAGACCCGCCTCCGGGGAGGGGTTAGGAAGGGGCGGATCATAGGGAGGGGCGACTGACGAAGGTCCCGGGGAGGAGTCGAGGAAGAGGTGGGGTTTTGGTGGGAAAGGGGAGGTAGGTGGGGTAGGGATAAAGGGGTTGGGCGCAGGGGCGGAGGGTCCGAGGGAGGGGGTGTGCCCGCACGGTGATGGATAGGCCGCCCAGGGGGAGGGATCAGGGAAGGGACTCGGCGGGAAAGCCGAAGAAGCAGCGGGAACGGGAGGATGATAGGGAGAAAGAATGGGGGATGGGAAAGCCACGCGGCAGGCGCTATCTTGGTGCCAGCCGCCGCTCCTTTGTGGCTCTCCGGGGAGACAAAAGGAAACACGGCGGGGATTGCGGGGGACTACCAGGGACGAATAAACCCGGGAAGAGGGGTTAGGAGAGACAGAACCGGGGGTGCCCGAGAGGGTCGCGCGTTCTCCCTCCCAGGCAGGGGACGAAGTGACCGCGGGGGCGCCGGAGACTAGATGACAACTCCGCGTCCGCGGACGTTCTGAGCCGCCACGGTCGCCTCGAGAAGGACAGGGGCTAGGGTTAGTTGAGGAACGGGCAGACGGGGAAGGGTTAGCAGGGACTCCCGCGCTCCGAAGGGAGGGACGGAAAGCGTGGAAAATCTGCGTTAAAATCCCGAAAAACTGGTCCGCTCGCTTATCCCCTTGGGATATAAGGTGGTTCATGCGCGAGCGGACCCCACGCCAAAAATCGATGGAGTTAGCATCTTGGGGAGAAACATCGGGAAACTCGGCAAAAATAAATTTAACGAAGCGTTTCAGGAGCGGGGAGGGAAAAGAAAATTTCGCTACTCAGAGGGAGGTTTTAACGGAAACATAAAATTCTCGTTGCTTTTTGGTTAGGTTAACCCCCATCTTTTCCACCCGAGATAAAGGTTAGCCGAACCAAACTCTCACCCGACCGATCCGAACGAAAAATTAAATGAAAAGAGGGCAAGCTAGGGGACCCCTTCCCCTACCAACTCACCCGAACACAAAGCGGCGCGGTCGGTTCACAGGGCTCACGGGGCTGGCGGTGCTGGCGAGGAGCACCTCTCGATGTAGTCCAGGGAGGGTGCTGCAACTCGCCGGGTGGCGGAACAACAGATCTCCACTCTTCCCTTCCAAGGAGCGAAGGCAGGCTCGGAGGGTCACGTTGAAGGCGCCACTTGAAGTTGTAAGGGTCCGGCGGGGTCCGGCCGCCTGGCCCCAACGAGCTCCGGGGCTTCGGGAGACCTCGGGGGCCTCACCTGGCCCAAGCTCTCAGCCCTCCCGGCTGTTCAGCTCTGTCCAGAGGCGGCTGCGGTCAGCCTCGGTGTTCCCAGGGTCGCTCCTTGGAGCGGCAGGGACCACGCGGCGGAGGCGGGTGCCTGCCGGGCAGGAACGCCGTGGAGTCGCTGGTCGCTTCCCGTGATAAAGAAAGTGCGACGAGCTGAGAGTCACCAGTGTGCAGTTTATTAAGGGAGAAGCGGCGCGGGGGAGGCACACTGGGGGCTCTCGGGTGGGGCGGTCCACGCAGCTACCGGGCGCAGAGCCCGGCGGGGCTGGGGTCGCGGCCACACCACGCCGAGAGAACAAAGGGAGGGGGTTTTTAGGGGGAAATACGGGGTTTCCCGGGGAGGAACAACAGGGGCGGAGCCAACGGGGCTCCGGGACAACATGAGGGACAAGCGGGGGAGCAAATGAAATATAACTAGGGAGGGGATTACAAGCAACTCATGGGGGAAGCCCGGCAACAGAACATTCTAGTGAGGGCAAGCAGCGGGGGCGGTGATAGGGGCGGGGAAGCAAACCTTAAACCAATAACCTTAGGAAAAACTTTCCAGGGGAGGGAGAGAGCGGTTTACGGCCCGGCCTCCTGCGAGTCCCAGGCGATGGCATCCTCAGCAGCGTCCCCGTGGATTACGCCGACCGCCGGCCTCGGGGACTCGGGATCTGCAGCATCGGGCCGCCGCACCCCCACAGTTCCTTGAGCTGAAGTAGGTATTTCTCAAAATTACCAATAGAAATAAAAAACACAGGACCAAATGAGCTGTCTTGCTTGAAAGAATCAAGCCAAATCCAGTACTTACAGAGATCACATCAACACAGGTATAAAAGCAGCTGAATTAACCATAAATCTGCCACTGCCTACCATTTGAGTGCTTAATTTAGATGTTCTTTTAGCAGAGTCCAGATGCAGCATACAACATTTTGGCTCCTGAATAACAGGAGTGATGTTACACACAACTCAGGAGGGTTTGAATAAATGGGAGGTGCAGTTTGAGCATGTATTTTTGGGAAAGGACTCACTGTGCCACCAGACTGTTAAACCTCTATAGAAAAGCCAAATCAAGAAGCAATACTGAGCTCATTTAGCATGGCATGTAGGAAAAGGCTCAGCTAGGGATCCAGTCAAGGACCCAAAAGCCTGTCTGTAGCCCTATTTCAACAGCTCAAACCCTCCTGATATTTCAAATAGCTTTGCCAAGAGGTTAATCACTCAGTTTTCAGTAAAACAGGTAAGATTAGGCACTTTGACATATCCCAGGATTAGTCCCAGAAGAACTGATATTACTCAAAAAAAAAAAAAAAAAAAAAAAAAAACTTATTTTAATGTAATGTTTGTCTAAGGAGAACAAAAGGGAAAATTTCCTAGCAGTAGGAACTGTGATAGCTTAACCAGCACAGGAAGAGAGAAAATCAGAACCTGCTTATTATGGATGCTTTGCATGCCTAGTCATACCTCTGGTCCAGGAGCATATATCTGCACACATTAAAGACAAACAGAATGTGCTGGGGGTGCCAAAAGCTGAGGGAGGTTGGTAAAAGTAACTGCCACAGACATTTCTGGCACATGGTGCTTCTTGTTCTTGGCAAATCAAAACTCTCAGAGGAGAAGTGGTAAAACCTGGCTGATACAAATCAATAGGTAATTGGGATATTCTCATGGACTTGCTCATAGCAGAAGCCTTGGCTGCAGAAAAATGTTGAATTCTAAATCAGTCCATAGCACTGACTTCACAAAGCTTTATTTTTCATAGATGCAGAATGAAAGAAAATTAGACCATGAGAGATTTCATGGGCCAAGTAAATTTCTTAGTGAAACAGAGATTTATAACTACTTGAAAAGAAACCAAAACAAAAAGCACCAGCACTATTCCTCCCAACTGCAGGACACACCTACCCTATTTCCACGAGTGTGGAGAGTTCCTATAGATTGTCACTGGCAATTCTGACATTATCCAGTACTTGCTTTGTAAATCCAAACCTGTCTCTGCAGAAACAGTCTCTTGTTTGCTTCAGTTAAAAACAGCTTATGTTTTTTATCCACCTTTGTTTATTTACAATAGAGATCCTGACCATCAACTTCTCTTCATAATGGGAAAAAACCCAACAAGACTAAGACTAACAGAACAACAGGCTTTGCACAAAAAGGGGCAATGGTATTCATTGACAACAGAAATGGAGAAAGCTGCATTTTAAAGGGTATCTGGTGTGATGTGACAGCACAGAGTGTGTTTTGCAGTTCTGACAGTGTAGAGACTTACAAAGAAAAAAAAAAACCAAAACCAAAGTGTCTTTCCATACATTATCAGAAAGAGTAAACATATTAGTGCTGCTAATTACAATTGCAAATAAAACAAACATCCCCAGGGAAAGTCCATTACTGTCACTGTTTTTCTATCTGCACAGAAAAAAAAATGTATTTTGGGACTGAAGGGAGGGAAAAGACAACATTCTCTCCTTGGGTTGGACAGCACAGGACTCCACAAGAAACTGCTGCTTCCCACCAACCTGCCAAGTGTGTATGCTTCTAGGTGGCAATGCTGGGGAAGACCCCAGGGCAGGGCTGGAAAACAGAAGTCAGACTAATTTACCATTCTTCTTTAAAATTCACCGCAACAGAAAGTGGTAACACAGAGATCCTACTCCTCGCTATCCCCACCTTCCCTTTAGGAAAGGGAAAAAAGGGTAGGGCCCCTCAGTATTAGCTTTAGTGGAAGAAAAAAAGTTATCCCTTACTTAATTCCTCATTCAAGGGTGGGGAAAATCAAGTGCAAACCTATACATTAAACACTCAAGGTCTTTACTCATGACTTGTTTGGGAGACAAAGTGTAAGAAAGTGTTTTAGGAGACCAAGGACAAGTATTCATTCAGCTTTGCCTTAAAATAAGTGGAAAAGAATGTGAAAGGAAAAGACTCAAGGAAACAAACAGTGTAACAGCCAGAGAAAACAAGAGCAAATCCAGGTCTAAACTGGAGTGACAACGTCTAGCACCAACATTTGCATCAAATTCTTCATATTCTCTGCCCCTGCAGAGGTGGTGGAGAATTTGATGTGGGAGGGAGGGAGGCAGAGAAAGATCCAGGGGTCTCTGGGGTCCAGTGGAAGCTGCAAAAGCAGCCTGGGATGCTCCTGCATGTGCTGAACCAGTTCTGCTGTCAGACTGCACCATTTGCCAGGCTGGGCTGCTTGGGCACAGTGAAGTTCTAAATAGAATATGATTGCCAGAGGCAGATTACTGTTAAATATTCTTTTCTTCCTCCCCTCTTCTTGCATAAAACCTTTTCCCTTGACTGGGGGTGGGGAAGAGAGAGAGAACTCACAACTGGAGCAGCAACACTGTGGAGTTTATGATTTCACATGGAACAGGCTTACTAAAAAGTGCAGCTGTAACATCCAAACTCTTTCTCCTCTCTGGGTAAAGCCTAAACAACAGCTTGATGCAGCTCAGGAGAGCAGAGAAATGGCCATGCCTCAGAGCCATTTGGGGAGCATTTGCTTTGCTCTGTCATAACAATGCAGGGATAAGTTGTGCTCCACAAAAGTCTCCTAAATCTGCCTTATTTCCAACCAGTTCTGCACATATACAAATAACCTCCTGAAATTAGAGGGGAATGCAAGGCCATGTTTGTTACAGTGCAACGTCTCTGCTTGCAATTTGTGGGCAAGGATGGCAAATTGTTTAAAAACATGGTGGCTGGTTAAAAGCCCCTGTAACAGCTCTAGTCCAAATCACTTCAGCCTCTTGTCACCTCTGACCTCCCCTTAGTAAAACAACAAGGCCCTCTCTTCACAGCCTTTTGCAAACTAAACACAGTAAGTGCTATAAAGGATGAGAATCATTATTGCTATTTTACTTCCTTGCTAATGTCCAGAATACAGGTATTTATATTAAAGGCTAATAAAAGGCACAAGTCATTGTTACTTGGAAAAATGAGGCACGACCAAGTGGATGTAAATCAGAAATACCTGTACAAAGACAACACATGATTAGGGTTATGTAATTTATCCTCAGCTCCAGTTGCTCGCCTGAGGGAGAGGAGGGTGTGAGCAATCAGCACCTTGGGGCTACCATGAAAAATATACTAGAGAAGTTCTCCATCCACACATCCTCCCCTCCAATCTGACCACTCCAAACTCTTTCTCAGCTTGGGTCTATCACTTACATTGCTATGGACAGGATGAATAAAACCTGGGAGTGAAGTGATACCATTCCTTTGACAGAGAGATGTCTGAACAGACTACAGGATGTAAAAGGTCCTCAACTTATATTTTAAAAAATTTAGCATGCCTAGTTTTCAGAAAACTCAGGATATTATGCAGTTATGCTCTTTAATTGTAGAGTAGTTTGGGTTGAAAGGGACCTTAAAGTCCATCCATTTCCAGCCCTCTGCCATGGGCAGGGACACCTTCCACTATCCCAGGTTGCTCAGAGCCACATCCAGCCTGGCCTTGGACACTGCCAGGGATCCAGGGGCAGCCACAGCTTCTCTGGGCAACCTGTGCCAGGACCTCAGCACCCTCTCAGGGAACAATTTCTTCCTAATATCCAATCTAAATTTCCCCTCCTTCACTTTGAACCCATTACTCCTTGTCCCCTCACTCCAGCTCCTGATAAAGAACCCCTTAAGCTGCTGGAAGCTGCTGTGAGACCTCCACTCAAACTTCTCCAGGGTGAAGAACGCAAACTTGCACAGCCTGTCTTCATGGGGAATGTGCAGAAATCATAATCTCAATTTAGAATCTCATTTTCAGCCTTAATTTTCAGAGGCCCTTTAAAGTCAGCTTTATAGTTCTACTCCATTTATAGAAACAATCAATTTTACAAAGCACACACTTGAAAATACAGTAGATAAGCTGTAAATCAAACCCCTCTAGGTGGGACTATGCCCCTGCACATCTACCTTCCACAGCCTGGGAACTGCCCCTTTGCTGGACAACCTCCTGAATCCCCTGCTCATTTCTCCCTTTGAAGATGAGGACAAAGCCAGAATGACACAAAAGAGAGGAAAGCTATTTTGAAAGTGAAGCTCTCTCCTTTCTGGGACCTGCTTGGCTGTGTGTCTTTTACAAAAGGCTCTGCTCGAGCACCATGATTTCCCTCAAGCTTCCACCTTCCCAGGGTGTGCAGTGCTTTGTCCTCCCAGCTGGGCAGCAGCCTTCCCAAACACAACCCTATTATTTCATGGGGTAAGTGGGATAGCTCATCTCATTTTCCAATGGGAATGAAAATTAAAGGCTGCTGCTTATGCACCACACTTCCCAGACCTTACATAACTGACAAAAGACCGCCCTGGCTCTGGCTGAAAGGGAGCTGGGAGAAATCATCTGGCTGGCAGGAATTATCTATTATAAATAAATCACATGCATGCACACAAAGAGCAGTTCTCACCCAGACTAAACACTTTTCTCCAAGTGAGGTGTCTGCTTTGTGCTCTGTGAACAGGAAAATCACATGTCCCATGCTTTAGATCGAAATGCTCTGCAGTAAAGGAGACAGGATAATCACTTACTCCAACTATCACAGCCAAAGCCTTGAACACTAGCCCAGTGGCTAAATTCATCTGTATTTCTGCCCATGCACTTGGACAGGAACAGAACAGGATTTTGCAAAGCACCTTTTCCGCTGGCTGTGCTTAATTTTAAAGGGATCATTCACTCCAAATGATCTCAGCACCACCCTGGAAGTTGCTGCACAGTGGTTTCTGCAGTCCATGAGGATCCCACCCAGCACATGCATCTCACTGCAGCCAGAGAAAAGCTCCTCTCAGGACACTGGGGGTGCTCCTCAGCACTGGGACCCCCCCACCCTTGGGGGATTAAACTCATTAAACTCAGTTTAACCACTGTGATTTTACTGAAGCAGCATCAGTTTGGCAGTGTGTGTACAAGAAGGGAATCCAACCACTGACACAAATTCCTTCTTACAGCCACAACTCCATGGTATCAGAGTTTAGCAGCTTTCTCCAGGATCTCCTTACAAGTTCAGCTCCAGATGTCAGCACAGCATTGAATAATTGTCTCATCACCTGGTAACTGGGGGGATGCTTTTGGGTACAATCGACTCCAGAGGTGGAGAGACACACTGAGGAAAGATTAGGTATATAAGAGTCTGGCAGTGCTTCTGCTGTTTAAAATAGGTGACATTCAAGGAAATAAATTCATCATTGGAACCCATGAGACTGCACCAAATGCACATATTTCAGCAGGCCATCAGCCTTTCCCTTTCTCATGTGGCACAACTACAACTCAAGGAATCAGCATCTTGGAGACAAGTGTTTTAAACAGGAGTCCAAAGAGAACTTGCCCTTTGGGGAAGAGTAGTTTTCAACACAGCCATGAGCCCTCCCATCTCCTCTGGGCACTTTTAAGCAAATAAAACCTGAAAGCAGGGAGCTGAAACCTCACTAACTTTTCCTTGGTACCACATCGTGCCAGGAAAAGTGAAGAGCTTCTCTGGATACAATATCTATAGCAACAGCTTTCAGAAATGAGTCACAAAGGCAGCAGTGGTGGGATGGGAGCTGTAAGGCCAAACATGTGCTGGGGAACCCTGAATTCACGACCAGGTCTTCTGATTCTTCAGGTAGGAAAGCTTCTAGGCAGGCAAAGGGAAAACTTCCCAAAAACTCAGGCACACTTTCACCATGTGTTAAGCTTACTGAGACATTAGACTGAATTTTGCCGTGATTTTTACTACTCTAACTTTACTAGCAACTAAATACACGTTACTCTGTTGCCCAGTCCATGAGTGTTTATCACTGTAATTTGATATCTGAATTTCCTAAAAAATAAAAGAAAAAATTACCCACCATGACCTAAGGAGGAGAGGGAAATAAGAGACATATATAAGTATAAAAGGACATAATCTTAAAACAAATTGCTTGACACATATAATAAAAACCATTGAGAAGCTTGACCAAGTAAAAGGGCTCAAGTCAGTGCTCAAAACCATTTGGTTTCTACTCCTGTGTCCTCTCCTCTGCTGGAGAAAGCTTGCATTCCTGGCTATCAGTGTCTGATGCAGCCTCATTTCTAGACAACAGAGACATTTGGAATCATATTTATTGGATCCTTACCCAAAATTATTTGAAGCCATTGGTTTCCCTCCTGCTGATATAGCAGCAACAAAAATAGTGCCTAATGTTACTTTAAATCAAGTGTAAATTAGCTTAAAAGAGCAACTCCAACTGTCATCACAATTAACTTGTTTGAAGGTCATGCTAATTATTATTACACTTATTATCATCTTTAATTTCTTTCCTTTCCAGCAGTGGAGTGATGCCCTCATCTCTCTAAACACACTCAGGGATCTGTAGCCATATTTTTCCCTCAGCTTCTCTAGAACACAATTTTACTATCATTGTCAACGTATTGGTCAGCTCAAGGATCAGAAGAGAGAAATTCTTCTGCATGGAAGCAGTTAAAATGAAAAGCTGGCTGAAGCTGAACTGCCAGGAGATGCATCAAAGAGGTGTTTCTGCTCACAGGGTAAATGTTATGGGCATTCCCTTCCTTGTAACTCAGGGGATCTCATACCTCACACAGAGTTAATGCTGAAGGCATTGAGGTATTTGATGGCATCACAAAGTCCATTTTGCAGCCCAAGCACCTTAATGCTTCTGATGTATGTTTCTAAATGGGAGAAGAGTGATGGGAAGTCCTCAACAAGAGTGCAAGGAGAAGAATTTACTGGAGGAAACAAAAACAAAACAAAAAAACAGCTGGATGGATACACTGTCCCTTTTCTTCTCGTTTGCTGAGAGATTCCCCCCTTTCAGCATCCTCCAACATGGAAGGGAGCTTTTGCTGCTCTCTAGCACCTTTTGCCCTGCTGCTGTTCCCACACCCCATTGATTTATCCCTTGTGCAGCAGATGCCAGCCAGGTAAAAATGGAAGATTTATCTCTACAAGGCTTTATCTGAAAAATCCCCTGAAACACTGCCTTTCAGTAGGTGACAAGGGAAAAGCAGCTTCTCTCTCAAAAGAAACATTTCCATACAGGATTTGGCTTTCTCTCTACCACATCCTCAGAAAATACCTCGTTTTTTGTGACCATTATGGCCTAGAAGGATTTTCAATGCAGCTGCATGGAACAGATTCAATGCAGTGGCTGTTTCACATTGCCCAAATGGTGTAAAAAAAAAAAATGAAGACACATGAATGAGTTACACTGACCATCAAGAAATATGCTAATAAGTCTATTTTATCATCCCTTTGTATTAAGAGAGATACAAATTTCAGCTTGGAGTAGAGGTATGCAATGCAAAGGATGGGGGAAAGAAAGGCTCAATAGCAGAATCAATAAAGTGTGTCTGGGGGGATCTTCATTGTTGACTAAAATATTTGTGCAGTCTGAAAGCAAAGGTTGCATTTCATTTTCATGTTCTCAAAAGTTTTTGCCCAATTTCAATTGAAAAATTTGTTTCTTTCCCCACAAAAAATGTTTCACTTATACAAATCCTTCAAAATAAAATACGGATTTAATACTTTTTGTCTTTTAAGCAAGTTTTTGTTGCTTTTTCTTCCATCCCAGACTAAGAAAAACCTATTGTTGGGCTGGACTCACATGCAGAAATATTTGTAATGATTCTGAAATGTGTAGCCTGGATTCCCTAGAAAGTGTAGCTTGTTCAACAAGGAACACACATTAAAAGAGAAATGTCCTGGGATAAGGCTGAAATACAAAAGCTGTCACTGCAAGAGAACCACTGAGCTGGCAGGGATGGAATTCACTACTAAGTGAATATTGCTCAAAAATTTTTATTAGACTGGCTATTTCTTTGTGTCCAGAGAGAATCAGGACATACAATCAGTAAGGGAAATTTTCATGTCTCCTGAAATACATAAAGCAGGACCTGAACAGAAATCTCCCAGCACTGCTGGCAGCAACAACAGCTATTTATTTTGAAGTATTTAACAAGAAGAAGTCCAAGTAGCCAAAAGCAAAGACAAGATGAAGATGTGAGTGGCTGGAAATGGGCAAGCATCAGGAAACTGGCAACCACAGCATCTGAGATAGCAACCTTTATAAAGTGTTGGGAAACGAGGATGTAATGTCAGTATTTATGGAATTACAGTGCTTATTGCAAACACTTAGCCCTTTGATAGCACTCTCCATATAAAAGGTGCCACCAACAGACTTAATTTTTCAAAGGACTAGATGATGGTGGATCATCCTATTAGTTCACATTTTTCCAAAGACTTTTCCCCTGAAGAAAAGCAGTGGGACCAACAAAGCCAGAAAGAAAGCAAACATCTTCCTCCCATCCCCAAGGCTGCCTCAGAACTACTGCAGCAATAAGATTCTCGATCTTACTGCTGCTGCTGCAACCTAAGCAGAATTTTCTACCTGTTAAACCCAACTCACAGCTTTCTATTCAAGCTGCTCACATGGCACGAGTGAAGTGCTGTTTTATTACCTCATGGCTGCAGTGGGCTAAAAAAAGACCAAGAATGGCTGCACAGATGAGCCTAGCCTGCATCCTGGCTGCATCCTGCAGGGAGCTGCCTGGCCCCAAAGGGCTCATGTGGTGAATGTCACCTAATGGTGGCTCCATCCTGAAGCAGGCATGTGCCACCTCACCCAGGAGAAGCCCAGCAAGCAAAGGAAGACCTACCTCTGCTAATATCGCCAAAGTGGAGGAAAAAAAAAAAGAAAAGAGACACTACAAGAAAGATGGGGAGAGATTATTTCCAAGGGCCTGGAGTGACAGGACAAGGGGCAATGGCTTCACACTGGCAGAGAGGAGGTTTGGATTGGATATGAGGAAGAAATTCCTGACTGTGAAGAACTGGAAGATGTAACCCAGAGAAGCTGTGGCTGCCCCTGGATCCCTGGCAGTGTCCAAGGCCAGGCTGGATGTGGCTCTGAGCAGCCTGGGACAGTGGAATGTGTCCCTGCCCAGGGCACTGGGATAAGATTTAACATCTCTTTCAACCCAAACCACTCCAGGACTCTACAACTAGGTCAGGCAGCACCAGAGGATCCCTGTGTGGTTTTATTTTATTTATCCTGCTGGAATTCCAGACCTCACACAAACACCACTGCCCCTATTTGCACCCACACATATATTTGATCCATGCCCAAAGCCCAACACAGGATTTAACTGAGCACAATATCCACAACCACCAAGAGCACAAGTGCTCCAGCAGCTGAACTGAGACCCCCAGGGCACATCTGGGGAGACCCCAGTGACACAGCACTGCTGCAGCCCCACCAGGGCACAGAGCACAACCCACCAGGAAGGAAACGAGATTCCTAAGTGATTGAATTAAACACAAATCTTTTAATAGATCAGATAACTCCTACACTGCTATTTTTTATGCTAATGGTACTTAATTCATTTACATTTTCAAAGCAATACGTTCCTATTTAATGAATTATCAGATAGTTTCGCATCAAAATGAGTGAAGAAATTACAGTAGAGATTTTTTTTTTAATTTTTTTTAATCAGGTTGGCAATATCAGAGGAGATAATGCAATGCCCCCTGGCACCATAAAATATTCAGCATTGTGAATAAAATTCTTGATAAAAGAGCAGCAGAAAGCATCATTTTATTAAGGCCCAGTGCTTTAAAAAAGAATGCTTTTAAATGATTTAATTTAAAAATTCAATTGCATTTGAATCATTTGATTACTGTTTAATAACAATGCATAATTTATATCTAAAAAAAGAATCAGATTCTGCTGTCTATGCCTATAAGGAAGAAAAAAGGATTAGCAATTAGAATTTATCCCCTCTAATCAGCCCATTCTGACACTGCAAGTTCATCTGGCAGCCACAAATGTGATATTTCAGCCTATACTTAACTCTCTGTTTTGGTTTTTTTGGTCACAGGAGAGAAAGATGAGCAGATTATGGGAAAAGGAGAAAAACATGGAACCCAAAAAGTAGACCAAGATGTTCACCACTTAGTGTCTGTTTCCCAGAGGTAAGGAAGTGTCAGATTTGCTTCCAAGAGGCACCACAAGATTACTGTTGCAGCTCTTAAATGACAATTTGTACTCGTACATTGTATTTAAAACCATTCAAAAGCAGAGTTCTGTGTGAAGAGTTTCTTTGATAAAATTTCATATAAAGTTTTGAATTACCACCTTAAACAGAAAATAAAAATTAAAAAATAAACAAAAAGATTTGTTCTTTTTCCTCTACCTAAAGGCTGTCTTTTCTCCTGCATTTCCAAAACTGAACAACCAAAAAAATGGATTGGTGGGAAAAGGAAGAGAAAAATTATGATAAAAATAAGAAGCTTGGTGTGTGGGGTAGGAAGAAAAAAAAATAAGTAGTCTAGCTGGCTTCTAAAAAAAAAAAGGCATTGAAAAAACCTCATGAATATTTTTGTTGGGAAGGATGATGATACACCCCCTCACTTAATCCTAAAAACCAAAAGCTGACCCACAGTCATCTGGATGAAATTAGAGTATTTCCTTTTGGACAAATATCACTGTCTTAATCTCAACACCTGCAAGCTCCAGCAAGTGTTCATCTTTTAGAGGTAAAACCTGTGCAGAGCTCCAGAGCTCCCACCAAAGGGAACAACTCTCCCAAGTCACAGAATGCAGGAGCAGCTCTGCCTCCAGGCACTCCATAACAAGTATTGTTAAATATTAGCCAGGATTGTCTAAAACGTCACATATTCCCTCCCCTAACACTGAACTAAACCATATGTAATTCTACAATTCAAAGTACAACTTGCTTCTCCTGGAGATGAACCAAAGGGTTATAGATGAGCTACAATCAGACCAGCTGTCTCACAATTAAAATCTGTCCCAAAAAGTGCATAAACCTGTGGGGAAAAGCTGTCCCACAATATAAAAACGTGCAATGAGCATTACTCAGCAGACTTTCAAATCACAACAAATGCTTGGGAAAGGCTTCAGTTAAATCCACTTCTCATGAACACAGGCAAGGATTGCAAACACTGTAAAGCCAAAGTATGAAATTTAAAGCAAGTCTTTGACTGAAGGAGCTTCTGGCCATGGGGGATATTTGAAGACTAAGGTCATCCACTCTCTTCAGCTTTTTGGGTTGGCTGGTCTGCACATGTTTTAGTCACATCTCTGGAAAAAGTCAAAAACACTAAATGGGGATATAGAGCATGCATTATGGATTTATTTTCCTCCTCCCTCCATAGAAAACAGCTCCTAGGTATTCAGTAGGTGTGGGCTAATTTATGCCAGTCAGGATTCAGGCTTTGCATATTTCTCTACCCAGAAGACAATTGTACAGTTAGAGAAGCTTTGTGCCACATTATAAGCTCTTTAATTAATCAAAGTTTCTGATCTATTTTCTTTATACTCTCCACTTGAGAACATTTTTATGAAGAAAACATCATTTTACCTGGCTCCATATGATTTTTAATTCTGCTTCTCAAATATCAGTTAATCTCATAAAGGCACACTGCTCATAAGTGTTCCCTCCTCTCGCTTAATTAATTTTTAATGCTCAAAAAATTGCAGTTTTCAAAGAAGCCAATTAAAATGATTCATCCAAAAAAAAAAAAAATCCCCAGCAATGCCCTTTCAGGATGACTCAACTGCTTGTATTTATTATATTTGCTCAAGTCAATGAGGGGAAACTATTTTTGAAGTTGGAAGACAGAGTTACAAAACTGAAAGGGGATTTATAGCAAAACAGCCACGTTGCTCAGCATTTTTAGATCCAGGAGAAAGTAGCCAAGGCGTGACATTCAAATTACAAAGAAAGCTAAGGGATCACTGAGAAGGCAATAACTAAGGACACAGATATGCAGGAATCATGAGAATGAGAGGGGCAAAGGGATTTACCAGCGTTTTGATACTTCCCCAGGCAAGCTGAGAGCAGAAGTTTTCCTCATATACACTCTACATTCCCTCTTTTTGTAGGCTCTCTGGACACTCTCTAGGCTGCTCCTTGAGTTGCAGCAGTTTGCTGTGAAGGATGGGAGCACTAATTTGGAGAAGAACACTTCCTAAACCACGACAGATGCTCACACTGGCTCCTCCTCTGCCTCAGGCACTGCAAAGTCAAATCCCCCTTGGTTCTGAATCCTTGTTTTTCCTACAAGGACAAGATGCACTGGGAGAAAAACCCCTGATTTTGGGAGTTTTTGGTTATGTCTTTCTTCCCCTTGCCATTTAGTTTGCCCCTCCTCTCCTTCCTTATTCATTTTTAAAAATAGGGTTGTCTGCTTGTGCAGTTCCACAGTTAAGTGGAGCTAATCAAGTGTGTGATAAGGATGGACTTGATGAAGAGTTTCCTTGAAGGTCAGCTAAAGAAGGTCCATATTAGAGAACACTGCATCCATCTGAATCCCTATAAAGTTAACCCAAGCAATCAGAGGTAATTTAAACAAGCCAGACCTTGGCCAAAATATGACATCATGTGGTTGCAGTGGTTCAGTGCCAGCTTCAGGCAAAGCTTCCTCCTACTGAGTGATCAAAACTGATTCCAGCATTTGCACCATGTTTCTTTAATTACTCACCCCCTTAGTCTTCAAGGGGATGCTTAGAACTTAAAACAACCCCAAAAACTACCAAACATCCAACCTCCATACAGCCACTTGCATCCTTGTATTTAATAGGAGATAACTTCATTTTCCTAAGCTCTTTTGGAACAGTAGGTTCTCAAAAATCACTAGTGAAATCTTTCCTCTGTTGTGGACTTGTGATTTTAGAATAAAATTACTGAAACATGCTGTAATTTTCTGCAGTACCTCTTCATAAAGAAGAAGCTCTAATATGTTTATATAATTCCTCAAATATAATAGGTAAAAATAGCTTAATGAGAAAGGAGTGACAGACACCAAAGGAAGGGTCACCTTCAAGATAATGATTGGGACTGGCAGTGTCTTCACAGCCTCAGTGAAAGACAAAGAGTGAACATCCTCTGGTAGTGGAAAGCTAAAAAACCTCACATGATGACAATTCCTATGTTTTGAGCAAGCAGCAAATAATGAATCTCACAATGCAACTGCTCCCCAATAATTTACCTACATGGCAGTAAGTATACAATAGTACATGACTAAAAAGGACAAAATATAATGAAATGCTAAAAAGAGCCTGCTGGAGACAAGAAAAAAACCAACCCAGATTTGTTTACAACAATGTTCTATTTAATGATCTCAAAGAGAACGTGCAGCTAGGAAGATTCCATACAACAAAAGCAGAAAAAAATCCATTGCACAATGATCAAAGCATCCGAAGTTTCCTGATTTACTAAAAAAAAAAAAAAAAATCACTCCTAAATCCATCTGGAGTAACACACAGCAGATCTAGTTTCCAAGGCCTTCATGAAGATAACTGCTCACCTCATTCATCATTACTGCTTCTTTCATTTTTGGATAAGAACATAAAGTTAACAAAGGCTGGAAGAATTTGTTTAGTTACTATACATAGCCATGAGAAAGTCTCTTAAGATTTGGCATGTAGCTCACAAACTTTTTCACCCTTAGTTTACTTGATTATAACTTTTTGGAAAAAAAAAATTATATATATTTACCACATATTCAGGTCCAGAGCTTGGGCCTAGGCCTACACCAATGAGGTGAAAATAAATCTTATCTTGCACAGCAAGTGTTGTTGGTAAGCATTAAATTATCCTCTTAATTAAGCAATTATTTTAATTGCAGTATAGATGTCAAATCTCAGAGCTCATTAATATTCTACCCTTTAAATAAGCATCACTGTAAGGAAAGTAGATTTCAGTGGGACACTGGAGTCATTAGAAGTATTTTCTAAATATAGGTATAGCTGCCACCTAAGTGGCCAAATTCCTACATCAGTTTCAGCAGCATGATCCAAGATAGATCTGTAAGCTAAATATAGAAGCAGGGAAAAGAAAGGATAGGAATGAGTAGGCTGCAGTAGAAGTGGAAAGGGAAAGCAACACAGCTATCCTTGAAATGTCCAGTTCTCCTGTAGTTTACTGAAACTGTTATGTCAGAGAGGGGACCAAGCATGCAGTGCAGTTTTATAAACCACATATCCTCAAAGAAACCATGTTATTAGAATGTACATCTATATAATAAGTGCATGCCTGCAAAGGAAATACCCTCAGGAGCTGGACTAGGATGATCCTTGTGGGTCCCTTCCAAATCAGTCTTTTCTATGTTCATTTCATTTTTAGTTTCCTCTCAGAGCTAAATACCACATAAAATACCCAGAAGTGACAAAACACACGAGTTTTCTGTATATCTATAAGAATTAAAGTGTAGGGTTTTTTCCTCTACAGTGGTGGCCAGAGTCACCTACCTGAGAGTTTCAGTTTCAAAGAAAAAGTTGTTCAGCTAATGACAACTGACACAGCCTAGTTTTTTCCCCTCATCCCAAGCTATCTGGTATGATGGAGCTGCATTAAAACAAATCCAGAAGGATTTCAGGAGG
Organism: Lichenostomus cassidix; assembly: GCF_008360975.1. NCBI lineage: Eukaryota > Metazoa > Chordata > Aves > Passeriformes > Meliphagidae > Lichenostomus > Lichenostomus cassidix. Next base: position 54,102,356 of record NC_139480.1, read on the forward strand.
GCCAGAGAGGATGAGGAGGAAACATCCCCCCTGTGACACAGTATCAGCACAAACCTGGTGGGAACCAGGCTGGAAACCTGGGATGTGCTTGTGAGATCTCATCAGTAACTGGCAGGCAAAAAGAACAGCAGATTTTTCAGCAATTTATACCCAAGTGCTTGTGATCTCTCTAGTTGTATGTATATTTAGCCTTCTAGTAGGAACTGGGAAATCCAGAAAGCTCTATAACACTCATCCCCCCAGTACTTCACCAGAGTACAAAATCCTAGGGAACCACTTGTGACAAACTGAGACTTCAGGTACAAAACACCAGAAGCTGCCAATGACAGCACATCACAGGAAGATAAGAGACCATGAATATCTTCAGAAATGCCTCACTCCCACACTTGAGCATTTCTGTGCACATTGCCCACATGCCAGAAAGCTGTTTGCTGTTCATGTCACATAACATGTTGGCAGAAGTACCCCACAGCCTTTGACAATCTGAAAACCCCTCTTTTGAGCAAGAGTTGAGAGCAAAAATTAAGCTGGAACCTTCAAAGAATTAGAATTATTTCATTAATACAATACAGTGTCTGAAGTTCCAAGTTAGATCCAAACCTGAATTCTCCATTCTATCCATGCTGAGAGTGCTTGGATGTGATGTTTGAGCTCAGAACCAAGTCCAGTTAGAAAATATGTTTGCTGTCCCAAAAAACACTTATCACCCTGAGGTTGTACTTTTGTGGCATCTGGCAAGAGGGGGAAAAAAAAGGGGGAAATATGAATATAAAATATCCTCAAGTTTTCTGAGGAAAAACTTGAAGATATTTCCTTTTCCCATGATGTGCATAATAGAGTTACATGAAGTTTCTCAAAGTCATTCAGTTCCTGACACATATTTGCTTTTAAGAGAAGCAGCAGTAAAATCAGGGGATGAGAACTCCAGTGCTGCAGACACACTGCTCTACAAAACTCAGTGTCAGGCAAGGTGAGAAACAACAGCTGGTACCACAAAAAAACAACTGCCCAGTGTTGCCTGCTTACTGGGATGACTTGTGCCTTTCTGGGTTGATTGTAAAATTCAGAACCAGGTCCCAGTTTAAGCTCACCAACCCTTCCCTACCTGGCCCAATAGGCACTTTTCCCATTCTAGCTTCTGCCATTACCTCAGCAACTGCCTCACCCACAGACACCTGCCCAAGAGTTCATTTTATCCATCAAAATGTAGGAGTTGGTCTCCTCATATTTTCTACTTGTTATACATATATACATTATTCAGTGAATAGAGAAGAGTTGAAACCAGATAATCTTTAAGATCTCTTCCAATCCAAACCATTATCTAATTCTGTAATTCTAACTGCAGTTTTCTTTCACGGTCTCCTGGCAAAATTCTGTAGCACTGGTACAGAAACAGTGATTGAGAGCTTGAAGCAATCTCCACAAAAATAATCTATGGAAAATTCCCTGTGACACTAGAGCCCACGGGCTGCTCTGGGCTCAGTCCTTATCAAACACATCCCCATGGTGCTATACAAACAACACACAACTGTGTGGACAGTAGCCTAGTTACTAACAGAGAGCATAAAGAAATACTGCTGGGATTAACATAGCACAGGATAAAAGCCAGCTCCGTTTCCTATCAAACTACTGATGCTATTTTGGATAACCTCCCTGACAGAAACTCTCCATTTCACAAGCCAACAGCAGATGACTGCTTGCAGCATAATGCTGACTTACTTCCTCACACAGCAAGACCTGGCCACAACAGGAAAGATCCCAGCATGGCCAGACATGGCAGCAGCTTTGGGGACACAACACACCAGCTCTGCAGGTTCAAAAGGAAAGCCTCCAAACACTCATTGTCCCCTCCTGGCACTGTGCAGTGCAGTGCCTGTCACAATGCTTTGGGCCAAGGTGTCACTCAGCACATGGACAGTGCACACAGCTGTCTGTGACTCCCTGTCCCTCAGTAAAGGGCACACCTGTGACACCAAACACAGCCAGCTGCTGGTGTGTCTGCAGGAAGAGCTCTTTGTTTTGGTGGTTCAGCTGACACATGCCCAAACTCCAAGCAACATTCAGCAGCACCATTTTCCTGTTATGAAGCACCTGTAGATCCCAAAGTGCACAAAAGGGACACACTTCCCTTTCACTGAACTATCCCAGATGCAGTTACTAAGGCATGGGCCAGGGGAATGCCTGAGATTATACCTCAGCTATCCCATCACTCCTCCAGCAAGCAGCCATCCCTGTCCTCTTCACCCCTCATTTGCTGAGGGCAGGCACAGAAATATTTGTTAGTGTGTGTGTAAAGAGGCTCTGCCAAAGAAAAAGCAAATATGGCACATTCCCCTTGGCTCTGTATTTTGCCTTCATATGTCTCTTCCTTATGTCTGATCTGCAGATGCTCAGGGAAGACAAGCTAAAAGAAGAGCTGCCTCCAAACTAATCCTGGACTATCTAGATACATGACACAGAAAGGCTTGCAAGCTGTAGAAGAAACTATGCTAAGAAAGCAAGACTCTGTCCATAGTGGTGGGGAAAGTTGTCTGCATTTTAGTTACAGCTTCAGCATCTGCTTTACAGGGAGGAAGAGAAATATTTTAGTGCTAAAACCCTCAAGAAGATAAAATCTGCACCACTGGCTTCTGTAACACTGGCTTTTATTTTCCCTTTAAGCCCAACTGTTTTAACATTCCTTATTTAAATACATTAAAGTAGGAAAAAAGGTGAGGTTTCAAATAGAACACACACAGATTTGCAGCTGTGTTTCCTAACCCCACAAGAAAAGGGGTGTGGGGAAAAAAAAAAGCTCATTCTTTTCTTGGGAACAAGTAAAGGTCAGTTGTCTCATCGAATTTTATCCCTTAATAGTATGCCTGTTCCCTCAAGGAAGTTTCTAATTGTTCCTCAATTTCAGTCTTAGTCTTCTGCAACATTACTGAGCTGTAGATTTAGGACCTTCTTCAGGGAAGAGTCCCTAGTTTGCTCTGAACAAATCCTGAGTAACCCAAAAGAGAAGAGACTCTCACCATGCCTCATTTGCCACTGAACTGTATGACAAACACCAGACAGGCTGTGAACACAACACATGTACAATGACACTACTGCCACAGGTGATGTTTCTCTCACAGCACAGGGAAAGGTAGATATGATATCTTGGTTAACAAAATCCATCATTTCCAGACAAAATTCCCTTGATATCAAACTGATGGTTTTATTTATTGGGCCCCTGGCTCCATAAGTTGATCTTCTCCTTTACACATCAGCACCTGCACTCATCTGCTCCACAGAGTCTGAACTCTGCAGCCAAAGGCAAAAGACAAAAGGTGTTTACTCACAAGCTGAGCAACCTGCACAGCCCCTCAATCTCTTCTTTCTTTCTAGAGAGGGAGAATTTAGAGTTACTGCATATCTCTGCCAGGGCAGTGCCAGAGCCTTATCTCAGTTAAGAGCCCAGCACTCACAATGGAAAGGCAAAGTACTCATTCCACAAATAGCCACACACTCAGGTGTTCCAGTGCAAACCACAAACTGGGCTAAATAGTAAAAATACTCAAGCGTTGAGCTATGTGAATAACTGTGTGCAGGACATCAGGCTACAAGATGCAGCCTAATGTCTAATAAGATATCACAGTGAGTTATAGCTGGTATTTTACAGGCAATGTATTGCAGAAACCTCTCTTTGCCATTAAATTCAAAACCTTAAGTGGGAGAAAATAACTTTTTTTTTTTTACACCAGACTATGATTCCTGTAGCTGCCAATCACAAAGATGCAACAGAGAGGTGCACGATCTGCAGAAGAGTTTATTAATTTTGCCCAGCATTCAACTTTTATTGTGGGACAGCCTTAAAGTTAATATCAAGTCCTCTCTAGCAGACTGGATAATCACAGGCTGTGTTGTGCTCACTCTGCCTCTGCAGCAATGGGGACAGAAGGCCACTTGAAGGCCTCCTCTTTACACATAGTTCACACCTAGGAGGTGCAGGGCTGCTGGAGCTCCTTCATTTCCCATGCCTCCCTTCTGCCCTTACACACTTGCTCTTTGGGGAAGCTCAGGAGGCTGGACAGATGCAGCCAGAAGAGGAGCTGGCTGGGAAGAGGTTAAACACTCTGCCCAAAGCTGGGGCTGTGGACACCATCCACGTTTGCTGCCAGCCCACTTGCCAGTGCCCACACTGCTGCCTCAAGAAATTGCCTCCTTTCAACCGAGTGATTTGACATTCATGCTAAACATGTGCTTGCCTTACCTCACAGGCATTTGCTAGTACATGAAAAGTTTTTCTCTTTGGAAAAGGCAGACTGGCTTTGTTCCAATTCAGCCTCCCCTGGTCCTCAGCCCCTTTGCTGCCAGAGCCCACTGCCTCAGCACATGGACAGAGCACACGTCACAAGGACCTTAAATGTCAGTGAACATCTTTCGTAAGGACTTGCAGGCAAATCTATGATTAAAAGTAGATGTTCAAGCAGAAGATGAATATATTATGCCCTCAGGCTCCTTAAGTCATGATCCATATTTATAATGCAAGACTAAGGCTTCTGTTGAATAATTACATCTTTTGCCTGCCCATTCTTCCTTCCCACCCCCATATGTATACACTCACCACAAATGCATATATAACATTTAAAGTGAGCAATTATTCACCCCAAAGGCAGAATATCCTTGAGTATGTGCATGCTAGAGAGAGCTTAATTCTGTAATTATCATGCAGGCTCTGCAGTAGCAAACCTTGTTGGGATTAAAACACCTGACTCAGCATGAATAAAGGTGAGAACAGTTCCAAAGGGGCTGGAGCCCATGTTAGCCCATGGCTAACAAAGCCCAGAACCAGAGTAGCAACAGTCATTCCAACTCCAGGTAAATATTTTCCTTCCAAGCAGAAGTTTTTCATTTAAAGTTCTTGAGCTCCTGCTTGGTCAGTTCTTCAGAGTAGAAGGTGCTTCTTCACAAACAAATGAAAGGCACTTGAAAACATTTGGCAGCCAATGAATTCAGAAATCACACAAAAAACTCCATAATGGTATCATAAATATTGCTTTTCAGCTAATGTAGATCTCCACTCTCTTATTTCAAGTCATCTTTCTCAGCAACAAGCACTGCCACTGGATGACTCCAAGTCAGAAATTTGGTTAGGAGCATTTTGAACAGTATCCTAGAAGCATAAACCTCTATTTCCTTACGCATACTTCTCAGGGCTACAAATTTCATTACAAAAGAGTATTGGTATCACTAAAAGGAATTCCACACAACCAAACAGACAAGTACTGCGTTCATTACAGCTGGGAAATGCAGCTTTCACACATGAGCACATGTATGTGCAAGTAGATGCAGGCAGGCACTTTAAGTCATCAGAAAGTCAGAAGATTTTTCACTAAATTGAACACTCTCCATCTTTAGCAATCCAGTTCTGGAAGTGCTGTCAGCAGCATCCAAATAATGTGCTGCAAACAAAAATGTTTCTTGACAGGACCCTGTCTTTTGCCAAAAACTTTATTAAAAAATTCCTAGCAGGTCTCATCACTCTTTTTACCTCTCCTAAAATTTGCCCTCAGATACACAAAAGGAGCAGAAAGCACTGTCTCATGAGCTCTCCTTCCCCAAGAGCAACTTCCATAGCAAATTTATCACCACAGACCTAGACCCAGATAATTAGTGTCAATGAAATGCATTTAGCTAACTGTGATTCCTCCCATGACATGATTTTAAAATCCAAATCCCTTAGTCAGGCAGAAGAATAAATCACAGTAACCCTGGCCTACCAAAGAAAAGAGTGGCAGCTGCAACAGTGGGTGTCACATATTCTGGGTTTTGGCAGAGCCAGGCAAGAACACAACCTGTGGAGCAGATTATTTGGAAATTAAGCACTTCAGCTCTGAGCAGGTAGAGCCATCACTCAAAGCAGAAGCATGGGAAATACAAGTGATATTATATTGCCAGGCAGGAGGAAGTGGGAACAGGGATGGGCATAGCATCGTTGAAGAAGCTACTGAGTTCTGGCTTTATTCATATCATTGCTCAAAAAGACAAATGCAAAAAACTCCTGCCTTGTCCTCATTGCTCATGGCTTAGCAGAATCACAGTGATTTATCTTTCTTCTTTTTCCTATCTGCCTCCAAAAGAGATTAAAAAATTGTTACTTCTCTTCATAAAGGGCTAGATCAGAATTTTACCACATGCCCTGAGCAAGAAGCAGGGTGTAACCAAGCTCCCCCTCAGCTGTCCTCCCACTTCCCTTTTCCACAAGGATAAGAGCAAAGAAACAGAGAGGCTTATTGGTCTTGACCTGCAAAAAATTAGCTCAGCTCTGTAGCAGATAAAGGAAGTCAAGGCTACACCTACAGCCTCTGTAGAGGAAAGACACAGAGAAAAAGGTTCCTGAGGCTGTAGTCTAATCCCTCCCTGGAAGATTTTTTGTTAATTAAGAAAGATTCTGATTTTCCATTCAAGCATTCATGTCTGCCAGTAGGGCACACAAGCCTCAAGGAGAGGTGGAGCTGCTGAATTTTCACAGGGTAAAGTTAGGTCCCTGGAATATTTAGTGCCTCACCAGTAGAATTCATGTAAACACAGATGGGTGGCAACATCAAGAGGTGGATGCATTGACTTGCACTGCAATCCAGACACTGCTGTGAGGTCTATCCTACATCACTTGGCACACTGCAGCACCTCACACCAGGGATGGCTCATTTCTACTGCTTGCTGCAATTGCAGTGGAAGAAATTAGTCCCTAATCACAATTTAGAAGAAAACCAGCACAAAAAAAAATAAGAATTTTTTTAACTCAGGATAAATTTCTCAGTTATTGTAATAGACGGTGCTGCTGGAAAAAGAAACCCATATCAAGATGAAACCCCTGCATTCCCAGGACACATGTCCTCTTGTTTAGTCCTAAAGAGGATTGCACTTGTCATCCCATAATACACAGGACATGTGCTGTGCATTTCACTTGTTCTGCCAGCTACTTAGAGCTTTATGTTGCAGGTTTCCTTGCTGCTGTGCCTCATTCCTAGAGCATCATTTAAACCTGGTCTTTATTTGGAGTGGCAGGTACAGGAAGCAGTCCCACTACGATACAGGAGAACATCTGCATCTGAGGCTTGCTCCTGCTTTGTCATTATGAATATGTAATGTCACAGCCTTGGGAAGGGAGAAGGCAAGAGCATCCTTGCAAGTGTGCTCGATGGGGTGAGGAAATCTTGCCTATAACAATAATTAAGAAGCTAATGCTCCTACAGCACTCCAGCAATATTTTTTGTAGACAGCTTAGCATTGATGAAAAGTCAGATAAGGTGGGGTAGAAGTTAACTTCAAAAAGCCAGGGGGTGACACCCAAGTTACAGTGTGCCAAACTGGATAAAACAATTGCAAATCTCCTCTTAACAAGTTTACTGCACCCAGACTACCGTGACATAACCATTAGCAAGGACTGTGGACCCATTCTTGCCAAGTGCCTTACCTATGCATCCCACTGCTCACAGACCAGCTCCATGCTGACTTCACTGCCTACAAGGGGCTTGCCTGACTGAAATCTCCCAGATTGTCCTCAAAGAGGATGTTTCAGTCACCCACTCAGATCTCTCCCTGGAAAAGCCCTAAGCACCCCTGAAAGGAGCTTCTCAGGTGCTGCCATGAACCAAGCCTTCCTCTGCACCCTTGTCCTGGCTCAGGTCTGGTCACACGAAATGCAAATTTTGTGTCAGAACACAGCTCTGGCAGAACCTCCCAGGGGCTGCCAGCACCTTTGGGCTCATTAGGGTGACTCTGCTGCCATATGGAGCTCACACAAGCTTTACAAAGATGCAGAAATACACACCCAGAATGATGCCACAGAAGAGGGAAAGTGTACACAGACAATGCACAGAACAGTCACCAGAATTCACAAACATCAACTCCCCACATACACAGAGCTGTCAGAGTACAAAACATCTGTGACTCTCTCTGCCACCAAAGACCAAATCTAGAGCAGGGAAAACACCACAGAGCAGCAGAGATGTCTCACACACACCAAGCCCACCAGAGGGGTGCAGAGAAAGTCTACCAAGTGTCCATGTCCCAGAAGAAAATTAATGGTAAGGACTGTTTGACTTCAGACTCCAAAAAGCACATTTAAGTGCAAATAAACTTTAAAATGTCACAAACACACCTAGAAAAGTTTTAGCAGCACCTATGTTGGCTTAGTATTTCGTAAAGGCAAACTAGCTCAGCTACAATAGAAACAAAGCTCCAAAACCAGCCTGGGATTTAAGTCTTCTAACCCACTTTTATTCATGCAATGCCCAGTCCTTTTCTGGCTGATTAGAGTAACAGGATACCCTGAGAAAGGCTGCTTTTATAGTTCCTGGTCTTTACAATTCAAAATAATTTCATAAGTTTTACAAGGATTTCACGCTTCTTCATTCAGTGAGGTAAAACACCAGTTAAAAAAAAAATTCCCAGCTACAAAGGAGATAAAGCTCCAGTTAAAAAAAAAAATAAAAAATTGTCCCAGCTACAAACACAGAAGGTATTATTTCAATACTTACATTAGACCATACAAACTGTATTTTGCTTTAGAAGCCTTATATTTTTTCCAGGGCTGTATAAAATATGGTTGCCTCCAGAGCCAAAATCTAGAGGGAGGAGAAATCCATTCTGAAGAGCTGATGGGTTTTCTTGCCGTATATCAAGACGTATGCCATAAGTGACTTTCTGTGATGTCTATAACACATTTTTATCCGAAAACTGATCCAAGTGATAGAGCACACCATGACACCAGAGCATCTTTGCCAACATGGGTTATTTCACCACACTGTGCAGTGCCCTAACCTAGCACAGTCTTTTACCCCTAAGAGCAGTCTTTATCCTAACTCAAAAATAATCTAACTTTTGATATTGCTGACTTAGAACATTCTTCCCCCCAATTTTAAAGTCATTACTGGATTGTTTGGGCAGTTCTGCTCTAAGTACCGCTTCATGAAATTATTTTCCCTGATTCAATTATATATTTAATAAAACAAACCAAAACATCATTTAGATTCAATTATTTTCACCATCTATTGCTTTTCAGAGTTGAAAATTTATTTTGAGAGAAACTGAACCATGAAGTTAGCTCATTCCTTGAATCATATTAAGATGGACTCAAAGTTAACTTTTGAGAGTATCTGGGCAAATCTTACCTTCCTCTTTTTATGAGCTTACTCTTCACTAAAAGTACTCTAATCACTAGAAAAACTTGTCAGTGCAGTTTGTCAAGCTTCCTGCAAGTCTCATTTATTTTGCCTTAGACAGACATGAGCTAAGCTCCCCAGAGCCCCTCTCTGTGCACACCAAGGTGTCTTTTTTGCAGCTCCTTTTGCAGTGTTAACAAACATCCCCCAGGGAGGTGGCTCCTCATTGCTCAACCCAAAACTCATCAACCCCCACGGGGGGCAGGACAAGGCTCAGATGGATTTCTCAGGACCAACTTCCTTTCCTTGCTGCTGGATGCCCCTTGGAGCAGTGATTTGTGGATTTGTGCAGCAAGGAAAAAGCTCCCTGGGATCTCTCCTCCAAATAGAAAGATAACAATAGGGGAGCCACTGTCTGACCATAAACTCTGAGGGGTGTTTCTGAGAGTGGAGCAGCATTTGCCAGAGAGATATTTAAGGGTCTGAGTTTGAAGATCTTTGAAAATTAGGATTTGCTGTCCTTCCACCTGAAACGGCTTCTACATCTGTTCTTCATACTCCTCTGTGTGGAAAGGCTGAGGGAATTGGGATTGTTCACCTGCAGAAGAGAAGCTTTGGGGTGACCTCACTGTGGCCTTGCAGTGCCTGAAGGGAGCCTGCAGGAGAGATGGAGAGAGACTCTTGACAAGGGCCTGGAGTGACAGGACAAGGGGCAATGGCTTCACCCTGACTGAGAGCAGGTTTGGATTGGATATTGGGAAGAAATTGTTCCCTGTGAGGGTTCTGAGGTCCTGGCACAGGTTGCCCAGAGAAGCTGTGGCTGCCCCTGGATCCCTGGCAGTGTCCAAGGCCAGGCTGGATGTGGCTCTGAGCAGCCTGGGATGGTGGAAGGTGTCCCTGCCCATGGCAGGAGGGTGGAACTGGATCATCTTTAGAGTCCCTTCCAACCCAAACCATTCTATGTTTGTAGGATCAAACATCAGCTCCTGAAACAAAGTACTGCTCTCCCTGCAGGAAAACAAAACATTCCCTCCCAAAGGAGAGCAGAGCCACCTTTGGAGACACCATGCACACCCATTTGCAAATGCTACTGGCATCACAGTTTTGCTAACATTAGCTCCTTTCGTTGAAGACCCCCTCCACAAAAAACTAGTAGAAATTAGTCCTTTGCCTTGGTATTTTTTCCAATAGCCTCTGCATTAGTCTTTGATTAGAACACCAATCTTGTTTAAAAGTTTCTACAGCACCCAAGCTGAGTATTTCTTTTATTTCTGGGGTTGCTAGTAGAAATTGAGGAAGCTCAGGAGGAAATTCAAGAGGGAGCCCAGATTGTTCTTCTGCACTCTGGTCTACTGAAGCTGGAGCATTTAAGCATTTCTCAGTAGTGGAGCTCTCATTTCCCAGCTATGCAACAAGCACAATGGCATCAGCTTTGATGGGATTCAGGGTTCAGCTTCTTCTGAGCTGGGAGTGCAGCCTGGAGACACAGCAGCTGGCACTGCCATAGGGCTGCACTTGTAAACACACACAGCCAAAGCCTCTGATGCTGCAAACATCACATTTATACTGAAAATGCTTTTTTTTAAAAAAGCACACCAACATTTTTAGGTGCTGGGAGTACTTCAGGCATTTTTGATGGAGGATTTTATTATTTAACATACAGATGCAATAAGCTTGTACCAAGTTTGAGGAAATTGTTACAGTTCTTTTGCCATTTAACTGACTATGTTTTTCTGGGTTGCCAGACATACCTTGGTTTAAAATAAACGTGTTTAAAATCAGCCTCTGTTACCACCTTATTCTATAAAAATCCAGTATGTGCAGCACAGTAGTATTCATGTGGGACTCAATACCCTGAGCAGAAAATTTTAGTCCAATAGCTCAAAAGCTATTCTTCAGTTGCATTATTGCCTCCAAAGAGAAAAACATCACCTCATTTGTTCCACAAATACTAATACAATTCAGGGATGTCTTTGATCTTGTCCAGACCAAGATAAAAGGTATCCTTTAAATTACATTCATTAGGGTTTTAACCCACTTTTAAACAAAAGGCAGCTTTTGCACCACCTCACTTTAAGCATTTTACACATCTAAATAAGGAGGACAACATCCTCAGCTACCTCCTTCAGAAGAGGTCCTCACCAGACTAGGGAGACCAGAGACAAACATCTCCTTGAACCCTCTGGGCATTTAAGCACCCTCTACAGACAAAGGGAAAGCCCCACAGAGAATGAAATCATTCCTCTTATGCTACAACAGGTGTCTGAAATGCCACATTTTCCAATCCAATGACTAAAGAGAGGACAGAGAGAGGCCCAATAATTTTAAATTAGAAGAGGTTATTTTCACTGCATTGGCTACAGGAGGAAGACAAACATCCACCTAAGAACAACTTGGTTCATAACTTTTTGGCAAGTGAATTTAGGATGAAGTCAATCCTGGCTTTTTAGTACAGGCAATTATATATTTGACCAAAGCTGTCTCTTCTCCTGCTTCAAGTGTTTGGTCTACATGCTTTTCAGGAGTTAAACATTAAGACCATGTGCAGTCAAGATTTCCCACCAGCACCTCTACCTTCCCTTGCAATGGGCATGTGCTGCTTTCCAAAAAATATCTTGGAAACAGTCCTTTATTTTGGAGTCTGCATGGATGTTTGACACAAGCTAAACAAGCTGCAGGAACGTCAAGAGTTTGGACTGCTGAACAGATGAAGAACAGCCTCTGGCTCTTCCACAGTGCACTGAAAACTCCAATATTAAGCATTTAACACTAACTGGCTATAGGTACTCTGTCTCCAGAGACACAGCAAGGCAGAATCCACAGCTCCTTGCTGCTTGCCCCAGTCCTGCAGCCTGACCCCAGGACCAGCACTTGGAGTTAAGATCAACCTCCACTTGCAGTTGACAAAGGATCCTTAAGGACAGAGCTACAAAAAAAGCCCTGAACCACATGTAAACTGAGCAGTATTTCATCCTCTTGAACCATTCTGTTGAGAATTCCATATACAGCACTACCTATGCACTAATCTGACCAAAACCAATCTTTTTTTGGAAGTGTGGGGGAATAATTACTGACAATGCAGCACAGCCAGGTTTTGTGCATTTTGTAGCTCATCTGTGTCAAGAGGTATAAAAACTACAAGCATCCATATGCAACTACTGAAAGTTTAGGCACACTGTTTGCATAGATTCATACTGCACCAAAAAATGTATTACAGGATTCATGGGTAAAATCTACCAGAATGCAATTTATTGGAGCAGTAGTCATAAAGAGCAGGGCATGTCTTATTGCCTACAACAAAAGGCTTTTGCCTTCTCCAGCCATGAAAAGGTCAAGCACCTCCCACATTTGAAATAACTGCTCAATAATCTCCCTCAAAAGCACCTAACTGTATCAGACTTCAACTCCTAAAAGAAAAAAAAAAAACCAAACCCACAGTAGTTTCCCCAAGTCCCCTCTGGATTATTCTAGGTACAGTTACAAGGCAGTTACAGCAATGTTGCATTTGGAAGTTTTCCAAAACCATGTGTGACTGAGAATGCCAGGTTATCTTTTCATAATATCTCCAAGTAAATAGCATTGCAATGTTAGTCACACTCTGAATTATGTTCTGAGGCACGCAGAAGAAGACGTGCCCATGCAAAACCTCAACTGCATAAAAATCAAGCAGTGGTTTAACCTGCTCCCAAGGCTCAAACATTCCAACAGCTTCCTGCTATCCTTCTATCGATCTCCCCATTTTCTGCAGAGCCATAAACTCAGCTGACAGACTGGCAACTTGCTGATTCAAGCACTGCTGCTCCCCTTGTTCTTGTTTCAGCATGGCTTGGTCAGCGTGTAACCTCATTTGTAGCTTGTGAAACTGCAAGAACTAAACAAACATACATACATGAGGGACTTGTCAAACAAAGCAGGCTGTAAAATTATCAGAGTGGAAATCAAGTGCCAGCATTTATTATATGATGAGCCACACCTCAGCTGGCAAATTTCAGACATGGTAAGAGGGTAGAAATGGTTCCAAATTTCTGTGTATTAGCAGTGGCTGTGGGAGACAAAAGTCTCATTTTAAAAACAAGACTGGAAAGTATTTAAGGAGTAACACATGTGCACACATTGGTTTGGATCTCCCTTAACACTGCAGTGTGTTTTATCAGAAATACTTTCTTTCAGCAATTTAATTCTCCTGATACAGCTCCTAATTAAACAGTATTACTACTATATTTCCATTAAAATGCATGAAACTTTAACACACGTAAAACGTATTTCACTTTTTCTTCTTCTTTATCCAGCATGTTTTCCCACCAACACAAGATTTGAGCAGCATAGTGATCTGTACTGCTAGCAAAGCCACACACTGGGTATTAATTATGTCAGGTTACAATATTTTCACCTTTCATTTTTCAAGAGCAACTGCCAGCTTTAAAGATTTCTTCTAGATTAAGGACAATGCCAAAGGAAATTAAGGCAAAGAAGGCAGGTGACAAAGTAAGCCTCATATCAGCCAAACAACTTGTTCCACAGGTACAAGAGCCACCCAGGGATAAGATGCAGAGGTAGACTGAAAACAAGTGCCAGGGAAGGGAGGAAAGTCCCAAGCAAATCCTTGGGAGGTAAATGGCAACCTAAAAAGAATGCATTTTTCAATTCCAGTCAGCAACACTGCTGGAGGAGTTGCCTGAGATGTTTGCCTGCTACAAATATTTGAGCTGGTAATTATTAATTATAAGGCTTTTTTCCAACTATAAGTGTGTGGATACATAGATAACTGGAAATTTACTTTTATAGGACGAACCAAACCCATAAAATTCAGTCCATGTACCATTCAGTGCACAAAAAAATCTCAAGCTAGTACTACTAGCTTTTCTTTTTTTATGTAGGCATTCAAGTAAATAATAATCTTAACATGCTGTTAGCTTAAAAAAAAAAAAAGAAAAAAGCTTAATTTGTTATTCAGACTGTACAGTGATGATGAATGGAGTCAATGCCAGGCTTAAGAAGAGAGTATTAAGGGAAGCCAGTAGGCCAGGCTTTACCCTACCCTCCCCATTGGTTAGAGATTACACCTCAGAAATCTTTAGGTCAAAGTAGATTTCTCACAGAATCATAGAAGTGTTTAGGGTGGAAAAGACCTCCAAAAGCACTGAGGCCAGCTATTAACCTAACACTGCCAAGGCCACCACTAAATCATGGCCCCATTAACTCCTTTTCAAAGAACATCTCTGCTTGGTTGTATCAATCAGTTTTGTCCCTGTGCTAATTAGTGTAATTAGCTGATGACCCAAGAAATAGCAGAGAATCGGGAAAACAACAACTCTGGGCTTTGTCTGCATACAAAAACACTTGACCTCAAAAAGCAGAGCACCAGCTGACAAAACCAGGTGGGAAACAACCTTCAGATGTTGAATTCTTCAGATTTAACAGGGCTAGAATCTGAAGGTTTGGACAACCAGGATTACCATTGTGAGCACTAGAAACTTGGGGTTTGCTTCAACTGGAATAAAAAGCACTGCCTGGAAAACAACAAAGCTAGAGCCATAGCTGGAGCTGCAGAAATAAGTTCAAGGAACAAGGAACCCCAGTCCAGCAGCTCCAGAAACAAATTCAGGATCAAGTCCAGGTTCCCTCTGCTGCACTGTAAATAACATTGGGCCCTATGCTCAACTGTCCTGCACTCCCACTACATTTTCTCCTCTCTAACCACCAGAAAACAGATACAATAGCAAAAAGTACCAAGAGGACAAGAAAATAACTGTGGATGAATAAATTATTCTATGATTTTACTGCTTCCAAAGAGCCACAGGCACATTTGGGAAATAGAGGACAATCAGCTCTGAATTTACTCTTCAAGCCATGCAGGCTCCTGAATGCCCCCAGGGGTCACAAGAGGGGGTTCAAAACCATCTGCTTTAGGACCATCTCTTCTGGCCTCTCAGCTCTCATTCCTGCTCCCAATATAAGAGAGGAATGGCAGAGATTTGTGCCTTCAAGAGGACAAGAAATGAGCAGACATTGTATGAGTAGAAAGCACAGTAAAAATACCAATGAACTGTTGGGTCCCAGCAGGACCTAGGCTTGTATTAAAACAGTAAATGAAGCCTCAAGTGAATTGGAATATAGTGAGGGATTTAGCATGCAGTCAAACCAGCATTTGCTCAGGACATACTTGTAGGAGCTGGGCTGAGAAAAGCTTTGAGTGCTGTTCGGGAAGGTCAGCTTTTCCCCAGGAACAAAAAAGGTTGTGTGATTTTTGGATGTTGTTTTCTAGAGCTTAGAAATGTTTTTGCTGGTAGTTCTACTGTTTGGGGGATTGTCTTTCCACCAAGGTAGGTTAAAATAAGAACTACAAATGTTAAGAATTACAAAAATATTGAGAATTTCATTTTGTCTGCAGTCTTGAGTACGAGAAAACAAACAAAACAGGCATAAAAGAAAGACTTCAAGTGTGTTTGAGAAAAGGTAAGGAGGGCCCTAGGGAGTTATTGCAAAATCCAACCCACCCCAAAGCCTGATCCTGCTGGGTGAAGCCATTCCTGGCTGTGTATCCCAGCAGGGACACATAATCACTGCAGAACATGCAACAGGCTGTGCCTTAAATTAATGATTTGAGCAAGAGGACCACACACTGTTACCTCTCCTGGAGGAGCTGCCTCCAATAACTGTGGTGCTCACACACCACACCACCTTCATCCTTGCATTTAAAAACACAGCAAAAGTGGAAAGTGTAATTATTCTTCAATGTCATAGCCAATAAATATTGCAGAGCTCAAAATTAAGGCATGAAGAGAAGCATCTACAGAACAATTTTCTCTCCATTAAGAATAAAGCATTGGTGCTTGTCACAGATTTTAATTTGCTGAGCCTTTTACACTCATGCATCCTGGTCAAAATTTAAGATATCTTCTGTCTAAAAAGAGTCATTTACCGAACTTTATGAGCAGGAGAATGCTGTTACTGACAGATTTTAGAAACTAATAAACAGTATTCTAAGTGATAGTCTGCTGGATTTATCAGGGGTGAGAATGCCTGTGGTGCACAGTCTGGGGGAAAAATGCTAAGTTATAGGAATAGAGTTGCTTATAGCACTGCTTAAAGGAAATAAAAATTTATTTGGATCTTCTGCTACGTGCAAGATACGCAGTGCCATCAAAACTCTTCAGTCTTCCAATATTGCAATGGTCTTGGCCATGCCATAACCTGTTCCACATTACCTTTAATTGCTTTGCATGATGTAAACTCATCGTGCACAAGGAATGTTACTCACATCAACTAGACAAGGTACTTAAAAATTCATAGTTAAAAGCAGCAATGTTGTTAAAACAGAGCAAAATGAAGAGGAACACCTGGGTTCTGTCTCCATACAGTGCTGACTGAGCTCAACCCTGCAAATCAGATTTAATCCCCCTCACCAAAATTGCTCTCAGACTTAGTACAGTCATTATGAAAATTAATACTTCTCTATATAAAAACAAATACACACACATTTAGAGAAGTGAAAATATACATACAACTAAATTGCTTTCAAAGCTGGAGCAATAATTTAATGATTAGCTATTGCAATTTAAAATGGAAACCTATACATTGAATTTGAAACAATTTAGCCCAATTCTACAATTCATTCAAGGAACATCCCACACTAAAAAACCAAAGAATAAAATTATATTTTTTTAAGCAAGACTTTTGATTTCAGAGTCTACCTGAGCTCTATATCTGTCACTACTGGATGGGTATGTGACAGGCACATAACAACCTGAAAACCTCAAGAAGGAAGTAATCCTAAGAAGAAACTGATGCTGGATCTCTCACTGGGTTTTTCCCTGATGCTGACAGCCAAGAAAGGGAATAATATGGGAGCTACCATGACAACCACAGCAGGCATAAGGTCCTCCAGCACCAGGAGATACTCTCCAGCGATTACTTGATCTACTATAAAGCTATTTTCTACTCAGAATGCTAAAGAACAGCTTTAATATACTGGTGAATCAGACCGAGAAGCTATTTGGCTGCAGAGAGTACCAGCAAGCACATATAAATTATCTTTTCCCAGGGAAACATGCTCTTGGAGTCTCAATTTTCCCCCACACAGAGGGATGTTTTCAATACTCTCTTGGTGGTTATTACACAAAAAGCTCCTGAGCACCATCAGCATTTCAGACAAGCACAAAGGACATAAAACAAAGGACATAAAACACAGACAACTCTAACAGACTGCTCATGTACACATCAATAAAGTCTGTGCATAAAGCTGGCCAAGACCACACTGCTAAGGCTCAAAGCAGTCCCAGTCCAGCAGAGGAACAGGGTGAGGGATGGCAGCACTGCTGACCCTTTCCTGGGTTAGGGAGAGACCACACAGCAGCTCCCACAAGTGCTTGGTCCTGTGTTGATAACATCACTGGTTGCTATGGAAGCAAGACAATTTCACAGCCCATGGCACACAGGGAGCATCAAGCACTTTGGGTTTATGGACTGGAGGAAGCACACCCATGGGGGTCTTTTCTACCCTAGAGAAGATGAAAGGAACAAAAGGGGTGGGTAGTGGGACAAAGAAAACTCAAATTTGTCTGACCCTTCACTGCAATGCTCAGAGAGCTTGAATTGCCATCAGGAGTACTCAGTCCTGGGCCAAGAGATGGCATAGAGCCTTTAATGCCAAAACTCCAGAGGTGCTCACAGAGCCTCTGAAAGGAAAATCCATCCTCAGGGTTTGCATCCTCAATGAGACCTCAGTCAGAGGAAAAACAGCCTTTCAACGCCCAGGGAAAATCTGCAGAGTCAGCAGTTGAGGGGAAAACTTCTCTGCAGGTATGTGGAATGATTGTGCTCTGAAAGTCTGCAAAAGTCAATAAACACAGCGCCCTGGGATGCTGTTTTGCAAAGAACTTCTCTCCGGGGGAGAGGGGAAGTGACTCACGAGCTCTGAAGGAAAGGCCAGGAGCAGAGAGAGGCTTCAGAGAGAGCAGGCACAGGAGTTAAGCAGCTTGCTCACATGTTCCTCATCAAGAGAGCAGATTTTAGCAGCCAGCACCTCTCATCCCAGCTATTGTTGTGTGTTATTGGAGCACTGATGCTGACACTGTTCATTGTGCTACACGACTTGGAATTCCTGTATTTTTTTGGATTACTGTTACTTTATCTCCTTTACATTAGGTCTGTTTCACATAAACCTCTGCATTTGGGGTTCCTCATGTCCAGAACTAGTAGGGAAACAGTAAGGGTGGGGAATTAAAATTATCATGTATGAAGTATATATCAGCCCAGTGTGAGCTAGGACAGAAACACAGCAAGCTTCCTTTAGAATTAGTCAAAGAAATAAAATACCTATTTTAAAAGCCAACAAATAACTATTTCTCCTAGACACACAAGCATCTCTTTTCTTCTCAGCTCTAGGAAACCCACAAATATATGTATAGTTCTGCTTATACAGTATTTTTAACCCTTTGCCAGCACAGAGAAGATAAGCAAACACATTCCCCATGAAACACAATTCCCTACAGGCACATGTACACTGTCCAGCAGTGGGCAGAGAGCTCTGAGCCACTCCAGGAGATCTGGTCCTTCTCACTGCTACAGGCAAAACATCCCATTTGAATCCTGGGAGGAAAAACCACACCACAGACTTCACTGGCATTGCCAGAGCATCCACTGACACAGCTCCTGGTGCCCAAGCTGGGCCATTCATCCCTAACTCAGATGCCTCTGCCCAGTTCTGTGCCATGCAGTGCAGCCTCACCCCGAGGCAACCAGACAAGGCTCACCTGAATTTAGAGGCCACACAATGGAAGATTAAAGACCATGATAAGGAATTTTAAGCAAGTTCCTCAAACATAAAAAAAAAAGTCAAAACCACCTAAACCCCAAAAGACATCTAAACAAACTAGCAAGTGAAGAGGAGGAGTTTTTCAAAAATAAAAAAGCAAAATACTCTATTTTTGTTAGTACAGGCCTGAGGCAAGAGCTCTTCAGCATGAAGAGCTGGCACTCTCTGTTCTCCTCTACATCACTGTTTGCAGTTCAGATCAGGCATTTTTTCCTACCAACAATATCTGAAGTGGTGAGATTACATAGGTGGGCCCCAATAATTTATTAACTACATACAAGCAGCACATACACTCAGCCAGTCTGCTCAGGGCCCAGGCAGCCAGCACACCACATAGGAAGAGCTTGGGGAAGAGTTCACCTACCCAGACACGTCTTGGGAGACTTTCCTGTGAGATGTTGCCTCTTTTGCCTGCAGCAAAGGGTGCTACAAATTGCAGCAAGATGATGAACTGGGCTCAGACTGAAAAGCAGTAAAAGTGAAGAGAATGACAGAAGTGGAATAGGAGAAGGAAGGGTGATACAATCAGGCTCTGAAAAACCTATAGAAGACCTATTGCTGACTGATCAGATGGTTACTTTCAGCTTGCAAAGATTTTAATATTTTATGGGTTTGGAATAACTACAAAATTCCTTCTCTCCTGTAGGAATAGAAATACAGATCTCTCTAATAAGCATGAACAAATCTGGGGCTTTTAGTTATTCACCAAGAAGCAGTTCCAAAGCAAGCACTCCCTTTTTTTTGCCCCTCTGGATTCTCATCTTTAGACTGAGAATGTTTAATGACCTACAGGATAAGTTGCAAGCTCTTCCCATTTTTCAGGAAATCACCTCATACATACACTGAGGTTAATTAATGGCTTATGTGGTCTGGACAGTCACCATCAACTGGATTTACATCTTCCACTAATGCACTTAATACACTCAGAGACTAGCTTAGTACCTAAATCTTTACAACAGAGACACTCAAGACGCTTGGAAAGCACTGCCAATATTGTCAAGTCAAAGGCCAAGATGCAAAGGAAGGTGGGAGAATGGAAAACTCATTTAAAAACAATGATATAAAAGTCTGTCTGCTTTTGTTGCCTTTTTTAAGAGCATTGAGTAGTGAATGAGACCATTTACTGAGAGTGAAAAAGGCAGACTACTTAAAATCTGTTCCATATTAACCTCCAGAGCCCACTATCACAGGTGACAATTAAGATAGAACAACATGAAAGCAAAATAAACACTCTGTTAAGTACAGGAGGGTTTAGATCCTCACATCTCAGCTCAGAGCCCAGCTCCAGCTATCAGAGAGGAGCTTCCCTGAGGACATTTATTCCTTCAGTGCCACCTGTAGGGTCTCTGCCTTTTCCCACTGAAGCAGCTGGTAAGGGTTGATCACACAGGTCCAAGGTCAGCAGATTATTGCTCCAGCCAGTTGTGGAAAACCATCTCATCACAAGAGAGTAGCTGGTCACAGAAGTGTTGTGTTTACTTCCTGAAGGAAGTTCCCTCACTTAAGATAACAGGACACAAACTCCTGTCTCCTACACCAGTGTTACCTAAGAGTCACTGTTTTAAATCCTTCTAGATTGACACCTGGGCAAACCTAAGTGGATTAGACCAAGATTCTCTAGGGGACAGTAATGAGGAGGGGAAAAAAAGGAATTACTGACTTGCAAACACAAACCCACTGGAGTGCAAAGCAGCCTCCCAGCGGAAGTCAAAAGCTCTATGTAGTAGATAAGAGGCAGGAATAAATCACTTTTCCTTATACACAGTCTCTGGAGGAATAATTGGACAAAATTAAGGGAAAAACAAGAGCATAATCCTCCTGAACAATACTGGTAAAGGAATACATCAAATTGCATTGTCTTCTGGATAGCAGAGCTACAAGTTAGTGACACAGAGAGTGGTTTAAGTATTTAAAACAAGGAAGAACCCAAGTCTTACCCAGACTTTTATGCTCTATCTGGGTATACAGTAGTGTAAACACAAAGCATTAAGTCTTTTTCTTAGCAATCCCTATTGGTAGTATTTGGGGTAATATGTTGCTATAAACATATCCTTCATTCATCTCACACAGGATGGATAAAAACCCAGTGCTTCCAGCTCAGGAGATTATTTATTTATCTTCCAAATATTGAGCATGCCAGTAACTTTGTTAAAATCAGCAGGGATTATCCCCTAGCTTTAAGCAACACTTGCCTTCAACACCTCTCCAAACCAGAACTATTATTTCTATAGCCTCATAAACAGAAAACACATTCAAAATGTACCTTACAAGAGACCTTAGGAAAAATTTGGACAAGTTGAGAAAGAATGAATCCATCCATGACTGGTTTTTAAACACATTGACCCAGAAACAACTTGTGCCTCAGGAAGGCCCAAAGCAGAAAGGAAGGTATTCAAGGGAAATGCCCTCTCACTTCAGCCTTTGCTGAGCATCTGCTTCTTGGCAACACCAGGAGAGAGTTCCGACATTTCATTTCATCTGAATCATTAAGCATTTCTCCAGCATCTCTGGAGAAATTTACGGTCCATGTGCTCCCTCTGCCCATCTCTCCTTGGTCAAAAATCCTTACAAGCACACCATGCAACACAAAGAGCTTGTGTTTCAGCAAACAGGTCTTTTCCAACCAGATGTCCTGCTGATTGTGTGCTGACTTGCTCTGGCAAAGCAGAAAACAGAAAGCAAAAAGCTGCAGCTCCTCTGACCTCAGTCAGCCCTGTACTGGTGGTGGCAGGTGCCTAATCACAAATATAAGGAGGCAAACTAGAGTTGAACAAGAATCAGCAAGTAATAAAGACAAGAAACAGCTGCATTTTTAGATTTTGTCACTAGCAGGGACAAAGTGAAAGCAAAGGGGAAAAAATTGCCAGCTGCTGCCAAAATTGAGCCTTCGGCCACATGCCCAGATAGTGAAACACAGGAAAAGGACTCTGCTACTTTTTCTTCTTTTTGCTATTGCCTACAGGTAATAGAAGCATGGCAGGTGGGAGATTCAAGGAAACATGTAGTTTATTTTTTCCCCTTAATTCTATATGTCAAATCCTAGCTCTAACACACAATTATGTATTTCTCTTGTCTACAGGGCAAGCGAAGGAAAAAAAAAAAACCCATCACTTGTTATTCCTCAGTAGAGAGCTTTTCAATTATTTCTGCACTTCTTTCTTTACTTGGCCTCTGTTAAGTCAGGTGAATGCAAAGACAGTCTATTGTTGAATGGAGCAAATTGACTGTGGGAAAGAGAGCTCCTTGAATGTTAAAGCCTTTTCATCTTGCCCTTAAGTCCTGCATATAATAATATTATGGAATTAAAAGTCAAATGCAAGGGGTTTTTTCCCCCTTTAAGCTTGCTCCATTCCAAGCTCCAATTGAGTGTTTTTCTTCAAAATTTCTGTCCTTTCCCTCCATCTCTCATGGGTATTTGACATTCAGGTACCTTCCTCTTCAGAATGGAGGAAACTTAGTTTACACCTGTAATACCAGAGTACAATGGAAGTTTAAAGCCTGTATCCAGAATAAAAAAAAATACATCCCAAACAAGCACAAAACATATCCCTATATTTTTATATTTAAAATAGGTCTGGTCTGCTTGTAGCCACTAGAACAGGATAGACAAATCTATGGCTTGAGGAGGTGCACCACCTCTGGAAACAGACCTGCAAATTTTTCCTTGCTGCCAGGAGCATTGTCAGGACATTAAAAGTCAAACCAGTTGGAAAGCAACTCGGGGAAAATCCCGATGGAATATTGCTGCTTTGTCTCATGGGTACTTCATGCTCCCTGCATCAAAGGCAGAGACACAAGGCTCTTTAAACCACAACCTTAATGGTGAATTTCTTTACCTTCAATTTGTCTCACATTTTCCTGCTCTCCCACCCTCACCCCTTCTCCTACTTCACATGCCTCCCAGACATATGTACACCTCTGCCCCAAACCCTCCCCTGGTGCTACTGTCCCCAGCACAGAGCATCTTTTGAAGCATGAAACAGCCTCAGAGTCATCTCAGCAGAAGTTAGGCAGTAGCAGAGCTTCTCTTTGTTTCTGGGTAAATCCCTTGAGACAGAATTCAGTGCTTTCTTGCCTCTCTGACAGTTGTTGTGGCCCAGAGGAGCCTGAATGCTCAGGGACTGGCGCTGGCAGTTTCCACCCCAAAGCAGAAGTACAAACGCAGCTCAGCCTAGCAGCAGCAATTCCTCACCCTCAGCAGCTGCCCTGGAGCTGCTCTGGGGTAGCTGATGCTCAGGGTTGTTGCTACACATCCGAATAAGCCTTTACAAGTGGTACCCATCAGTGGTTTTGCTCGTGGCCCCAGCAAGGGCAGGGATTAAGCAGGAATTGGCAGCAGGCTGGTCCCAGAGGAGGTTACCCTGCAGGGCAGGACTGAGCTGGAGCACAGAGAGCCACTGGTGCTCCTGCCTGGCTGCGGATTTCACGTGTCCTCAGAGCTGTCCAACCACCTCTCACCAGTGCTAAACCCATGTTTAACAGCAGCTGGGAAAGCACAATGGGAAGGTGAATAAGGACTCTGGGGAATCCCCAACCTGCGGCGTTTCTGGGGTGGGCTGGAAACTGCTCCAAAAATCCTTGTGAGAGGAAGAGCAGACTCAGCACTGCTTTACACAGCAGAAACCATCACACCTGCAAACAGTGCAAGTGCATGCTTGTTTGAACTCACCTTCCCTCATTGTTCCTTGTATTCAGACCTATTTTGTGAGGCTCTCCAGAGGTGAATTAAAATGCATCAGTGGAAGGAGGCTCCACAGAGGCCTCAGAGGCTGTGCGGTATTTATCGTCTGACTGCGGACAAGTCTCAGTCTGCCAGCCTGGAGCTTCCAAAATACATTACAAGTGTGCCAGAAATGAGAGACAAAGCATCACTTATTGCTTAGATAGCTCTCTCTCACTGCAATGAAGGGTGAGTTGTGGGCTGCACCTTCATGCCACCCATTACACAACAGCATTTGCCACTCTGCACCCTTTACTGTAAATATACCACCCAGAGAGATACTACAGACCTAAACCTACTGCCTGACTCCTTCACATTAACAAGTCAGGAGTTATTTTATTGGTGATGAAGAGTAACTCCAGTGCAAAATAATTGCAGACAGCAGTAGAATAATTTGTCTTTTCAACCTATATAACTAGGTTGAGAAATAACATTTCTGGTGTCTTACTTAGTCTTAGCCACTAACTGATTTATAGAACTATTAATGAGTATTTATTAGAAACTCTAATGGGTCAGTAGTTAAACTAACCTATTGGTAACAGCTTTATAAAAATCTCTGAATCACATAATCATCTTTTAATTTAAAGACCTTAACACACACAGCATTCCTGTACTACTTTACACATGTAATTACTGCATCACATTACCAAATTGTTAGAAATAACCCCCTTTTCTCTCTTGAGATAGAATTAATCAGTCAGTGATTTCCTTTCACTCAAATGCACAAGTGTCCTGGGAAGCATTTCTATCTTCTTACACTACTTGATATGGTTTGCAATTTCCCACTTTATCTAGCTAAATGATCTTTCCACTCAGTTTCCCATCATGTCTGTTTCCAGAAAAACAGCCCAAGGATCTATTCCTGCCTGCGATGTCAAAGGAACAAGCAGGATTGAGCATCATTTCTCAGTCTTTCAGACATGACCACCCACCTCTGGCTCAGCAGCTTTAACACAACCCTCATGGGCAGCAGCCAGGCTCTGTCTGGGCTGGGAGAGAGAAGAACCAGCTGCAAACACCAAATGCAAAAGTTGACCCCCTCCCAACCTTATAGATGCCAAGCTCCTACCATCCATTAAAGGCACATAGAAGTTCTCATGCCAGTTTAAACATTTTCAGCCAGAAATTAAAGCCTGTTCTCATCCCTTTTACTCTGAAAAAAAATAAAATCAACTACTGCAGACCTGGTGATTGCAGAAGCCTGAATCATAAGGTCTAGAGCAGCCACGTGGTTCAGTGGCACAGAGCTGGCTGAAGAAGTTTACAAAGAAGTTTTTAGGGCAGCAAAGATCCATTTGACAACTTGTCATCTTTACAGTTGCTCACAACACTCATTTGGTAAGCACACACTCTGTCCCTGTAGTGATATAGGAACTTGCTGCCAGCCTAGAATTTGGGTAGACACCATTTGCTTACAACCAATCCCTCCTGCAGCACTAAAACAGCTCACTGCTGCTCCAGGGAAGCTGACATTTACTTGGGAGCCCAATTCACCCTACAGTGCAGTCAACAGAGAAGCTTCTCCCAGCTGAAGTGGGCTTTGGATCAGACCCCCCACTCCCTACTGTGAGTGATTTATTTCCACAGTGAGCTCGTGTTACAACCACAGGGACACCAGTTATTCTCTGGACTCAGGAATTAAATTGTGTCTAGCCTGCTGAGCTTCATAAAAGTCTAAATCCAGATGTTATAAACCCAACAGTCAACAGCCCTGGCAGAGGTATTATTGCAAATCTCTTCTGCTGTCACGGAGAGGATGAGAAGAGTGGCACTCAAAAGGAGGTGCTCATTCTTTCCTCCCGAGGGCTTTAAGCAGCCTGACAGCTACAGGAAGCACCAAGAGGTCTCTCCTCTTGCTGTTCCACAGGCAGGAGGTGGGATATTCAAGTGACAATACCCTTCATCCCACTGCAAGACCTCAGTGCCCCAACAGCCCCCATGCTTGCTTTAGGCCTTCAGGCTCCAGTTTGTGCTTATGACAGAGCATTAAAAGTCTGGGCCTTCTCCAGGTCCTGGAAAAGGAGAAACACTTTCTCCTCTTGAAGGAGAGTTGGAGGCTGCAGGGGGTAGAGAATGACGACAGACAAACATATCTATCACAGTTGATTGGTGTTTAAGGAAAACAATACAACATCATAAAAGTATCTGTAAATGTTTTAATAAGGCTTCTTTTACATTGAGAAAAAAACATGACTTCATTTTTTTTAATACAGAGTAATGTTTTAAGTGTTCTGAACTTACCAGGGACACTGTTGACTTTGGGATTTAATAGCTAATATAATATTAAGTACACATTTGCAGCTCATCAGGAGAGGCACACCCGCTGATCAGAAACGTGACGTACAAGAAGAGCTGCTGATGAACTGTGGTCATTTACCTCCTCAAATTTCCCCACTGACGCACATCATCAGAGCCCCTGCAAGGAGAGCCAAGGCTGCCTCCCCCCAGCAAACAGCA
The DNA here is from genome assembly GCF_008360975.1 of Lichenostomus cassidix. Classification (NCBI taxonomy): domain Eukaryota; kingdom Metazoa; phylum Chordata; class Aves; order Passeriformes; family Meliphagidae; genus Lichenostomus; species Lichenostomus cassidix. The sequence continues at coordinate 54,128,481 of NC_139480.1, forward strand.
AGGGAGATGTTATTTGAGAAATTTAACCAACTTGGGAGCATATGCCTTGCAGACTATCCCCAGTGAGGAATTCATTTTATCCATGCCACAGCTTTGCACCCTGGGATCCCCTTCATGGTTAAAGCAGGGAATTAAGCTACAATCCCATCGGTTACACATTGCTAAAAACAGAGAAACACTGATATTCCTCTTGGAAAATAAATGGCCAACTAGCAAGTATCAAAGTGTAAGTAATTTAAGAGAAGATTTTATATAAGTGAGTCAAATATGGTTTTCATCTATAGTCATACATGAAAGAAAAAAGAAAAAATATGGTGAAGTGACCCCAGTGCTACAGGTCTGTTGGTAAAAAACCCACACTTGTTTCCAAACAACTTTACCCCACACGATGCTAAATTTGGACGTTGAAAGCAGGGTTTGTAATAATGATTGTTGCAGTTCTCAGTCCATGATCGATTGGACAGAGGTCTGTAAGTTTGGACAACACATTGTCAAAAAACCTCAGCCAAACACCACTGGATGAAAACACCTTGGCAAGCACACAAATCATAACCTGACACTGCAGATAACAGTCTCACTGCTATTAGCAGAAGAGGGTTCTGATCAATTCCCAACCATCCATCCTCTAATAAACAATCCTTCAAATAATCACAAGGATTCTATGATCTGTGAAAAGGTCACATATCACTATGCATTTATGATTTGTAGGTTCCTAAAATATAGCAACTGCACAGGGGCCAGCATAGGCTGCTTAATTGATCCAATATCTGTTCCTACAGCTGTTCCATTAAAAAAAAAAAAAAATTTAGTCTGATTTTTTTGGGGTTGTTACTTTCATTTCTTAAGGAAATGAAGCTTAAGCAGCTTATTAACACATCCACACATGTGGATGGGTACACACACAGAATCCCTCTCACCTCCAATAGCTTTAGGACTTACTGGCTAATTTTGAACAGGTTTTATAGAGCAGCAGAAATTAACCTCGGTGCCCAGGCAGAGAGGAAAAAAGCAAAATTAATGCCTGACTCAAGGAAAAACTATCATAATTAGTCATCAGAGAATCAGCCCAGGGGTACAGGACAAGAAACAAAAGTAAATTCTACTGCTGTGCCCAAATGTAAGTTATGACTGAGGATAAACTTGAGACATGATGAGTTCCTTGTAGGAGAGTTATTTAAAGCACTCATCCAAGGCTTTTCTTTGAATTTGTAAATCCTTGTACTTTTTCCAGTGGAAGTGCAAATCTGTTTAGGGCACTTAAGCCTGCTGATAATTATCTTTTACAGCCTCTCAGAAAGAGTTCATGGATCCTCCAAGATTGATGTACCACAAGTTGTAAAAGAACTCATCTCATGCAGACTTCTTGCATCTGCAGTTTGGGGCTAGAAGTTTCAGGAACACCCAAGGAGACTTGCAGAATTTCCTAGCTCTGGTTGAACTAGAAATAAGGGCTGAGAAACCTCTTTAATAGTATTTTAGCATTTCTGATTGTGGCTGAAACAATAAAACTGACAGCAGGAAGCAACCCTAGCTCACATCCAGCATGATTTTTCAAGGAGTTATTAAAACCACCTGTGAAATACCTGCTTAGAAGCCCTTTCCTTGACCAGACACCCCCAGTGCTCAGCTGTGGCATAGGTTAAAGAAAGGACCTAGATCTTTGCAACATATTTATCTATCCCCAGAAAGGTCTGATAAGACTGGGCTAAAAAGAGTTCAGATTGTGGTCCAATTCCATGCAGTAGCACACCACTTCATACACAGGCAGCCCTAATGAGAGCTCCTCCTTAAAAAGATGCAAGTCCTATTTTGATCCCTTATATTTTTGCTAAGCTAAAACCAGAACAATATACAGATCTTTTGGGCAGCATTTCAAAAAACAACGTTAATCATTTGTCAGTAAGCCTCACTTAGATTTCCTTATTAAGGTTATTTTTCAGGAGAAATAATATTTCAGATGAAGATGTCTATTAGCATTCAGAGGCATCACTTATTTGATATCAGAATTGATGCTTCATTAATCAACTGCTCACATAGGGGTCTGAAGAGATATCCATGAGAATATGACAAGAATAAGACAAGGGACACATGGCTTGGAATGACAGAACACCCTCCTGGACCTTCTCAGACTCCTCTAATTTGTACATTTTGGAAGATGCATTTTCAGCCATCTTATAAAAAGATCAACCAATTACTCCTATGATTTTTCTGTTTCATTTCTCATACAAACACACTCTTCACTGACATATTATTTTCACTGGTCTCAACCACAAGGTCACGTAGAACATCCAAAACATCTTCCCCCTTGACCTATTTGCATGCTATGTGTGGACACACATCCTGCCACAGCCAGTCAGTGCTGTAGCAGGGAAAATGTTGCCTGTTCCAAACATGCAAGAGAAGAGGTCAGAGACTTGCTTGAAAACACTTCAGTGTCAGGAACCAGGAAACACTGCACAAAGAGAGGCAGGTAGGACCCAGGCTGTGGAAGTTCAGACCAGAATTTCACTCCCTGTTATCACCACTTACAGGTAAATGAGCTGGGTGACACAAGAAACACAAAAACCCCGCTGGAAAGGGCCAGTATACAAGGAATAAGAGAATAGGAAGGTTTTTAGAGTGGAGGAAGAAAGATGATGTTTCAGAATATCTGGAGATAGTCAATTATTCATGTGCCCTGATGGAGAGGGAAAACAGCAATATTTCCAATTCGGCATCAGCACATTCTGAAAGCAACTGTGAAAAACCACCAGAGGTGTGAAACAGCTGTCAGTCATGTTGTGAAAGGCCAAGATTAAACACCCCTCTCACCCAGCAGTCTTAGACTAAGGATAGCAATCATGAATCAGCCATTCAAAGCGCACAGAGAGCTTGTTCCAGGAAACCGCCCTTTAAAAAGCACCAGGATGGTTTGGAAATGCACACAGACAAAACCACACCAACAACCTCCCCACAAACAGATATTAATAATCTACAGACGATTCATGCACAGACAGACTGCTCCAAGCTTCCCTGGGTGTGGGGCTGGGAGCACATCCTCCCATTCTGGCCTCTCCAAAGGAGGAAGGAAACCTCCTTTTTCCTCCTCACAAAAGGCAAGTCCAAGAAAAGTAGGGGTCTATTTGCAGTCTCCCACAGTCCCTGCCTGTCAGATGGTCCTTCCTTGGTGGGGCACAGCTTAGGGCTGGGTTAGGCTCCCCAGAGCTGGGATAAGCCCTCAGCAGGAAGGATCCAGGAGATTGTGCCAAGTGCCAGCAATACAAGACCACACTGCATGAGGTGCAGGTGACCTCATTTTCTGCAGAAGATGACATTGAAAGAGAGCCATGTGTTTTCAGGTGTGAGGTAAGGAAGAAGGAGGCTATTTCTTATGGGAAAAAAAAGAATAAATAAAACCACCACCACCAAGAAAACCTAAACAAAACAATCCTGGGAAGTGCCCCTAGAAGGTTGTAAAAGATAGAAGCCTAGCTCACAAGCCTTTGTTCTTTTGGAAATACCTTCCTCTGCCCATAGCAACGGAACCAGGACCCCATATTCCCACTCTAAGTTAAACATGGGCCCTATTGGCTCTTGGGAGGCCAGGATTTCAACCCCTTTGTTTTCATAATGCAAAAAAATACATGCTTGCAGAAATCACTCTCTTCTGATTCATTTCCTCTGGCATTGTATTGTTAAGATGCTTAAACAAAATACTCAGTTTTCTCCTCTTCCTCCCCCTTTCCTCTCCTTCAGGGCCTTGTTTTCCCCCAGCTGGGAGAAAGCCTAACTTTCTAAATAAGCCGTTACTGCAGCTAATAGCCTAGAGGGAGAAAAGCCCCCTTGTGAACCCTGAAAACGCTGTGTATTAGCTCTTGTAAAGCAGACAAATGAAAGCAGGAACACATGTTATACATTAGAGGCTCAGATTTTGAAGGTAGGCTGCTACAGCCTAACCTTCAATTAATTTAGCCTCTGCTCCCTTGGTTTCTCAAGTTTTCTGAACTTCAGCCATTAAAACTGGGCTTGTATCACTCAGGTGGTGGAGGTTTCCTTCCAGGTGGAAGGAAAGGTCTGACCACACAAGCCCCATTCTCATACTGGCATCTTCAGTATTTCAGGAGATAAATGGTAAGAGTCTTGGGGACAGACTGTAAAGAACGTGGCCATATAGCATTTATTATCACAAAAAAGCCCCACTCAAGTTCTGGAGCCATGCATCTGCTGAAAGAAACCAATTATCTGATTGCTAGGCCTGGTTTTAAGAGACAAACCCATAATGTACCTATGTTCCTTGTTAGATTCAATTACAAACTGCTGTGGGCAAAAGGGTAGAAAGCAGGAGGAAAACAACCACAGCAGTAAGTTTACTATACTATTCAAATCAACAGGAAAAAGAAAGTTTCAGTTGCAACCTACTGCTTCCCAAGGACTAAATAGACACATCCAAAGTTTGGTAAAACTGTTCGGACCACACCTTTCAACTAATCACCTATAAGTTAGCAGTCGACTTTCACCCCAGTCCTTAAAGAAACTTTTGCTCCGCATAGCCTTGTCCTGAGCAGTGTCTCTTACTTTTAAGGGATGGCTTGTCAGCACACACACATCCGTTTTAATTCTTTAAAAAGCAATGGAATTTTAAGTTATCTCATATGTCACCCATCATCTCTGTGCAGAGGTGCAAACTACATAGTCTTCTGTCTGCAATACTTTGTGGAAACACGTGAGGAAGGAAAAACCCAAAAAAGCCACCAAAATAGACATAGGATTGGATTGATTTTTTTTTTACAAGTGTGGGGAAAAAATTGGGAGTTCTTAGATAATCTTTCATTCACATAAAAGTATCTTTGTTTGTGCAACAACACCAGATATTAGCACTCCAAGAATTATCTTCTACTAAAAAGCACTGGCTATTTGTTTTACACAGGAAAAAAAAAATACCTATGCAATACTTATTGTTGCTGAAGAGTGGTAATTCTACTCCACTGAAAAGCAATTGTTTCTCATTATTATGACACACAAATACATATGATATGAATTATATTGAGTAGCTGGGTGAGGTGAATCATTGCTCTTTCTTGCTGCCTCAAAGCTTTGGCTGGGGCTAAACTGCAGGTAATAGATTTTGCTTCAGATGGAAACGCTCTTGTGGAGGGAGAGCAAGCACCAGCAGGGACTCAGAGACAGCCTGAGCACTCTGTGTAGGGTCAGAAGCTAATCCCACCTCTGCAAGGAAGGGCTAGGGGGAAAAACAGCACTGGAGAGGGCTTGCTCAGACTTTCTGGCTGATGAGATTCCCAGAGTTCTGCAACGTGTGCTGGGCAGTTACATCATGCACGTGGCTCTGGTTCCAGCAGTCTGCTGAGTACATCAAGAGCTGCTGTGGGGGAAAGAAGGCAGAAGAGTGAGCAAACTCCTCATCAGAGTGACCTCAGTCAATGCTGCAGCCAAGTCCTTGAGGTTTGGATCCAGAACACCTCCCAGCCTCCAGATCTAGAGCCCTAGTTGCTGCCATTACAGAACGAGGGGCCAACAGAGGCAATAAATACATTTTAAAAAAAAAACCTTCAGCTCTAACCACACCCCTCATGCACAAAACACAATATGCTTTGATCTGTGTCCATCTCTCCTGAGTACAAGAGCAGTTCAGCCAGCAGCACAGGACTTCAGGAAGATTGGCAGAGATCTTCCCCTTCATGCCAAGGGAAACACTTCTTGCCTGTGGCGTTTTCCACCCACACTTTAATTCACCTCACTTCATGTTTGAAAATAAAGAGGAAAAAACCCATCATCATTCAATAACAGCAACATCAATTCACCAGGGGAAACAACAAAGGCAGGGGAACACAGGGAGGAAATGTTTATACATGTACAGGAACAGCCAAGAAAACCAACTCATGAAAAGACAGAAAATAAGCAAATCCCACCCTGCCCTGCTCACCCCCCCCACCTCCAGCTGCAAACCAGCCAGGACTTTGTCTCAACCTGGTGCAGGTGCCAAAACTTTGTCCTGGCAGACATCCAGGGCTTTTTGCTCTGCAGGACAGCAGGGATGGTTAAAGCAGCCATACACTTCTATTTGCTTTGCCAGGGCTCCATTGGGTTTGCTACACAGTCCCAGTGCACTAGGCTGCACTTCCTCTGAAATAATTTGGTTTCTGTCACTGAGACCCTTCCATTTCTCACTGCTCCTCTCAAAGGGCTTTATCCTCCTCCACACAGAGTGAGCACCTCAGATTTGGAGCACCTCCCACCAGGCAACCACCAAGTCCATCCTTGTTGATGCCCATTCCAAGGTGGCAGGCAGTGCCCAGCCTCACTACCCTGAATGCTTCCACTGGGAAAGGATAAAACACCTGGACGGGTCATAAGCAGCAGACTTTGTCATCTCATAGCTATGCTTCTGCCTCCACACAAAATAAGATCCAGGAACAAAATTGCACTTCTGCTTTTGTGTTGTATTGTGGAAGTGCCACAAGGGGTGGGAAGGGTCACAGAGAGGTGGAACACCTTATGGAAGCAGGTCTATTCTGTGCCAGAGCCAGCTCTTACCCAAGTCCACAACAGAAAGGGGGAAAATAAAAAAAAAACCAGCAAAAAAAACCCCTTGAACCCCAACCTCACCATGTTTTTGTGAGTTCCACTTTCTCACATGGTGCATTGCATAGGACCAGTCACATTTCAATCTAGCAGCTTGCAGCATCAGTGTTAAAAATCAGCTCATTCCTTCAGATGTGCTGCTTTTTCACTCTGCATGCAGGCTGAGGTCATGTCCTCATCATTTCTACTCCTGAAGTGACTGGAGGGAGTCACTGGTGAGCACTGGGTTTTACCACAGAGGATGTGGAAGAGCAGAATGAAGGTGTCCTGTGTTCACAAGAGCTGAACTAGTGACTCCACAGGGCTGTTTAAAGTGACAAGACAACGCTGAGGAACAGTGAAACTCATCTTGTTTCCCCTGTCTGAAGGAAGACTCCAGTAGTTTTCTGTCAGCTTCTTTATTCTATGTACTTTTAATATCCCTGTGTTTGTACAAGGTATTGACCCCAGCAAATGCTGATCATTGCCTTTGCTGTACCCATTCAGATTGTGCAGTGAAAGTCAATGCTCCTGCTTTTGGCACTTGCACACCTCCTGTGCCTCTGAGGGGAGGCTGGAGCCCTCTCACTGAGCATCAGCTCCTGTGCAATGTGCACACAGAAACACAATTCCTATCTGGCCAGTGCTAGAAAACAACAGGTTTCTTAATCAACAAGCTCAGCTCTCATCTCACCTTGTGCAATTTTAAGTGTTCTCAAACACAAAACAGGCCACACACCAAAAAACCCCCAAAAAGCCCCTAAGCACTTACTGACATGACTCTTGCACTGTTCCCATAGAACATTCTTAAAGTGAATGGCTATAAAAATTAAAATAAATAAAAGGAAACAGCACACAGACTGTGCCAGAGTAAGCTTAAAAGGCAAGTCAACTTATTTTAAAATTTAAAAAAGCCTTCCCTGACACAAGATGTTCCTAAGAAATATCCTTACATTTTCTTCCCAGCAGCCTCCTCTCTGTCTACACAAGGAACCAAAGTGACAAGAGCATTAAAATACCTTATTATTTTAGCCAGCAACCATCCAAGGCAGGGAATAGCTTGCTTTTAGGCAGAAAACAGTTATACTAAGTACAGGACACAAGAATTCACGCTGTCCTCTGGCTAAGTCAGTCTGTGCTACACATCCAGGCACAAGAGGAAAGCCATGGTTGTTCTCAAGATGTCAATGGTGTTTTAAAAACAGCTTACAAAACACTCATGTAAGGACTTGGGTCAACACAGCTTTCCACGACCTTCATTTCTTGCAGAAGTCATCAATATTCACCCACTAATGAGAACTCATGGCCTCACAATTGGCTTTTCCCTTCCCAGCTGTGCTCTAAAGCTGTTCTTGCTTGCCCAAGGATAAAGAGATGGAGGGAAACATTCAGGTCTCTAGAGTGCAAAGTCAGAAACCTAAACATAGCACCACTCCTCCTTTTGTTGGGCTTTCATTGTCAGTGTCAAGAGTGTCTTATGGATCAGCAAGGTGACTACCAAAACACACACACAGGGCTTTTTGTCTTGTGACTTTGACACCACTCTCTCAAGTGTCTCTCTAATAGAAATGCTAATTTATGCTTTGCTTGTTCTTTTTGAATTCATGCACAGGAAAGATTTCTGTTGCCAAATTGTTATTTTAGTGGTTTCATCAGAAAAACAAAAGCAGGCTAAATGGAAAAGTTAACCCTGAGGTTCCAGGAGGAAGCCTGGAAAACCTGAACCTGGTAATACTCATTCCAACTACAATAGCTCCAAGAACACAATTTTTGTCACAGTATTTGCAGCTTGACTTAGTGACATTCCAAAGACCTCTCTTTCATTTGCCCCGACTCCAGGATTTCCTTCCTCCACATATTTTCTTAAAAAAACAAACCAAAAACCAAATAAAACCCAATACTACATTATCTCAACTCTATTCACCCTCTCCCATTGTCCCTCCACCTTCAGCTCCAGTGCCTCAGCTGTAGTAAGTTAACTGACCACAAGCAAAAATCTCACTTAGGAAGAAGTTCTTCTCATTTGCCAGCCTGATAAAGGTAGTTCCAGGACTAACAAGAGCTTAAACACCCTTCAGTCCTGTGGGGTGGGAAGTCATCAGTCCAGGTGGGAGCATTCCCATGATACTCACTAGGAATAAGAATTCATGTTAAAACACTTTAATAACATAAATGCTGACAGACCCTTTAATGAAACAGCTCTGGCACTCATTTTAAATAATAATCTAGCCCTGAAAGCTTGCAGCATAAGACCATTAGTAAGCTCTACAGATCTCAGGTAACTTCTTCACAGAATTGTAAAACACTTAGAAAACACTAATTAATTAAGCATCACATCACTTTCCAAACTAAACAACTGAATTCAGCAAGACAACAAATTGGATTTTCCTGCCTGCACTTCAGGTTGTTCGAACAATTTGCTTTCTCATTTTCCTCAGAGAGAACACCCTCTCTTCCCTTAGCAACCAGTGCAGTCAAACCCACTACAGATCCAGGGGCCTGCAGACTTTTTGAATTAATGACTGAAAAAGGGATTTTCACCTTTTACCAGCTCAAAGTCCAGCATTATTTTCCCTGCCATCAGCAGGTGGGCTCCAGGGAAGTACTACTGCATGCTGGCCATAAAGATTGATCTATATTAAATGTGGTCAGAACAGAAGACATGCTCCAAAAAAAAAAAAAAAAGCAGATTTCCCATCACCCCACTCACTGTGCTAACACAGAGAGGCTGAGAGCACACAGAGAAGATGGCTTTCAAGTGCAGCTGAACACAGTGATCAGCTCATTGGCTAATGGACATTCAGCTTGCTGGGTGAGGCTAAGAGTAGCCCAAAATACATGTACAGGTCCTAAGTAACAGCTATTCTGTGCTACAAGTCAGTTCCTTTTGGGCCACTCCATTTGTTAAAAGAAATAAAGCCACAAACACCACACTCCTGAGAAGAAGAAAGTGCCAAGGCTCTTTGAGTGCACCTTACAGCAGTAAGGGAATATTGAAGCATCCGAATGGAGGTTTTCATTTCTTCCTTTCAGCAACATACAGAGTGAAAGAGATGGTTTAAGTTTACACAGAGGCAGAGCTGGATGCCTAGGGCAGCCATAGCTTCCCCAGCACTTTGAGAACTCCAGAAAAGCAGCTAGAGAAGTGCCTTGGATGAAAGGGCCTAGGTTTATAAAACAACATTTTCCCCAACCCTGACAGTTTTCCTCCTGCATGCACTTTCACCCTGAGCAAAGCTGAGTTCTACCTTTAATGTTAAGTCATCTTGAACTATGCCTATTCAAAAGATATTTATTCAAAGCTTATTTATAAATTCTTCCTGGAAAGGACCTGTGACAAGCCACCCATGAACAAAATTCAGAAGTGTCAGCACATGCCCTCTGACACAAGGCAACAGCACCTGCTTGCCACACAAATACACCGCTGCAAGTAACTGCACAAAGCAAAAACAACATCACATTCAGGCAAAATCATTCCACATATTACAGCACCAATGTCATTAAGGTGTGACATACTCACAGAGAAAACATCCAAAACCAGCACCTTCACAGCACAAGCCAACTCCAGGACCAAGAAAGCTTCTCAACTCTCTCTGCCTCAAAGACAACACTGCCTGGCTAAATCCAAAGGAGGAAAAATAAGTCTTTCCCTGTGCCTCAACAGGTGAGACTGTTTAGCAATTAGGCAAAGTAAGTCTCTCCCAGTGCCTCAACAGGTGAGACTGTTTAGCAATTAGGCAAAGTAAATCTCTCCCAGTGCCCCAACAGGTGAGACTGTTTAGCAATTAGGCACAACGGCTGAATTTGGCCCAGTGAGCACCAAATGTGGCTTAGTGAGACCCAGTAGTGTAGAGATGCAGCTGACAAAAATGGTGAGAAAGCCTCAAGCAAAATTGTGCACTCTGTGGAGTGCCTTGTACCTCAGCATTCAAGAGTGTGACCATTTAAACACTCTCCAGCACCACTGCAGCAGTTCAGTTCCATCAGTCTGTGCTCATCTGCTTTTGAAGGAAAGTCAAGCATAATCAAGAGGCACAGAAGATGCCTGTTTTAAGGGCAAGGTTACTCTTTGCACCTGTAAGCAATTATCTCTTTAAATTTCCACCTGGAGCTGGAGTTGCAGTAATAATTCTGCAATTTCTGCTTCTGTAATTTCAGTCACTGGAAAAAGCTCTTTCTTGTGCCTGATGTTTGAGGAGGGGGATAAGGAGAAATAAACTGATACTGGTTTAGTTTGTGCACATGGTTTGGGGTTGTGTTTGGATTTTTCAGGGAATCAGTTCCAGCTGATAATGTGAAAGCACAAATTACTAGCATTGGGAAGTGGTAGTGGAGCAAGGATTGAAGTTTTGTGTGCCCAGTGTTGCTTTGTCTCTCAGATACCCTGATTTGGGTCTGTCATGGTGGCATTGGGCAGGACAAGCAGATCTCTGTCACCTTCCTGCAGCCCTGCTTCTCCCCGTGCCTTTTGCATTCTGTGTCGGTGAGCACAGGATGTCACTCGACAAGACTTTCCAGCACACACCTCAGTGAGATTCATGCAACTCTGCTTGCCTGGAGGTTAGTTTTGATAATTTATAAAATAGATGTGCTGCAAAAGCAGCAGGTTTTGCTGTTCTTTTAAAATGCACCAATTTGACAGTGCAAAGAGACAAAGAATAATAAAAAACAAGAATTTAAAAAAATTTAAAAAACCCCAAAGTGAGTGCAAACAGCCTCAGATCCTCCCTTCTTTGTGAACAAATCAGCTGGAAGCGCTGGCTTGGCTGAGAGGAAAATCGTTATTTGCATTAGGACCCTCTTAAGTCACCACTCCTTGTCTCTGAAAAGACCATGAGCCATTGTTTTCCTCCTCTCTCTGAAACCAGTGCTGGGGGCCAGTGTCCCTAAAGTGACTCTGGAGGAGCCTTTTGCCTTCTTGGCTCAACTTCTGGCAAGCAAACAACTTGCTGCAGGGAGGCAGCCCCAGGTGGATACCAGTCCAAAATTTCTGAGGAAATGTAGTTAAACTGAACATCAATTCAGCAAGGACTGAGCCCTCCCTTACCAAACCCCACCTTTTCTTTTGGGGAGTCGTAGAGAGACAGTCAGTACAAACAAATTGCACATTGTCACTGAAGATTAAAAACTGCTGCTTGTTTGATTTTGATTTTAATGCATGGAAATCTAAGGGATTTTTTTAAATGCCATGTAAAATATTAGCCCGAGGATCACAGAATTTGGCCCAAGATCTTCCCCAGTTTCAGTGGTATGACTGAATACATACTGCAAAAGGACAACTTTATGTGTTACATAATGCAGTCCATTGCTATATAGAATATCTAACCAAAGATATTCTATATGATTCAGGTGCTGAAGGTGCTACAAAGGCAAGTAAAGTTCACTAGGTAGGGTTTGCTTAAATCCCTATTATGCTTCTTTTTCTGAAGGGGAAAAAATTGTTCCCAAATAAGGAAACATTTTTCTCAGAAGACATCTGGTTTCTTCAAACACTTTTGGAAAAAATCTCTGGTTTGTAATAGATAATAATAATTTTTCTTCCACTGAGCTCTGCTCTAGGAGAATTTGTTTCTAGCCTTATTCTTGTACAGCAAAGAATTCAGAATTCTTCATTTCTGTTATTCTTACACTGTCTGTATACCAAACTAAATTCTTCATTTTCCTGGCTCCCCTACCCTTAAGTACTCTTGGTATCACTGTTTATCCACTCAGTGCCTAGTCACACATCTTAAATATATTTGAAACTCTTTCAAGGCTTTGAGGTGAAATGAAACATTGCCATTGTGAAAATAATTCTTTCCAAATGCTGCAGAGTGCCATCACACAGTAAAATTGCTGTTATTGCACACAAACACCAGGGAATATTCACACCTGATGTCTACAGAAAGTCTGAGGTGTGTAGAAATGCCTGGGGTTGTGCTGATACTGGATACTTCAACACCCTGCTCAATGATCTTGAAGTCCCAGGACATTTGGCAAACCTGGAGGCAGCTCTAGATGACTTGTTGGCAAGGAAAAGGTTTATGAGTTTCAAGAGCATTTTGCTCTTTTTTTTTTTTATAAGTATGCACAGAACAAAAAGCCAAGGTGAGAGAATTTCATATTTATCAAGAAAAGCACAGTAGGTACAAGGCCACTCCTAGACAAAACTGCTGGTGCCCCAGCCCAGGTGATGGCTGCAGTCTCAAATGAGTGACATTTTTGTACCACAGCAGTGCTGTTGACTCTACAGGAGCTAAGCTGAATCCTTCATGTGTCACTCAGACCAAATGCCCCCTAACTCCGGAGCAAAACCTGCCTCATCAGTGTCTGAAGGATGCAGCCCTGGGGTACATGGTTCACTGCTACTGCCAATTAACTGAGAAAAACCTCCCCATCTCTGCCTGGGGACCATTCCACTGCATCGTTATTAACCTTTACAGGCTTTGCCTGTGCCCAGAAGGCTTCACTGAGCTTGCAGAGGCAACGTGCTAGGCAGGGTCTCAGCAAAGAGACAGCATCTGTCTGCAGGAGGTAAAAGGCAACACCTCCAGGAGCAGGGCAAAAAAAACCCACACAAGTCTGTTATGTTCTGCCCTGGGCTCTCTCCATCAGGATGTGTTATCTTCCCCTGAACTCAAAGAATAAGGTGACCAGATTTACATCCCTCTGTTTCACAAGGAAACTGCTCAGGTCACCAAAGGCCAGCTGGCTGCAATCACAGAAGACACTTTCTAGTCAAGCCTACAATATATGCAAAAGGTAAAAATGCTTGATGGCATCCCAGCCCAGAAAAAACAAAAAAACCCCAAAACAAAACAAATCACAAATAGAAAAGGAATTAGGGTGTAGAAAATTGCTACATTTCTAAACCCTAATTTTTTAAGATTTTGCTCTCAGCCCTGGAGAACTGCTGGGTCACTTTACAATGCAGTTTTTTCCTTGGTGTTTTCCTTTCCTATTACCAGGTGCTAAACTGGCTGGGCTTCGTGCTTGCCTCTCACACAACAATCTTGGACCTTTGAAGTAATAATACATGCTCTCAGATGTGGCACAAATAACCATGTCGTGTTTGCCAATTATACTCTACTTGTCTCTTGTTAACAAACCATGCAATTTCTAGTTTCCTGCAATAAATTCAAGCATAATTATCTTGTAATCTTGCAGGTATCAGTGTAGTTATACCAGGGAATCAGAGTAATAATTACCAGGTAGATACCAAAGACACTATGCTGATCCCAAATCCTTCTGTATGACGCTAATCATGTCACATGATATTTGTATTTCTTTGATACTTTCCTTAATATCTCTGAGAACAGCCATGTGAAACTGATTATCTTGTACATTATTAACTGGGGCCTTCAATTTAAATTGACTCTCCAGCTTACAAGGCAATCACAAATCTTACATGGGACAGAGATGTGACAATTTCATTGCTAGATAACAATGCAAATGTGAGACCAAGCTATGAATAGGAATTGGAGTCAATCACACCAAAGTAGTTTCATGTTAAATTGCATTGCTTGCTGATTTTTTTTTGAGATAACAGAGATTCCTGTGCCATGCATCAGCTTCCTATCAGGAAACATCATCTGCCAAACTTCCTGCTTGCCACAGTGGGGAAGAAGAAGACAATATAACATTTTCTTTACCAGGATCATTGCATGGCAATGGACATCTGTGGGGAACTGCTTCCAGCTGGGCAGGAAAAACAGTGAACTAACAGCAAAAAGGGATGAGAAGAGACAACTACAATGAGGAGAACAAGTTCAAAATACATGAGACCTCTGAAAACAATTCACCTGGACACCCCTCCATTTTCTAGCACAGCATGAAGGTGAGACCAGCATGATCTTGTGGATGCTCCTGTACTTTCTGAAGACATAGAAAAATTCAACAAATAATTTGCTTTTTAAAGCCTATTGAAGTATTTATGCTTTACAGGGAAAAAATAAGGAGTTCTCAAATATATCCTAAGGTACAGGAGTGACATATTCCTAACAAGCAAAGCTGAAAGGTCAGAGTTGTTAGGTGATGTGCATCTCTTACAGGGGAAGGACAGAAGGTGAAGGCCCAGTGCATCAAAAAACTTTTGCTCATGCAAATGTTCACATGAAGGCAGTAGTTTTGCCTAATTGTTAACAGAAGTTCTGCTGGCTTTTCATCTCCCTGGGGCTCATTCCCACTTCATCTGCTCAAATAGCAAGTTATATTGAATTGATTGTCGGCAAGTTTGCTGATCGGGAACCCAGCCTTTCAAGCTGGCAGCAAGCCTGGAGTATGGATTTGTCATAATAATGAGCAAGGCTGGGATATTTTGAATAAACATGGGCTCCCCTGGTGCAGGGACAATTTGTCAGCTGAATATGAGAAGTGTGGTTATGGGTATTAAATGCCACAACACTAAAAGCTTGGAGACTCCTGAGAACCCTACTGTGAGCCAGCTCCCCTCTCCTGTATGCCTAAGCAAAGCAGGAGAGATAAAAACACTGGCTGGCATTTGTATTTCCAAAACATTTACATTCAATTCAATAATATTTGTTATGCCTTCAGCGACTAAGCCGTGGCGAATTTCAACAAACTCTCCTGTACCTAAGCAAACCTGAGCTCCCAAAGGGGCTACTGACTGGAATTAAAGGCTGGAGCAAAGCAGAGGCTTCCATGGGGCAGCATTGTTGGGGACAATGGCACAGTCCTTTCATGCTGCTCGTTTGCAATGCCAGGCTGCTGCCTGCCACTGCCCGCTGGGAAAGAGGGCTCCAGGGACAGGGAGTGGCTGTAGCTGCTCTCTGGGCAGAGTCAGAGGAGGGGAATTCCTCCTTCAGGAGACCTAGAGTGGCTGGCAACCAAACAGGCAGCTGGAATTCAAGGGCAGCATGGCTGACTCAGGGTCTCGGCAAGGGCAAACAGAGGGCTCTTCAGCTGCCCAGGGGTTCTTGGCCTGTTTTGGCACTGAAAAGGTTTGTTTCTTACCTTCAAGGCATCATGATGTCCCTATTTTGCTGCCTGAGCTCTTTTCCTGGCACGGAGCATGGAGGCTCTGCTTGAATTCCTCAGCTTCCACAGCTTTCCTGCCTTCTGCCCTGAGCGTGGCTGCAGACACCTCCATTGCTCACCAGAGCTCCTGACCCTGCATGTGCACAAAATCCAGCTGTATCCAGCGGTGGGCTGGGAATCCTCTCACGTGTAGGGTCACTGCTTTATTCCCCACAAGAAGTCCCTGTCACTCGCTGAGAACTGCTGGCCCAGGTCTGGCTGCAGCCGTGTCACAGCCACATTTATCACCTCAGGGTGTCCCCTCTCCTCATGGGCCAGGCATGGTTCAGGGAGCACCTGCCTCAGTATTGCTCAGCTTAGCTGAAAGAAGACTTCTCTGTAGGGAGAGGAAAGAAATGAGAGTCTGTAGGAAAAAGTGGGTTGTCGTCTGTAAAAGGCAGCAGAGAACAAAGCTGGCTTGGTACAGATTTTCTCTGGGGTTTTGTCGTGGCTGCTGATGGCTTTTCTCCGCTCACCACCGGTGACTGCTTTTTGTCAGGACCCACAAACACCTCATTTTCTAAATGGTTTGAGTGCTGGACAAAGGACTCACCTGCCTGGGGAAGGTGAGGATATGTGGCCACTTGTCAGTCCCACAGGATAATGTAGCAAAACTAAGCTGCCAGGTGAACAGCTGCGGCCTCCCAGCGCCTCAGCCACAGCCCCGCCATGGCAAGTCTGAGTGACTGATGGGGTGTCAGATCCAGCTCCCCTTTCTCTCCTGGCACCTGAACTATAGCAGCCAAGTTTTATATTCCACTGCATCCCTTTGCTGCAGCCTTCCATGCTTGGCCCAAAGCAGGCCTACGTCCCCTGATCCAAGGCTGCAGACTGGCCTGTGACCCTGACTATGGCTGAGACTGCTCAGCTCAGCTCAGAGACTGCTGTGGTGTCCTCAAAGCCACCCACTCTTGTTCTTCCTTCCCATGTGGGGAAGTCTCCCTTGTGCTTCAAAAGCTCACTTGTTAAGCTCCCTGAAGCCTGCAATATGAACTTTCACTAGTGTCATGCAATCATTTCTAGCAGTAACTAGCCAGGCCTAAAGCACACCATGTTCACCACAATCATCAAGCAAGAGCTGCTGTCCGCTGCAAGGTAGAGTCTTGTTTTGCTTTGAACAAAATCCTACCTCACTTCTAATATGAGAATCTCCAGAGGAGAGAAGGCAGAGCTTTCTCTGATGTAGAACAGCTGCTCCAGCTCATTGATTCATGTGGGACACACAGAAACCTGCACAATGGTGCTTTGTTACAGATGCTGTAACACAGGCTCTTAAAAGCAGTCACAACACAACATTAGCACCTCAAAGCCTAGAGAACCAGGGCACTGTAGAGAGCAGGCTGGTAAAACACAGACTGAGAGACAAAGCTTTCTCTGAACAAATGACAAACTAAACTTGCAAGGCAGAACACTACATGGAGTTATCCTGATGTTTATCTGGAAGATAACTGAGGTAGAGTGGAGAAAGGTTTTTCACAGGAACACATGTAATGAATTTTGTTGTACATCCTGGGTCTTTAGTTAATGTTCAGTGATCTCCTCTGAATTAGATGCAAGATGCAATCCTACTGTCACCTGAAAAATAAGAACATAGAACAAAACCTATGGGTTCAAGCACTGCTACCGAGTGCTGCTACCCTAACATCCCTGACTTCAGTGCTGCAGAAAACTCACAAGGAACTGATGGCACTGCCTATTGTATATGCAGAGAAGGTGAAATTCGCCCTTAAGCAGAAGGGTCTGGGTATCACATCTCACTTAAGCCTTCAAAAGACACTCCAGCTGATACACAGAAGTCGAAAATTAATTGTACCCCAAGACAGCAGTGCATCATTACCAAAATCTTGCTCTACCAGTTTCATTCTTCCAAAGGAACCCCCAAAACCCATGAGGTCAAGAAGCAGCTTTCATTCTTGGCTAGGTGTAGCTGTGAGGATTAGAACATGATGACAAACCTAAATCCTGATGAAAAACTGTCAGAGGCCCATAAGGCTGCCAAAGTACAGTAGGCAGGCTTTCACATAATTGCAAGTCTTCCTTTCTCAAATGCCCAACCTGATTGACCAATTAAAGTGTTTAATTCTCTGAGAAAGAGTCTATCATTAACTGTAATTTGTTCTAGTCTCACCAGTCCTTTCATGGCTGCCTCTGGTGAAAGAACCATTATGTATGATCTCAATCTCCATATTATAGTGTGGAATTTTTGATAGTTTGCTATAAATAGGAATTGATTCATAAGGAGAATAATGAATTCATTGCTAGTCCTTTACCAACTACTTAATGACTGTCAAGATACATTAAACATCCTTAGCCCTACACTGGGGCTTGAGTTTATTCTTGGCTAACACATCTGACTGTATTATGCACTCAGTGAATTAATGCCAGGTGAAAAATAGCCTCACTGAAAAGACATTTTAGAGTGCTTTATTTCATCATAAATATTGACACTGATCATTATAAATGCCTTCTAGACAAGGCAATAAATAGATAATCTATCATCATTGAAAAGAAAGAGAAAATAAAAACCAAAACAAACAAACCCACACCCAAACCTTAAAAAAAAACCCAAAAAAACTAAAAACCAAACCCCAAAAACCAACCAAAACCCCAAAAAACAAAACCAACCCAGTCCAGCATATCATGTTATCACCACGCTCTCCTGGTTACTCTCACCTGAAAGACCTTGACACCCTGCTAAACCCTGTACAAGTTACAGGCACTTCTTAGGCTGTAGTACTTGCTAGGTGATTAACAACACAGCAAAAATCCATTCACACCTTTAATTTTTTGTCAAACCTCATTTCCATGCCATGTCCATGCATCAGTGTCATTCCCCAAGTGTATTGACAATTACATTTAAATTCAAAATAACAGCAGGCATTGCTCAAGGCTCACAACCCCCTGCTCCTGCCTAGCCTCTCCTCACAGAACCAGCTGCTAAGACTGAGCCCAGGCTCTGAGAGCACACACAAGCTCCTTATTTCCTGTGTTATTTAGGTGTTCCCAGGGCTCACAAGTCCCCAGAGAAAGGTGATTCAAATGTGTTCAAACAAAGCCTGAGATCTGGCCGTTGCAATAGGGAAAACCAAAGGCAAAGGGAAATTATTTGTGGCGGTTGTGTATCTCTTACACCAGTGGTCATTTCCAGATCTTGTCTTTCCAAGACCCAGGGAGGAGTGCCTGTTATGCTACAGAAAACATGGATCCATGGTTTGCATTTTTAAAGGAAATGGAGTAGGGCCAGGCATTGCAGCCCCACAGGGAAGGTCTGTGATGCACAATTACACCACAGAACATTCCCTTGCATGATGAATATTGGGACTGGGAACAACCTGGAGGCTTCTCTGCAAGAGTTTGTGAATGCAGCATGAGACCTCATTATTTGTTATATGCACTGGGTACATACAGGGAGTTAAGTCAACATCAGGGGAGGATGGATGACTGCAGTCCAGATCAGTCTCTCAGTACACCTCCAGTATTACTGAATTGTTACCTCTTCTTTTTCTTTTCTCCAGTCCCTTTAAATAGGCCAGGAAGGCACAGAGGGATGATTAAGTTTGTGGATACCTTCACAGACATCTCCTAAGAGAAAAGAGAACATTACTAAACTTTAGAGTGTGGGACCAAATACGAAGCTAAAATTAGCTGGAGAAGCCATTTTCTGAAGGAGCTAAGAAACTGAGCCCCAAGTTCCTGAAAGCAGCTTGGCATTTTCTAGTGGAAGTGACTGTTGCAGCCAGAAAATTGCTCCAGGAAACTCTGCTTGGACCATTCCTGTCTTTTCTTACAGGAGCAGTGCCAGCTCTCCCTGACCTTCCTCCTGGCTGCTCCTGTTCAAACAGGGCACCCTGAACCCACCTCTGACCTGTAACTTCTTTTCTAGGAGCCAGCAACTTTCCCAGTTCCCAGCAACACACAGTGAAGCCTGGTTCCTCACATTTCTTCTAAGGTCCTGCTTCCTCGGGTAAAAACAGCATCAAATCTAGGCAAAGGACGTCTTTTTGTGACTTCCATATACTCATGCAAATCCCTGCAGTAAATTCTCTGCTGTAGCACCTGGTCTCCCACTGATCATATCAAATTTAACTTATCCTTGCAATTTTTAATGTAATTCATTCATAACATGGTACATGACACTTGAAGCTTTACTTTGTTGCAATAAATCAGGAAGAGGTGGAATAACAAGCCTTGGAACCTGCAGAAAATATAGACAGAGATTACCAATAAAAGAGAAAGGGGAGTCTTTAGTCAATATTCCTGAGGCAAAAGCATTAAGGTATATATATTACCATGCATATATCATATTATGTACAATAATGAGCTGGCACAGCTTGCTGGCAAGTCACACTAAAAATACACACATTAAGAATAACTGTCTCTTTTTTTTGGATGTATTCAGTAACCAGTAACAATCCAAAACCTGTAATCCTTGTAAATTAACACTATTTGCTAAATTAGAGATTTTCACATTCAAAATGTGTCCTTTCCTAGCTAGAACAGGCCCCATGTCCTACGAAAGCTGCTTGCATACAACAGCAATGCAAATAGGAAAAAAATATTGGAAATCCAATTATTTAAATCCTGATTCAAATGAGGCTGAGGAAGCCACAGCAATAAATCACCTCCAGGCACAAAATACACTTTTATGGAAAACCTAGGGTGGGTAAAGCAGCAGCAGATAGTATGAAAATAGACCCTTCCTGGAGCCCCCCAAAGAGGAAATTTAAACAATAGGCAGATATGGTCTAATGTTTACACAGGTACTGGAGCATGATGTATTCCAGTTAAGCCAAACTGCTATTTAAAATGTCCAGTGACTGTTAATGTAGAAAGGACTCTGATTGCTAAGTGCCATCTCTCTGATGGGAGACAGGAAGGCTTCAGTAGCATCATTTACATTTCCCTCTCCTTTGCATCCCTTCTTAAAAAAAATATTCAGCAGACATTAGCGGAAGAAAGGTATTTGATTAATAATAAATAGTATTCCTCAGTGCAGTCTCAACACCTTGGTCTGCAGCAGAATCTTTCTAGAAGAAGTTTAAATCCAAAGAACACCAGCATTTTTCAGCAGATATACCATCATCCAGCTAGTTCTCTATTCCAAGGATAAAAACTATTCCCAATATTGGAGCTACCTTGGGAGCACTGATGGGAGTCATTCCTCCTGCAGGGGGATGGGAATGGACACCAGGCTCAGTCCTGAGAGTGCATATCAGGGAACAGGACACTTTTGGGCTCTGCCACCATACCTCATTTGTCTGAGCCCCAGATGCCCTATTGGTGTGGCAGAAATAAGAATTAGAGCTGCCCTGAAAGCTTATGAAGCCTAAAAGAAACCTTGGGTAGAACAGATGCTGTTTGCAAGAAAAGTCCTATTTTTGTATAAATGTTTGGGCTGCTTGTAATAAAAAATCACACAAGCCAGATTTTTTTTATTTTTATTATTTCTCATTTTTGGCAATGCAAATCCAAAACTTTTCAACGAAGTCCAAGGGAAAAATAAAAACTATCTTCCTTCCCCAAAACCTTATTTTAGTTTTGTGTATTAAAAAATCGACAACAATAGGAAAGTAAATCTTTGCCTAGCCCTAATGAATCTTACTCATCATAGAGAAACACTCTGGCTGAAAGGCAGCATTTAAGAGCCAATCACTGTTATGGATCAGCTCTCTCTTGATAGCAGAGTTGGGCTGAAGTCGTGGTCCAGCCGACAGCTTCCTGACTTTCACAGGTCACACAGGTGGAGACAAGGTCAAGTTGTGTTGAAAGCACATTAAAGTCCCCTGTTGAACCATTTTTCTCCCACTCACACAGGCAAGTTTAAACTGAGCTGTGTCAAGGTTAAATAACTATTTAGCTTGAGCCAGTGACTCAAACATTAAATCAAATGGAGAGCCTATGGTACCTAAAATCTCTGTTTGTGGTGGCCAAGGAAACCATGTCAGTCCCCTCTTTATTTAATATTTTTTCAAACACAGTTCTCACTAGCTTTAGTTTCAGGCACTCTGAAAAGATTGAGGAGCCCAGGGTTATCTTAACAGACCATTAAAACCAGGCCAACATTCTGTTTTAAACCACTTTCCTATTCCAACACAGCAAAGTAGCCTTATTGAACGAAATACCACAGCAGCAACTACGACTACACAACACTAAGAATATCCAGTGTTCCCATGTTTGGACACCCAGCAGCACTGAAAATATATTAGCAGTGTTGGGAAGTAGAGAGAAAGGGATCTTCAGAACATGAACACATTTATTTCCTAGCACTTTCCCAAAATAGTTGTAATGGATGTAGTGGTTACATATTCTTCCCCCTCAGGGCTTTCATTTGGATTGCCCAGGGTAAATGATTTTGATAGTGTTGCCTTTGCTTTCTGTGGTTTGAAATAGAGCTATTATTTCCAAATGGACTTTCCAAATAACAGTGCAGATGAGAGGCCATCAAACAAACATCTGCTGTGAGCCTTGGGGATGCTGACTGCAAACGGTGTCAGAGAGGCTGAGTTTGAATAGGCAGGCAAGAAAATACCCATTTTGATTAATGTGTGCAGGCATTAGTATCAATCATCGTTTCCTTCCCAAAGAAAGACCTTGGAAATGCAGCACTTGAACCCAGCTGTATACACTGCTTTGGACATGTTCATAATGTCTCTTTCAAAACAGAGCTTGCTGGGCTGCTTTTCTTGACCTGTCAGAAGAATAGACAATAATCTGAAGTATCCTAAATGCAGCTAATTGCTCTGAACTGTGTCTACACACAAAGCAGAAATAAAAGATATTTCTCTTTCCCAGTAGAAATTAGCTACAGGAACTATTTATATATAGGGGAGAAAAGAGGGCTGGTCATTTGACATAGATCAGTTGCCTTTGGTGTTTGCAAAACAGAGCAAGATCACGACATGTGAGCAGACTGAAATTGCAGCTGAATAAATTTATAGACTTGTTTTCATTCATTTTAAAAATAGATTGTAATGTCTAAAAGCAATCAACTGATGGTTTTGGTCCACTTCTGTCTAATCAGTGCTTCAATTGATGCGTCTCCTAAAAATACTTGAAATTGAAGCTGTCAGATG
The DNA here is from genome assembly GCF_008360975.1 of Lichenostomus cassidix. Classification (NCBI taxonomy): domain Eukaryota; kingdom Metazoa; phylum Chordata; class Aves; order Passeriformes; family Meliphagidae; genus Lichenostomus; species Lichenostomus cassidix. The sequence continues at coordinate 54,151,127 of NC_139480.1, forward strand.
TTAACAATTTCTCTTCTTCTGCCATTAGATAATATGCAATCAGTGATTATGGGCAGCAATGAAGCTCCTTAATTCAATGACTACACGCCACCTACTTTCCCATTTTGCTGACAGAAGATCCAGCTGTTTCTGGTTCGTATCAATGCACTTCAAAGATTGGCAAGTATAGCTACAAAGCTAAAAATAGGAACACTCTGCATCCCACATCAGTCACCCTTTTGCAGCAAAAGAATTTCAGAAAGTTCTCGACTAGGCCAGAAAGAATGGGATTTATTTTTAATAAGCACTAGACACGCACACTGGTAATCATCGTGCTATATTTTCTCCAAGTAACAAAAATTGACAACATTACTGGTGGATAAGTTGACTCTTGAGCTGCTTTGCTTCCAATAAAATTATCCTATACAGGGAAACTTTTATCCTGCTGCATCAGTCTTCAAGCCAATATCTGTCTGCAAAGCGTCTTAGGGTTTGGTCCCTGGAGACAAACAGCTCAGATGCTTTCTCATCCGCTGTGTCATGGCTTCTGTAAGGTTATGTTCACTGTGAGTATATGGGAAGCTCAAATCAGAGAGAGCAGATTAGCCTTGAGTGATGTTGAGATTTGTGCCTTTCTCGATGTGAAAGGTGGTCACTTGTACCACATTAAACTCAGGCGGTTATTTCTGTGATCCCACCCCATGGATCTCACTGGTGGGACTGGGTAAGGATGAGTTAGTACAGGCAGGTGGCAAAATGATTGTACAGAAAATCAACAGGCAATTTTAAAGTGGGGTAAAGAACATTATTCACTTTAAAATGCTGCCAAGAAGTGTTTGACCACTGAATTTCAAGAGCTGAGGACTCTTTTATTCATGGTGCGTGCATGACAATGTTGGACACTGTCTTAACTCAAGGCAATTTTCTTTAATCACTATTATTTTTAGATGCCTGTAAATATGGGTGCCTTCAAGCAATGACTGTGACTACTTCATGCATTTTTTCAGGGGCTGTGCAATATGCTGAACTCCATGGGCATGTGTGCTCCTAAGTCACCAAAGCTGTCAGCTTTCCTGGGGTACAGGTTTGCAGTCTGCAGTGTGCTCAAGTCCTTCCCACTCCTTCTCCCAGCCCTGCCATGCTGCTGAGGCAGTGAGGGAGCAGTGTGGAAAACTGTGATGTGCTCTGGGATGGAGAGATCCCCTCAGGTCCTCCCAGCCTCCTCACTGTCATGAACAGAGACCAAAAGGGCTGCAGTCTAGCCTAAGGTACTTTATCTGACTTGTCTCTAATAAATACCACAGTCCCAACAGCAATTTCTTGCTGAGAACTATTTATGGTCAATTCACAGCCTGAAGAATAAATGCCATTATGGAATTAAAATGCTTTTGAATTACAAAGCTGAAGAAATTGTGTTCTGCTTTCAGGGAGGCTGCACTAAAAAAAGATGTTGCCTTCATCATGAGGCCTTTACTTGCAAACTCTTTCAAAGAGGGGGAAGCAAAAACAATACCAGCAGTGCCCCCAGGGATCTGCTACAGGGCCTGTCAGGTCAGCAAGGTCCATAAGCTCCCCAGAGCCTGCCCAGGAGCATTACACTTCCCAAAACTTGCTTCTCCCTAGAATTGGCTTCAGTCACTTCTGTGCTGTTGGTTGTCTTTTGTGGTTGGTTTTCCTTCCGTCGTCCCTGTTGGGTGTGGATTTACTACAAGGAGCAAATCATATTGAGCAAGGAATGAGCCCCAAAATAAAAAAGAATAAATTCAGAATACATTTAAATCTATCTGAGTGCAAGTCACAGGTATGGACTACAGTTCCCTCCATGTCTAGAACTTGTTTGTGCATTGGGTGTTCATCTACCACACACCAGAGAGCTAACAGGAACTACCTTCTAGTCTCTGTCCCAGGGACTGAGTGCCACAGAAATATGGGAGAAACCAGCTCTGAAACTGGGCTATCCCAAACATGGCAGCATCATTTCACAGAGACTGGTGTGGCTCAAAACTATGGTAAAAACAGAGCTGATATGACTGGCATGGCATGGCTAGAGGGCTGTCCCCACAGATAGGTTCTATTTCAGGGACAAAGTTCCCCCATGTGAAGTAAAGCCATGTTTACTGGTTCTGGAAATAGATGAATTCTCAGCACTAGGGCAAGCAAATGGGAAATTGATATTTTCTGAATTCGACTGGGAGGGTTAAAGCTGCTTTAGCTCTGCCTGCTTCCTTGCATACCTTTTAGAGCAAAATCCCTCCTTCCTAGGCTCAGGTTTTGCCTAGGTCTAATCCAGATGTATAATCTATATCTGAGAGGCACAACTGTGTTCCTCCCTTCCAGCCATGTTTGGAGCCTTTACATGGAACCATATGGAGCTCGGTGTGCTCATGAATTAGTCTTTGCTCAAATGAGATTTTCCTCAATTATTAAACCTCTTTCCCTTTGCCCCATCCCCATTTGATTCTTTTCTATCTTTACGCCCTAGGGAGGTTTTCAGAGGTCTTGTTGTGAGGATTACAAAGGCAATAAGCAGATTATGGAAAAGCAGCTTTTTGGTGTAGCCAGCATAATACAAATCAGGATTGTTTATAACTTCATTCCCTTATCAGTTATTACTGTGTGTATGCTGAGGTACTTTGAGGTCTCTAAATAAACTGAGAGGGTCAAAGGTAACTGAATTATTTTCAGTGGCACATTAAGGAGCATACTTGCCAAAGAAAAGATCATGTGTACAATGATGCTAATTAGCAAAGCTTGTCTTATTTTTAAAATAAACTATGGGAAAAGGAGTAATCTTGTGCAGAAGGACACAGGACTTTTGCAGATCTAATTTATCCGTCTGTGAAAAGTGGACTCCCCCTAACTTTGAAGACTCTCTGGTTTCTTTGGGTTTTAAACCCTTCAGAGCAAGAAGTGCCTCTCACCTGGCCCAGAAGAGTGAAAGTGTGAGTTTGATGAAGACCTCAAAATCTTCATCTATTGATAATTAATAATAATATTGTTTGCTATTTCTCCCTTTATCTGTTGGGAAATTTACTGCCTGTATTCACTTCATAGTGAATCTAAATAAAAGTAAAAAGTCACCACCCTATCCCCAGGAAGTCCAAAGAATGCAAAACTGGGTATTTTATTTGAAGTTCTTCCACTTTTGCCTTTGTGGCCCCTGCTGTGTTCAGGGATGATATTGGTGCCCAGACCTACCAAAGGATAAACCAGATACTCAGGCAGCTGAACCTGTTCTGGTAGGTAGCACTTCCTCAGGCTTCAGGCATTCCTGTAGCTTTTAGACAGCTACAAAAAGAGAGGGGAAAAATTAAAAATTAATTGCTCTATCATTAAATAAATATATGCTCTGGCATTTGATTGTCCAGCAGAAGGGATCAGGCAGTTATTTGTATCTCTAAGAGCATCAATAACAAGGTGCAGTGCACTGCAATAGGGGTTTGTTAATGAATCGATGAAAAGAGAGTTATTTTTAGGCTGTGAATAGGTCTGAGGAAGTGAGCTCTAAAACTCTTGAGGAGAAAACAAAATCTGCTGTGTTCAGGTTTACCAGCATTGAAAGCCATTCCTGTCTTCTGATAAAAAAATACAAGTGTAAATGTCAAGCCAAGCCAGTGATGACCTCTGACTTCTCTGAAAATGCCTCGATTCTTTCAAAAGAGCACTAGGAGAATAGGCTGAATGACTAACTGGTAGACTGTGCTCTCTGGAAAATCCCAGAGATGGTGTTGAAATTACTGAACTTCCCCAAGGGCAGGATGAGCAGAAACACTGGGATCTGCACAACAGCTCTGCCTTGCTCCAACACCCCAACAGGCTCGTTCCCCACATCTAGAGCCTAGGGGAGGAAAGGAATAAAGAAATCCTCCTCTTTGGCTTTCTCCCCCCACCAAAACCAGAGCTGATTTTAAAGTGTGTGTTTATGTTTTCCTTCCTTTTCCTCTCCACCTCCTGCTCCCAAAGGCATAGGTGTTAGCACAGGGGCAGCTGCCCTGACCTAGGGAAACATTTTGAGTTGGGAGGGTCAGAATCCATAACCCCTGTGCTGACACTCACCCTCAGAGGCTGCTGCACTTTTTTTTAGACTCTCTCTGTAGAAGGCAGCACCTGGTCCGTGGATGAGGCTTATGAATGGCTGTAATTCTGAGTGTGCATCCCTGTGCTCTCTAATCTCACAGCTCGTGCTGTCACATTTGCCTGCACTGGGAAGAGATGGGAGGTGTTCCTAAACCTGAGCCTGGAGACACTACTGCACACATTTCAACTACCTGGGTCTGGTATCCACAGTCAGATATGGTTTTCCAACTATATATACATATATATATATATATATATCACACACACCTATATATATGCATACGCTTTAAATAGATATATCTTCCACTGACAAGGTGTTTAAGGTTTTACATAACAAGTCAGCAATAAGAACATTAAAATATATTATAATTCAGGCTATTAGAAAGGCTGGCTGTGACATTTCCACTCCTGCAGATTTTTCAAGCAGAAGAAGCCTTGCTGAGGACTGCAAGGCTGTCCAGTGGTGTTTTTAGCAACTGAGACAGGTCCTTCTTTTCCAAACTGGCTCAGGATCTCTTCCTGCTCTCAGTGACAGTGACTGGGATGCAGTCAGACTGAAGGAGACTCCCATCACACCCTGCAGACATTACTTAATACTTGCCCTCCTAAAGCTCCTACAGGTTAAGCCTTCCTGATGCCAGGAATTCTCAGCTGAACATCAACGCAGTAATAACCATGTACTCTCCATCCCTGTGGTGAACTCGGGCAGATTTGTTGTTGGTTGCTAAAGGCAACTCCTTCTGATTGATGGTTTCCAGGAACTTTCCAGCAGCAGGGTGGGGCTGGGGCTATCGTGTTTCCAGGGCTCTGCAGACAGAGGCTAGAGGAGAAAAAGAGGGAAACGGGATGACCATAAAGGTGCCAGAAGTCGTTCAGACTTCTGCCTGTGAGTGGCTTGTAACCACAGCAGCAGCAGCAGCAAAGACTCTCTGTGGGAGTTTGTAAGTGATACCAGTTGCCCGCCACAGAAAATAAAGTCAAACCAAACCAAACCAGAAAATTTGTAAAGCTCTTTCAGACCCATTAATATTAAACTCCCTGCTCCTTTCACTCTCTCGTACTGAAGTCATCTTGGTGAGACAAATTCCTTTTAAAATATTTATCAGAAGAAAAGGGAAACGGTCTGAAAGAGATTTGCACAAAACCTGTTTATCAGTCCTGGGCACATGAGCCAATCTATCAGCCCTGCCGTGACTCTGGGAGCAGTTTCCTCCGCCTAGCTCATATACTTTAGATGATATGAAAGCATTTCAGTGTGCACTTGAAACATTTTTCTCCAGATTTGTTCTTCTTGTATTTTTTCGCTAACATGCTTATTTGTCTCTTTTAAGGTCTGCTTTACATTATGTAGTCTCTTTGTGTTCTGTGCAGATGAAAAGCACATGCATTTCCACTCCTCCCTCATTCTAATGCTACTTTCTGAAGAAAAGCATCTCATGTGTTCTAAGAAACTGTTGTTCTTATAAAGTTTTTAAAAAACCTGTTGATGACTCATTGGGAAATAGTTAACAACATTACTTTCCCAGTTTTGCCTTATAGCCATTCAATCCTAGATCCTTCTGCCAAAAAGTTGCAAACCATTTCTTGTAGGTGGGGCTGACAGCTCTATTGTTAAGATTGTTAAAGAACATTTACCAAACATTAGCTATTTTAGCTAAAATTTCCATGCTAAATATTTACCTAAACCTGAATTACATGGGAAAATCTTAGCCAGAAGTTTCTCCTATCTCTAAGACTAGGGCTAGGTTGTGTTTTGCATTGTCAAAATACTCTGGTAATCTTTTTCAGAGAGGCTTTGTTGCCCTTAGCCTTTGAAAAAGGAACATGAAATTTGCCTTCGTGAAAGCCTGCCCCAATTTAACGACATTAGAACACTTTGAAAATCTGCAGGCACTATTTGACCAGGTCCAGAGACTACATCTCTCTGACGAGCTGAGTTTGTCCAGGGGTTTTGGGATAAGAGAATTGGAAGGTCCCTGCCTGGCTCCTTCTCCTGGCCAGGCTGTCTCAGCCCCCTCAGTGTCACTTCTCTCTCTTATCAGGCTCTTTCACACACCTCACTAATCTCACAGAAAGGGGCTGGATGAGCTCTGTGCCAGCAGTCAGAGGAAGGTGCAGGGGATAGAAGGGCTGGTGAAAGATAAATGGTGGCAGCAGGCCCTCAGGAAAAGGAGGCAGGGAAGGGAAGAGGAGGCAGGGAGACCTCCCACTTGCTGGCAGTGAGCTCTTCGATCAGCACACCTGTGCGTGTAAAACTCAGCCTCAAGAAAGCCTCACAGCTTGCGTTTCTGAAGATTTGCTGAAGCTCGTCTGCACTATGCACCTGGCATCCTAGGGACAAGCAGGACTTTCAGTTTAGTGGAAGTTCTGGATTTGTGGCTGCCCCTGGATCCCTGGCAGTGTCCAAGGCCAGGCTGGATGAGGCTCTGAGCAACCTGGGACAGTGCAAGGTGTCCCTGCCCACGGCAGGGGGTGGAATGAGATTACCTTGAAGGTCTCTTCCAACCCAAACCATTCTGTGATTCTGGCTCCTCTAGCCTGTGGACAGGGCACCGAAGCAAAGAGCAGGCACTCCTTCCCTCCTGCTTTCCCAGGATTTGTCTCCTCCTGAACCACATAAAGAAGGAAGCTACCAGAACTCTACAGCAGTGTGAGGAGTAAGATAACGAACAAGAAAAGGAGATTAGATTGTGAGACAATAGCTGAGGCAGAGGATGGAGACTTGAGGTTTACAGAGGTTGCACTGGGTGCCTGGGGTGGAGGAAGGGGACCTGGGCAAAACATGGGGGGTCAGGATGTGGTACTGGAGCCTGGCTGTTAAGGAGACTGAGATTTGGGAAGAAAAAAGATACTGAGACTGGATGAGAGGTTGAGGAAGGGTCAGTAGGGATGAATGTTGATGGCCTGGGGAGGGGGGCTATGCCAGCACCATGTGGAGGAGAAAGATGCCAGCTGAACAAGAACTGGGGTGGGAAGAGGGAGGATTAGGTGTAGGTGTGAACTGAACACACTGTTCCCATTGCCATTCCTGCAGATGTGCCAAATCTACCTTTAATCCAACTGCTAAGTGCAGCTGTGGCCCCTGAGACCTCCCTGGGCTTTGCAAAACCTACCCAAGGTGATGGGGGAACCCACAGGCAACACTTGACTGAGTAACAGCCCAAGAATGAAAAAGGGAAGCTGGAGAGACCACACTTCAAAAAGGCAGGCAGAAAACTGTGGTCACTGAAACACATCCCTCTCTGGAGCCTGGAGAGGAATTCAGGAGTCCCCTGCTTTTCTGCTGTCAGCAAATACCTGCTCCAAAGTGCATCCTGCCTCACCAGCGGCAAGCTCACAGTCATGACTGGCATTCCATAAGCCCAAAGAGCAGAATTGCTTCAGCAGAAGAATTGCTTCACTCTTCCTGCTGCTGATCTTCTGTTAGCAAGGCTTGGAGGGGCAGAGGAGATGCTAACCCAGTGTAAAAATAGGTACTTGAAATTCAGAAAACTCCGGTTCTCAATATAGATAATCTTGCTTCATGTTCTTTATGCATATCACAAGGGTCACCAGAAGAATGGCTTTTTATTTCTGTCCTTGTGACCCTCAGCACACAGAGAACGGCTGTGCAATAGGGACCAGTTTGGTCAGGTTTATTTAATGAGGCCATTGCTTTTCTGCAGCAAAAAAAAAGTACAAGGTCATGGAAGTAAAGTCATGTTCAGAGTGGCTCAGAGAACAAGGGACCAGATAAAGGTTTCAGTGACCATGTAGCTTTTCCTGGCACTTAAAAAATTGTCTTTTCAGAGTAGAAATGATCTTTTAGTAGTTTGTTTAATGTTAGTCCTCAGTCAAACTGTTACCCTATACAGCCCTATAACTAATTCCCAAAAGTCTAAAAGCAAATTGGACCCCAAAACTGCCACGGTGGCTGCATGTTCCCAAAATTTCCCTTCATTTAGCAGCCATGAAAGGCAGTTTGAACTAAGCCATGGGAGCAGCCACTGAAACAAATGAATAGATGAAACAACTGCTCAAATTCCTGCAGTTCTGCTTACATTGCTGCATTTCAGCTGCAAACACCTCAGCATGGCTGTGGACCACAATGATCCAGTCACTTTCACAACTGACCAAACTGGTGAAAATCAAAGGACAGACCTTATCTGAGCAAGCCAGGCTAACTTCATGTAGCTTACAAGCATTTTCCAAGAAGGAGCAATGTTGCATCCTTCCTCATTTGGTGTTGATTTTAACCCGTGATTCAGAATTGAAAGTCTGTTTCATACTATTAACATCGTCAGATATTTAACCTCGGAGAAATCTGTTTTTTCAAACAGTAACAATTAACAATTCCTTTCTAATGCCAACATGTAGGCTTGTCTTTCTGCCCGCCAAACCAGATATCAAACACTGCAGCCACTCCAGTTAATAATGTCCTCAGTTAAAGCTTTATTGAGAGGAACCAAACCAAACCAACCAGAGTGACCCAAACCTTTACAAAGAGCCAGGTCAGGTTCTTCAGGTCAACCCTTGCTGAGTTTGGGACTGAGGGAGAAACCTGACCTCATCCACAGAAGAACCTTGAGCTCTTTTGAGTACCGCCTTCAGGCTGGATGGAGTTTAATTAAACACCTAAACACTGCCTCTCGCTTGTTCCCCACCCCTCTGCATGTTACCCTGTGTCAGAAAGGGCCTTGCTGCTTTCCCAAGTCCCTAAAGTCCCTGACTGCAGTGTGTGAGGCTGGTGACAGTACCCCCATTGCGGTCAGACTGGCCGTGGTGCAGGGACAACCTGCGGCCTGGCATTTTCAGTTCCCTTTGTATCCAGCTGGGATATCCCAGAGCTTGGAAGGGACTTTTGTGGTGTTCTCTCTCCTGGCATCACACAGCTCATCATCACTTCTATTTGCTGCTCTCTACAGTCCTATAGTGACTATTTCTCATCTCCCATGACCTTCCAGGCCTCACCAAGGCTCACATGTTTTCCCTGCACTGCCTCCCTTCATCACACAGCTCACCAAGCCCCTCCTTCCCATTTTTCTCAGCAGCCCCTTGCCTGCCCAAAGCCTTTCCCGTGCTGTGTTTTATAGGCTAATATATCCTACTGCAGCTATAATATGCAGAGTAGCATTTCACTGCATAATTTCAGAACTGGATGCATCCATCTCTTCCCCAGCCACAGCTCAGAAAGCTCCTCTGAACAGATGATTAGTGAGTCAAGAAGTTTATTAGAAGACAAACAACATACCAAGGTAAAAGCCATAAACTCAAATGGCTTATGGCCGTGGCTCCTCCTGGTGCCAAGAGGGAGATGACCTTTAGAGCAGTGTTTGATGGCCTGGTCCTGGCTCTGTGCTCTCCTCAGGATGTCATTCTTGTAGCTTCAGTACAGAGTAGAGCTGAGGCCAGGTTTGCTATCATGTCCCAGAAAACAGCATGGATCCACACCTCAGGTTTGCATATGTCACTCTGTAATGTAAAAATGTCGTGTTCCAATGGTCCTGGACAGATTGCTTCCCCAGGTTTTCCAGGGTATTCAGCAGGAAACAAGTATGGAGAGTGTCTCCTCCACCCCATATTCCAATATAAAATTTTGGTTTTAACACTGGACTTATATAATGCATAGAGCACCAACACAAGGCGTGTTGTATCAGGAATGCATCATTACCAACAGCAAACATTCAAAAACTGTAAGCTAGAGCTCAAAAAATAATGCAATAGGCGTTCAAAAAATTTAAATACTAAACATTGAAAGTTGACCCTTTTTTTTTTTGTCACCTTTTTTAAACTCAAGAACTAGACACTGACTTTTGTGTAATTGTTTGAATGACGCCAGGACAAAGGGCTCTAGATAAAACCATAAATATTTTGAGATATATCAAAGTTACAGTTTTTAACCTGCAATCTGTGTGTTCACAGAGTGTTTTCAAAGGGTCTGCAGAGGGTAACTAAGAAAAGCAAACCTATTTTCTGCAGTATTAAAGCACTACACAGGAACTGACACTTCCACTGAAAAAAAAATAGGGTTTAAGGTGCTGCAAATTGTAAAAGGTTGAAAAACATGTTTCTGGTGATTCTGACTCAAACTTTCAATTATTCAAGTGTGCAAGGGCCCCAGTTCTACTGAAGTTAACCGGGATTTGTTCTAAATCCCACAGGTACTTCAGAAAGTTCAAACCAGAGTTTCTGGATGAATGGTTCCAACTGTGTACAATGTGCAGAGCTCTGGGGGGATGGTTTGTATTTTGGGGGTTGTTAGTGGGTTTTTTGCTTGTTTTTGGGGGGATTTTTGGTGGGTATGTTTTTTGGTTTTGTTCTGGCTTTTTTCTTGTCCAGTGGAAGTGTAAATCCCTGTGTATAGGATTTAGGCCTATGTGTAGCAAGCCAGCACTTTTTTATTACATCCTGCAGCCCCTTTCCTGACAGTCCCTGAGCCTTGGCATTTCCACGCCAGCTGCCTGAGCTTTTCTAGTGACTTGCTCCTGTCTTTCAGCTAATATTTCTGGGAGGGATTTCAGGGATCTTTCCTGGCTTGGGAGTAGTTAGTTAAACTGTCAAGGAAATGATGAATGGAATCTGCACCCATGTGTTACCACAAAGATGCCTTGCAGACATTTCCTCAGATCTCAAGGCATCTGGCTGGGGCTTTCTTACGTCACCAAATACAATAGAAGAATAGTAATGATTAGCAGTTGTATAACAGCACATTTCTCCAAGCTCTTTTTCGCTTGGATGTTTATAAAGCTCTGCTGGAAGAAAAACCATAGTTCAAATAGGAAAACTAGGGAAGAGGTGAAGTTCCTTGTTTAAGCCACAAATCCATCTCAAGTCAGTGCCTAACACGCAATTCAGATTCTGTGCTCAGATCAAAACTTCACAGTGAAAGCAGGGTTTATTTAAAAATGAGGAAAAGATATTTTAGTTTCAAAACCCCAAAGATTTCTTGACAGTAACACTGAAAAAACACATTCAGTTCCTTTGCAAGCTGTCTTACAATTCAGAAATTATGAATATTAACTTTTCTGTGTGGCTTTCTCACATTAAAAGTTGCTAAACACCTGGAGATGAGCATGAAGAACAATAAGGCTCATCCTTAAAAATGAAAATAAAAAAACTGAATCTGTGCAAAAGGAAAACAAGTGATTCCTGAACTCCAACGATTTCTTGGTGTTCCAGTTTTGCTTAAGGCTAAGTCACTCCTTTCAAGGAAACATGCACAGGAAGGGCAAGGTTGTTCATGCTCTGAGTCAGGGTCTGTCACTGTGTTCCTGGGCGAGCTGCCCAAACCCTGAGCAGGGCAGGAGGAGGCTGTGTGTCCCTGTGGAAGGGGATGATGGAGTCTAGAGTAGCCCTTGCATGCAAATGCCTTTGCTCTGCCCTCTGGAACAAGCCTTTCCCACCCCATGGGATTCCAGCCCTCAGTTCTCAGTGATGCCTCCTTGTGATTTAGGGAAAAGCAGACTATATTTGAGCTTCCCAGGCCCTTTCGGGGGTTAAAACCAGGGAATGTTTGGGGAAAAGGTTTGTGCTGATGGTGCCTGTTAGGAGCCAAAGATCTGGAAATGATTTGTGGTCTCAAAACAGGAGACATCAGGTAGGGCACTTAATGCTCAACTTTGAGGGTGTTACTCTTAAATTCCTGGGACTGGCTTAGAATTTCAGTAATGAACAAAATAATTTCAGCCTAAAGCATGGGGGTTTTATACTCCTTCCCTCTGCCTAGTTTTATACTCTTCCCTGTAGCCTAGTTTGGCATTGCCAGGAGGGAAATCGTGGTACACATTTCCTGTCCGTGAGAGAAACTCGCTGCGATGCTGTCCCTGCATCCCTGCCAGCCTCCACTCCCAGCCCCAGCCCCGGAGCCAGGCGCTGGCAGGAGCTTCCCCTCTTACACAATCTGCTGACACAGAGGCCAAGGCCAAGCCCAGACCAACTTCCAGGGCCTCTCATGCTGCTTTTGCTCTTCTCTCCCCACTCTTAGCCGTGGGTTTTCTCTCCTGGTTTGCTGCAGCAAACTGCAATTCAGCTTTGATTCCCACTGGGATTTTCCACACCTCCCCTCCTCTTCCTAGTGAACGGCTCTGCTCTGAGTTTCTCAGCGACCTGCAGGGATAATCCCAGCGTGCTGAGTGAGGCTGAGGGATCAGACTTCCTGCAGTCCACGTGTGTCACCTTATCTCTTTGCTGGTGCTTCCCGGTGTGTTGTTCCTCCAGTGCTTGTTACACTGAAGCATCTCTCTCTCCCGGCCAAGTTTTTAGCTTCAGTGGCTCATCCTCTCGCTGATGGAGGTTTTGAACCCTTCAGATCTGACTTCTGAAATTGCTGCTCACACATTTTTCTTGCTGATACCACACGGGCTGGGAACATCACCACACTCCCTCCGCCACAGGTGATGTGGCACCTTGGTATCCCCACGGGATCATTTGAACTGCAAACATCTACGGAGAGATAACTTAGCAAAGGGTTATTTACATGGCAAACCTTCTTGATGGGGCATCCTCCCAGGCTTTTTGCACATCGCGATTGGGAAAGCTCTTCCGCAGAGGAACTCTTTATTTGCACATGGCTGGACGGCATTTGGCACATGCTAAGGCTCCTGTGATGCGCTGCAGCGCTGCCCAGTAAATAAGGCTTGACGTGTTTCATTTTTCCCTGCTGCAGGCTCCACTGCTGTGTCTCTCCACGCCACCTTCCCAAAGGATTATTGCAGCCCCGGTCGGTGAGGAACAGGCAGCTCCATTAATGCAGCTGTCTCACCGTGTGCTTTTATCAGCTTGGCTCATCGCAGCAGGACCTCTACAGCCTCCCTGGAATTTCTGGCAGATACTATCACTTCCTAGATATAATACATTACCCTTTAATAAATTAGTATGTGCCTAACTTTAATGACCCAGGGAAAAGTAATCTTTAAATTGATGGTATCATTTTAAAAGAATTTAACCAAAGATAAGTCTTATGTAAATTGCGCAGTGTATTAGCTATATCCACCTTGAAATGACTGAACAGGCTGCCTCCAGCTTGTGGGAGAGTCACATTTTTTAAAGACACAGCATAGGGAACAACAGTTCCAACCTTCTCCTTGCATTGCTCCATACACCATCAGGGGTGTTTGAGTTCACATCCCCTCTCTGGGCTATTTTGCTGCTACGTAATTTAAAAACCGTAATTTTGGAGTTATGTACTGTAAATTTACTTACTGCTGCACAAACAGCACTGCCCATTTCAGGGCCATAAAATTGCTTTCAATCCCGGCGTGGGACTCACGTGAGCCCTGCTGCTGGCACAGTTTGGCTCTGACTGTGCAGGAAGCTCATTACAGATCCCATTCCGTGTATCCATGTAAATTTGTCAACCAGTAACTGGCAGGATGGTGCTTCAGGAACAGAGCATTCCCTCACTATGTTTCATTCGCTGGAGCCTACGAAGGAGTTTAATTTTTCATACCCTTCATTAAAAGAGACCACAGGGAGGACAAATGAGGAAGCAGAGCCATAAATACATTACAGATGTGCAGAGTTTTCTTTGGGCACTCGAGTCAGAAGTGATTTGGCTGGAGCTGTCTGACACTCGCACTGTGGCGTGGCTCTTGCTCAGAGGGATTTCTCCTGTGACACAGAGGGAAGGGCACAGAGTGTGCAGGCACAAGGCAGACACCAAGGGCACCTGATTGTACCCAATCAGACTTTTCCTGGGCCAGAGGAAAGCAGGGATTTTCTCCCAACAGCTTTGAAAGCTAAGGCTGGTCCGCGGGATTTCTGTGTCTACACAAATTAGGAAGATGGAAACACATAAATTCACTTGGCAGGAAGCATGGGGTGTTGCTGACACTCCAGGAGTTTTCTCACACTATACTGAGTAAAACCCATTTCCATCACATTCCCAGGTGATGGTCTGCATTAGCCTGCCATGTAGCAAAGCAAAGCACAGCATGCTTGGGCTCTGAAACCACTACCAAGCCCTGAAGAAAAAGTAGAGAAGGTGAAATTGGCCCCTTAATTTCCTGAAGGGCGATGTGACAATGACACAGAGCCCTCAGAAAACAAGACCTATCAGTGTCACATGTTGACCAGGGGACTCTCAGTGCAGGCCACCCCTCCACATCCCTCAGCCCCTTGGCTTTTCTCTCACGTATTTCCCCCACAGGTCTGTGACCTCTCTTCTCTGGGACCGTGCCAGGCACAGCTGTTTGTCCTGATGTACAATCCCCCCCTGGGCTGTACCTGCTCTGAGGGGACATGGATCAGGGGAATGACCCACAGGACAGCCACAGGGACAGCAGCCCTGCCCCTGAACATCCCCTTGGGCTGCAGACTATCCAGGCAGGCATCTCCCATGGGGTGTCCAACACCAGCACTCTTTCACCCACTTGGAAAACAAATACTGCCTGCGAGAAAACAAATTCAAAGGAATACTTGCTCAGATTTGAGACCTGTCCTCTCTCAGTGGAGGCCCAGAGCACCACACATTAAATGAGACCCTTCTGAGAACTCCATTCTTTTTCATGGAAGAGATGCCAGCCTAGTCCTGAGGGCACTGGGTCTTGTGGGCATCTACAAATTGCTTGCATGAGGTGGGGAGGGGATGTGTTTTAAAAAATCAAAACCATCCCAGATGTTTCATGGTAGCATTTCTGAAATAAAGCATTGATTTTTTTCAAAGAAATGTTTGGTTTTGTAATTTTTTTCAAGGTTATGATTACTTTGAAGTTTATAAACACTTAATGCTGGAAAAGAGAAAAACACTCCTCATTTACCCCAGAATTATTTAGATCATTGTTTTCATGATGAGAGTCTTTGGCACCACTTATGAAAGATTAAACATTCACAAAGAGCAAGGCATAAAGAGGTGCATGACTTTGGCAAACTTTCCCCAAAAGGGATGGGAACATTGTTTTAGGAAGGGTGCCTTTGGATGAAACAAAAAACAAAAAGAAATGATGATGGAAAAAAACAAAAGCAGTCTCACAGCAGGGTTTAACTGGGAAAAACCAAAGAGGAACATCTTCTTAACCCTCTCACTACTAAGAAACAAAGCTTTGTCTAAACCAAATTTTCCTTGAAGTCAGCCTGGCCCTCTCTATGTGTTCCAAGTAACAATGTCCTGTTATTACTCTCTTTCATTTTTCTGTCTACAGGAATTATTTTTGCTTGCCCTAAATGCCTCTTATTTCACTGCCAGCCTCTGTACAGGAAGCTGAGCTGGAGCAAACAAGAAGATACTGCTAACAGGGAAAACTTGTCAGAAAATACCTATTAGTCAATCTAAAAATGTGTATTTCAACACAACTTCTGTCAGTGCCCTCAGATGTGATGTGCTTAAAATCAGAGAACCTCAAAGAGAGCAGCAAGAAGCTGGAGCGTAGGGATTCAGAGCCAGGTTAAACTAGCCTTCCTCAAAGGAAGAATGCAGGAATTTCTTCAAGGAAAGGGCGGTTAAGCATTGGCAGGGGCTGCCCAGGGAGATGGTGGAGTCTCCATGCCTGGAGGTGTCCAAGAAATGACAGGACGTGGCTCTCAGTGCTCTGGTTCAATTGACAAGGTGGGGATGGGTCTGAGGATGGACCTTGGAGGTCTTTTCCAACCTTAAGGATCCTGTGATTCTGTGAAAGAGCAGAAGCAAAACGGGGCATCAGCCCCTTAATCACGGATGTGAGCCAGCACACTGGCTTGGTAGGAAATTAAGGCAGGCTGAGGCAAGAGAGAGAGCTAACTGTACCCCAGCAGACACGGCAGGCAGAGTCAAAAGGACCCCTGCCTTCCTCCTGTCCTTCCCTCAGGAATGGAGATGCACACCCCAACATCCACATATTTCACCAGGCTGTAGCAGAAGAAATCTGTTGACACCTCTCAAATATTCACTGGACCATCTGCAATACCATTGCTCACCCGGATGGAGGCAAGAGGCTCTTCTGAAGCAGGAGATGTGCACAGCACTTCTGAGCCAGGCCTGATCAGCTGCCTTATCTGAGTGCAAAGGGCTTATCATTGCTTTACAAGTGGTGTTTGTAGAGCACTGATAAACAGAATGATTATCTTATAGCAGCTTGGCTCTTCCTTTGTTTCTGTCTCTGGCTGAAAGGCTGGGTAATTAGTTGAGAAACCCTCTTTTATACAATACCTAAAAGGACAGTCTTATTCCAGACCTGTTTTTCAGCTTCCCGCAGCTGAAAAACCTTTCAAACCTCACACCTCTGCCGCTTGCACATACAGGTCTCAGAAAACAAATTAAAACTGGCCCAGAACAAAAGATCAGTCCATCTCTTTATTTAGCCATGACACAAACACGGTGACATGAAAAAGCCAATAAACAGCAAGTCAGGGACAGGTCAGAAAAACAAAGAGATTAGAGGTTACTTGCAATTGCCTGAAAGAATAAAAATTGGCCTAAATCAATTTACTGTGTGTTTTCAGCTTTCCTGCTTGCCTTTCCTTACTGAGCAGACCCTTGAAAGCAGCTTGGAGCTGTGATTTTACAGCAGTGAAGAAAATACATCCGGTCAGTGTCAGAGGGCTGTGCCTGCATCCCTTACACCTCCTGTGCCCACATTTACACAAGAAGTTTTAGTGAACAAATTAAATGATGTCTTTGTGTTGGAAATTTCTACCGTGTCATGTTAAGAGATTCCTTTCACAGCTGAGTTCCTCAGAAAAACATCAATAATTTAACAATTTTGCTGCGTTTTGACCAACTAGAGTTGGTACTAGTGTTTTTGCTGCCATTTAGCATTACAGCCCTTATTCTGTCTTTACACCACTTTCGTTCACTTTTGAGGAACTGTGCTGGTGGGCTGTCTGACATACAAGATAGAATAATAAAAAAAATGGTACATCAATAATCAGATTTCAAGGAAATTCACTTACATAGCAGACTACCAGGCAAATGTAGGTACTTAAAAAAACAAACAGAGCCATTCTCTCTAAAGCTATTACTTTCTCTCTTCCTCTGCTTCCTCTAATAAGAAATTAAAATCCATCATGTTCAGGACATTGGAATATTCATCATTCTGTTCACTGGAGGGTTGTGCTTCAGAAGCAGTGGGGGGAAAAATGAAACCAGTGCTCATTTTCACTTGGTACACAAAATTAAAGTCCAGATCCTCTTTCAGTACAAATCCTTATAAGTCTTTTTGATGCAATGCTGAGAATGTGGCCCTGGACCCAAAATGAAAATTACCCTTCTCCAGGCATCACAGTTATGAACAAGGACATTTTCAGAGGTTTTGCAGTTATATTTTCACATATGAGCATGATATTTTCTCTCAGGCAAAACCAGATTCTTGTAGATCAGAGAACTTGCAGAGTTCCAGCCAGGAGAAGGTGCCACTTGCCTTTAACCACCAGCAGACAGCCTCAGAAGGAAAGCACCCTCCCACCAGGACTCTGCTCTTCCTTCTTGCAGGAGTGCCCCAGGGGATCTGTGTGCTCTGTAAAATGCCTGTATTCCTCCCCTGACCACAAAGCGACCTTAGATAATCATCACCACGATCGAATATGAATAGCAGCAACCCCCCTTCCCCCATCCCTCTGCAGCTCACCAGTTCCAAAAGATGTGGAGCTGCAAAAAAGGGAACTGGCTGGGGCAGAATGGGCTTGGTACTCAGCAAAAGAGCTGCTCGAAACACATAACTGCCCTCAAACACATCCCTAGTGTAGAAAAGAGTACATTTGGGTCGGATTATTTCCCAGAAAAGGAGATTAGCTTGTTTTGGTCTCAGGTTGGAGCCGAGCTTACACCACCACTGTTCCAGCAATCCAGGACTGGCTTGGGAATCACTACAGCATGCTCCCGTTGTTCCCGTGGGCATTATCCATTCCTAAGGCTCAGGGTGAGGCTCTCCCTCTTATCAGGATGCTGGAAAATGCACCTTCCTTGTGATCCCGTGAGACTGAGTGTTGGCTGTGCAACAACCAGCTGGTGGGAAGGGATGCCAAGCCCTGCTGTCTCCTGGGCCAGCAACCATCAGCCCAGATGTGGGCTATGTGAAGGTAGAAGGGGGTTGTGACCCCACAGCCAGGACTGCTCAGATCCATCAGAGCTCCCCAAGTGCTGGCTGCCCCAAGGAGGACAAGGAATCAGGGTGTTACACAACAAACTCCCAGGATTCGTGGCTGGGGGAAGAACACAAGGCACAAACCAAAGCTGGGAATGTCCCACCTTGATCCATCAGTGAACACTCTGCTCCCAACAGGTATTAGAAGCCAAGACACGTGGCTGTAAAAATGTAATACGGAAAATCCAGCTAGGATGTGCACAGATCTAGAAATAAGTGTGTGGTTGTGGATGGAGAATCACACAGGCTTACCAGACTTTTGAAGATTCTGGCCTGAAATAAAAAGGCACCGTGTAAAAGGAAAAGAAGGGTCAAGAAAAGCAGCAGGAAGAAAATTTTAATCCCAGTAACAACCAGTTAAAATATAAATATCTGAAACTTACTCACAAACTGATCTTGGCCAATTTCTTTGCTCTTTTTCAGTTTGAAGTAGACAATAAATGAAACCCCTTGAAAACAGAGGGCTTGATGAGGGGCAGCAAGAGGCAAAACCAGGAAAGAGCTTTTCACAGCTCTGATTTCCAATAACTTACTTGTAAGGCATAGAACTACCCAATTATCCTAAAACAGTCATCCAATTTGTTTCTCTGTGGGGAAGCTTGGCTCGCTCAGGTCATAAGGATCAGGAAATTAGTTCTTTGTTGAAAGAGGGTATCTTGCCCTCTCATGTTTCCCAACCTACCACAAAAGCACAGAGTGAGACTGAGAAAAAGATTTTACAAAACAACAGGGAGACTCTTTTTGACAAAGAACTGAATCTGCTAAACTCACATTAAATACAGACTTTGCAAGGCAAAGAACCAATTTTTGCTGCAACAGATTTGCTTGGGCAGCCTAAAACTTCTGTTACAAAGTTTCTGGAGGTGCAGTGAAGTATTAGCGTTTATTCCCAAGTTTTTCCAAAAATCCCTGAGAAGTAAAGAACTCTTCTTTTTTTCCCATGCAATTTTCTTAATATGAAAACCTCAGCAGCAATACTTTATTCTGGGTTGGGTTTTTTTTCATTCTCTATTTTGATGTGTCTGGAAAGCCCTCTAGGCATCTATTTGCATTTTCCAAAAGCTTTGGAGATCTGGCCCTAACTTACTTATGAAAATGGTGCTTAAACTCTGAGCTGTTTTTGAAATTTTGCACTCTTTGTATTTTAAAATATGTTAGACTTGATTTTGCTGCTTCAGGGGACAGGTAATTCCTATCATTTTCAATGGAGATGAAGTACTGTGCAGCAGGAAAAATGGAGGGTCTAGAATTTATTGACAAGGGCAAAATACTAAAGGGGTTTGGTGTTCCTTTTTTATGTGTATGATAAAAATGAGTGCATAAGAGAAAAGTAGGCATGTCTTTTGGCACTCTTTTTCCAGCTTTACAGAAGAATAACAACCAAACTCTGATTTCTAAACTGAAAGGGAATATAGTTATAAACATATTTAAATGTATTGCTGATGAGCCATATCTTACACTGGAAGTGATAATAGTACCAAATCAAAAGCAACAGTACCATGCCAGGCCCTTTAAAAATTCCTGGTTTGTGAACTCCATGGAAGAATATCCTAACATCTTAAAGTTTTGCATTACACCTGGAGAGAGAGAGAGGATTTCTCGATGTTTTGCAGGAAAAACAAAACCAAAACACCCAACCCAAAGAAACATTGGAATTACAAAGGCTTTACAACCTTTCTGTGTACTATAAAAGAATATTCTTGTCTAAATGTCCTTGATCAGAGAAGGGCACTGATTTCCAGACACTCAGAAAATTACCTCCTGCATTAAATATTATACCTGTTTCAAGGGCACATTTCCAGGTTCCTAAATTAAAATCTTCTTCTTGTCATTCCCTCCTAGTTAAGTCAACTATTCTTGTCCCCGTCATTGGATTTCTTTCAAGGTGTGAGGTTTTTCTTTATACTGAGCCAACTCTTCAACAGAAGACTCATTTTAGATAGTTTGATCTTCAGATGGTTTCTCAGTCCCTGGTTGGTGCAATGGTTCTGCCACCAGCTAGGTCCTCCAGGGAAGAGAGATGCAAGTTCCCACAGGGACATTAATTTGTTTTAGCTGCTGTTCACTTTCTCAGAGCCACAGTACATCATTTTCTCTCTTCTGAATTGCTGAGATTTACACTGGTATTTCTTTCTAGGACTTCACAAGGAGGTGAAGCAAAGTACTTGTATAAAACTTAACAGCCAAAGCATTTTTGTTGTCATTACATTCAAATTAAACATCTAAAGAGTGATATTGGTAATTTCTCCCCACTTATCATATGCCATTTGGATTTCCTCTCATTTGCAGTTTGGTTTTAGAACTGTCAAGGTTCACATGCTTCTTGCTTTTCTTTGTAACCATGACAACAACAAACTTACTTTTTGTCTCTAATGAAAGCCAAGACTCTTGTGCAATGATCTACACAAGACAGAACTTGAAGAAAAATACTTTAAAATTACAGATTACAATCAAACGTGCCAGATAACTATTGATTCAAACAGGCCTTTAAAACCTAGTCCAAAGGTGCTCATCCAAATCCTATAATCTTATGGCCAATGCACAAGGGTGAGGTCTGCTAGTAATGTTTCTCCCCTGAAAACTTCCCTCACTTTAGACTTTGACACATTCCTCTAATTTGAGTGAACCAATCTACCTCTGAAGGAAGAAGATGACTTTCTATTAATCAAGAAAAATCAGAGGAAAAAAAGCCATTTGTTGATGAACAGACAGAACCAGGCTCACCTGATTCCCACTGCCGTGCAATAAACAGAAGAGCCACACTCATGAATAATGAGTCTCTTTCCTGCCAGAACTATTCCTGAATATATTCATGCTTAGGCTGCACCCATGAACTGGGAGAGTTATTGCTGGTACTGACAACAAAAATAAGATTGCTCTGGTTGCTTATTCAAGGCTGGTTCCCTAGTTAATGTGAGGTAACATTCATGGCCAGGTCAGAAAGAAAAAGGGGAGGAATTTGGGTTGGGATTCTTTTTTGAGCTATTTTGGATCTCTTCCACAGAGCCAAGTCTTGAAATCTGCAGTCTCTGTGAGTATCCAGAATCTGCTGTGTGAAACAGAAATAGAACCTATTTCCCATCTCAGAATATCTGTCTTTTGAATTTCAACCATTTGAAGACAGAGATTGCATTTTCCTGTATATCAAACTCAGCACATCACTCACACTTAATGCACAGCACGGCAAGACCTAGAAAACACAGAGAACAACTAGGAATTATTGCTCTTTAGGCTCCAAGAAATAAATATTAACCAAAAAGAAAAACACAACTAAGAAGAAAGAGTTTGAAGAATGCACTTAAATTTTAATCTGATGTTTGTTTGCTCCCCTTGAATATCGGACAGCAGCACTATTTTAAAAAAAAGAAAAACACAACCTCTTGAAATGTTCATTTTAGAGTTAAGCAAATACACCATTAGACATAAATTAACCCCACTCCAAATGAGCTTGTTTTTCTGCTTATTAAGTATCAGTTCAGATTTATTTGCTATGGACCGAATTCAGCAAAGTCCTTAAGCACATGCCTAACTTTGATCATGCAGGCAGTCCCACTGAGACTATTCACATGCTTAAATACATGTACACAGTTAAATAATTTGCTGGATCCAGCCCTACTTTTCCTCAAGAAAGCATTTGCAGAGACAGAGTTGTTCTAGTCCAACCATGAAGAGCTTCTTGCAAATCCAAGAGGGTGAAAGCTGTGCTGATCACTTGTAACTGGTCACATGGAGATGTTTCTGTGCTCAATGAGCCACATTTTATAGTCTGGATTAAATTTAAATTTAAATTAAGATTAAATTTGAATTTAAATTTAAAGAGCCCACCGAGACACTGGATCTCTCAAGGTGAAATGACAGTGGGAAAGGCAGTGGTAGCCACAGATAGATCAGGTAAGGGAGGAAATGAAGGAAGCTCACAAACTTTCTCTTCCTGGCTTTGGCCAAAAAGGCATCATTCTTGGAAAACTTACATAACCAAAAGGCATGTGGGCTTATTTTCTCCTTTTTGTGCTCATTCAGAACCTATGTGTAAGACTCTGCATGTGTATGGCTGTGTGGTGTAAGCAATTCCCTGGGCAACATTCAGCCCTAGAATCCAAAAAGGGCACCTTGCTCCTTTCCTGGGATACTTTAATTACCCCTGGGCCAAAAACAAAGCAGGATCTTTATGGGAAATCTGCTTTCCTACAGATCTGAACACTTCTAGGGCTAGATCCTCAGGATTTCCATGTAAATGTAAGGATGTACCTTCACTAAATCAGAGTCCTTACCATCCTCCAGCAAAGTGCAGAAGAACGATTGACTGAAGGTGAATGTGACACAAATTATTGAGGATCCCATTAAAAGTAACAAAGTTAAGAAGTGATTGGGATGGGCACCAGGAGTGAAGAAGTGTCACGGCAGAGTCATCCTGCATCAGCATAAAGTCCTGCCCTTGGCTGGCACGATTTACCATCACTCCATAATACCTTCCTAACCAATTTTCTGGGGAAACAAGGCATCTTGTTCTTTCACAAAAGAGCAGCCGGACTGCTATGTTACATAAGGGAGCTATTTGTACAATTTCAGTCCTATTTCACGGCTGGATTTGATCCTGACTTGCCCCCTTTTTGCTTAAATGACCACTGCCATCTTCCCTGTGATAGCCTTGGTCAAATTTATGGAATCCATGCATCACAGAAATTTGATTTTCTCTTTTTGCCACCACCTCACCTTCCGAAACAGTTATATTTTTGATATTAAAAATCATTCTTGAAAATGTATTTGGTGCCCTCCCTGGACGTCCTGGCTTATCAACCTGCATGAAAATTACTCTGAAAAATTCACAAATGTTATTTTGGAGCAGCAGAAATGTATTCCCTTCTGTGACTTCATAACTAAATTGCAGAAGGGAAATAGGAAAAAATAAGACATTAGAATATCAAAAATGCCAGTGCCAGCAAGTCAAACACCACACCAACTGAACATAAACATTTTATGCCTTGTTGTGCATGTGCTGAACATTCAGAAATCTCTTAATTGCAGCCATTCTCCTCTACAAAAAAGCTTTTTTCATTCACCAAACTTTCTCACAGGAAATTACATAGAAAGTGTATAAAAATTATTTGTTGGGCTTGAGAAACTAATTGGTGAGTGAACTTCGAATAGAAAGCACAATGTTTGATGTTGTGGCCCCTGGTTCTGCTGAACACCTGGAGCAGGCAAACAATACAAACTCAATGACTTGACAAAGTACTTGTTTTCAGTAAACCATTAACTCCTTCAGAAAGGCTTTTCTCCTCCTAGCAATAATTTCCCAGATCATATAGCTTCAATAGCTTCCCAGATCGCTCACTATATAAGAGTCCCTGAGAAGCCTGAATTCTGGGAAAAGATCTTCCATGAGTTTTACAGCTCCTGTTGTGTTTATAGGCACCATGAAAAAAAGGAAGCAGTGGTATATCCTGAGAACAGCAGTCCTTGGGAAGTCGACAGGAATATCTGGTTAAATATTTTGCAACAAACAATCTACCTAGAAAACACATCAAGCTTTTAGGATGTTGTCTGACATTCTTGAAAGTCATAGTGAAAAATGCCTGGTGCAAACAAATCTTATGCAGTAGAATGCAGAACTAGTCGTCAGCATCATCCCTTTCTCTCATGGTTATCCCTCAAGTGTTGTTGTTTGAAAGTTTCTTAAACTGAAGGTGAGAGTGTGTGTGTGGACCACATAAAGGACTCGGTGTTCAACAAAACAACCTTGATTTTCACAACCACACCTCATTTCATGTTGTGCTTAAGGCCTTTCTCACAGACTGCTTAGCACCTCTTCCTGTGAAAGAGAATAAAAAGGCCTAGAGAAAGAAAGAAAAAGTGAGTCCTTCTGAAGACTTTTTCAGCAGGAACTTTGGAGGTGTGCTTACAAAAAACCTGCTTAGCCACATGAAGCCATGAAGGAAGATGTGATCATAACCCAAGATCCAGACCTACCAGAAATAGTTGTAGAAACATCCCCATCCCTAAATCTCACGAATATTTATTTGCTGGTATCTAAACTGAAGTTATGCATGTAGTCTTGAAAATGTCCTCCGTGCAGCACCAGCACAGAGCTTCATGGAAGCAAAACCCTGCTCTCTTCTGAAGGACCAGGAATTTAAAAAAAAAACCCATTGCAAAAACACTTTGCGACGCTCAAAACCCCTCAGAGGAGCAGTGGTAACACAAACAACAAAGCAAGTTCTCTCGATGAGACTCTTCTTTAAATGGCCAGCCCGTCCTGGACACGGCACAGGCAATTTTGGGAAGGCCACAAGTGCAGATAAGAGCTGGGAATGATTTGGGGATGAGTGCTGCTGCTGTGCTGCTGCAGGGCTTGCAGGCAGTGAGAAATGCCTGTGCATCACAGCGCTGAGCTCCTTTCCAAAGAGGTTTCGGATTTTTTTATTTTTTTGTAATGGTCGTTTTTCCTATTCCGATCTGCACGAAGGCAAAACTGATTCAAACTTCAGACTCAAAACTTTATGCCCCAAACAGCCGCCTGCAGGCTTTGCTGCTCTGAGGTTTACGACTTTTTCTTTTTTTCTTTTTTTTTTTTTGCGGGGAATTTCCATCATCGAAATCCAAATCAGAAACAACACAGAACACTGCCTGCCGGCTTCCCGCATCCCGGTTCAAACAAGCACCAAAGGCATTCTTGCTTCTTCCAGAAACAACGGGGGGAAGAAAAAAAACCCTTAAAATCGCGGGGGAAAGAAGAGAACGGGGCGAGGCGTGCGGCGGGCCGGAGCTCGGAGCAGGGCGGGGGAAGCCGAGCTCCCACCGGGAATCGCTGCGAGGGGCTCCGGCCGGCGGGGCTGCAGCGCCCGGGGCTGCGGGACGGCGCTGGCGGAGGCGGGCAGCGCTCCGCGGAGCTCGCCGGGCGGGGCTGCGGCGCCTCCGCCTGCCGGGGCTGGCGGTGCGGGCAGGACGCGGCCGGGGCTCGGGGGGCGGCGGGCGGCTGCGGCTTTAAGAGCTCCCACAATGCCGTGCTGGCGCCCCAGTTCCGTTACATGTCTCCCCCGGTGAAGGGGAGCGAGGGAGCGGCAGGAAGGAGGCGGAGGACACCCCCTCCCCTCCCCTCACGCCGCCCGCCCAGCCCCGGGCCCGGGGGAGGAGCGGGGCAGGGCCGTGCCGTGCCGAGCCCCCGGGCGCTGCTCCGGCCGCGCCGCCCCCCGCGGGCAGCGAGGCGGGGCCGGCGGCCGCTGGGCTGCCCGGGAGCCGCGGCGGGACGGGCGCCCGGAGCTGCTGCCGGCACGGCGAGCGAGGCACGGACGGACGGACGGACGGACGGACAGGCGGTAAGTGCGCGGCCGCGCTGCCCGCCCAGCCCGTCCCGCTGCCCGCTCCCTCCCTCCCTCTCCCGCAGCTCCCGGCTCGTCCCCGCTGCGGGGTTTGTGACCCTCGCCTGCCTCCTCCGAGCTCGCCAACTTTCCCGTGCCTTTCGCCCGTTTCCCACCTCCCCTCGGATTTCCATGGGGGTTTTTTTGGGGTTTTTTTTGAGGTTTTATTTTTGGCGTTTTCGGCTCTTCGCCGTTCCCACTTTCGCCTCTTCGCAGTCCTCTCGCACTCGCCTCTGTCCTTTCGCCACTTCCCGGCTCCCTCCGGCTTCTCTCTCCTGGCATTCCGGCTTTCTCCACTGGGCATCGCGTGGAAAAGTAAGGGATATTGCTCGGTGTCCTTGAGGAAGGGAATCCGAAAGCTACTTTTTTTACCCAGGGAAATCTTTGTAGTAGCTTTTTTTCTTTCTCCTTCCCCTTGTCTTCCTGTCCCCGGAAAGAAAAATTAAACCTGTTTTTCTTTTTTTCCTTTTTTTTTTTTTTTCGCTACGTGGACTGTTTGTTTTGGTCTTTTTCCTTCTCCCCCCTCTCCAGGCAGTGTCGGTTTGTTTCACGATTAATCTCTTTTATTCCTGCCCCAACCCCTCCCTCTCTCCTTCTCTTCCCAAGTAAGAAAAAAGATTAGTAGAAAATGTGTTTCGCTAGCAGGGAATGCAGGAGACTGTTTGGTTTTGTGGGGTTTTTTGGGTTGTTTTCTTTTTTTCTCGCGGTATGCTATTGATGAGAACAGCTTAAGCAAATACAGTACGGTAGGACAATCCAGAGGCATGAACTTTAAAGGGCAAGGAGATGGATTCTGCTGGTTTATCCAGCTCTGAAGTGGTGTTGGGAAGGTCTGCTCCAGGCTCTCGTGTGTTTTCTGTTCTGTGCTGATTTATTATGCCAAGAGAGTGCTGGGCTAAACTGCATTTCACTAGTGCTCGTGGGTTTCGCCAGCGTGGAAAATCAGGGGGCAGGGGAAGGTGACAGATTTGGGAGTCCCCTTGGGAATGACACCTGTCACACCTCCCAGCCCCAGCTGCAGGTGTGTAGGAGGTTAACAAAAACTGCTCACATCCTTGGCACAAAGTGCTGTCCTGGGGATTGGGAAGTCTGGCTCGGACATTGGGAGTTCCTGCCTCAGCTCCAGTCAGCATCACACGTTGGAATGGAGTGTTTGCCGGGCTGTGGAGAGCGAGGAAATCAATTGCCTAATGATTTCTGCAAAGACACCTGTTTAAGGGCTTGCAGGCTCCCGGCTAATTGTGCTTGGGAGCGGTGCGGTTGTGTTAAGTGTTGTGAAAGTGAAGAGCTCTGTCTTTTTCAGTGGAGAATGAGTAGCTTGTGAATGAAGTGTCAACTCTTTTGATGAGAGGTGGTTCTTGGTTCTGTTACATTACCTCTTTTGATAGATACCATTCTGAAAGTCCAAAACGCCGTGTGGCTGAGCAGCAAATAAAATCAGCCCTACGTTTTTTCCCTCTTTCTTTAAAGAGAGAAAATTTAATTTCAGATTAACTTTTTGTTTGATGATATCTCGTTGGAAGGTAGGCTAGACATTAAATTGGAAGTACTTCTCTGGGTCTTAGAGCAAAAAAAAAAAATTATTTGATCTGGGATGAGTTGCTGAGGGAACTGAAATGTCTGCTTGGGATACATCGTGTTCAGTTGTGTGCCCTTTAGGACAACTGAGAGATAAAGGTGGCTCACTTCTTACAGTTAAGTAATCTTTCCATCCTTTCCACCCTCATGAGCCCAGCAGTTGTTTGAATTAATCTAGTTTTTAATCTTTCCTGGAGATGAAAAAGTTTGGGATAGGGGGAAATAGAAGGAGAAAAATAACAAGTCATATTTAGCAAGAAGTTAAAACTCTTTCAAAACTGTACCTTGAACTGTTACTGGAAACACCAGCAATAATTCTAAAGAGCCAAATTAAGTTTATTAATATAACTTTTTAAAATCCGTTTGAGGGAAGCTCTGCAAAGGAATAAAGGAGGTTGAGTTGCTGAAAGCAGAGCCGAGCACTGAGGGTGGTGAGTTCTGTTCCTGCTGCTGCCATCGCAGGGCAGTGTGACCCTCCTGCCTTCCTCCTGCACCTCATGGGACACTGAGATTTTCTTGATTCTCTTAAATGCTTTCACATGTGCTTTGCGAGAATGTTGGGGTGTTAACGTGTTGCTCCTTGTTCAGTTGTCGCTTTGACTGTTGATCAGGTAGTTTGGCTTGTGCTAATAGTAATTCTTGGAAAGCAGTAGAGGTCTTGAGCATCACCATTTACTTGGAGCGACATTGGATTTTTACCTTGCTGGAAAGGTTTTGAGACCGGGGTTGTTTTTATCCCCTGAATATCTCTGACAATATCACTTCATGCTGCTTCTGTGGGTCCCTTAAGCCTCCCTCCAGCTGAATATGAAGGACAGTGTTGACCTCTCCAGAACGAAACTGTTACATGAATTGCAGGGTGGAAAAGTGCCCTGTGGGGACTGGGCTGAGGACCCCCCTCAGCGTGATGCTTGCTGCTCCTGGTAATTTTGTTTTGTGAGCTCTGTAATTATGAACATAGCTTAGTCCACAAATGTGTTTGCTTGCCTCCTAATTTTAGGTTTCTGCTGGGGTTTTTAAGTCTTTAGGACTTCTATCTTGACATAAAGTGTAAATGTTTGATGCTTTTCTGGGGCTTTTTTGAAAGCCTAGGTTTTCCTGTAATTTTTTTCATGGTGGGGTTGAGACTTTACAGTGTAATAAGATTCATTATAATCTCAGTGCCTACCTTCCTGTAACATTTGAGTCTGGAATACTTGGCTCTAACCTGTTGCTTGTCTCTCTTCAGTGAAAAATCAGACTTGGTTCTGTTGGGATTTGTTATTAGGCAAATGTTTGTGTGTATATATGTGTTGTATGTGTATAACTTGCTGTCCTCTTGCATATGCACGTAGCCAGCCTGTTGTTTCTGAATCTGGACAGTTAAATCTAGTCTCAAATTCAGTTTCATAAATAACTAATTCTTCCTACCCTTCCCATTCCCCTCCAAAGCGTGTGGTGATCTCACGTCTTTGACAGGAGTGGTTTCCCTGGCTGATAAGGGGATGCTCGTGTTGTTTTCTCCATTGGCTGTTCTGAGGGCTGTATGTTATCTTTCTCTGTGCTGATAAAGCGTGGGGAGGGGGTTGACTGCTCTGTGTGTGCCAAGTGGTGCCATCCTGCTCTCTGTCTCCAGTTTCTCACCTGAGAAGTTGGGATCACAGAACTTGTCCTGCTCGGGAAGGGAAGGATTTGAGCTGTAGCTTACAGGGGTTTGTCACACCTGCCATGGCAACTGCAGACCCCTCTGGGTTGTTACTTCACCCAGGTCTCTGCAAGCATCTGGTCATCCTTGTGATGACATAAATGTGGAGAGTTTGAAGGTATCTGAGAGGACTCGAGGAGACAGGCGCTGTGAGCTTTCAGATGGCAGACGCTTGAGAAATCCGCTTCATTCACCTTCCTGCTTTTGAGTCACTCCTTAAGGAGGGAGGAATCTGTTTACTTTCTTGTTGTGCTTGGAAAACGGGCTCAGCCACAACAAAAGACCCTGTAATGCTTTCTGTAGTCCAGGATTATTGCACAAAAGCATCTTGCTGTGCAGCGCTGTGGCTGTGCTCGGTGTTGTATGATAACACATGTTTCTCAGCTGTTGTTGATTCCTCAGTGGCACAGACTTCAAAGGAATGTGCTGAAAGAGAGCTGCAGCCAGGGAAAAACGGGGTTTGTTCCAGTGGCCTGTACCATCCATCTGTTTAAATACTTTGCTGAGCTGTTCCAGAGTGTTCAGGCATCCAGTTAGGACTGACAAGCAATTACAGCTGGGAATAGAGCCTGCTGCAAAGAGACCACCTAGGGGAGGCTTAAGAGCTACCTCCCTTGTGTGGGTCAGAGCCTCCCTGCCCTCCCAGCCAGCCAGGAGAGATAAGGCTCCTCATTTGGGGTATCTTTCAACATGACATTGTCTAATTCCTAATGCTGTTGAGGATTTATTTATTTTTACTCTCTATGCTATCTTTAGCACAAGAAGGGAAGAATGGTAATGAGGACAGACGGTCAGCTCTGTAGTCTCTTCTGTGTGGGTAGCAAGCTAGGTCTATAATTTAAATGAGTAAATATTTATAAAAAGTTAATTCTTTCTCAAAATGCGTGGGATAGCTCATAGAGAGTGGTCTGTGGGTCACTCGTGTCACACTAAAGGTAGTGATACACATTACTGGACTTACTTTAGCTCCAAAACATGACCAGTAAATTTAAACTGGAGCAAATCACATTGTGCTTTTTCAGATTGAGTTTGGGGAAATGCTTCACAACTTCATCCACAGTAACTAAATAAACCCCATTGTACTGGTGCATTATAATACATGAGGATGCTGCCGATTGCAAGTGTTACAAGTTGTGTTTTTACCTGAATTCCACTATTGGAGTCCAGTGTGCAAGATGTGTCTACACTGTGGCTGCCAGATGAATCTTCATGTCATGGCCTGTGTGCTCTACATAGTCCCAGACAGCAGAACTGAGAGGAAAATATTAACAGAGAGGCTACAAGGAGTCTGCTGATAACCTGTGAAGATTCTTGAAGTTTTTCTGCATGGGACAGACATTCATTGAGGATTGGCACGAGCGCTGTAGATAGAGTAATGTGTGTTTCAGCTAAGAGGCTTTAACCTTCTTTGTCAATGGAAAATGCTCATGCAGATGCACTAAGAGGATATTTGAGCTTGGGAAACGTGTGAGGCACTCCAGGATTTGTTTTTCACCTGCAAGCAAGCAGCACAGCGCTAAAGGTGAGCTTGAATGTTGTCCTCTGCTGTGCTATTGCTCCCTCCTTAGCACTGTGATGTGACATCTATGCCTTTGAAAGGAAGGTTCTTTCTCCCCATGTTGGCAGTCGTGATGTTTTTATGGTATTTTGAGACGTCAGATTTTAATGCCTTACTACCCCTTTGAGCGGAAAGGGGAAGGAAACTTCCAGAAATATGTAATGCAACTGACTTCCAGCTTTTGCCCTTGCTCCAGGGTTGACATTGTAGTTGGAATTTGTTTACTTGCTTTGAAAGCTGTACTCGGTGTAACCTTGAGTCTTACTTCCCTTCCTGCAACAGTACCTGACGTGTTTGCCGTGTGCACCTTGCTGTGTCTATGGATCAGCCAGTTTGAAACTGGCCGGGCTGTTGGTGCTTTCTTGTTACTGTATTCTCCCCAGGAATCTTCAGAGCTGATACTTCCTTTTGCTTCAAGTGAACTGGAAGTCTTTTGCTAAAATATTTTTGGACTCCTGAAGTGTTTGTCAAATGTTTCCAAGCTGTTGTTCGAAAGGAGTTTGGAGTTTCTGGGAGAACCTTTGGAAACTTTAGGTTGTACTGTCAGTCAGCAGTTTTGTGAGCATGGATAGAGAGAGGCTGTAATTCCACTGGGCAGCCAGATGTTTTGTGTCTGTGCTGAAGTGGGGAGCCAGTGTGGCTTCAGGGGTTGAAGGGTCTGCTGTTCTTGTCACAGGGCTGTTTGGGGATCTTCAGCAGATCGTATCTGCTTTCTCTCCTCTCCTTCCTTCCCTCCTACCATGCCTGTACTGATTGTGATCACCTCCTCCTGAGTAGACTGGGATTGTGAGCAAAGCATTCTTTGTTGCTTTCTAAAAGGTAGATATTTGCTTGTCAGTCTGTGTTTCCTGAATTCCAAGCTTAAAGCCACGTAAAAGCTGCATGTAACTTGACAATTAGTGGATTTATAGCAAATATCCAGTAGATTAATACTAATAATTCTGATGACTGTGGCATTAAGTTAACTTCATAAAGAAATAATTTTTCATTGCAAACAGCGGAGAGAGTGCTCTTTGATGCAATTCCCCCAGTTCCATATTAAATTGCACCTTTTTTGGGCTCTTACACACTTGTATAATCTGTGTCTATCCTTGTCTTCCTTCTCCCTCTTCTCTGTGATATATGAAGGGAAGTTAAAACAGAACTCATCAGTGGCTGCACATGTCAGTGTCTTCCTGGAGAAGAAAGCAGGAAGATGCCACAGCTAATAATATTTAAAACTAGCTATTGGGAATTGAGAGCAAATGCTTCAATGTGCCATTGCAGCTGTGTGGCTGGCAATATTAACTAGCAGTAGTACCTGGAATAATAATTCCCATCTGGAGAGAAACATATGGCAGTGGTTGAATGCCCTTGTCCTTGCCCACCACGAAGTGACTGTGGTGTGGTTTGGGGTTTTTTTTAAAGAGCTGGCTCTGGGCTTCATCCACACCTCCAAGTCAGTCCAATCATTTGCACTGTTTTCATTGGGAGCAAGGACAGAAACTTCGAATAAGCTGCATGTTGGAGACTATTTCAAGCAGTGGAAGTGGCACTGAGGAGCACCAGGACTAACAGAGAACAGTGACACTGAATACAATGCGGTGTTTTCATGCGGTTAATGGGATTGGAATTGGTAACCTGATACTCCAAAGAGATAACAAAGGCTATTTAGCATACAAGGGAACATAGATAATTTTTTTTAGGAGTTGGTAAATAGTGTAGTAGAATCTTTTGTCAGAACTCATTCTAGTGAAAAAGTTCTGCCAGAAAAGGACTGAATTAGAAGAGTTTATGAAATACTCTGAACAGAAAAGGAATTTTCTGTCTTTTTACCAGTGTTCTTTCATGCGCACCTCATGTCCTGTGAATTTAGCCTTTGTTTTGAACTAAAATATACCATAAATTAAAAGTCTTTGGGTTTGTCTGCTTCCAAGAACAGAAGATGGGAGCATAGCAAAACAAAATGTGCAGAGTTGACATAATCAATCAGATACCCTGCTGTTCCCTTATTTCTCAGAAACAGACCAGAAAGTGACCAGCTTGATACAGCAGTGCTGCTTGGGGTTAAGTTTTTTGGTGTGAGACTACAGATAATTCTCTTTAGGTGGCTTTTGATGCAGCGAGGATGGACATGTGTGATGGTGATCAGCTGTATGAAAACTCAGTCCGACCTTGTAACTCAAGAATTAAGATAATATTCCACTTTAGGCCTGCTGCTTCCCTCCTCCTTTAGCTTTTAGTGAACTAAAGGAACTTGCAGTCCATGGGGGCAAGGCTGGATAGTAAGGGGCACACACCTTCAGGAGAGTGTGTGTGTGAGAGCTGAGTGAGAGTTTGTGGTGACAAGTCCTGTGTGCCATGGGTTGGTCCTTTCCTGAGGCAGAAATTAAGGGAGGAGGCTCACCTTTCCTAGGTAGGGTGGGAGGGAGCTGGGCTCCTGCCAGCAGCCAGAAATCACAATTTAAAAAGTACTCAAGTGGTGGGTGTGATTTTACTTAGCTCTTAGCAGGACAGAAGGGGGTTTGGTCTATTAGGACTTGCTGGTCTTGTGTTTGTAACTCATTGCAAAACACCTCATCAGCCTGGATCAGCAGCCTGGGCTAGTGGAAGGCACCCCTGTCCCTGGCAGGGGTTGGACTGAGATGGTCTTCAGGTCCCTTCCAACCCAGGCCGTTCTGAAATTCCACGATTCTGTGCTGGGTTTGCAACGTGCCTTTTGAAACATGAGGCTTTTCCGCAGCTCTTGCTGATTTCCTGCTGCCATTCTTTTAGCACTTCCCATTAATGCCTTGTTCCTGTGCTCCCAGTGTGTGCCTGGTGGCACTGCCACCCCTTTCTGCTCTGTCACCCGGCTTCCTACACTCCTTCATGAACTAAAGGCTTTCCAGGTGCCTCTCTGCCTGCAGCACAGCGTTTCCTTTTGGATGGCAGGGAAAGACTAAGCTCTTTCCCTTCACGTCTCCCAGCCACGGAGCATTCCTCCAATTCCTCTGCTGCTGAGCTCTTTGGAGCAGAGCAGAGCAGAGCAGAGGGAGCACTTGCTCTGCTGTTTCCTTGTCCAGGAGTTGGATTTAACTTGCACGAAGCACCTGTCCTGTTGTGCTGCTGACATCCTGTCAGTGCTCCTTCCCCCTGCTCCCTGGCAGACAGTGCTTTTGTTGCTGGCAGCTTTCTGCCTTAGCCTTTTAGGGAAGCCCAACCAGAAATTTTCTAGAATTCTTCCACTCCCTCCCTCCCCTTGTCCTTCACTGACCTCTAACCACATTTTTATCTTTCTTGACAAGATGCTTAGTTTCATTTATCAGCTGCTTTTCCCTTCACTCTTCAGCTTTGATTACTTTTCCAGGAGCTGCTTAGAAGCATTAACCATTACAGATGTGCAGAACAGTCAAATATAGTTACATTCCTTAGTGTTTTGGGGTTTTTTTATTGTACTCTAACATTTAAGTGCTTGTGGCAGGTAAATATTTTTTATGTACACTAGTTGTCATGACAGAAATATCCATCCTCAGCACCAGGTAAGGAACTGCAGTGGTTGTATTTTCATATTACAGTATGCCAGTATTACCAGCTGCAAGAGCCCTGTGTTTCCCTCCCTGAGCAAAAACCACTAAGGGCACCTAAGTTCTGACTTTTAAAAGTCATTAACATTTTCTGAATTTATATTTACACACTGTAAAATAAAAATGTGACATAAATAGAAGGAAATGGCAAATACACTTTCCTGTCTTGGTCTTGTGGGTTCCTAGGTGCTTGACAAATGCTCTGTCACCTCTAGACAATATTTTGTTCTAAAAAATTTAAATATTACCTCAACTTTTGTAAAAAAGAGTTTACTTTAATTGGGGGTAGCAGAGCAGAGGATGACTGGATTTATTCAAATACATGCTGCAAGGATATTTCTTTCCTATTTTGCAGTGCCCTTCATGCTTGTCATTGTAAGTGTATATGCAGAAGCCTAAATAATTGGAAATCTGTATGCTTCCTGACCATGGTTTACTTTAATAGTCCACAATGATCTCTGGACAATCTGTATTTTATTTCAAAAGACCTCCATTATCTTCAGCTTGACCAGTATGAATGAGAATAGCATTCAATGTATACAGCATTTTTAAGAATACCCTTCTTTTTCTTGCTGACAGGGACATAAAGCATGTGGTAGGGGGAAGACAGTTCAGTAATGGAGTACAAAATTAAAAGAGACTGAAAAAGAGGGAATGGCTTCAAGCTAACAGAGAGGAGGTTTAGATTGGATATCAGGAAGAAATTCTTTCCTGTGAGGGTGGTGAGGCACTGGAAGAGGTTGCCCAGATGTGGATGCTCCATCCCTGGCAGTGTTCAAGGACCTAATGAAAAAAGAATATTTACATCTCTTGGGGTGATGTCACAATGTGTGGCTGTAATGTTGAGCCTCTTCATTGCTGGGATTTCAAGTACAAGGCAGATGAGAATCTCTCTGGTTTGATTTTCATTTAAAAATATTAAAATTAATATTTAAACTTAATATTAAAGTTAATATTTAATAAAATATATTAATATTTTATATAATATTAATATTATTTTATATAATATTAAATCAATATTTAATATTGATTTTAACAAGGGGGAGCCATCTGAGTCACTTCATTCATGGTCCAAACCTCAGTACAAAATTACAGGGTGAACTTCCTTTGGATATCCAGCCACTACCTATCAGTGGCTTTTTTCCCTGAAGAAATAAAAGGTATGGCTCTTAGATGGCTAATTAGATCTTAACCCAGCAGCTGGCAACTGCATGTGCCATCCTGAGTGGGCAAGAATGTTGGCATTGCCAGGATCATGTCCCTGTAATAAGTGCAGCTCTGGAGCAAGTTCTTGATGAACTTGTGTGGCAGATAACCTACTGGCTATTCTTACATCTTTTCTTGCAATTTTTTTTTGTTTTCCTGCAAAATAGTGACTGATTCCAGTGCTGTTTGAGCATGCATAGCTTTCTGAGGGTTTGTGTGTTTATAAGCCTGATGGAAGTTCAAAATAACCTTGCTGCGTACCCAGCTGTTTTCATCTTGCTGTTTTGTGTTTTCTCTGTCTTCCTGACTCCTGCAATCTTTTAATGAAGTCAGTCCTGTGCTTGTGGAACTAGAAAAAGGGAAATAACTATAATGCTCCAGCATGAGTCCTCTCTACTACACTTGACATTCAAGTAGGACATTAAAGCCAAGGCAAATCTTGAGTAGTTTGACTTGGGTCATTTTCATAGTCCTTTTCCAAAAAATGTGGTTTTGTCATATGATTTCCTGCAGTGGATTTATTCCTGATGTTGAGAATTAATGCAGACCTTCAAAAGAGATCACAAAGTAAAGAATCAGCAGTATTAGTTTACTATTTTTTACTGCTTTGTTTTTTTTTTTTTAAATCCATATAGTAGTGAATTGATGAGAGTATCCTTTGAGAAATTCTTTACCATTGATCAGTTCCATAAAAAAAGAACTGGAGGTTCTGTTTTGCTATGCTGAACCCATCATCAGGGTGTCTGACTGGTTACCTTGTGCTTCTTAGCACTCTTGAGGTGCAGATGGTGTCCATCTTCTGTTCACCTGAGACCTGTGGATGAGCTGAGAGATGTTCTTTCTGTGCTTTGTTCAGGTGACTTAATTTCATTAAAGCAAAGGCCAAGCATGTCCTGAAATTTGTAGCAATATTGTTTGCTCTGCTGGTGCTTATTTGCTCATTGTCACCAATTTGACAATGTGTGAACCTGAGGCAGAGCTTGGCTATGTGAGAATTGGTGATTTGTGTCTACATTTGCCTCTTCTTATGGAAATTTGAGGTTTGTTTTTTTCTTTTTTTTTTTTTCCCATTAACGTTTACCAGATGTGGGTTTTATTTGAAAAGGAGAAAGAAGCTTAAAGTATGGATTTATGTCAGCCCATAAAAATGTTGCTTTGTCAGCTTATGCTATTAAAAATATGCTATATGTAGGAATTAATGGGTTGGTCTTCATGTGAGATGTTCTTACACTCAGTCAATAAATGCTGAAGCTCATCTGAAGCATTGGAAATGTGTGTAGAGAGCGAGGTAAGGAGTGACTGGGTGCAAGTCAATTTGAGCCATCGTCCCCAAACAAAGATTGTGACACAAATCACTTAGGTAAGTTTGCTTTTATGTGTTTGCTTGTTTGGTTTGGTCTGTGGGAACTGATTTATTTGTGCTGTGCCTTGGATGGAGGGGACAGCAAAGCAATTGTGACACTTCATATTGAAACCTAGTTTGCAAACTTACCTGCACAGGTTATTCATATGAAATTCAAGTTGATTTATTCCACCTAAAACACTTGTCCCAGGCTGTGAGAAAGCCATTTGCTTTCTTTGAGCCAACACTGGTTGTCCTCAGAGCTGAGACTCCAGCTCTGCCTCTGTTGATGTACTCACTTGAGAGCCCTGCTTGCTTCAGAATGTATTAAGCATCAATAACAGAGGATGCTTCTTGCACTTTAATAAAAACTCTTGGAATGCTTCAGGAAGCTGGAGTAATTCAGTGGCTCTGAACCTCATTAACTGTGAAAGTATTTAAAGAAAGCAATTTCAGATTTGTCACTGGCTTAGGGCTAGTGGGAGGTCTCTGATCTGTGTCATTATTAATGGCCATATGTAAAGAAACAGAGGCTTTAATTTTCTAAGCAAGCATCTTCACCCTTTGAGTCAGTTTTCAAGACCAGCTGGTGGAAGCAAGCTGGCCTGAGTGGAGCACTGGCCTTGCTTTGAGCAGGAGCCTGGGCTCCAGCAGCTCCTTCTGCCTGAAGGATTCTGTCTTTTTGTTTATTTTCTTTAAGAGGTGTTTGTGCCACACAGCCACCATCAGCTGTAATGGGATTGCCTTGCTAATACTGCCAGCAGTGAAGCCAGAGGGGTAAATAAATCCTTGCTTGTGAGTAATTTTTTGAAAAACCTCTTTTTTTTTGCTTATCTTTACAGCACTTCTACTGGATAAATGCAGAACATGTAGGATTTTCTTTGCATCTCTTTTTCTGGCTGCTGCAGAGTCTTTGTTTAAAAAGGTGGAATAGGGCAAGTTCTGATGACCTTCCTCTGAATTCTAGGATAAGTTCTCAGCTTTCCAGTAGCTGGAATTTACATGGAACCTAATGATTCTGTACTTGAATGCAGCAGACAAGCAAACTGTGCTTTAGGGAAGCGTGTCACATATGTATAATATATTGAAATTACCCGTGAATTATTGAGTTGGAGAAAAAGCTATAAACATAGCAAATATTAGAGATGAAAAAGAAGAGAAGGAAAAAAAAAATCTTTTATTCAAGGTACTTCTAACAGAATACAACATATGCATTTACGTAGTGAGAGCTATAATGAGTTAAAAATGGAGATTTTTCTATAGGTATATCTATGTACATGCTTGAGTAAGGTGATATGGGAAAAATACATGCCTGGTAATGAATCCAGGATTTCAGGACTGCTGGTTCACACAGCAGCCTGCTTTGTGGAAGGAATAGTAAGAGAGAGTGTTCCTTTTTGTATTTAGACTTGTGTCTCAGAGGAGCCTGTCACTCACTGCTGATCACTCTGAGACTTGGAGCACCATCCCACTCTGGAGCCAACAGGACAAATCAAGCTTTGAAGTGGGAGCAGAAGAAGAGGTTTTAATGAAGTTGAAGGGGAATAACTGATTAATACCCTGTGCTTCACTAGGTGCTGCATCACCAGAATTTTTTCTTGAAATTAAATCCTTGATCAAACCATTCTGCTGTCACTTTGTTTGTTGAGCGAAAGGGTTCCCCTTTGGTTCAAGTACTGGCACATAATTTTTATATAGTTGATGCTGAGTAGGTTGCTTGGTACCTTTTTCATGGAAATTTGATTTTTTTCCTTTCAGTAAAGTGATTTTTTTCTTGTAAAGCAATGCTAGAACATGCTATCAAAAAGGGGAAAGTTAATTCTTCACTATTTTACTTCTAGGCGAAGTAATCCTGGAGTGAGGCAGTGGTAGATGGAATAGAGGTGAATCAAACTTTGCAGGAGTCAGAACACAAAGGAAACTCATGAAGTGGTCACCTGGGCAAAACCAGCCACCAGCTACAGCATGAGTTCTTAGAAATTTTGGCAAATACCTGAACATCACAGCATGTGTTTAGTTACTTACAGAAAGGCATCCGAATTGCAAAATGTTGACTTTCTTCGTTAAAAAAAAAATTAAAAGTTTAATAGTCAATTAATAGTTTAATAAAGGTCCTAATTTAATAGGACTTAGACTGTGCATCAGGGGAAGTTAAAAGGGAAATCTCAGGATAGTGGTGTATTCTGGCATCATCTGCTGATTGTTTAGTCATGTGCATCGATAGTTATCTACCCTAATGATAACTTCTATTTTTTAAATCAAGTTTAGGTAGAAATTTGGAGTCACTATGGAATCTCAGGTGGTTTCTTCAGAATTTTTTTGGTATCTCTTCCTTCCTGGTTTTGGTGAAATGTAAGACTTAACTACTTGCTGGCTTGTCTTGGAAGCTCATGGTTTAGCTCTGTAGTTTCTTTTCTGAAAAACGATGATTACAACGGAGTGGAAAGTGATGATCTGTTGGAATTTGAGCCCAGGGCTCTGAATAAGCACCTATTGCACTGATTCTGCAGCCAGTGGCCCAATGCCAGTTGAGGTGGGCAGAGCTGGAACTGAGCCACTGCTAAACACCTCTGCAGTCACAATCATCTGTGCCACGGAAAGCTGGTGTGCAGGGAGCACAGGGGGGTGTGTGCAGGAGTAGCACGTCAATTGGACTGGATTTTAACATTTTCTTGGGAAAGATAGATGGGAATAGAAGGGCTAACTGCGTGTTGGGCTGTGGAGCTGCAGTTCTCTGGAGCTGAAATAAGCCCTGTGCTGCCAGCCTTACACCAAGGTGCAGGCGCGTGGCCAGAGCTGTTGTAAAGCTGTTGTAAAAGCAGTTGTAGCAGCTCTGTCAGCAGGTCCTGGAGGTCACTCAAGTGGCAGTCTGGGACCAGTAAGCCCTTATTACTGACCACGTGTGGAAGCAGGACATGCTGGATCTTGGAGAGCCTCCTGCAGTGCACACTATAGCATTGTGATACTGTGTGGAAATGCACTGGGATCACTGGAAAGTTTGGGGGTTTTAAGATAGTGTTTGAAGATTTGGGAATTCTGAGCTTGTTACATGTTTCTGTAGCACCCTTTGGCTAACTTTCAGCCATTTGTGTTGGGAGCCTGCCGAAATAAATGGCTTTTTGATGATGTGATTCTCTTAAAGGGATCAGTTGATTAAAGTGTTTGTTAAAAGTTTGCTGGTTGAGCAGCACTTATAAATCCTGTAAGTCCCTTTTGATGGGACTTTAAATAGCAGAGCCACTGTGTGCTTGCATCTCTCCTTTTGAAAGGGGAAAAAGATGCTTCCATACTTTCACAGCAACTGCACTTTAAAAGTACTTATCATTGCCTATGGAGCTTTTTCAAACTGAATTTTCATATGAGAATTTTGTATTTCATTTGCGGTGACAATTTACAGTAAAAAAGCATGTTTATTTTCTGCAATCTTCTTAAATGAATAAAGATCTTTGACCTCCAGCTGTTGTAAATGCAAGTTTGGTTGTTTTTTTTTTTTTTTTCAAAGCCTTTCAGAGTTGTGTTAATCAATTAAAATATATGTTGGGTTGGTCCAAGTTCCTCTTGGCAGTTGGGTAAAATGAAACCACAGAGTAGGTAGAAAAATCAACAACACAACTTCCTTTTGGGGAAAGTTTATTATTTTGATGGACTCTTTTTGCCTGTTGTGGGTGCATATATATACTTTTATTTATATATGTGTGTGTTCTAGCCTCAAGACCCCTGAGATTGACACTGTACTTTACCAGCTCTGTCTCAATGTTACAGAACAGATGGTTAATTCAAAACCAAGAGTATTAAAGCTGAGTAGCTAAATCTGATCTCCTAAAAATGAGGTTGCCAAAACAAGCTGCTGTATTTGATGTAGTGCTGAATTGGTCTTTTATTTGCTACAAAGGCAAACCTGAGTCCAGTGCCTAAATGCAAAGAGGTTGGTAATTTCCAAATTTTTTCAGCTTTCAGTTTCTCTCCGAGCCTGTAACTTGAAGCAGGAGGTTGCTTACATATTGTAGGGGTTCTGGAAGAGAGAAAGGCTTATTTCAAATCCATTGAGTTTTTTTTCTGGGCTTATTGCCGTGGTCCTGGGTTTTCAGAGTAACAAAGACAAACTGCAGCAGTGGAATGAGGCTGACGCTTGTTTTTCACGTGCTGTGATTTGCTTTTTTCTTCTGTTTAGGTGGTCAGTGAAATGAGAAGAAAAAGGCAAATTGTTGGAAGAAGGAATTTGCCTGTAA
This sequence comes from Lichenostomus cassidix, assembly GCF_008360975.1. Classification (NCBI taxonomy): domain Eukaryota; kingdom Metazoa; phylum Chordata; class Aves; order Passeriformes; family Meliphagidae; genus Lichenostomus; species Lichenostomus cassidix. The sequence continues at coordinate 54,191,716 of NC_139480.1, forward strand.
ACACAATAATCCTTTCTCTGGTTGTCAGCAAATAGGATAGATAATTTGAGACAGGTGTTGTGCTAGAAGAAACCTTCAGATATCAAATCCAAACTGCACACCACACATCCTGGCTATCTCTAGACAGGGCCTAATAATAAATATGTACTGATACAAAAGGGATTAAAGCATTTATTCACCCTGGTGGCATTATTTCTTAGGGACACAGTTTTCACACTAATATACTTTCCTATTTTCAGATTAAATAGGTGATCAGGCTGGAGCTCTTTATCTCAGTTCTTGGGGTTTAAATACTTACAGTTCCTCTGTGAGCTGCTGGGAGTCATAGTCACTTTTCAGGAATCTCTGTCCTTGCAATCCATTCTTCTGTGGTGGATTCATCTTAAAAAGAATGTTGTATGTGACTTTTGGGGGGCTATTTTTCACTTATATGATGCTGTAAGATGAGCTATTACATTTTGTAGGACTACTTTATCTTGAATGATAAGGCATGGCATCAAGGCAGTGTGATCATTGCATGAAAGTTGGAGACAGCAGTCAAGTTATTTGTGTATGCTTCTGCCTTGATAAATGCCCTAAATTAAAAAAAAAAATCAGGCTTTTTTTTTTTTTTTGCTGCTTCTTTTAATGTTTAGCTGTCTGTGAAAGGTGTCAGGCAAACAGGTGCAAACGGATTCCTTCCTTCTCTTTGATTTACACCATAAGTTTTGTGGGTAGAATTGCACTTGCTGAATAAAAATCTGAAATCTTGTATTTCAGTGGGGCAGACAATTATTTGCTGTAGAGAGGATCTTGCTTTACTTGGTTGCATGTTTAAATGCTAAGTAAAACCTTGATTTCCATGAGATTTGGGGGCTTTTCTGAGAAGAATGAGTTCATTTTGGTTCTTTTTAGATTCTGCTGCTTCTAATTGGCCTCAAAGCTCTTATTTCAGGGATTTTGCCATCTCTGTTGATGTTGTCAGCCACATCCTCAGGCTTCAGGAGGTGGTGGTCTTAAGAGGGGGAGTCATTTGAAATTTATTTGCTGATCTGTGGGTTAGGGCATGGCTTAGATGCTCATACCTCAGGCTGGAATGTCCCTTCAAACCTGGTGGAAGAGCAAAGAGCAGGAAGCAGAGAAGCCTTGGCAAAGCTTGGAGAAAGCGACACATTAGGGAAGAAGTTGGCAGAGGCACCAAAGTGTCTGAGAGCAGATGGAGTGTTGTCATCAGCTGCAAAATCAATGTAAATACTTCCAGAAAATTACTCTTCCTCTCCTCTTGCCAAACAGAAGGAACAGGAGCCATGAAAACCATTGGCAAATTGTTTTAGCTGCCAGTGAGCACCCTTGAAGTTGGAATCAACAAGTTGGAGTTCTCCCTTGCAGCACTGGGCAGCGTCTGCTGCAGAAGCATTGCATTAGTGGTGATGAAATGCACTTTTTTTGGCTCTTTCCTGAAGATTTACAGTTGGAAAATCTCACAGTTCTGTTGCCCTGCATTTCCATTGGGTCACATCAACAATAAAAATGAGAATTTTGTTAGTGATTGTGGCTGTGTGGCACAAATTTGCTGTTCTGGGGTGGCTGAGCTGTAAAGCAGTTATTTCATGTGTATTAGCATCACGTAACTGGGAGCTCGTCTGTCCTCCCAGATGCACAGTTTTGGGATACTGGCGTGTTTATAAATGTGTCTGGCTGGCTGCTGCTGAATTGATGGCTCTGGTGCCTGGTTTGGAAGGGGCTGGCAACCTCTAAATGAAAATGGGGAGCCACGAGGCAGGGTGAGTTACTGGGTCACTAATGTTATGTGGCATCTGTGCCTCTCTTGACCCCTTATTAGCCAGGAAAATGAATGTTGGAGTGGAGTATGAGATGGAGAGTGTTGGGTTTTAAATTCTGAAATCCCTGTTTGTACTGATCCAAATTCCATTTCCATGGAAACTGGAAGTTTAGTACTCTCGCTTGTCAACTTTAGCTTCTGCCTGGCTTTGGGGAGCCTAAAATTGCTCACTTACACTAAACCTTCCAGAACTGAGAGTCATATCAGGATATTAGCACCACATATTTTGTGGAGACTGAGCAATTATAACTGTAATTACATCATCCATTTATTTTCTGAGAGATGCTTAACTTCAGCTGCTCACAGATCAGAAATCTAAGTGTTCAGAGCTTGTGCCATGTTACCTAATTGTGGAATTGCCATGTGCATAATGTATAAGATGCTAGTTTCTGGTGGGGATGGTTTCTGCATTGCTGGTGTAGTTCTGCAGGTGCTGAAGCAAGCCCAGTTTATTTAATTAGCTGCCTGTGCAGTGGTGCAGCTGTCCTCCCTTGCTGTGCATGCATCATCTGCAGCAACAACTTGCATCTAAAGACATCACCGACCCACACTCTGGAGTGACCCTGGGGCTTAGCTGCACCACCTCATCATGAACATTTTCCAAGCTTTGGTGCTGCCCTTGCCAGCAGAACAGAGCTGCCAGGCCTGGGAGGGAGGCAGGGGAAAAGCCCTGGAGGAGCTGATGGCTCTCCCTGCCTCTGAGTGGAATGGAATTGTTGAGAAGGTTGTGGAGGCTGTAGAGAATGTACCACTGTGTCGTGGAGTTGAGAGCAGAAACTGCAGTCCTTTGGTGGTTCAGTAAGTGTGGGAAGGTAACTTCTCTGTTCTTGAAGTGAAACTCTTCCTAATGATTTAGGCATAACTTTTATCAGTGTTCCACTTAGAGCTGCTTGGGAAGCATTACAGTCACTGCAACTGCTGTTTGAAAGCAAGTGCTCTTTTTGGATTGGTGGTTCTGTATTTCTGTGACTTGTGCCACTCACTCTAATGTGCAAGAACATGCCACAGTAACAGTGTATGAATGTAAGGGGAAGCAGCATTATGTTAGAGATTTGTAACCAGAATTGTTTTCACTTTTTTCTTGGTGTAGAAAGTAGTGTAAAAGTAGTGTAGTGGTGTCTTTGTGGGCTATTAACTCCATATGTTTGGGTGCCAATCCTGCATGGAGCTTCACCAGAAACACTGATGCCAGTTCAGCTTTCAACAGGCACACTAAACTTCAAATCCTCTTCTCTGGGCCTTAAAATCTTCAGCTGTCAGTGAGGACAGGTGACCTTCCTCCACACGGGTGCTGTGTTCTGTGAGCACAGCTGGCTGTCCTGGATGTGTTTGAACAGAAACATGGCAGGAGAGAGCTGCTCTCAGTTATTTTGTGCAGTAGTAAGGCAGTTTGAAAGTGTATAGAAACTTTTTCTGGTAGGTAAATAGGACTGCTTTTAAAATAAAATTGCCTTGCCTGTCTTCAGGTAGAAGGTTCCAGGTTCATTCAAAAATGTGGGCAACTCTTTGCTGCTGGGATGGCTGGAATTCGATTGGAATTTGCCAATATGAACCAGGAGCTGGTAGAAAAAGAGACACGGATTTTTTCTTACAACACACATACAGGGTTGCAAGAGAAACAGCCAGAAATTAGCATAATTAAATAATTGTGATGCTACCTGCAAAGCCAAGAAATCTTATTTGTTTGTATTAAGAAATTTGCCTTCTGTTTGAAAGGTGTTGCCATCATGATAATTTGGCAATGGCTTTTGTTCTCTGTTCCAGCAATCAGTAAGTCTAAAGGCTGAAGGCAAGTTTTAAAAAGGTACATGTGCAAGGTAAACCTTTGCTTAGGGAAAATATTCCCAGGCTACCTGCAGCTAAATTCAGGAACACCAAGTAATCCAATGGAGATTCTAATCTTTAAAATGTTACTTGAGGTGCTTTAACATGCAGAAATCCTTTTGTTGTGCTGGTGTTTCTGATCTTGCACGTGAATTTAAATGGAGAAATAGGAAAACTGGAATGAAACCTCAGCACAGCTTCCCTTCCTGTGTCATGGGTGTTATTTGAAGGAACAAACAGGATAGCTGTGTGCCCAGCTGGGCAATTATTCAGCTGCTTGTTTCGTGCTTGGTGCTCAGTTCTCCTATAATTGCTTGGCTTCACTTACACAGGTTACAGATTTAAAGAAAAAAAATCAATATCAATGGAAAAGATGACTATTATTGCATGCAAGCTTTGTGTGATGGAAGTGTGTCATAACTGACTAGCTCAAAAACCTGTGAGGCTTCATTCTTTTCACAAGTGGCAGTTATGTTCTCCTCATTGAAAATGGTCTTCTGTCCATGCTGTTTAATGCAGTTTGAGCAAAACAGATTATCTTTACCAGGGATTTTGTTATTTAGGCTCAATTCAGTGCAGGTAGAAAGCCAAGATGCAGGTAGACAACTTAAGAAACAGGGAAATGCTGAACTCTTTTCCACTTTCATGTAATACCTGTGGATAATAGACATAAAAAATAATCACTTACAAACAAATAAATAATAAAATCTAGGTTTTGGTGCTGTTAGTCAGTTGTTAATTCCTTTAAGGAGAACCTTCTCCCTAGCCAGAATCTTAGAGCTGAGATTCTAGTTCATGTCATTCTTGGACGCAGTTTGCTCACCAATAGTCACAATCCTTCCATTATACTCCTTATTTTTAGAAGGCTCAAGGAGTTATGTTGTAATTGAATTACTGTAAAGAGTGTTCTGATCCATTATCTAGCACACACTCAGTCCTGGTCAAGTGGCTTTTAGTGGCATTAAATAATAACCTCATTAGAACTCAGAATATACATGTTTCCCCAGAATCATAGTTTGAAGATGGAAAAAGCCAGCAGCATGTCATAGCCTTGTGCTGTAGCACAGCTGAGTGAATCACAGAATCAGCCTCTGTGCCCCAAATGATAATTCCTTTTGGAGTCTAAACAGCTGTTTGAGATATTGTGTCCTACTTTGATTTTAAGGTGCAACATTCTTAGAGCTTAGCAGTGGTGTCAAGTCATTGCTTAGTCTGTTCTTTTCCTCATATAAAATGGGATTTTCCCTTGCTGTGGGCAAGGGCTTTTCTAGGACATAGGGTGCTGCAATATTAAATATTGTGTGAGTGCATTTAAATTGTATTTTTGTTTCAGCTATGCAATAATATCCAATGTATGAGGTACTCATATAGTCAAGTGACAGTAGTCTTGCCTTTATTGCATTAGTCAAGTAATGTAAAGCAATTTCACCTAATGTTGGGTAGGAAACAAGCTTGAAATGGACTAAGTTTGAAGTTGGATTGCTACCAGCTTGCTACACTGGCAGAAATGAAATAATTGTCTGTTAATGGCAAACTGTCAAGAAAATGCTGATTCTGATTTTAATGCATTTCAAAAACTTATTTATTAAGAATTACAGAACAGCATATTGAGATATTAACTCTGCAGCTTCGGTGCCTTTGGAGACTTCACTCTAAAAACTTGTTTGTTTGTTTTTGTTTTTTTTTTAATTGTGTTTCCAAGAATGCAATGTAAAGAATATGGGGTTTGCCTTATAAAGTGGGGTTTTTTTAACTGTGAATATGGTAACTTGGTGAAATGCCTTACTTGCATAATCTTTTTTTTATTACAACAAGTTCTTTTGGAGGTGACTGAACCAATGTTTTTGTCCTACCTTATTTCCATCTTAAAAATACTTTATGTAGCAGAGAAATAATTTCATGGTGATGCCAGGTCGCTTTTAATAAAATCTAGTAGTTGTTCTCATATGGGATATTATGTCCTATGCAAAATATGTGTTTTTCTACATCAAATCAATCTCAAGGGCAAGAAGGACAAAAATGACTGGAATAAATAGTAGAGAAATACAATTCTTATTGTCAAATAAAAATAAAAAGAATGTCCTTTCTAAAATGTAACTGAGGAAATGAACAATGAGAGTGTCTGGTTGTATTAATGTCGGTGGAGTTTGATATTTTTTTTTTTCTCTGCTACACATCAAATATAGATAACTCTTGTTACTCCTAATCCTCATCACTGTTGGACATGGCTTTAAAAAATTCAGCTCCCTCTTCTGAAGATCTGGGCTAATTAAACTTTCATTTATCTTCTGAAACAAAGTCATGTTTCACTCTGCTCTCGCCTTCTGTGGAGACAGTACCACGAGCATCAGTGCCTCCAGTGCTGGGGAGGATGGCACTGCTGGGCTGCTGTGCTGCAGAACTGCATTTCAAAAGCCTCTCTCCATCAGCTGAAACCTTGTTCCAGGTTGTGGAATGCTTTTTTGTGCTGCTGAACTCCTGCTCTGGCCATTAGTGGCTCTCCCATTTTCCTGGTGAATGCCTGAAGAGCAGAGTTTCTGCTCAGAGGTGTTCATTCCTGGAGCAGCACGTTCTCCACGTGCTGTCAGATCTGTTCAGGGTTTGCTTTGTGGTGTGGCAGTGCTTGGGATTTATTGGTGTGTGTGCAGTGCTGTGAAAGCTGTGGGTCAGCTGTTAGCTTTTTCTATCAGCTCTAGCAGGCTGTAGCTTTTGGTCAGGGAAGACTTGCTCCTGAAAATGCTGATAAGAGGCTGAGATAAGCAGTGAGCTCAGTCACGTTTGATCCCTGTGCAGCACAGGGGTGAAAGTCTTGCATTGCTTTCTTTCATGTTGGCTTTTCCCCTTATTTCTGAAGGCCTTCTGTGAATGTTTTAAAAATCAGATGGAATGCTTTGCCAACCACATTTTTGTAATCCTTTTGCCAGAATTGTTAGCTTCCCTGTGATAATCATATGCATTATTTCAAATTACAGAATTCTTTCAAAACTACCTGGCTTCTAGACCTCTTCTTTTCCTTGGTGCCTCACAGACCTGGACTAACACAAAGAACAAGGAACAACAGTGTCCCTGAAGGAAATTTGGCAAAGGAAACTAGTACTAACCTAAACTGTTAGATTTTGGGAGCAAAATACATCTTTTTCATCACAACTTAGAAGTACTTCTGCCCCACTTGGCTTTTTTTCAGCATAGAGCATCCACATGGCAAATCAAAATTATGTCCTCATAGCTGGTTTGTAAAAGATTGCTGTGTTTATAGAACTCCAGAAATTATCTAATTAGCAGTAGTTTCTGTTAAACTCGTGTGTTGGAAATACAGAGAAGTCTCAACACGTGGAGTTGGTGCTGGGGCAGAAAACCACCTTTCATTCTGCAGTATAGAATTATTTAGCTGTAGTCAATCAGGTGAAAATTGAATTTTTTTTTTGTGCTTCTGTCAGCAAAGAGAATTCTCAGTCACTGCAGCTGAATTTAATATTGTGTGCAACTGGTGTGTTATATTATAAAGGGAGCTATAGGTTGATACCTTTTTATGAAGCTGAACAAAATTTTCATTGCTAGAGATGTCTCTTCTTTCCAGCTGAAGAGATTGCCTGAAATCAGATGTTGTCCAGTGATTATATACAGAGGTGTCTAGTAAAAATACTTGAATGTCACTTTTAACTCTAAAAATTCAGATGCCATTAATGCATTGAGATGTGGCCCATTTTCTCACCATAAAAAGTGATCTTTTCACTCAATATTTGGTTAATCTTAGAAACTATGTAAACGTCTGTTAAAGCTTTTGATAGTTTTAATGCATAACCATGCTGAGCCAACTGAGTTGGTGTGTTCTTAACATAATACTTAGGGATTAATATTAATAACTGAGTGTGCTTTGTGGTTATTCACAGAGCATTAATTTAAACAGTAAGCTGCACAGATTGCACTCGATGGTGCAAACCAGAAAGCACACAATAGAAGGAAAAGAAATAAAACAAATGCAGACCTTCTGGAGATATCTGTGTTTCTGCCCGGTGGAATTTTAGGTGCTTATGTGGCATTTCCATAAGGAAATATTTGCCTGCTTGAGGGCATCATTGATGCTCTTTGGGGTAATTACTGCTTTGTGCTGCTTTCTTTGGAGGTGGAATTGTCCTGTGTCCTTGTGGCAATTAGCAAAGGGATGAAGGAACCAGGCAAATGCAATTTCTGTCTATGTCTTGAGTAAATACAAAAAGCTTTGTGTGGATTTTCTTGTTCAGCTCCCAGCTATCCTGTCATGGGATAAGTACTTCCAAGAGCTGAGCTTTTTGTTCAGGTGGTTTCATCAGTTTCCTCTGGGTATCTTCAGAACCTTTCATTAAGTGGTATGAAACATAAAGGGGAAAAATAGACGTTTTCCTTCAACAGTGTTCAGAGAGGCAGGTTTGTGGTGAGGTTGGGTCACTGTGCAGCTCCTGTGCTCAGTTTGGTTGTTTCTGTGTCTCAGAGCTCTGGTGTCACTGTGTGCTCACTGCTGTGTGCATGTGGGAGCAAGAGAGTATTTTTAAATGAGTTGGGATTAGGCATTTTATAGAAACAAGAAACATGCATTTGATGTGCATCTCTTATCCCCCAAAAGCCTTTTAACGTTGTTAGTCTTTGTCATTTTCAAAGAAGGTCAAAACACCCTCTTCAGCCTCTTTTATCTGTTACATTTGCAGTTTCAAAGCTGTTTCATTGATTGTCAGTGTTAGTTTGGGAAAATGTTTACACTTTGCCACTGACTGGTTTGAAAGTTTTCTGGGTAGGTGGATTGCATTTGCCCTCGGGGATGAAGCTATCCTAACTAAGGCTTTAAATAGTTGTTTCTTGGTTTTCATTGAAATTCTGGAAATCAAAAGTGTGGGAGTTCATCAGAATTGGTGCAATTTGTATGGGATCTGAGTCCGTGTTAACTAAAAATGTCTCCAAATCCCAACCCAGCAAGGCCACGGAGCTGCTGGAGCCACAGCAGGGACACCAAGGGCATCCCAGGCATGGAGCAGCTCTGCTGGGAGGAAAGGCTGAGGGAATTGGGATTGTTCACCTGCAGAAGAGAGGCTTTGGGGTGAGCTCACTGTGGCCTTGCAGTGCCTGAAGGGAACCTGCAGGAGAGATGGAGAGAGACTCTTGACAAGGGCCTGGAGTGACAGGACAAGGGCAATGGCTTCACACTGACTGAGAGCAGGTTAAGATTAAAATTTAGAAAGAAATTGTTCCCTGAGAGGGTGCTGAGGCCCTGGCACAGGGTGCCCAGAGAAGCTGTGGCTGCCCCTGGATCCCTGGCAGTGTCCAAGGCCAGGCTGGATGGGGCTCTGAGCAGCCTGGGGCAGTGGAAGGTGACCCTGCCATGGCAGGGGCTTAGAACTGGATGAGCTTTAAGATACCTTCCAACCCAGGCCATTCTATGATACTGTGAATTAGGTTTGTAATGCCTTGTGAGAAATGTTTGCAATTTTGCAAACAGCTAAGTTTGGGGGAGGAGGGGAATTTATAAAATTGTGTCTAGATATAATTCAAATAAGAGCTTTGATAAAAACAGGTAAAAAATGGCAAAGTCATCAAAAGAACCAGATTTATTTTGTATCAGCAGACCAGGACAGCCTATTTTTTGACCACTTGGCTTCAGCTTTCCCTTGACTGAGCAGTACTCTGCAAGGTGTCAGTACATCTTAGTGTTGGTCTTGTGTGTTCACAGCTCTTCAGCTTTGAACTGCAGAAGTTTGGACCTCCCACACCTTTTTACAGTGCATGGGACCTTCTCCAAGGGAATTTGGGGGCCTTGGTGGCCAGTGCTGAATCAAGAGAGATGCTGCCAGAGAAGTCTGAAAGCAGTGTAACAGACATGATTGGCTTTATTGCTGCTTTTCTCTATCTGGATTCTTTTCCTGTTTGTTCTGCTGATGGCAGCAGGATCTCAATCCTGCTTTTGAGCTCTGAGGAAAAGCTTTTCATTTCCTCTGGCTTTTGTCAAGCACTTAATTTTAGGTAGTGAGTCTGGTCCCCTACCAAAACCAACCAACCAAAAAAAAAAAAAAGTAGCTGGTTGCTCAGTGTAAGGAAAGGTCTTTGAATAAAAGTGCTGACTTCTGCCTTGGCCTGACGCTGGGTTAATGAGAGGACTTGGTTAGGCAGTTAGGACAATTTCAAATAGAAAGGATTTCCTGATTTGAAGATCTTGTAAAGAAAAAGCTTTGGGGATATGAAGGTTTTCTCTTCCCCTTTCTACTGTTCCAGTGCCAGGAGAGTCTGGTTATTGTAGAATCACAGACTGGTTTGGGTTGGAAGGGACCTTAAAGATCATCTTGTTCCAAACTCCCTGCCACGGGCAGGGATGCCACTAGGCTTTATTACATTTATTTTCACTTTGCTATACAACATAGTTTTTAACCAACCCATTATCTTTGTGTGACAGACCTTTTTGTGGTTACTTTCCTTTTTTTATTTTACCTAGTAGACTTGAGCAGTCATCTATAAAAGTAGCTTTTCCCTGTCTCCCATCCCATACCTTGCATCTCAGCCCCAAAAATGTACCTTATTCAGAGAATTCAAGTACTGACTGGTAGGGGTCATGTTTGTATAAGAAAACTTGGTTTTAATGTTGACATTAAAATTAATTATTTACATTTAGTGACCACAGTGGTTTGAGATGTGAGGAGGTGGATTTAATAGTGACAGCAGCAGCCTGTGTCATAAGCTGAACTGCAGAACCCCTCAGAGGAGAGCAGAAGCAGTGAGCTAATAATCTGCAAATTCAGGTTTATTTTTTTCTCAGTGATGTTGTACTTATAAAGATGTAGAAACTTCTGACCCACCCTAAACTTCTGCTGAAATTTATGTGATCTGCATGCATTTAGGTTTTGTTTAGCTTCACAGAAATATCTTCAGGGTTGTTTTCTTCCCCATGCACTGCAGGCAGAATATCTTGATTTGTCTTTTTTTTTTCTTTCTTTCTTTTTGCCTTTCTGAGATGAGCCTGATGCTTGCTGTACTCAGTTACTGAACATGTCTGATTTTTCTGTATTTCTGAGTTCAGATGTTTAAATTTAGCCCTGTGGGGTTTTTTGTTTGGGTTGGGTTTTTGGGGTTTTTTTGTTTTGTTCTGTTTGTTTTTCCGTAAGAGAGTTAAGATGTTATTGTCCTAGGTGATTTGAAGACAGTCATTCTCCTGTTGTGAATTAGGAGCTAGATCCCAGACATGTTGTCATTAATTGTAAACATAATGTAATCTTCCATAGTAAAAGGCTGCTTTCTTCTTGATCATTAGTGGCCTTTAAAATGTTGACTTGTGTTGCCAGTGACACAAATTAAGTTTGGTAGTAGGTGAACCAGGAACTTGCTATTTACCTTTATACTATCAAATAAATAAATTTCAAAGACTTTAATGGCATAAATTGCATTTCCTGGTAGATGATGTTTAGCTGGCCCTTGTATCTCCCAGGTGCTAATTAACTACCACTAAGTGTCCAACTGGAGATTATAATTAGTTCTAAAACTGTTGTGCTGTGATCACTTTCTGCAGGGTTTCTCCTGAGTTAAAATCTTAATAGAGACAAATGCTGTGGCTTTACTTCCTGCTGTTTGTGAAGGAGGTTGTGGATTGCAATAGAGAAATAAACTCTTGTCTCTCTCATATTTGCCTTACACTTGCACCTGTGTGAGGTCCAAGTGTACTTGGAATTTGCTGCACAGAGGATTGATTAAATTTCCTTGGACAGAGTGCTGTAAATCCAGCAAAAATCAGCTCTCTGTCTTCCATTGGCTCACGGGTAATTGCAAGGGAAGAAAAAGGAAGTTTGGCATCTCTTGGCTACATAATGAAGTGACAGATTAAAGCTCCAAAAGAAATCTGTGGTTATGTAGTAGCAGTAGCTGCTGTAAGACATTTATTCCTTTGGTTGGTTACTAAGAAATGGCGTATTATAATCCAAATAACACCATTTCCTCACACAGCCAGGGAGGGGAATGCGATGGCACAGGACAGGGATGTTGGATGAAGGACTGATGGAGGATACTCATCATCCCCAAGGACAAAAGCTTGTGGGGGAAGCTGGAAATCTGCAAGCTTTCAGGACTGGCTTTGCTCTCTGCAGGTGCCATCTGTGACTGGTTTTTACAGCCATGAAACACGTAACAGCTGCACACTTCAGCGTTTTACCTCTCATTAGCCAGTGTGTGCTTTCAGTTAAAGACACTGGAAGTTCGCTAGATGGAAGCTATTTGCAGACACAGGTTATCTGAAAGGAATTATTGCTTAACAAACTTGCTGTTTTATTCTTGCCTTTGGAACAGGGGCTGGACTTCTCTGTCTCCTGCCAGGTTTTCCTGCTGCTGAGAGCAGTCTTAAGTGCTTTGCTTTGTCCTGTGCAAGTCTAAGAGGTCTGGAATCAGGGGGTTATTAACAGTGGTTTATGACTCCTTGCCAAGGGAAGGGTAATTGAAGTTAACCTTTAAACCCTCTGGAAAATCACTGGTTTGGGTGAGAACTTTCATGTGTGGAAAGGGTTATTTGGAAATGCAGAGTGATGGCAAATGTTCTGCTTATGTTACAGACAAAACTGACTTGACACTGGATATTTTTGCTGGCATGGGTTAATCCTAGACTGAACCAATTTGAAATTGCAAATAATCGGCAGTGACTGTTTAATCCTGATATCTTAATTGTTTTATGTTCCTGATGTGGGCTCTGCAAACTAATGTACCTCAGTGCTCCTACAAAACCAGGCTAAATCACCACACAAAGGGATGCTGTGTAAACAACCCAGGCAAGCAGAAAAGAAGGGCTTTTACTTGCAAAGATAGCAGCAATCTTTCATTATTTTCAAAAATAGAACAGGCTCTCAAGAACTGAATATAAATTGATACGATGTGGAAATGGAGATTGTCTGGCAGTGCCTAGAAAGTGGAGCATTGTTTCATCAAGAATTGTGATATCCACTGAGAGAGAACTGGAGGTTCTGTTGGATTCTGGCTTCATGGTGAACCACTGCTTTGCCACCAGTGCAGTCTTTCTGCTGGCAGGGACACCTGATCAGTGATAAAGGAATCATAAAGCTTTCAATGGCTTGGGTTGGACAGAACTTCAGAGGTCATCCAGTTCCAACCCCCTGCCATGGGCAGAGACACCTTCCACTATCCCAGGCTGCTCATCCAGCCTGGCCTTGAGCACTTCCAGGGATGGGGCAGCCACAGCTTCTCTGGGAAGGGAGATTTGGTTTTATTTTTCATTAGTTCTCCATGATTTTAACTACACTAATGGAAATAAATCAGAATCTTACTCCATTATTTTTTTCAGTCGCTGTCAAGTAGACTTATCTTCAAGGAAAGAAATGAAAGCGAATGCAACGTCATTGTACTTCTATTTTTATGTGCTACCCCTTCTGTGTTGCCTAAATACCTGGATGACTTGGCCAACTGTACTTTCTCAGAGACGTGCATGCTTAATGACAGACATGTTTTAACTTGAATTGTTGCTTCAAAGTGCCTTCCTGTGGCTCTAACCACTAGGATTAACAACAGGAGCTAACCTCCAACCCAGACAGGTCAGTGGATATGTGAACACACAGGCCTAATCCTGGTTTCTGCTCAGTGCTGCTTGACTTTATTACTCAGTCTCTTGCTCTTTTTCTTTCAATATGCTTTCTCATTCATGCTTTTCTGAGAATTTTCAGTGTTAGCTTGGAGAAGGAGAAAGCATGGTGCTCTACCTGTGAGTATTCTGCTTGATGTGATGATGTCCTCTGAGCCTGTATGTCGAGGCTCTCTTAGCTGGGTCGTTCAAACAGAAAGAAAATAAATCACTTCAAGTGTTTTTCTTCTTCTGTCTCTTTCCTCAACGATTGGAACTCTAAGGGCTTAGAAATGTATTAAGTGAATTCAAGCCTCTTGTTCCTGGAAAGCAAATGCCCTTCACATACTTGCAAGGAGACAAATGACAGGCAGAGTCCTGGAGATCTCAGTCAAGACTTTTCTTTTACATCAAGTAGCTTTATGATTTTAATTTCACTCTTCTTGGTTTATGTGTCAACATGTTTTTTTGTAGCACTTGCTTTTCAACACCGTGGTAGAGCTTAAAGAGCTAGGGTAATGTTGGGAGCAAATAAGGAGTAGTTCAGAGTGGAATTTGAAGATAAGCAGTTCTTTTTCCTCCTGAGAAGAGCTTAATAGTAGTCATGAAGAATCACCTTCTTTTCTGGGAGGTAAATGGTGTTGCTCCTGCTAACACAGGGTATGGGACTTAGTGGTGAAGTCTGGGCTGGACAAGTCCAATGTCAATTCTATTTGAGGTGGTGTGTTGTTCAGGGAAAGGAGAAATAAACTTTTTGGCTCTTGCTATGACTTCTGTAGTCGTGTGAGGACATGAGCAAGTGACTGCAGTCGGGGAAGATGTGAACAGCTTGATGCTCCTTATATTCTCCTAATAATGTGTCTTGCTCCCAGTTTGGTTTGGTTTTGTCCCCACAGGTAAGAGCAGTAGCCAAAGCAGGGTGATCCAGACCCTGTCAATTTGGGAGCACATGCTGTTTATCAATAGGGTCAGAAAGGGCAGAACAGTGATCTGGCAGGAGGGAGAACTGCCTTCTCCTTCCCACTGGTGTGCCTCTAAATCTTCTTGTCAGCATTTCCTGTATTCCATTTTCACACCTGATGGGAAGACTCCATCTCACCCCTGCAGACCTTTGTGCCACAGGTTTGTCAATGAGGAGATGCTGCCTGCACTGACTGACTTGTGAGAGGCAAGCTCTCCTCTTGCTAGAAGCCAAACACCAATCCCAGGTCTATTTTTACACAGGTTATTATATAGCTGCTGAAGGATGACTTCTGATTAACAGTGATGAGAAGATAATTGGGACCATCTGCCCCAGATGTGGTAAAAGGCTTCCCTAGCTGGCAGCACCTGATCCTCCTCACCACTCAGTCCAAAACAAACATACCTTTCATCACTACCTCAAGGCATTCACAGATCCATCTGTACTTTGGATGTGATGGTGTATCTTACTAAGTTGTGGCCTTGAGGCAAATAATTCTAGTGGTGTAGTTTCCAAGTGATATCTGCAGTCTTTCAGAGTTGTCATTGCCTTGGTAGGAACAGAAGCTAACATCCTGTATCTTCCATTACCCAAAAGAACTGACTGAAATGTTCTGACCTTGTTAAAATTACAGATGTGTCTCCTTGGAGATAGTGACTCAAACTTTCTAAGCTGTTCTTTCCATATTTTTTTTTCCTTTGTGGCTAATTGTTACTTAACTTCAACAAAGACAGGGATGTAATTTCAAAGATTTCCTGCTTTTAATCAAGAATGTTGCTTTCCTGTATTTAAAAAACAACACAACCACCCCCACCCCCACCCCCAAACCACTCTGAGTTTTGAAAAGTTAACCTCACACCTTTTTTAATGCTCTTTCTCTGTAAGGTCTTTGTCAGTGTCATAAACTGCCTTGTGTTTCCTGAACTTCATTTAAACAGAAGGTTGCTTTGGTTCACATGGATTGAGGCACAGTTTTGATCATACAGTAAGCTGTAGACCACCTGTGAAGAAAATAAAACATGATTTAAGGTAAAAGCATTTGTTACCATGCCAATCTTGTTTTCCTTCCATGTGAGTGGAAGGGTCACAGTTGCTTTAGAAATGTGTGGCTGAAAGAGACCACCTGAGTTGGAAAGTAATTCCTTGTTCTTCCAATCCTCCTCCTGCACTGCAGACTATGGACTAATAAAAAGTTTAGCCAAAGAGGTTTTGGAAAAGGCCTCAGTGGGAACAGACCACAAACCAGGCATTTTGCATTTTCATACTCTCCAAAGTGGTGACCAACAACACATTGACCTCATTCAGTTAGCTTTTGTTGGTAATGCCATCAGATACTCAGCTGATGGACTGTGTCTGGGTTCTCCCTTCTGCCCTCACCACTAAGAAAGCCCTTGCTTTGCTGGGCAGGCTCCCAGGTGGGATGCAAACCCTTGCTTGGGATAGACAGGGATAACGCAGACCTCTCATGTGTCTCAGGCTGACATCTGAGATGTTGCAAAAAAGCTGTTGCAAGCGAAGGAAATCAGCTCTTCCTTCTTTCTGTGATCTTTTCTGTGCTCTTGAATTCTCAGCCTCAGATGCTCTTTAAGCCATCTGATGAAGAAGGAAGAGAGGGGGTGTTTGACCATGGGGATTTTTTTCAGTGTCTGCTCAACAGTTTGTAAATGTTCTTTTTGAACAGCAGAGCTGAACCTGGAACAGTCCCTCAGTGTATGTTTAGTTTGGTGAAAGAATGAGCCTGGTTAGGTTTGGGTTTAATTTTCTTCTCCCTTCTTTCAGAGGAGTGTGAGGTCTTTCCACCTGCAGGAAAGGGAGTTTCCCACCTACAAGAGCTGGAAGTCTTGCTCCTCTCTCTGTTTCCTCCCTACCAGTGAGCTCCCTGCATGTGCAGTGTGTATTTCCTTGTGATCAGAGATGCACATTGTCACCAGCATGATTTTACCAGTTTGCCAAAACAGATGGGTTGTGTAGCAGGTTGGTCATCTTGGTTCACCTTGCAAAGAAACCTGGCCTCTGGGGAAATCCTTTTTTGTGGCATCTCTTATAAAAGAAGCTCTTCCTTTGAGGTACTTGTGGTATTTGCATGTGTGCGTCTCCTCAGAGCCTTGTAGGAATAGACCTTTAATTCTTCTCTTATTTTACCTACTTCTGTTAATTACTTTTTCTTTGTAAGTTTGGTTATTTTTGTTTTTTTGAGACCATATGCCAGGGAACCTAGGCAGCAATTTATGCTGTATCCCTGCTAAGATTCAGCTAGGCTGGACTCCTTTCTTGCTGGTTTGGCTGATTTCTCTCTATTCTGTATATCTCTTTGCCTTTTAACTTGTGAGGATCTCCTTCTACAAGTACATACTGGAGCTGGGGGTCTGGTCTACAAGGCTGCAGTGTGAGAACAAAGACCACTTCGGTATTTTCCTTGGGACTTTCATAAAATAAAATACATAAAACATCTCCATTAAAATGTCTGGATTGATGAAGGGAAGGGGGAAAAAAAGCGCCTTTTCCTCCAGCAGTGGCTTGATTAATGGATTTATTGTTTGGACAGATTTTCTCAGGAAGCCATATGGCTTGAGGAGAACAAAGAGGAAGTGGCTGATGTTGGGAATCTGATTTAATAGGGGTCCCTAAGGACAGAATGTGGCTCTTATCCTCACTGCTTCCCACTCAGTTTGCAGAGTGGTCTGGGAAGAGCTTTAGGGCTTCAGCAGAGCTGCAGATAATGCAGCTCTGTTGGAGTGGAAGTGTTGCTCCCTGTGCTGGGTCAGCAGCACAGCCAGTCCTTTCTCAGCTTCAGAATCCACTGGCTTTGGCTGCTGTGGGAAGTGTCCTGGAGTAATTAACAACCAACAGTAATTGAAATGTTTGCTACTCGTGTATTGGCAGTTGATCAGTTTGCAGTAGATTAAGGCAACTTTTGGTATCTCAGAGCTGAGCTTTCATAGTTTGGGGTGAGATGACTATTTCTCTCCTCTCTATCTCTCCCTCCCCCAGCAAAATTCAAGCATCTGTGCCTCTGGATTAACTAATTCACCATCTGTATCCTAAAACCAGATTTATTTTCCTAATCTAACATGTGTAAATGGGGATTGATAAGTAACTGGGGCTCAAGCACTGGTGGTTTAACCTGATGGGGTGGGTTAGATAAGCGTTGTGCATTTTCTATGGCTGTTTGACCCTAATGAGGATTATGTGGTGAATAAACCTGAGTAGAGAACTTAAAGAAATGTTCTATAATGGAACTGCAATCAAATACATTAAGGAGCTTTATCAAGCATATCTTCCTTTTGTTAAATTACAGCTTCTCAGCTGAGAGGCATAAACTCACCAGAAACTATTCTGTTCATTTCAGAGCTAAAGTAAAAGGCTCATGTGAACTGTTTGTATATGTTAGTGGGTCCAGAGTGGAAAGCACAAAACATCACAAAAATGTATTCTGACAACTCAGGAATTCATTAATATTGGTTTGTGAGTGAAAACTGCATATCCAGTCAGTCGTGGTGAAAATGATTTGATATGTGCCTGAGATTTTAGGAGCTCCTAAATGTCCCATTGTGAAGTTTTGGGCTGTGGTGAGAGAAGCAATTATTCCTATAGGGCTTTGGTGCATCATGTGCATGGTCCAGTATTTTACAGACATGCCTTATATCTGGATCTTTAAGAGGTTTTTGTTGTTTTCTGAACTCTTATGACATTTCTGTGCTGGAGTTGGGACTTCTTAGATCTTTCCATGTGACAGATACTAGGAGACAGGCATTTTGTCTGGACAAAATTCAGTGTCTGACAACAGTGGCAGACGAGATGCTGAAATACCAGTGGGAAGTTTTTCTGATTTAGATCTATTCTTCCACGCTGCACTCTATAAAGTGCCCGTGTAGAGTTACACATAAAAGATACGTTCCTTTAAAATATTATTCAGAAAATCTTTGGTCAGGAAGGTTTAAAAATAACCACTTCTCACATGTTCTCCTTGGCTGTGCCACAGCATTAGGCAATGTCTGTCCGTCTGTCACAATGATGCTGCTAAACATTGTTGTAGTAAGCATCCCTCCCAAGCTGATTATTAGTCTTAATCAGCAGTTTGGGGTTTGTTACCTTTTGCCCAGTTTGTTTGGCTATTTATGCATGCATTGCTCGTGATTCACTGCTGCAGGCAGTCAGGGTGTGCAGCTCGAGAGCACTTGGAGGGTTCTACATCTGGAACAGCTCCAGTTTGAGGATTATTTTCCTTAAAAAGAAAATTGGGAAAGCAGATTATTTCACAATCTCCTATATTTACAATTGAGCAGTGCTAGATGCTCGTGACTACCTAATACAGTGCTTAGGATTTGTTTGGGGTTTTTTTCCTAATGTTCTGGGAAGCTGTTGAAACGTTGTTTACCACACTTAGTTATTTATAGCAGGAACATGTCACACCAGGTATAAGAAGCAGCAAATTAAGAGCAGCATTCTGCATTTCTTTTGAACTAACTTTTCAAAAATGAAATGCAGCTTGTGTGTTAGAGATCCATAGATGCCAGGTGAACAGTGTGTTTTTCCAAAGCATTAAAGGAAGGAGGGGGAATAGGATTTCATTCTCACGAAGGCTGTTTTACTAATGTGTAACAATATTTCTATTTTTTCCTTCTAGCAACTGCCCTTGTCAGCAGAGTTGACACCAATGCCTGGAGTAGCAGACTGTGCATAAGCAGAGATCTCTGTCTTCATTTGCAGGTAAGAAGTTAGCACCAAAACCCTCCAAGTAGGAGCTTCACATGATGCTGGGCAGCAGATCTTCATTTCGGGGAGAATTTCTTTGCTGAAGGGGTTGCCAAGCATTGAAATGGGCTGCCCAGGGAGCTGATGGAGTCCCCATCCCTGGAGGTGGTCAAGAAACATCTGGTATTTGTGCTCTGGTTTGGGTGATGAGGTGGTGTTCAGGCAAAGATTGGACTTGGTGATATTGGAGGTATTTTCCAAGCTTCATGGTTTGGTGATTCTCTGTAAGGAGTTGTCCTCAGCTCAGCCACTCACACTTTGCCAAAAATCAAAAAAAAACTGTCAGGAAAAGTGAACAACAGCAGGTGATGTTTTTCCTGACAAAGTGATGAATTTTTGATATAGTAGAAATTTAGTTTTGCACTGGTTTGGTTTTCTGAGTCCCTTGTTTGATGATGCAGATGAAGTTGGTGAAACAAGTGAGAAAAACTCAAAATGCAGCTTCTTCTCTGGTTTGTCACCATTTACAGCCCTTGTTTGAAGCTGATTTGTCTCATGCACATTCCAGCTTTACAGTGGAAGACTTCAGTACCAGTCACAGCACCTCTTTCATTTCTATGTATAGATTGCCATCCTACCACTCCTTCTATTGCAAATACAGGATTTGTAGCAGTATTCTGTCAATAACTGAAGCAGCTGAGGGACCATGAGAGCTAAATAAATTGAAATGCTTTGTTCATTTGCCACAATGAGCTTGTCTCAAGTTGAAGTTCTCTGTATCAGAGGTGCAGACAAAGATAAAGGTACAACAGCTTTATCTCACTGCAGGAAAAGCTGAAGCAAGGCAGCATTGGATGGATACTTTAATTATCCTTAATACAGTGTGGAACTAGCAGAAATACCAATGCACATATATAAAATGCACCCTGTAGGGTGAAGGGGAGCTTTGCTGAAGGGCAGCATGTGTGTGTGGATGATATATCTGTACATACAGCATCCAAAATGCTGTATTGACTTGAGTCTGGCTTCAGACATGTCTCAAGTTGCCTCATATTTGAGAGGTGGTTTTGGTTATTCATTAAAGCACTTTCAGTCCCACATTCTAGGCACCTTATGTGTCTCTTAAATACACATCAGTGGATTGTTTCTAAGGCAAACATTTCCAGAGCATTAATTGCTGCCTTCAACCAACAGCATGTTCTTGCTGCAGGGTGTGATGGTTGGTGGGGTGGGGTGGTACCAGCAGTGGGGACAGTCCTGCTGGCTAGAGCAGCACACAGAATTTATACACACACTGCTCTCTTATTTTTCCCAGGTGACATTTAGCCAGAGCACACACACATATGTATGTTAACCTGGAACTCCAGGAAACTTGGAATGGGGTGGTGTTGAGCCAGGTTTTCTTCTGCCAAGTTAAAATATGTAAGAATTTGTTGGCGACTCTATTTTGAATAAATTCCTTTCAGTGGAGCAAGTTTGTGGCCAGCTGCCAGGTGACTGCAGTGTCACTCCTTTATTTGTCACTTCGAAACAAGTCATGTGAGTTACTGTCTCTGAATGATGTTATTGTATGAGAGCAGAAGGTATTTGCCTGCTGGAAGTTCATCAGGATGGTGCCTGTCCATCCTCTCATGGGGAGAGTTACTTACTTATCTTCGTGTGTTGTGAACAAACCAATTTGATTTTTTGCCTTAAGCATCACTAATGTAATTTGTTGTTGTTGTGTGACTTTATTTTGCTGTCTGTTTTGGAGCACAAGGCAGGGTCAGTTTGTAGCATGTGTTTTATGAATGCATTTTTTTCCCTAGCTGAAATCATAGAGTAATAATAGATTTATGGACTTCAAAAATCAATCCACTTTTATTCAGTGTTAATCAATAAGATCTGTTGCTTTTCTTCATTATTTTATTTATTTTCTCTGGCAGCACAAGTGGACATCAAATCACAGGAGTAACTTTGGGAAACATTTTTCTTTCAGTACTTAAACTTTAAATATGAAAAGTGGACAAAAATAGACATAACTTTTTCTTTGAAGTTCAGAGTAGGTCTAATGACTCTCTAAATTGAATTAACTCATACCAAGTCTTAAATACAGTTGACACAAAGGTTGTTTTGAGAGCCACTTCAGAAGCTTTCACTGGCAGAATGCTACTTCATGGCTTTTTGCATAGTGATACTGCATTTTCTGACACGTTTGATGAGCAACAAAACTAGACTTTGTTGGCGTGTGAGCGCTGAGACTTGATCTGTGTCCTTCAGCTGTTTTGTGACCTGTGTTTGTGGTGATGTAGATGTCTTTGACCTACCTGAGCTGGGCAGATGCTTCTGCTGCTGGCTGGACTAAAAATCCTGAGTGTTCCCTTCCATGGAAGCAGAGTGAATTCCTTTTTCATCTGAGCACCCCAGGTCATGAATCAGAAAATACTCCATTCCTTCATCTCATGATTTTTTTTTCCTCTTCACCTTTGGTTAGTATCCACTGGGAGCCATTAACAGGTGGGAGAAGTTCCTGGGTGCTCTGAGAGGATCTCTGGCTCAGAGAGTTCTCCTCTGCAGTGCCAGTGAGCTCTGATTGAGCTGGGCAGTGACCTCCAGGGGAAAGTTCTCCTTGCTTGCCCTGCCTGCCTCAGCTGGTGTGGCTGCACACCTTTCTCCTGCTGCCTGTGCATGTAGCCTCTGCAGGGAAAAGCCAGATTCCTTGGACTGTGGGATTGCTGGGATCCTTGGGGTTTGCTGCATTCTTTGCATTGCAAGAGATACTTTTCATCTCTTCCTCTCCTCCCCACTCTGCACAAAGTGCCTCTTGTTTCCCTGCTGTGTTGCACTTGTTCAGACTGGTGGGACAGCAGAACTGAAATTGAAGATACCATGGCATGTGCATCCATTGCTTTCCTTTGCCTCACTTGGTAATATTTTTATTACGTGTAGTTTCTTGCTTTCTCATTTAAGGTTTCTTTTCCTTCACTTTATTGTCCTGTGTAAATCTGTCCTTACATAAAACTTGGGTCTTATATCCACATCTAAATAGTTTCTTTGCATTTGGAGCAGCAGTGTTTGAAATGCATTTCAAGTTGAATGCTTTGAATGTGTTTCTGAGGAAATAAACTGGTCTGACGGTTTAAAAAAAAAAATTAAGATTCTGTCAGTGGTTTTTCAGAGTTGGGATTCATCTTGTGCTTGCCAGCTGAGGGCAAGCTGAAAATGGAATGTAAGTGGAGACAGGATGTCTGGAAAGGACAGCAGTATTGATAATAAATGGCAGGGAGGGTGGTGTGTGGAAATGCCACTTACATGAAGAGACAGGAGTCCCTGCTTTTTCTGCTTCAGAAATACTTGATTTTTGAAATGTGAGTTGCTGCATCCAAGCCCTGGGTGTTGCAGGCAAACCATTTCATCTTTTTTTTTTTTTTTCATTAATTTATCGAGCTTTGGCAAGGTTTGCATCCTCTTACTTGCTGGGTTGTCACTTTCTGTAGAGCACTGAATAAAATGGGATCGTGCAATTCCTGTGGACTCTAAAGTTAAAATTACTTCATTCAGTTTTTATTAATTTATCAATCACTAGGGAAATCTACAGTATTCTAATCTTCATGGCAGCAAAATGTGGAAGACCTCACCTCATGGATGTTTAATGATTCACTGTCATTAAACATTTGAGAGGAAAAATGTGCCTGTTACCCAACTCAGAATTTTTCCCACTTTACTTACTGCTGTGTAAACATCAAAATGTAGTTTTCCCAGTCTGCAACTGCAAAGATAGTATTGTTTTTTGCACTAATTGCAATGCACATTAGTCATTTCTCTCTCTGGCAGGAAAGAAACTCTGCTTTTTGGAGGCATGTCATTCTGATACAATCTCTCCTCTTTGTTCCATGCAGGTTTGGCAGTTCTGCAGACTGCTTCCTACAAAGGATCATTGCACAATGCTTAAAAAATGAGAATTTCTGGGCTTGAAAGAAATAGAAGTTTACCTTTTGAATTGTAGTTGTTAAGGAAATGTGCTTTAGTATTTGATATCTTGGAGTGAGGAAGGAAAAATAGCAGCTAAATGAAGTCAAATTTAAATGCATCTTGTTTGTCAAATTGCAGAAATCTTATTCACAAATACCTGCAGTTAATATTCAGGTCATTCATCACTAAATAGGAAGAGAAATGTGAATGCCTGTCTTACCTCACTCTGTAAGCCTAGCTTTGTAGTTCTATACATTTTATAAGTTTACCACACACCCCTCCTTTTTTTTCCTTCATTTTTTTCTTTATCCCCAGTCTTCCTCATCAGTTTGGATTATTAGGAAGGAAGGGAAGCAAAGTGTTAGACTGCCAGCACTCACTGCATTGTATTTTTGCTGTAATAGATCAGTGGTGAGCACATCTCTAAACGAGGTCCAAGCCTCTCCCTTGCCAGAGGGCATTTGAATTAGCATTTCTACCACAACCAGACTGCAGGATTTCCTCAGCCAAATCTCCTTGTTGGGCACATTGAGCCAGTTTGCTGCTCTCCCTCTTGAAGGCCATACCTCTGGAAGGTTCATGGAGTTCAGGGAACACTTCAGCTGTGCCTATGAGATGGGAGATTGTCTGGAATGGATTTCCTCAAAACCCTGCGGCCTGGATTGGCACAATGTCTTAGGCCATGGGAGATCTTCATTTAATGCTTTTGGGGGAAAGTTCTCTTAAACCAGCAAGGAACTGGTCTTTGCATTTCTGCACTTGGGGTGTTTCACTGAGCAAAACTGTGTAGCTTTAGTGCAAGTTCTCAGTGTGAACCCAGAACAGAGTTTAGGGGTTTATAGCTTCATTTCCCAGGGTGCAGCCCTGTGCCATGTGCTCTGGGATGGTCCTGCATGGGCAGGGAGGTGGCACCAGTGACTCACTGTGCTCCTTCCAGCCTGACCATCCTGCCAGTCTGCTCTGAGCTGGGAAAAGGTTGTTTTTTAAAAGAGGTTTGTAGTCAGATCCTGTCTCTCCAGAGGCATTGCATGCTTAACTTTCCTGGGAATCTACCAGTGTGCATGAAGCTGAAGTGTTTGTTTGAGCCTCTTTAGGCTCAGGGCTCTTTTTGGTGGTTATGAATGGAAAATATGAGTTTATGAACCACAATAGATTATACTATAAAGACTGGCACAGTGTCTTCTCTTGACATGTCCAAGACCCTGACTTGCAAAGTACAGACTCCAGCACTGTTACACTGATTTAGTATCATAAAATGTATTGCCAGTAATCTGCTGTTCTTAGTTGAAACAGAAATCTCTTATTCTGGAGCATGCTTGGGCAATGGATGCTTAATTTTGTTGGCAACCTTTATCATATAAAAGGTACAAACTGATTACCTAAAACAAAGCTGCCATGTGTATGCCTACTTTTCCCCATGTTGGAAAAAGCTATTAGATTTTATTTAGATGTTTTTAGAAGCCTGTCTATCCAGACAAGAAGATGGATAATTAATTACTCTGCTCTTTTCAATAAATGGGAGAGGAGTGACTGTATGGTGATGGTAATTTGTGGATAGTTTTAGGATTTTTTTGTCAGGAATTACTGCTTTTCTAAATGTTTTTAACTTTGTTTAGAGGGGCTCAGAGAAGGTCAAAGAGCTGTAATGCTACTTGAAGGGAAAATGCTGAGGGCCCTTTCTGTAACACAAACAGCTTATTTTGGTGTCTCTGGTCAAATTATTGTGTCAATATTAGAAGACTTGCACCTGAAGTAGGTGTACGTAGTCAGAAAGCTGAAAATTGTTCTGCTGATGGTTCTGTAAGGGTGAAGCTTATTTACCACTTTAAAGTATTTCCAAGTATAATCTTAAATAAGGAGAAGCTCAAATGGGAGAACCTTGCTAGACTTCTGAACATAGAAATGAAAGCTTTGTTCAAGAAACTTCATGTAGCCTAAGTACTTAATGTACTTAATGTACCCCATCCATACTTAATGTACCCATGGGTTTGGTGGGCAGCACATGTGGAAGAGAAAAATCAGCCCCTGATTTTGTGTGTGCATGGACAGTGCAAGCTGGAGGCACAAATAACTGTATGTGGGAGTACATGCTCTGAAACTAAAATGTGACAAAATATGCTGCTTTTTGCAAATTTTCTGGGTGTATTTACATGGTCTGTGTGTGTATTAACATGGTTATTTCAGCACAAGAAGCATTTTTGCCAAACACAGTGTTATCAGAGGTTTTCAGAAGGGTTTGTGTAATTTACTGATTGTGAAACACAACACAGTGTGGGAGCTGTTGTCAGATAAAGCCATAAATCTTTGCCTGCTGTTCAGAACATGCAACAATTCCCTTTCCCTTGCACGTACTTTTATCACCTTTTTCACATCATCACAAGGTATTGGCTGGAACGGTCCTTCTGAGGTCAAGGACTCCAATATTCTGCTTCAACACATCACAAACATGGGATGAAATCAGCTGGGAAGTTGGTCTGACCATGTCTTGAAAACCTACAGGGCTGGAGGTTTGCACAGCCAGCTTGGCTCCCACTATTCCAGGGCTGCCCTGCCCTCCCAGAAAGGAAGTTTTTCCAAATAGCCCAAAATCCATGTTAGCCATGGTCTTCAGAGCTCTTTGGAATGTTCTTTTCTCCAGCTCTAGGGTGCCAGGGTTCCAGGGGAGTTAATATTTTCCAACTTCCAAACAAAATGTCTTAAGACACTTCTCCCACTAACAAAAAAATTACAAGAAGTAGTATTGTTAATGTAGCTTCTAATAAATACGTATAATGAAACCTTTTTTGTGAGATTTAACATATTAAAGGCTAAGATTTAAGACTATTTCGCATCTTGGTATTGAAATGTACCTCAGAATTTGGTGGGGAAAAGACATGGTCCTTCTTTCTTGTTTATTTTGTCTGGCAAACTAACCTTGTAGAAAAAACACCATGGTTCCATTAGAAGAAAACAAAGGAAAAGGACATCAGCAGTATTGTGTAGTTGATGGTTTCTAGTTCAGTCTCTTCAATGCACCCTTAAAGAGTTTCTTTAGAGAATTAAGGTTTTGGGGTTTGTTAATTTTGGGGGGGTTCAATTGGGTGGGGAGTGAATCTTTGCTATCTTCATAGCTAAAGATCCTCATGTTTTCTTCACTGAAGCATAGCTGTACAAAATAAAAACCTGAAATGTGAATTAAGGGTATCCCTAGAAAAATAACTTGTAAGTAGCAGCATTTTCCATCTCGCAGCTCGTGTGGTCTGAGAGAAAAGAAAATATAGATTTTCTGCAAGTAACATATTAAACTTTCCATTTTCAATTCCAAGTGGGGATATAAATCTTGCCCTACATGTATCTGATGCAAAAGCTATGGCTGAGCTGAAAAAAGAACTTTATCTAGAAAATACAGGTAGTAGTGCAGGTGGAAGCTCAAATGCCTTTACCTCCCTGGGAGATGTGTCAAAAGTACCTGCAGAAATACTTAAATCACAAACTCCTCTTTGGTGTCTCAGTGCCAGTAATGTGATACAGAAGTGCTTTACAGGTAAAGAGAAACAAAAGTTTTAAAAGAACATGGAAAGGGACATGTATGTCATAGGCTGTCACAAGTGGCTTAGATTCTTTCTAGTGTGACATGTGAAATCTGCTGTGTTAGTCAGAGATTCTGAATGGAATCCATCACTTTTTTTTCCAATTTTTTTTACTATCAGATGTGAGATATGCCCAGCAATGGTAAAACATGCTCTTGAGCTGCAGCAGACCCTTTTCCAGGGTTATAAAATGAGTATAAACACATGGGTGTGCATTGTAATGGGACAGTCTTTTCCTACTTATGCCAGCAAGGCTTTACAGACTGAAGTTTGCACCGAAATTGAGGAACAATGAGATAAAGCTCTTACTGGTCACGTGGATATGCTATCCACACTCTTGAAAGCTTGCAGGAATGTATAAGATGATGGGGGTGATTTGGTAGTGTTTTCTTCCCAAAGACTGTTCTGAAAGTGTCACCTGAAAGTTCTGTGCAGCTCTCATAAGCTCTAGTCTGAGAAAAATTTCTTCATGCTGGACTATTTCAAAAGTTTTAGGGGGAAATCTTTGAGCAGGGTAGAAATAACATTGTTCTCTGGTGGACTCCTCCATTTGGGAAGATGAGTCCTTTTTTTACCATTGTGTTTGGGCCAAGACAACATCCTTGGCACTTCTGAGAGAGACAACTTCAAGGTTAAAACTAACCAGAGATTAGATAACTAGGGTTTGGCTTCAAGGTGCAATCCTGTTCCATAAAATACTTGAAGGGCAACCTGACCTCTGCAAGAATGTTAAAAGAAAAAAAGACAAAAAAGCTGGAGCCTGAACATTATCCAGCAATTATATTGTACTGCATTCTGCATTTCTTCTCATTGTGCAACATCACAGTTAGCAGAAGTAAGAAATCCTACTAGTTCTCTGTTAGCATAAAAGGATGGAATGTTCAGCTGTTCCCACTGCTCCCTGGATGTGAAATTGGAACTTAGCAACACTTTGTGGTGCTGGTGCATTTGAACAGTCTGACTTGATCCACAACTTACAGTTTGTTACACATAAGCTAAACCCAGACAGTTTACTAACTTTCCAGTTCCTACTGACCTGCCCCTATATGCTGACAGGCAATAAGAATCAGACAAATTTGTGATGGAGAGAAGTTCTGAGATTGGGCAAGATGATCCAGCACTTGTCCAGAGTATGTCCTAACGTGAAGCTGATACACTGTGCTGCTTTGGGGTGCCTTCTTCAGCTTTACTGTCCCTGTGGTGTATTAAAATACTGAAAAACTAAAAGGTTCTCAGTGAATTGTATGTTCAGTTTATTGTTTAGTGTGAATGCTTTTTTTTTCCTCCCTTGAGAAATGCTAAATGATCAACATTTTTTCCCATAGAAGTTTACCTTTTCTTGTTTTCCTGTATTGAATAACTGATGCAGGGATGTGCATCTGGTCCTGGGTTGGGTCCCTGTTGGCCTTTTGGCCTGTTTGAGAGAGAGCTTTTGTGTTTCACCCTCTGAAAGTTCATCTGACATGCACCCAGTGCCGCAGTGCAGACCCTGGCACACACTTCTCTCCCTGTGCTTTGGGAAACCTACAGCATGAGCTTCCTGCATTCCCATGTCTGCTGCCAGGGCTTTGTAAGCATTTCTGTGAAAGGATTTTAGTTTAATCCCAAGTCTGTAAGCAGTATTAAGAACTGAAAATTGTTCCATACCATAAGAATGCCTTTAATTACCAGATTTGTAGAGCTAAAATCCCTCTTGCTTTTTCCACAGTCTGATGTACTTTGGGGGTGTTTCTGGCTTCATCACAAGAGGAATGACACCATCATCTATGAGAATGCTTATCTGAAAGTAAAAGATGAGGTTTGAGGCTCTTGAAAAAAAGAAGAGTCTAGAACCCTGCTCTCCCACTTCAGGGGTAAATGCTCTGAGCTCCTACATCCAGTCTCCTCCTTGTCCCTGGGTCTAATATTCAAATCTGGAAGAAAAATTGGGATTATAAGATTGCTGGGAAGGACTTTGAGCTGTGAACATTCCCCCTCTTCACCCAGCCTGGCTGAAGAGCCTGAACACACGAGACATGCACTTGCAGGTGCCTCTGTCTCTGGGGCTGTGTCCCCAAATATCTACCTCTGGCTGCCCTGGGTAGGGAGCTCTGGCACTGCAGGTTCTGTGGCAGCCCAGGAAGAGTGGCCAAGGTCCAGCATGCCTGGGAGAAAGTCCTGCTCTAGGTCTGCCTGTACCAGAGACTGTAACTCCACAGAGTTGTTTCAAGGAAATGTCATTCACTGCTGTCTCCAATACTGCTTTCTAAAGCTTTCCTGTCCGTTCTGCATGCTGAATTCTCAGCTGGTATTTGGTTTCAGACCTGAATCCATGCTGCTCACATACCTGTTCTGACACTGTTACTCTAAACAATCTTCTTCAAAGTGCTCCTGCAGCAATAGAATATGTGTGTTCTGATGTGCAGGTAGGGATTCCTACATACCCCCAATTGGTTTTGCATTTCTGCAGATGTAATGTTTGAGGGGTGGAAGAAAGCATTAGACCTTGGATAGGGCTAGTATCTGATCTGAAGGTTTTCTTAGCATGTTTGTCCCTGAAAGTATGTTTTGACAGAGTGCAGCAGTTCCTGTGAAGCTGGTCCTGGATTACAATATTGTTTGTTTAGGACTCAGAAGCCTCGGCTTAGATTGCTGCTTGTCAGCACAGTGCAGGATATTCCACACGGTGTTTGCACATGGAAACACTGTGACCCCAGCTCCAGCAGTGGAATTCAGATAAAGTCATACTGTTTTCAGCTTTTTTTATCCTCATTTCTCCATGAAAAGGTAATACTTTATGCTGTAGTTGAATCTGCCTCAACTTAGTGAAAGAAAATATTTCAGAAATAGCCCGGAGGTGTTATATTCTGCACCAGAATACACCAGGTATTAAAGCACTACTGAAGCAAGAAAGTATATTGCTAAGGTTGAAAGCTCTCGGGTTTGGTGAGCTCAGCCTAAATGTTTCAGCTTCCTTATCTCCAGGATCCCAGTGAGCTTTTGTAAGTGGAAGAACTGCAAATAGTTGAACAAGCAGGGCTTCAGCTCCCAAGTTGTTTTTAATTAAAGGCTCTCCCTTCTGCAAACTACTCCCACATGGAGGGCTGGAAACTCCCAACTCCAGAATTTTTCTTTATTCCCCAGGGAGGACAATGGAGTTGACCACCTACAAAGAGTGCAGATATTGCAGTGAACACAAACTGCTTCCTCTCCAGGCAGAGGTTAGCTGGGAAGGAAATTAAAAGAGCTGGAGGTTTTGGTTGTGCTTTTCTTCTCGCAATCCATGTACAACATGATTTCATTTGACAGAGAAATCCAAACCACTGCTATCTAGCCTTGAGTGTTCTGGTTGCACTCTCAGAGATTCTCAGGCAATGAGAGTAGCTGCTCCAGGTGAAATTTTAGGCTGGTCAGTGTGTATACCATTGTACTCAAATTCAGGTCATGGTGAAAATGCATTAAAAGTGACCTTTCTGTGATCTGATCAGGGAACCAGATTTCTTTAATTTAAAGCAGGTTTAATAATTTCTGTTTTTTTCCAAAATGTTGCTGAAGCATATTGCTTCTAAAAGCAAAGAGAGGGAACCAGTCAAACCTTTGTGACTGGAACATTGTGATGAGCTTGTTCTTATCAATATCACTGAGTAGCTGTCATGGTTCATTAGGATTCCTCAAATTTATAGGCAACACACTCTGTAAATTAAGCTTTATTTATCTAGCACATAACCATTGTGGTGTAACCATCCTAACATATTTCCTTTATAGTGAATAATGGACTCCAGCATCAAGTTAATCTTAACAACTGTGTGAGTTTGCTGTACATCTATCAAGATGTAGGATATGTTTTCAAATATTATCTCACCTTGTTCTGCTGCTGTGGAGGTTGCTCAGCTCTGTCCATGCCAATGGCTCTGTTGTTGGCACAGCAGAAGAAAGGGAGAAGATCATGAAGGCTTAAATAAATGTTGATTCAAAGCCTTTCTCTCTGCCTGCTGGACTGTGGTACAGTGCAGTCTTTTCGTGAAGAAGGGTGATAACACTGGAAGCTCTTTCTATGACAGAGGAGAAAAGAAAGGAGGGGGGGGTTCTTTAGGTGACCAAATTGCCAGGGGTTCCTTGACATTTGCTGATCTAAAATAATGAACATAAACATTGTTTGTCCCTCAATGAAAACCTGAACCCAAAAAAAAAAAAGAAAAAAAGACATGCAGAAGAAGGAGATCTTTAGGAAATGAGATGAAAATTTAGATTCACTGGGGTATATCTGGCTTGGGCCACTTCATTTGAGGTGTTTGGTATTGGAGTTGCTATTGGAGTTGCAGAGCCAGGGGGACTCAACACTTTGTGGAAATTAAAGCCCAGTGACATATCACACACAGGAACATGTGCTACATAAGCAGTATTAAATTAGCTGCTGCTGGAGCTGTAGCCTTTTTGGTCACCTCTGCAGTAATGTAGATGTCCCAAGGACTTGCAGGGTTCTGGGATTTTTTTCCTTTCTTTCTAGCCTGGCCTGCATTAGATGCATAGAATGTAAAACTCTATTGCACTCTGTGCTAAAGGTGTGTAAGCTGCAGATTGCTGAACTCTTCCCCTCAATTGCTGCTATCTAATACCTTCTTTCTTTTGGTTTCTTTGGTCTAATGGTTTCTTTCTTTTTGATAAAGACACATACAAGCATACAGGCAATTTGAACATGGGTGTCTAATGTGGCTTTTCAGTTTTCCCATTAGAAAAATAAACAAACCTTTACTTCTCTTTTCTGATATAAGTACTCATGTAATTGGATTTTAATTTAAATGTCATGTTTTGGATGTCTGGACTCCTTAATGCTTTATATTTTGGACAATTTTAGATGTTAATTTGCTTACTAGCTTATGATTAGCACAAACTTTCTGTGGGCACTGCCCCTTGAGTTCTTTCCAGGATTTAGATTGCTTGCTAGGTAATTGTGCTTAATAATCCATCCTGGCCTCCTGATGGTACCTGGTATTGTATACTTCCATAGCTGTATATCAATAAAGATTAGAAATCCCAGCAACCACTTTTTATTGAAAAGAAAACTGACCAGGCTCTTTCAGTTAAGCTCCCTCACACAGTTCTAAATCCTTAACCCTATTAACTCATTCACTGCTGCCAGTGGCTCTCCAGACTGCACAGCCTCTGTTTCTGTGGAGAAGAGGAATCCATAGAAACAGAATCCACAGATACTGGTTTGTTTGTTTGTTTGTTTGTTTGTTTTTAAGTAAGGAAGACCAGGGGAAAGTAAAAATGTCCTAATCGGATCTCTTGGTTTTGGTTTGGTTTTTTTTTTTTTTCTTCTTCAAAAGAGAAAGGCAAGCTGGACTTTGTCCTTCATAAGCAGTATGATGATAACCCAGAGAGTTCACCTCAGCAGTTCATACAGCAGTGCTGAATGTGCTGTTGTGTTTAACTTGGGTTCTATGTCAGGAAGGCTTCAGGAAGAATTTCTTTGTGGAAAGGGTGGGCAGGCATTGGAATGGGCTGCCCAGGGAGGTGGTGGAGTCACCACCCCTGGAGGTGTTGAAGGAAAGATTGGACATGGCACTCAGTGCTCTGGGCTGGTTGGCAAGGTGCTGATCAAAGGTTGGACTCGATGATCCTGGAGATCTTTGCCAACACTGATGGTTCTGTGCTCTTCAGTACCATGTCTGACATCCCAGGCATCTCATAAGTTCAGAACAAATGGTGAAGATCCACCTTGATAGGAGGAATGATAATGAAATTCCTTCTGGAGCGACAAGTGTACTTCCAGAAGGCTTGATTACATTGCCCATCCTCTGATGCTTTGCAGGAGCTCTTTGAAGCAGAACTGTGCTTGTCTTGGCCTCCCTGAAAGGCAACAGAACCCCCAGAGAGAAGGTGTACCTGCCCAAGGTGTGTAGGGCACGTGGAGAGGGGTAGAGTAAGCTCAATCTGCACAAAAAGCAGCAGGATCATACCTGTGGATCCACTGTGCTTTGGTAGATGCTCTGCAGAAATGGGTTAAGGGACAATGTGGAGGAGGATAGAGAACTTCAACCAGTAACTTGGTGGAGTTGCTCTTCCATGTGCCTGTCTGAGGTGACACTAGTGAGGGAGCCATAAGGTGTTGGAGTTGACTGGGAAAAATATGTGAGAAGTAAATAAGAAGGGTGTGGAAGGACTTCCTGAGTGAAAATAAGTAGATCAAGTGAAGAAAGGGGAGGGCTGCTTCACACTGCCTGCATTTGGCAAGTCTGGTGACTCCTGAAATGTGTCCTGGCATCATTGTTCTGGTTGCTGAGGGTGCAGGGAGGAGGAGAATGTAGCCCTGAGGGGCTGAGATGAAAGCCTGTGGCTACGTGGCCAGCAGTGAAAGGCTGCATGTATCTCAGAAAGCACAAAATGGAGACATTCTCTGAAAATACAGAGGGAAATCAGTAAGTGGGAAGTCATGCCAGTTTAAAAATGGATAAGAAGGTAGGAGCAGGAAAATGAAAACTTTTTTTTCCCCCTTGCCATACTTGAATTTAACCTAACATCCATTTTCCATTGGCATTGCTGACTGTGACTTCTGTTAATTGCTGTCAGTTTTCTGGCAGAGAACCATGCTTTTCCTGAAGAGCTCTTTGCTGGGTCCTTCTGTGAATGCAATACACGATCTTTTTAAGACTTCCAAGGGGAAGTGTACTTATTATGATGTTCATCTCCACACTTCTTGCTCATCCCAGTGAGTTGTGGAGTTTAGGCGACTTTTAGCCAAACTTAAGAGAGAATTATTGGTCTAGAAAGTGTGGAGTTGGTAACATTTTCCTTAAGATTATCAGCTGAATAGAGAACCTGAGCTTCCTCACCTCCTGAAGTGGAGTTTGGTTCCACATCCATTTTGTGCAGTGTGGCCAAAGTGGTGCAGCCTAACCTTGGAGCTGCCTGTAGCACAGCCACAGTGCTGAAAGCAGGGCTAGGGCAATTCAGACTGAAAGAGGGGGAAATCAGGTAGATAGCAGGAAGATATACTTCCCTGTGAGGGTGCTGAGGCCCTCAGAGAAGCTGTGGCTGCCCCTGGATCCCTGGAGGTGTCCAAGGCCAGGCTGGATGTGGCTCTGAGCAACCTGGGATAGTGGAAGGTGTCCCTGTGCATGGCAGGGAGTGGAACAAGATGGTCTTGAAGGTCCCTTCCAACCCAGCCCATTCCATGATTCCATGAATTAAGTAATGCACTTAGAGTATTTTAGCCCATAAACTATTGCTGTGTGTTATGATTACCTCAGATTTTGCTCTAATAAAATTAGCCAAGCTCACAATTGTCAAGAGAGGGGAAATACTTAAGTGATCCAGCTGAGTCCTATAAATAGATAATAGAAGAAATAAAGAAGTTCTTTTGTGCCTGGGGAAATATGGAAGTAAGCACAGCCAAGTGTAAATTTTAGAAAGGGATGGGTTCCCCCCACTCATTTATCTTGCTTAACTGGTTCAAGACTCCTTGGAGTAGTAAGTTCTGTTCTGTCTTGCAGACTTTTCTAGGTTGCCAGGAGAGCAACTTGAAATTTCTTAGGTAATGTGTGATGAATAATGTAGCTGCTCACTGAGTAAAGCTTTGAGGTTATAATTTTTTGGAACAGTTATGTTAAATAAGTTATGTTAAATAAGTTGAAAGTGCCTCCCCTTGTTTCTGTTTCAGAAATTGCATTTCATTATAGTGAGATTTCGGCAGTCCTGTCATACCATGGTTCTAAACCATGTGCCTAACTGACTTTTAAAACTTCTGTCAATTCAAATGTAAATAGTTTTCAATTGCAAGATATGTTTTATTTCCTGCATCCTTCAGTGCAGACTTGGAAGTGGAGGAATGTGCTCATTTGTTTTCAAGGTTCATCACAACACAGAGGAAGAAGGTGCTGTGTTTTGGTCCATATCTTGAAATGTGGGAAATAGAAGTTTTCTGTATTTTTTTTCCTGAAATTTGCCCCCAGCTCACGTTTTGGGTGCAGGGAGCACCTCTGACAGCTGAGAGTCAGGGTAGCTGCAGTCAAATAACTAAGCCCAGCAACTGCTGCACGTGGGCTTGTCTGAAATGCAAGGAATAGATTCAGCCCTACAAGAACAAGAGTTAATGCAGCTCTTGCCAAAACGGAGCAGATGAGCTCATTGCCTCGTTAGGGTAAATATTGGCAATTACACACCAATGTCTTCAGCCCCTCAGCTGGGTGTGAGTGTTTGTGGACAAGCCGTGATGGGAGAGGGGAAAAGTTGAACGGGTGGAGCTGTGTCTTGCTTGGAACCAGTTTGGAGAGTGACCTGTTTTGTCTCCTTTGAAGCCAGGGCATCTCGAGGTCTAAGGCAACTTTGAAGTAAGGTGTGTCTGTTGTAGCTTTCGTATAAATATTTCCCCTGCAATGAACCAGCTTATTTCTCTGCTCTTTGTTTTCTTTCACTCCCACACACTATTTAGACCATATTAGAGATGTATAGATGTGACTTCCACCTAATGCTGCTGTTTATTAATAAAGTGGTGTGTAATAAAGCTGTTTTCTCAAATGCACTATATATTTGCTACTAATGAGGAACAAATACTTACACAGCTTTGGAAGACATTAGAGTGCAGTAAATGTCTGCCTGCTGACTGAGATGATGAATCAGGAGATGTTTATTTAATGCACATGTCTTTTTTTGAGCTGTTTGTCACAGGATTTATATGCAGTGCAGGCTCCTTGGCTAACATATCTGGAAAAGGATATTCCTCTGCCATAGAATAAATCCATTCCAGCTGCTGTCTGAACCTCTGCTGTGCTGCTACCACTTATCCTGCTGGAGCCACAGCAGGGACACCAAGGGCATCCCAGGCATGGAGCAGCTCTGCTGGGAGGAAAGGCTGAGGGAATTGGGATTGTTCACCTGCAGAAGAGAACCTTTGGGGTGACCTCACTGTGGCCTTGCAGTGCCTGAAGGGAGCCTGCAGGAGAGATGGAGAGACTCTGGACAAGGGCCTGGAGTGACAGGACAAGGGACAATGGCTTCACACTGACTGAGAGCAGGTTTGGATATTAGGAAGACATTCTCCCCTGTGAGGGTGCTGAGGCCCTGGCACAGGGTGCCCAGAGAAGCTGTGGCTGCCCCTGGATCCCTGGCAGTGTCCAAGGCCAGGCTGGATGTGGCTCTGAGCAGCCTGGGACAGTGGAAGGTGTCCCTGCCCATGGCAGGGGGTGGAACTGGATGGGCTTTAAGATCCCTTCCAACTCAAACCATTCTGTGATGCTGTGATCCAGCCCTTCCTAGAACAGTGGTGGTCAGTGAGGCTTTCTAGGATGAATCCACTCAATCCTGCCTCTCTAGTAGGATTCTGATGTTTCCTACTGACATTTTTGTTTGTTAGTAGCTAAACTACAGAATGAGGAAAAGGAGTGCTTTGTGTAAAATGAAGCAGTTGATACTTGAGTCCTAATCCTGGAACAGATTCAGGGCTGGGATTTATTGAGTAAGCCTGCTTGAATTGAATTCAGACTTGTATCAAAGTAAATCCTATC
The DNA here is from genome assembly GCF_008360975.1 of Lichenostomus cassidix. Lineage (NCBI taxonomy): Eukaryota > Metazoa > Chordata > Aves > Passeriformes > Meliphagidae > Lichenostomus > Lichenostomus cassidix. The sequence continues at coordinate 54,227,591 of NC_139480.1, forward strand.
TCAAGACTGAAAGAAGTGCTGCATCAGATCTTGTGTTGGTTTGCTGGTACATATCCTAAATATAATGCTCTGAAGTTTTAGATTTTTAAACATCTGCTTTAGAAACTCTCTGACTGAAATCTAGTAGAAGCAAGGATCCTTGAAACTCTGACTGAAGTGCTGTCAACATTTCCAAAATGCCCTTGGGTTTTTGTACCACAATTCCATGTGGAGTTTGGATGCTTTTTATATCTAATCTTGGGGAAAGGAGAGTATTAATTTCAGAGAGGTTGTTCCTGTTGAATTAATGTAAGTGCCAGAGTGTGAAACTTACTGTTAGAAATGCAAGGTTATGCTCTCAGCAGTGACCAAATATAAAGGAACTTCAGTAAGCCATCTGTTTCCTTGGCTCACCTGCTGGCTTGTTTTCTTTCAAACGTTTTGTGGGGATTTGAAAACGCTTTGCAGCACCACTGGGTCAAGCCTTAAGATAACAAGGTGTTCCAGACTGTGGTAAGAGCACTATCAGTCCAACCATCAATATATGCTTGTGACAGATGGTTGGACTTCACTTTTCCTGTGAAAGGTGTGAGAATTTTAGACAGTTTGGGATCATACAGGTTTGTAGTAATGTCATCACTCATACCCCATATTGGATGAATGTTGTTTCGTGCTGCAGTTGAGTCATTACTAAGTGGTGCCTCTGGTTTCTTCAGATTGTCACGTGTGATTTAGATTAAAACACTATGCAGGAAGATGTCCTAAAGACTTAACACACTTGCTGAAGTCAGAGATCAGTCTTAGAATTAAAACTGAAGATAAAAATACAGTTTTCAAGGTGGAAGAACTATTTCAGGTTGCCATTAACAAATAGTAGTATCTTCTCAAGGGATGACAAGAAGCATGGATGAATGCTTTACCTCCTGCTATCACTCCTCCACCCCTAAAAGAAAACAAGTTAATTCTTTCTAGCTAATTCTCACCAATACAGAGAGAAGATACAATTTGTTTTTTCTGTGCTGTAAAGATTGCAGCTCAAGGAGAGATTGTAGCTCAGGGAGAGGTCGGGAATGTTCTGTAATTAGGCAAAATACCAGCTGTAGCTGTCCTGCTTCAGAACAATGTTTCTTTCCTTCATTTTTTCCCACCAAATTGTTAGCTGTATTGCAGCAGGAGAAATTGCAGTGCAAGCAGCAGTTCCAGTTCTAGGCAGTTGAGGGTTCCTGGATGGAAGTCAACTGGTAATTTGTCTGGGAAGCTGCAACTTGGGGAATTTTGGGTTATCCAGAGGCATGATTTTGTGCAGCTATTGTTGCTAGAACAACTGCCTGCACTTTAATGCTTACACACACTCCTGTGCTGGTGCTGTACTGTCCTCTCACAGGAGAGGTGTGTGTGTGTTGTGTCTGTTTGGATATCACTTTGGGCATCGGGATTTGGGTCTGTGACACAAAGCTGTCAGACCATCTTTTGGCCAGTCTCGTGGAGGAAAATTCCTTGGTCCTGAACTCTCTCTCAAGCTCACTCTCAACACTATCATCTTCATGGTTGTGGGACCTCTGGTTTATTTGTTTCAAGCAGTGCTTATTATGTCAGAGTGTTCTTCTGGAATAGCGCAAGAATAACCTCCACGAGGGTTAGTCCCACAGAAAAACACTGTGTAAACACTTTCTTTTCAAAGAAAGTCATAGCCTGATTTCAACCCCACAACCTGTTCCTTTCTGATAAAAGTTTTGCCAAATGAAAGTCTTGCAGGAGACTTTCACTTGGATATTTTTGACTTGAACCTGACGTGAAATGTTTTTACCCTTTGCTGATGGGAAGCTGCATATCTTGCAGGATATTCTTCTTCATCAGTCTAAGGGAGGAGGATTTTTGGTAAATGCTAGGGAGCTTATTTCTAGCAACCAATTCTGTATTTGCAGTTATCTTCATCTGGAAAATTTTACTTGGCTCTGTGCCAGGGTTCTTATGGTGGGGAAGACCTTCCAAATGCATCCCTGTTCACAGGGAAGGCACTGCCATGCTCTTCTGGTTAGTTTTGAACTCTTTCTGGATAGCTGCACTGGCTCATTTATGTTCCTTTGTTTGGTATTTTCCAATCAAGCCTCACTAGCACTGACTAATTATTCTTATTAATGGCTTACAGCATGGGTGGAACAAGCTGCCTGTTTGTCCAGGGCCCTACCTGATGTCATAATAGGGCAAAACAAGGAGCACAGCTTGGCCATAGTGCACAGAGAATGGAAAATAAAGGGTAAATGCCGAACTCCAAATGATGTTTGGTTATTGCTAATTACAAATGGAAGCACCCTGACTTCTAAGTGTAATAAACAACATGCTGAGGACTTGCTGGGGCTACAGAAAGTCGTTGAGCTGGTTGGTCAAAATTCTGCTGCAGCAGGTTTTAGCCCTGGTTTGAGGTGCGTGATGGTTTCAGACAGTATGAACCTTCTAAAAATTAGAAATGAGGCGAAATTGGCATCTTGATTTTAGCTCTCAGATTTCCTCATGACTTAACACTTATGTGAAGGTGTTCTGCAAACATCTGCCTGGAATATCTTTTTTTTCTTAAATGCTAGGAAAGCCCTTTGCGCTTAGTCTGATCTGTTTGTCTTTTGTGAAGCCTCAGCCTTTTCTATATTTTGTAAGCAGGTTGTGGAGAGGTAGCTAAATAGTAGCATATATATCTATATATATGTTTGTGTGTGTATATATGTACATATATGTATATATATATATATATGCTGGATTTTATTTACACTTAAAAACTGAGCAAATATCTGAAAGAGTAAGATACCATCAGCCAATTAGGATGAAAGGGGAATTTAGGGAAAATGCTTAATGCATGGTAAACAAGGTAATTGAGGAGGCTTCAGGCAAGGTGGTGAAGTGGGGGAAGGAAGTAGCTGTGGAATGCCAGATTTCCAGTGCTTGGTTCCAAGCAGAACTACGTGTGGCTGTGGAACTGATGGCTGACAAACTGGGAAAAAGCTGTGATCACAGACGTGCTTTGGCTTGTTTGCCCTCAGTAAATTAGTTGTGCATTCCTATTCCCAGTCATTGCTGAAATAAGTTATGCATAAGGTGAACTGGTTTTGAACTTAAGGAATTGAGAAACCTCAAGTGAGTTTTTCTTTCCCCCCCCCCCACCCCTTCCACTGGCTTCAGAAAGAAATTTGTACAGTATTGGTGGCAAGGATTATTTTTCCTCCTCCAATATAAAAACACAGTGTGCATTCTGGACACAGATTTCAGGTCGAAAAATATATTTGGGGCTGTCAGATGGCCCTCAGTGGCAAGGCAAATCAGCTATTACTGGTATGAAAGTTAACTAACAGCAAATAAAGAACTGAATGCATATGAAGGAAAACCAAAGGCTAATAAAAAGGTGCTACAGAGGTATGTTGGGGAAGCAGAGATAAGCATGTGGCCAGAAGATTTTCTGGTTTCCAGACCTCTCTGGGAACTTCTACTGCACAATCCTAGAAACCAAACCAATCCTAGATTTCTTTTTAATTTTTTTAAAACTTACTGCAGTTTCTACTTTGCATAGAAACTCTAATGAGACACAGTGATTTCAGCACATGGATCTAACATTTCCAGTGTTCTTAGTGGAAGGTCCCCAGAGAATCTTGTGAGCACGTGTGGGGCACATGGAATCACACAATCAGTGAGGTTGGAAAAGACCTCCAGGATCGTTGAGTCCAAGCTGGGCTCAGTCAGCTTGTCAACTAAACCAGAGCACTGAGTGCCACATCAGCCATTCCTTGAACACCTCCAGGGATGTGCAGACCTTTTATTAACACACTCCTTTCATTCAGCCCTGCCTGTTGGTCAGATGGACGCATGTACCACAAATTCTTTATATTATTTAGTCTATTAAAACTATTTGTCCTGTAAGAAATGAATGTTTCTCCTGAGCTTGAATGTTTCAAAGGCACTTTGTTCAGATCATTTGCTTTGGTGAATGCTTTCTTCAAACTTGGAAGTGTCAGCAAGTATTTCCTTATTATATGACGCCTCTCCTTTAGTCTTTGCTTTTTTTAAAGATGGACTGTAGGAAAACAAATGACCAAACCTGATCTGCACTGAGCAGAAGACTGTGCTGTGTGCTGACTGGGGGGAAAAAATGCACTTGCTGGCTTGCTAAATTGAGATAATACTTTGGATGTTGACAGACAGAAAAACAATTAGAGCTGTCGGATGCTTTGCTGACATGTGCGTTGTCGCATGGAGAGATGGCTTGGTTGGTGCCAGGAAACCTGAACTGTTCAACCTTCAGCAAGATATTAAGTTAATTAATAAAGTTCCTTACAGCTGGGCTGGGAATGTGAGGTCTGTTTATTTGTGAACACAACTGGTCCAAGAACAAACAGCAGAGGTCACTGATGGAGCCTGTGAGGTGCTTTCTCAGTTGCTGTTCTGTTATGGGCTGGTAAAAGACTTTCTTCTGCTTAGTTTATTGGTTCTTTAAAATGGTGTTAACCTGATGGAAGTGTTTGTGTTTGTACACTGTTAATGCCTGTGCAGATAGTAGCTTTCTTTGAATTATCCAGCTTTATGTAGGAAAATATTTATCAAAATATTGTTTCTGTAAATGCTGGTATTCTTAAAAGGTATCACTTTTCTATTGAGTGTGCAAGTCTGTTTGAAATCTGGTTTTACTTATATAATTTTACATATACTTCTGAACAGGTAGGTTTGGACAGGGATTTTGGGGAAACTGTGCTGGTCTGAGTTCACTGCTTGGTGCTTCCCTGCTAGAGCTCATCCTGTCCATGTGCTGGGACCCTTCTGGCTCTTACAGGCTCTGAGGTTGTTGCTGCCCCAGCCTGTCAGGTGAGGATCTTCCAGGAGTCCTCTGGATCATGTGTCAGCATTTGTCAGCTGCTGGAGGAACTGTTTGGTTGCAGAAGTGAAGTCACTTCTCCCTCTAGCTTGAGGGCTGCACTGGTGCATCTTCTTGCTGCAGAAAGAGATGTTCACTTCCCCAGGAGAAAGCAGCTCTGGTTAGACTGTAAATGTGAACAGCACTATGTATTTGCTTAGTGTTCCCTGCACCATTTCTGCCTCGACGTGCAGTTCTGTTCAGTCCATCAGCATCATCAGATTCCATGTTTCTTGTGTAGCCCTACCCTGCCTGTCTTCACTAATCTCCTCTAAATAATTTTCAGAGTTCTTTCACTCCATCCCTGTGTTATCCGATTTCCTGGTACTTAATTCTTCAAAAATATTGTTTTTAATTTTATCGCTTTATCCATATAGGATTACCTGAATACATGAGCTTCTTTTATGGTATTATCACAGTTTATTTTTCCTCTATCTGCTTAAGTAGCCCAGCTGTCTTATTAGGCTTTCTTTATTTGTTTTTGGGTTTTTGTTGTTGGTTGGTGTGTAGGTGGTTTTTGGGTATTTGCTTTCTTGTTCATTTGTGGGGTTTTTAAGACTTAATCATCATTATTGGTGCTTTGGTTTTTGTTGCGTTTTGGGGGGAGATTCTATCTTTTGAAGACAAAGTTTTTGGTGGGTTTACTTCAAAATTTTTTTCGTTTGTTTAGTATCATTGCAGTGCCTATGGAAAAACCTAGGATAAGATATTAGACAACATCTGTTTCCTCACAGAACCAGCACAGTGCTGGTAGGGGTTAAACCACCCCTACAACACTTTGCCTGATGCATCTTGTTTCAGAGGAAGAGAGAAGCAGTCTCTCTGCTCATTTTCCTTTCTGGGTTCTGGTACAAAATGCACAGGTTTGTGAGGAATAGGAACCTTCAGCTGCTTCTGCACGGAGACCAAGTTGGACTCTCATGGATGGCTGTAATTAAAAATGTTTCCCCCTTGTTTTGCTACAGCCCCACCTGCTAGGAATTATTGAAAAAACATTGAAAGCATTCCTAACCAGTCCCTTGAGACATCCAGGCAGCAGATAAAGGAACAGGGGCACCTGTTACTGCAAACTGTTAGGAGTTTATTCTGGAGTTGTTTCTTTAGTGCTATTTCTCTGGGTGCTCTTTTTGTAACAGCTTCTAAAATTTTAGAAAATAAACTGTAATGAAACTTTTGGGTGTGCCTGAAGAAGAGGTAGATGTTGGTAAAGCATGGGATCCTGGAATGGAATCACAGACTTACTAAGGTTGGATAAGACCTCCAGGGTCACCAAGTCCAACCTGTGACCAATCCCCACCATGTCACCCAGCCCAGAGCACTGAGTGCCACATCCACTCCTTCCTTGGACTCCACCTCCTCCTTGGGCAGCCCCTTCCAAAGGCTGAAAAAATTCCTGCTGATATTCAACCTGTACCTCCCCTGCCACAGCTTGAGGCTGTTCCCTCTCCTCCTGTCCCTATTCCCTGGAGCACAGCCTGACCCCCTGGCTGTCCCCTCCTGTCAGGAGCTGTGCAGAGCCACAAGGTCCCCCTGAGCCTCCTTTGCTCCAGGCTGAGCTCCTTTCCCAGCTCCCTCGGCCCCTCCTGGCTCTCCAGACCCTTCCCCAGCTCTGTTGCCTTCCCTGGACACTCTCCAGCCCCTCAGTGTCCTTCCTGAAATGAGGGGCCCAGAACTGGACACAGCACTCGAGGACTCAATGCTGTTGACCAGCATCCCCAGGTCCTTTTCCACTGGGCAGCTTTCCAGCCACTCTGCCCCCAAAATGTGTGGATATTTGTTTCCTGTTGCTGTTTTTAAAGAAAGCAAGCTGTGTTGCCCCTCCTGCCCAATAGATGTCAATGTGAAATTGTCAACTTTTAAAATTTCTTTGCTATAAACACCAGGATTTTTCTCTTCCAGCTGCTGCAGGCCGTCAGCTGCGTTGTCTTTGCTGTAGTGCAAGTATGACTTGACTGACTTGCATTCATGGCTCTTGGATGATCTGGTGAACCATGGAGCTCAAGGTATGGGTGGATGGAGTGCAGAGAATCGTGTGTGGTGTCACCGAAGTCACAACATGCCAGGAAGTTGTCATAGCCCTTGCTCAGGCTATTGGTGAGTACTGCCAGCTGGGAAGTGGGGTGAAGCTAAACCAAGGGAGGGTGGGGTGCCATCAGAGCAGAAAATAAAATGCACAGTGGGATAACCTTGCAGCGTGAACTTGTAGCCTTGGATTTTTCACCTGCTAGAGAGAGATTAAAAAGACAGAAAAGAAACACTTTGAAATCTATAAACTTGCATTCAGATAAAATTTATTCTCTAAGTAATAATAATTATGCTGCTGCTTGTTGTTGTAAATGCAGCCTGGACTAAGGATGGTGCTAAACTGCCAATACTCTGAGTACCAAAGAAAATAAAAAAGCAGTGCAATATAATTGGTTGGCTTTCACATCCTAATGATGTTCATTGAAATTATACTCATTGTAAGTGTCTTTAGCTATACTGGGAATAGTGTAGATCAATGAAATAGATCCTTCAGGGTCTCCTCTTACTCCTGCATCCCCCATAACTCACTGCTCACGATTGGGTAACTTGCAAGTCTCTATGCTGTTAGCTCTTTGCTGAAGAATTTAGAAGAAAAAAGGAAAATCTTCCAGGCTCCACCACAGGACGGTCTTGTCAGATCTTGCTCAGTGATTAACACCCTGAATAAGCCTCAACCTCATCCCTTCAGTATTTCCTATGCTGATACTTATTCTTTGCTGAAATGTTATAATTGGCTTGCATACTATTTAAATTTAGACATTAAAACCTACGTTTTACCTAAAATTAATAGTTTAAAGGCAAGCTTTTGCATTTTTCAGTATGCCAGCATTTTTGTCAGATTGTATTAGCAGTTAGACTCAATTTTAAAATAATAATTTTCTAATAAAGAGCAAGTTAGGCCCATGAATGTCAATGAAGTATTCTACCTGTAAGCACAAAGTCAATTTCTCTGAAATAGTGAGGTTTATGTATTTAAATGTTAATCTTCTAAATATCACTTCTATCTATTTTCATCTGATGGAGTGGAAGACTGGCACTTTTGTATTTTATAGATTAAGGGGTTTGAACACAATGGTAGCATGTGCATCTCTATATGCATCAAGTAACTTTTAAGGCTTCATTTAATAATTGTAGCAAGTCAGTTTGTCTCTCAAATCTTGTGTTTGATGTTAAGCTGTTAAATGTGCTTTTTCTGGTTGTGTTAGTTGCAGCTTTTTGTTTAATAGTAATTGGTTCATGAATTGCTTCCATATCTCATTTTCTGCCTGCAGGGCTTTTTAGAAACAATTCTGCTAGCATGATCATTTTCTAGTAATGATGAAGTGATACATGTTTAGAAATAGTGAAGTGGTTGTGATGCTTTTGTTCTTCACTTTGCTTCCAATATCTCTTTCAATTCTGTTTCCTTTGCCTTCTCCCACAGAAATGTCAGACTTCCAGTTCTAGACAGTAATTTAATGTTCTCCTGTGCAATTTCTCCTTGGGTTTTTTTTTTCCTGTATCCTCAGTTATCAGCCTGAACTCTGTAAAGACTCCCTCAGCCTTGGAAACACACACAGGTTTTGTCAGCTCTGCAGACTTCCTTTTCTGTAACACATCACCAGTTTGTCTGGGACAGGCGACTCTGCTTCCATGCCGAGATAAATTTCAGTTTGCAACCAGAGCCAAATGAAGCTAATCCTTTGGAAATTCCTTCCTGAGGCAAATAACCTCTCTAGAAAACCCCCAGAACAATTCCCCTCTCACTGGGGCAGCTAGGACAGTATCAAACACCATATAAATTCCCTGTGTGTCTTTGGCAGGTAGGGCTTTCCCAGCCCTCCTGTCAGGCTGTTGGTCAGGACAGCAGCCATATGTCTGCCCCTGTGATCTGGCTGTAGGCCCCAGCTTCCCAGGAGTAATTGTCACTCGAATTTGAATGGGAATCTGTTAAAATGTGTTCCTCTAGCTCTCACCTGACATTTGGTGGTGGAAAGTGGCCAGTCTTAGTTGGCTTCCCCCTCGATTGGCTCTGATGGGATTTTCCACTTTGCAGTCTGGCTCCTTCAGCAGTCACATAACTTGGCTGCACTCAGGATTATTTTGTCTGTCTGTAAAGTTTGTGAGAGGCTCCTTTTGTTTTATTATGCCTTACAGTTTATTACTAGGTCCTTGACTTAAAGCATGCAGCACACACAACACAGTCTTCTTCACCAAGCCTGAAATGTGAACTGTGAGAAGTGTATTATTTTCTAGAAGTGCAGCATCTGGAATATCTGCAAACTGGCTTATTTTACAGCCATATCCACTGAGGAAAGGACAAGCTAAAGATACCTGGATTAAGACATCCATAGTTAAGCTTCTCATAGACAAATGAAGCTGCCTATATTCTAGACTTGTGAAAAATAAAGCTTTATTCTGTATTTCAAAAATAGGAAAATCAAAATCCTTATGGAGTGGGCTGTGGTTAAAAGGCACCTTTGGACATTATCCAGTCCAAATCTGCTGCTCAAAGCAGGGTCAGGCAGAGCAGGTTGCACAGGACCAGGGACAGTTGGGTTCTGAATGTGGCCAAGTGTGGAGACCCCATGGCAGCAGTGTTTACTCCCCCTGGCAGTGAGAGGGTGTTGTCCTTAAATGGAATTTCTTGTATTTAAAAAAGTGCCTTTTGCCGTCACTTGATCGAATGCAGGGCCCTGTCTCCTGATCTCCTGCTGTGATAAGAGCAATAAAGGTTTCCATCTATGCACTTTCCAGCTCTTCCCTTGTGTCATGGAAATTCAGCAACAGCTTCAGGATACAAAAGTTTGTTGGTTTTTTTGCTTGTTTTCTTTTTTTATGTTCTAGGGAGATTTTACCCAGGAAAAAAAAAACCAACAAATTATACTGGGCTGTGAGCCTTTGCAAGAGGTCCTATCCCATATCCAGTGTCTAATCCTTTGGCCATGGCATTCTGTCACTTAACTTGCCTGGCTAATGCTCCTTGATTCCTTAGAAATTGGAGCTCCTTCAGTAAAAAAGTGTCTCTCTGGGGCTGTACTCCTGATGAATAACATTTGTGTTACCTCTTCTTTTACTGTCATCTCCTTCCCCTTCCCCTGCTGCTCATCTCTTGATCACTGCAGAATAAGAAATTACTCTACCCAAAGCAAGAATTTTAGAGGGTTTTGGCTGGGTTTTTTTCCTTTTTTTTTTAATTTCTAAAGAGTTTGAATTCAATCTCAGAACACTCTCATTCTTTAAGATAAAAAAAGAAGGGAGAGTTATCTCCTTTGGTGATCCCAACAAAGCTTATTAAAAAAAATGTGTACGTAATTTATTGAATGCAAGCGAGAATAATATCAATTGGATGTAATTCCAGATGCTGAAACTGACTGTATCTCTAACTTAGAAGGAGCTGGAAGTGCCTTAGCTGGAGGGAGGACTGCTGGAATTCTGTTCAAGACAGACCTAAAAACTATTCAGTTACAAGTTTCCAGAGAGTGAAATCATCTCTCACTGGGATCTTGAAAAACACTTGATACTACCTTTTACGACTCTTATCTAGGTCTCCTTTATTTTTTTTTTTCTTTACTCAAGCTGTTTGCAAGTTACAAAGAGGATGTGGCTTTTTAATACAAATAAGAGAAATTATTGTTTCATTGTGAGAAACTAAGCCCTCACCAAAAGAAAAATTCACCTCAGCACACAATTAAAATAGAAGACAACCATGAGGCTTGTTTTAAAAATATTTTTTGCGAGGAGAGATGAGCTTTTCCAAGATTCATCTTTGTCCCTTTTAAAAATGTACATTTGACAGCAAATTCTTCACTAACTCTTGTGTGCATTCTGTGAAAATCATGCCAGAATCTCTGCATATAAACATTGCTTGGTCATTTTGATTCCTCTTCTTTATTTGGGCCACTAAAAACAAGTAAAACAAAAATTGTTGATACTTTTAAACTATGTGTGTTGAGATGGCCGATGAATCCAGCCCAAGGTCTCTTTTGAGTGTGTGTGAGCATAGTGACTCTTCTCAAAAGAGCATTGTGGTACTGAGGGGAAAAGCAGGTGGTATCCTAAAAAAAGTGAGCTAATCGTTTTAGCTGATGGTTTAAGCTTAGGTAGTTTAACTGTAGATACTTTTGTTTTTTTAATTGGCTTTTACTGGCAAACACAAAAAATAAAAAAAATTGTTCCAAAGCAATGTGGCAATGAATAGTGCAGTCACAGTTATGAACAGTCACTTGCCCTGTTCCTTCAGACTTGTTGCTCTCCCACTTCCAGCTCCCATGAGGATTTTTACTGCATTTGTTGTGATTTCCTTTAGCCCTGGAGCCTAGAACACATCTCCTGTGCTCAGAATGACATGTTTGTTTCCTAGAAAGAGAATATTTCAGTCTAGAGACACAAAGTTTGAATTTCTTACCAAAAGAAACCTGCTGCCCTCCTCCCTGTAATTTTCTGTGGCAAATAATTAAATTGGCATACTTGCTTTAAATAGTGCTGTGGATTTTGGTACTTCTGGCTGGAGAATATGAGCACTACTTCACTGAATAAGAAGTACAGCCGTCTCTTTTTAAAATTAAGCAAATGCAGCCATTAGGTGTCTTTTTTTTTTTTTCAGTATTTTTCCTCAAAGATAAATGGAGTGTATTAATTAAAATGTCAATGCTGTCTCAAACACGTGTTAGGCATTGTAAGGCTCAGCCAGAGTTGTATCTGGAAAGATCATACCACTTCTTTTACAAAACCATGTAGTGACAGGGCAAGGGGGAATGGCTTAGCACTGATAGAGAGGTGCTTTAGATTGGGTATTAGGAAGAAATTCTTCCCTGTGAGGGTGGGCAGGCTCTGGCACAGGGTGCCCAGAGAAGCTGTGGCTGCCCCTGGATCCCTGGCAGTGTCCCAGGCCAGGTTGGACAGGGCTTGGAGCAACCTGGGATAGTGGAAGGTGTCACTGCTAAATCTGCTTAAAACTTGAGTGTTTTCATGCCCAAAATTTCATTTTCTCCTGTTTCAAATAGTGACATTGAGTGATAAGTACAAGAGAGTGGTGCTCTGTGGTGTTGCCATGATGTGATCGTGTAAACTTTCTGGTTCAGAAATCTGGTGCCAGTAAGCTTGCAGAGGGAGACCTGGGCTCCTGGATGTGCTTTGCCATGTCTTGCTGTCTGACCTCGGCCAAACAGCCCTGCTGTTTTGCCTGTTTAGGACACAGGTCTCAAAGAAATGTGGTACCTCAGGGTGCTTGGACAAAAGGCAGTTGAAAGTATGAAGTGATAACTTTGTTCTGTCAGGTTGTGATAAATGCATACCCTTTTTCTGAGAGCAAGGAGAATAGTAATGAACTAAGACTTCAGTCCTGATAAAGTCACGGAGCAATGGCTGTGCCTGGAGAACTCAGCAGAGCTTCAGTGGAGCCTGTATATTTCTGTGGGTATTTCTTCCTAGGACTGGACTCCTCCTCTGATTTGTTACTTTTCATCATGCTTCATACCTGTGGATGCAAAATATGGCATGAGTTAAGAAATCTGAGTAATGCAAACTCTAACCTCTGTTTTGAAGGGTTTTTTTCTCTTAATCTTGGGTATTTAACGAGTTCTCAGGTAGCTGGAATGGTATTTTTTCTAAATTGCTGTGGATGTTAGTTTAAGTATCACATAATGAATGAAATGTCAGCTTCATATTTCAAAAATACTGAGTTCAAATCATCCTGGGTTGATTAAAATTGCCAGCAATTACTTTTCTATCAGTACTGTTAAAGATTCAGGAGTTAATGCTGTTGTCCCTTTGGTAAGGCAGAGCATTTTCACCCATGTGTTCCACATAATAAGAGCTCTTAGAAGGTTTTACCCACATGCAATTACTTTTCTTTTGCACTGCCTTGTTAAGGAAGAGCAGCCTAGGGCTGGAAGGCTGTCTCTGGGAAACCAAGTGGGTCACAAAGCTGTAGCCAGGTTGTGGAGGGGATGCATTTTTCAGCACTCTGGGCAGTCTGGGTTTGGCTTGAGCTAAGTGTTGGCAGGTCTGGTTTTACCTCTATGGAAACCTGTGTGCAGACAGGTGACAGTGTGTTTGTTCTTACTGTGCACTGTGCTGAGTCTGGGGTGCTCATGCAGATTCAGCTCAAGAGCAAGACTGCTCCATCTTCCGTTTTGGTTTGGCTGTCTTAAAACTTCTGTCTCAGGTGCAGATTTTCTTTTTTGCCTTTTTTTTTTTTTTCAAGACTGTCCAGAGTGCCACCTTGTAGGGCAGGCCTTTGGCACAGCTGCTGTGCAGCAGAGGTGATGGCACCCCTGGGGAAAACAGGAGCTAGGAATGTGCCTGCCAGGCAACTTCACTGGCACTGAGTGCATCCTGGTGGTGTCTGGGAAAGAGGAGAAACTGGGAGCATGACTGCATTGAAGAGTTTGAGAGTAACTCCTATGAGGAGCAGCTGAGGGAGCTGGGAAAGGAGCTCAGCCTGGAGAAAAGGAGGCTCAGGGGGACCTTCTGGCTCTGCACAGCTCCTGACAGGAGAGGACAGCCAGGGCAGGTTGAGCTCTGCTCCAGTGAACAAGGGACAGGACAAGAGGAAACGGCCTCGGGCTGTGCCAGGGGAGGGTCAGGTTGGATATCAGGAGGGATTTCACCGAAAAGGCTGTTAACATTGGCAGGGGCTACCCGAGGAGGTTTGGAGTCCCTGTCCCTGGAGGTGTCCAAGGAGGGCCTGGATGTGGCACTCAGTGCTCTGGGCTGGGTGACAAGGTGGGGATCAGACACAGGTTGGACTCAATGATCTTGGAGGGCTTTTCCAACCTGAATGCTTCTATGGCCTCTGGTGCCAAAGGCCTGCTCTTGCCCACCCCTGCCCCTTGTCTAAGGAAGGAGAAGTGCCCTCATGTCTAAGACTGCTCATTCCCCCACCTTTCCCAGAAATGATGTGAGAGCAGGGCAGTGAGTCACCTCCTTGCACTGACTCACTGCTGTAGGTCCTGGCTCTGATGCACAGCAGACACTTAATGGAAAGATGCATCTTATTTGGTGCTTGGCATAAACGGTTGTAGCCTGATGGGAAAGATAAGGCACAGATGTATTTTTTTCATGGTGTATAATACTACCTGCGCACCAAAAAAACATAGTGCCTGAAATGCTCTGCATGTAGAGGATTATGGACTTCTGAGAGGGAGTAATGGGATGAATGATTTCTGTCCTGAAAAGGAGAATTGATGACCTCTCAGGTTACAGTCTTGCCAAGAGTGTTGCTACTGCTGCTTTCCTTTGGAGTTTCATTTTCACTTTTGGCAGCAGAAATAGTCGCTCTTGTCTACTGTGTCAGCTGCAAATATTAAAACATAGAGGAGCTTAAAGTGAGTAATACTTACATGGGTCCTACTGCCTTCATGGAGTGTAATTTAAAAATCTGCCTCTTGAGAGTCTGAAAAAAATGTTCAATTACCTAGTACCTATATTTCCTTAGTTTAATCACCGTTCATTGTGATGGAATCTCTGTTTAATTTAGCAAAGGACATCAATCCCAAGCTAAGACTGTGTGCCTATGGCTGGGCACATGGTGTGGGCACTTGGGTCCAGAGGTTGTGTTTGGCTGTGCAGCTCAGCCAGCTGCAGGACACGGAGTGCAGTTTGCCCTTTAATGTCACAGCATTAGAGCCAGGTTCAAACCACACATGACAGCTACTTTGTAGGCTGTCAGAACGTCAGCATTCTGGAGTCCATCTGTTTCCTTTCTTGATGTCTGTCTCAATTTTGAACTAAATTATTTTTTTGAAGGTGTTCCTGTGGTAAGAACCTGTGATAGGTGTGCTTAGGGAGCTGTAGGTGGAAACAACCTGTTAACCTTGACGCTGTCCTTTGTGCAGATAGAGTGTGCTTCAGGGATGTGAATATGGAGCTCCTTCTGGTTTTGCTTGTCATTTGCTGTCTTGCGAAAAAGATAGAAGTTCTTGACAGTTGTTTTGAGATGGTAGTATGTGGTAATATCATAATCTAATTCACAGTATCATAGAATGGTTTGGGTTGGAAGGTATCTTAAAGCTCATCCAGTGCCACCCCTGCCATGGCAGGGTCACCTTCCACTATCCCAGGTTGCTCAGAGCCACATCCAGCCTGGCCTGGGACACTGCCAGGGATCCAGGGGCAGCCACAGCTTCTCTGGGCACCCTGTGCCAGGGCCTCAGCACCCTCACAGGGAACAAGTTCTTCCCAATATCCAAACCTGCTCTCAGTCAGTGTGAAGCCATTGCCCTTGTGCTGTCACTCCAGGCCCTTGTCAAGAGTCTCTCTCCATCTTTCCTCTCAGCCCCTTCAGGCACTGCAAGGCCACAGTGAGGTCACCCCAAAGCTTCTCTTCTCCACGTGAACAATCCCAATTCCCTCAGCCTTTCCTCCCAGCAGAGCTGCTCCATGCCTGGGATGCCCTTGGTGTCCCTGCTGTGGCTCCAGCAGCTCCATGTCCTTGCTGTGCTGGGCCCAGGGCAGGATGCAGCCCTGCAGGGGGGCTCAGCAGAGGGGCAGAATCCTCCCTGCCCTGCTGCCCATGAAGTAGCTGCACCTGGAATAGGGTGCACAGGCTCTCTGCTTTCTCCAGCCCTTGAATTCCTGTTTTCTGAAGAGGAAACTGTAGAACACCATGCTGCTGGGGCTTTTTTTGGGCTTGTCTCATGGTTTTTCTCTACCATTCTCATCAATACAAGGCTTTGATAGAAGTATTAAAAAAAAAAAAGTCTAATATGTTCTAGTTGCACTTAAAGAAAAGTTTTATTTCAGAAGTTATAGGGGATTCACTGCTGACCTGCTCACTGAACTTTCCCTGGAGATACTGCATAATTCCAGATGAGATTCAATATTATATTCAGCTGGGAGAAACACACTTTAATTTAAGGAATGCCTTACATTGCTGATACATGACCATTACCTGAATGCAACTGTAACTTAATTTTTAAAATAATAAGGTTGCATGAATGAGGCTGGACTGTGTTTTTCCAGGTGCTCTTTGTGTCCAGAAGCTTGTGGACAGCAGGCAAGGCAAGAAGCAGCATGCAGGCGTCAAACTGTTCCTCGTCAACAACCCGGGGAAGCTGCTTTCTCCTTGTCAGTGGCTGCACATCAAAACCAGCAGTTTGCTGCAGGGACGCCTGTGTTCTGAAATACTCTGTCATTAGTTCTGAATTAACTCATTCACCCTTTCATTTGTGAATTAATCCCCTCTAATGCAGGCAAACATCACAGTTGTGGTTGTCTGGGTGTTGTTAATCTGCGTCATGCACAGGCTGAGCACTAGACCTGGGTAATGATCTCGGAAGAGAACAGCTTTGTTGTAGACCAATCCTGAGCTCCAGGTGTGGTTGTTGAACTGTGCAAGTATTACTTCTACAAAACACTTCCTTTTATGTGGATCTTGAGTGCTGAGTTCATTGTTTAGGGCTGTGTGTTGATTTGGAACCCTAAACTAAGATGAAAATAGTTCTTGGCAAGTCGGTGCTTAATTCTTTAATTCACTTTCAGTCAAGATTGTTAGAGCTTTATTTTCCTCCTCTCTCTCTCTCTCTTTTCTTTTCTTTTTTTTTCTCCTGTTATATTTCTTTTAAGTAATGAATTTAATAGCAGAGTGAGTAGAAACTGCACTCTGCTCACTCCCCTAGTGGTACCTACTCCTGTTTGCAATTTCAGGATTTCTTTGAACTTGACTGTTTCTGACATAACATGAGCATTAGTAGCACAACCATGATTACAGGCTGAAAGCTTTTAAGATTAACAAAACAGAGCAGTGAAGTGCAGCCTTTGTCCTGGGGTATGTTTTTAGTTAATTTTTCCTCTCCAGGAAATTATTGTCAGTATGCTATGGCAAACAGTATTACATTTATTTTTCCTATAACAAAACCATTGCCTACTAAAAGCTATAAATCTTCATGGATCAATGAGCAATATTGTGAGTTAGCAAAAATCTCCCCACTTTATCTCATATACTTTTATAACCTTGATTTTGAATTACTTTATTACAATATGCCTTAAATCTCTTTCTGAGAGTGTTGCCCAAGTGTGTTAGTATGCTGATAGGATTATTTTTCTTTTTTCCACTTTTTTTTCCCAGTGCCTTCATGGAGTCATTTATTTATAAGGCATTTGTAGTGGTGGATTGCTGTTCTTGTGCTGCCCACCTTGTTTTGCTGACTTCCATCAGGCAAATCATTCAGCCCTCATTCTTAACTTGGAAGTGAGCATGGACATTTCAGTCTCTGACTGGGCCAGCCAATCCTTCTGGGAAAAGCCACAAGCCAAAGCTGCCTGTTCTCCAGGCAGTGCCTCCACAGATGATTTTTGTTCTTGTTCTTTGCATTGTGAGCTAATTTTGAGGAAGTGAGAGCAGAGGAGCCATGTCCAACTCAGTAGTTCTATCTCGGGAAGCTCTTTAGGAGGCAGAGTCTGATTTTTGTGGGGTGCTCAGTGTGTTAATCACCGCAGTGCAGTTCATTTCCTACAAATCTGAAGTGAGGAGTCCATGTGAGTGTTGTGACTGGAGGTCAGGGGCAGATCTCCAGCCTGAGATTAGGATATTCTTGTCCTTTTGGAAAATGTGTGATGATTGGGCAGGTTGTATGAGTAAGGAGAACATATCAAATAGATTACCACTGATAACTACATTTCTTCCAACTCCTTCCCTCTGCAGTTGCATATATGACAGGCTTTTATGTGCTGAAATAAATCATTTGAATGATCATTTCTCATGAAAATGAATGAAGGTAATGCATTAAAGTAGTTAATGATGTTTTTAAGGTTAATGGCAATTGTGGAGCTGTTCAGAAATTCATTAGCATCAACTGCTTTAAAAGCAGTTGATCTTTCACATCTATTTGTAAATAATGTTGTGGCTTTTAAGTGAAGTTACTTTGATGGGGGAAACTCTTCTAAAATGGGAGAATGCCATATATCAGAGTAGTGGGAGTGCTTAGAAAAATATCCCATAATGAGTGTTGGAGAAGGAAGACTACTAAGCTGAATTTAAGTATGTTTGATAAGGGAACAAATGAAGCCATGAATGTAAGTTGTACTGTGTCAAAAGAGCACTCAGAAAAACTCTCAACACTTTATGAAAGGACTCGAGCTTCTTCTTGAAGGCTGGGTTACCCCAGTGGAGATGTGGAAGCTGCTGTTACAGGTGAGGAGTTTGAGCAGGGAACCCAATTGTTCATTTGCAATTCAGGCAGCCTCTGCTGCTCTCGTCCCTGTGCTCTCCTCAGTGAAGGTTTGTCGCATCAGCAGTGCTGCCACAGGCATCACATCAGGCTGGGGCCCAGGCTGGCTCAGGGTCTCAGTGAACTGGGGAATGAAGCTCTGTCAGTCATTAACAGCTGCCTCTGACTGATGAAACAGTTTACCAGCACACACAGAGCCTCCAAATTTGATATTTTTACATAACTGTATGAAAGATCTGGGTCTCCTCCTTGTTTTTGTTCTTGTTTTCTTGGTCCAGAGGTTTGCATTCGGTGTATTTACGTGGTGGTTACTGGGTCACTTGCTTTATTCTCCCCTGTGAGAGTGCTGAGGCCCTGGCACAGGGTGCCCAGAGAAGCTGTGGATGCCCCTGGATCCCTGGCAGTGTCCAAGGCCAGGCTGGATGTGGCTCTGAGCAACCTGGGATAGTGCAAGGTGTCCCTGCCATGGCAGGGGGCTGGAACTGGACCATCTTTAGGTCCTTTCCAACCCAGGCCATTCTGCGATCCCATGAATTGCGTGAATCTCCGTGAAAGCCTGCCGCGGACTCGTGTAATTCCGCGAGTTCCCACGGTGTCAGTCGTTCCTCGCTGCCGCCGTTCCCGCCCTGCGCGGGGAGGGTTTAGTGCCGCTCGGTGATGTGCGAGTGAGGCAGCGGGTGGGGGCCGGGCAGCCGCGCGGGGCTGGGCGGGAGGGCCCTGTCCCGGTGCCGTCCCGCCGTGTCCCGGCTTTGTCCCGGTGCCGTCCCTCGTGTCCCGGTTTTGTCCCGGCTCCGTCCCTCGTGTCCCGGTTTTGTCCCGGCTCCGTCCCTCGTGTCCCGGTTTTGTCCCGGCGCCGTCCCTCGTGTCCCGGTTTTGTCCCGGCGCCGTCCCTCGTGTCCCCGCCATCCCTCACGGGCGGAGCGGCGGCGCCCCCCCGCGGCCGCGCTGACGCTGTGCTCCCTTGCAGGGCGCACCGGGCGCTACACGCTGATCGAGAAGTGGCGGGACACGGAGCGGCACCTGGCGCCGCACGAGAACCCCATCGTGTCCCTCAACAAGTGGGGACAGTACGCCAGCGACGTGCAGCTGATCCTGCGGCGCACCGGGCCCTCCCTGAGCGAGCGGCCCACGTCGGACAGCGTGGCGCGCATCCCCGAGAGGACTCTGTACCGGCAGAGCTTGCCGCCCCTGGCCAAGCTCAGGCCGCCCGGCGACAAGGCCATGAAGAGGAGGGAGCCGAAAAGGAAATCGCTCACCTTCACCGGCGGCGCCAAGGGCCTCATGGACATCTTCGGGAAGAGCAAGGAATCCGAGTTCAAGCAAAAGGTGCTCAACAACTGTAAAACGACGGCGGACGAGTTGAAGAAGCTGATCCACCTGCAGACGGAGAAGCTTCAGTGCATCGAGAAGCAGCTGGAGTCCAACGAAGCCGAGATCCGCTACTGGGAGCAAAAGTACAACGCCAGCCTGGAAGAAGAAATCCTCAAACTGGAGCAGAAGATCAAACGGAACGAAGTGGAGATCGAGGAGGAAGAGTTCTGGGAAAACGAGCTGCAGATCGAACAGGAGAACGAAAAGCAGCTGACGGAGCAGCTGCAGGAGATGAGGCAGAGGATCCTGGAGTGCGAGAGCAAGCTCAAGGACTACGTGTCTCAGATCCACAACATGGAGAGCGGCCTCGAGGCAGAGAAGCTGCAGCGGGAGGTTCAAGAGTCCCAAGTGAATGAAGAAGAGGTCAAGGAAAAGATTGAGAAGGTGAAGGGAGAAATTGATATTCAGGGCCAGCAGAGTCTGAGGTTGGAAAATGGCATTAAAGCTGTAGAAAGGTCTTTGGGCCAAGCTACCAAGCGATTACAGGTAAGACTGTCCTTTTATCTGTAGCTAGAGAAAGTCAAAGAGTGTGTCCAATTTCTCTTACACAAATCTGAATCCCATGAAAGAAAACGTGGAGAAAGTGTCCAAAGTGAATTGGGGTAAAAGGGGGTATGTTTTGCTTTCATTTTCAAATTGCATTTCAGTTTGGGGGCTTTATTTTGAAGAGCAGACAGTTTTCATTTCACCTGTGTTTAATGTGATCATTCAAACTATCTGAGAAGAAAAGCAGTAATTTGCACCACCATAGCCTTTTCTGAGGATAAACTTCTGATCCTTTCTAGGTTTGTCTGCCCCCCAAAGACATTAATTAAAAAGAACAGTCCAAAAGCAGCACCTGGATAGATAGATAGATAGATAGATAGATAGATAGATATAGAGTTAAAGAAGCTGCTACCTTGCAGGGTTTTTGTTTTAAACAACAGCATCCCTCTCTTCCTGGCTGACTTGCTGGTGTTCAGGATTTTCTTTTCTCAACACCTCAGGCATTTGTGGCACATGTGTCAAAAGAGAATCCAGTCCCTGTTTCCTCACTAAAGTAATTATATCACCTGGAACTTGATAGAACATGAAAGAATAAATGGAACTCCAGCTGCTAGCTGGATGAGGTGGAGGAAAGATTGGGGCTGCTGGGATTTTTGTGTGCCACATAAGATAGTCCTAAGGCACCACACATCAGCTGGAGTTGTGGCTCTTGCTGATTGCCAGGATTCACTGTTAATATATTCTGCAGTGCTGCAGTAGCATTAAGGTGATTCCACTGCGAATATGTAAAGGGATTTTGTATCCTTGTTCTTGCCCTAGAACCATGCCAGTAGGAGCTGTTTTGCTAAATGATGGCAGGGGGAGGTAATCTTTTCATCCAGAGCAAAATGGATGAAAACTGTGAGCAGTTTGGCCGTGTTTATCTATGCTAAGTTTCCAGACATGCTACATTTAAGGATTTTTACTGATAGAAAGCTCTAAGTCCTTTTATCTATCCTCACTAGCATTTACTGAGGCTATGATGGAGTTAAAAATATTTCTGGCATGGTTCTTTTCATAGGCTAGGTTTCACTTTCTCAAGAAAGATACCAGTTAATTCAGACTTTCCAATTTTGTTCTAAACCTAAAGGTGCACAAATCTGGAAGTCCACAAAAAATAAAGTGACCTCTGTATTACGGAGCTTTGGCAGAGAGGAAATAGAGAAATAGTTTATTGCATGCCTAAAATTAAAGATGTCTGCTAAAGCAGCTCAACCTCTGTGTGTGGGAATAATAGTAGTCCAAGATTATTGTAATCTATCAGAGCTGCCAGATTTGCATATCATGAGAGAAGTACAGAGAAAGATCCTAAATCATCATCTGTGCTTTGAAGGGGTGGTGAACCAGCCAGGCTTTGGCCTCACTGCGCAAAACACTTGCAGAGTGAGAAAGTTCTGTCCAAAAAAGCTTAGACAGAAAATGCAAAGAATGAGAAGAGAAAAGAATTATACCCCTTTTAAGATCAGAGGAACTAAATGAGCTGCCCAAGCCATTCTGGACACATCAGGTAGAACTAAGACTTGGTGCCAGACTGCTGCTCAGTTGATTATTTTTTCAGAATTCACACTATTACCTTTATTTGCTTACATCTGATGTGCCAAAGTTTTTCTCAGGTGGTATGAGAAACATCTGCTAGTCAGCTGAGAAGCAATATAAAAATAAAATACATTAAAAAAAAACCCATTAGGGTCATAGGTTGGACTCAATGATCTCAGAGGTCTTTTCCAACTTAATTGATTGTGTGATTTTACTAAGTGTAGTGAGTGTTGACTCGCTTTTTAAATTACAAGATTAAAATACCTTTCAGTTCTTCAATTTGCATTTGAGCTTTAAAAACTGGAGGCTTTCTCATCAAAGGGAACAGCATTAGTTGCCCAGTTGTAAATATGGTAATGAAATGCTGCTTTATATGCTCAGCAGATGTTTTCTCTTTCCTGGCAGGACAGGGAACAAGAACTGGAGCAACTGACCAAGGAGCTGCGCCAGGTGAACCTGCAGCAGTTCATCCAGCAAACGGGAACCAAGGTGACGGTGCTGCCGGCAGACCCCGTGGAGGTGGAGGCCCCACACGTGGAGCTCGAGAGAGGTACAGCCCTTGGAATGCCTTGGGAGGGAGGGAGAAGGAGGGAGAGGGGGCTGGCAGTGCCTTTACTGCTGCTTAATGCTGGCACTCCTACGTGAAATGAATGCTCCCTTAGCGAAGACATTAGCAAAACTCTAAGAGAGCGCATTGTGGAGTACTTCTTTTCATTCCAAGGGTTTAGCAGGCTCTAAATAAAGAGCAGTATGTGGAGAACTTCTCTCCCACTGTGCCTGGGCATGCGTTTGTCCCATCAGCAGCCCATTAAGCCTGCAGCTTTCAAGAGTGGCTGCCGTGGCTGCAGGCTGTCACGCTGGCACTGAACGTGACCGTACATCTGACGTTGCCGTTCGTCTGGGTTCTTCCTCTTCTGGTGGGGGTGTTGTCAAAGCAGAGAAAGGAATGTGTCTGGATCCCAAGAAATGCCAGACAGCAGCCGCATGGGAACAGGAGCTAATCCAGCTGGGCTGCCAGCCATGCAGCAGTCCTGCACAGATGGCTGTCGCGGCGGGTGCAAGTTGACTTTGCCCCTGGTGAGATCAGTGCGGCTGCACGTGCCCACATCTGGATTCGGGATTTCCTGGGCAGAACTATGGGAGCGTTTTGAATGCGTGTCAGAGCTGCAGCACCAGCATGGCTGTGTGCTTTTTCCAGCACTCTGCTTCCAGGGGGGCTGTTTGTCTCAGCATTCTCCTGTGCTGGGTCTGTCCCTCTACTCAGAAAACTTTCTGACCAAAAGGGAGGGCAATGGCGTGGGGAGAGGAGAAAAGACAGCCAGGCCTTAAAATCCAGCATTTGTATGACCTGTTTTAAGGGGGCAGGAAGCTGAAGCTTTGATTTGTGTTAGAGGTTCAAACTCTTTCTGCACATCACCATACAAATGTGTGTATCTATATACATATTTCTCATGGGAGGGTAATTATTTTGCATGGGTTTTGTTCTGTTTTGAAATGAGTAGGAAGTGTGCACCTTAGATCTCCTCATTTCCTAGCCAGGCACTTCAGTTGTTTGTTATATGTGGAATTTGTTCTTCTGTATCACACTAAGCAGGAGAAGGAGAGGTGCTTTATGAATGTCACCCCTGCTGATGACTTTTCTAATTGCCCTTTTTTTCATGCAGAGCCAACCTTTCAGTCTGGGTCACTGAAGCGCCCTGGCTCCTCAAGACAACTCCCCAGCAACCTTCGGATCCTACAGAATCCCCTGTCATCTGGTTTTAACCCGGAGGGCATTTATGTATGACAATACATACCTCTTCTAGAGAGGACCTAGTAAGGTACCCTGGACAAGATACACTTTATTTTATTCTGCCAGTGATGAATGGAAAAAGTTTTTCTTGTTTTGTTTTTTTTGTTACGCCACCGTATTATTTTTTCTTCCTCCAACACCACTTGGAGCCATACCCTGTGCACTGATGCTAAAGAGACAGGAACTGTCTCAATTCATAATTGGCAAGGATGACCTTGCTGTCAACACAGCTTGAGTGAAAAAAACTTCATTGTTTTTGCCACTTCAGAAGTGTTTGGGAAAGTGTTGTTCCTTGTATAGGCATAAATGGAAGACTGAGGGTGAAGGAAACCGTGTATGCAACTTAACTGAGGTTTAATTTATTCCCTTTAATCAATGGACCTGTGAATGTTGACCTTTTATATTTTTATTTTTAACTTGTGAATTATCACGTATGGCTGTGTGTCAGTCTGACAAGGTGACTTTAATTTGTGTGTACAAACATCCCCCATTTGATCAAGTACAGCAACCTGCAATGCAGAGTTCTGAGGGGTGCTGAACCATTGCAGTGGTTTCTCACCACTAACTTCGTTCATTTCTGTTGTGGGTCATCATGTCATGTTCCATCCATCGCTATCTTTTAAGGCGTGAAAAGTGAGTTTGTGGGATTTACTTGCTGTTGAATCTGCCTTGAATGAAGCACCTAGCGTTCAGAAGATTTATGGATTTTAAACCTTGGCTTGGTAAAAATATTTCCAGCATATGATTGAGAATGCACTAGTTAGATGATATTTTATTATATAGAATGTATATTTGAAATATTTTGCCACATTGTATATGCCTTTTGAGAAAAGAACAATGTAAGAAGTTGTCTTCATATATCTTACCAAAAGAGAGTAGGAGGCTTCCACTGTGTGTGATTTTGTACTTTATTTTTTCCACTAGCCATTACAGTGTTCTTGCTTTGTAACTAATCTTGCTGTTGGAGGGGAAGAAAAACGCAACACAAGTGAGTATCCTCTTCCAGCCTTCCAGAATCCACTCAAGTTTTGTGAAGGAAAGAAACCTGGCAGAGTCCCATGAAGTCAATAGCAGAGTTCTTATTAATAGGAGTGAGGCCAGGATTTCATTCAGCTCCCTGGTGGAGACATTTGGCCCCTTTGAAAGACAGTCACTTACAGAATGTAAAGCTTCCAAGCAGGAAATTCACACTTTTGGTGGTCATTTTTCACAAAACGTGAAAAGAGAACATTGTCTTATCTCAATGTTGCTCTAATGCAATCGAAGCTAAGAAAGAATTAGAGAACAAGGTTTCCCTGCAGAGAGTAGCCACTCCCAAATAACTCAGTGGTTCCAGGCCTTGAAGTGAGATTGCTGCAGGGGACACCAAGGTTGTGGAGAAAGGGACTGGCATCAGTGGGACACTGTGAACGTTGGGGGCTGGCCTCATGGATGAGTTAGGGAAGGGATGGGCATTCTCTGGCTGCATTTGGATTTTCTGTTCTAACTCACAGCATCATCCCCACCCTGGGCACCACAGGGGGACACTGTGCCCTCACTGCAGGACTGAAAACTTGGGCTCAGTCAGTGGCAAAACAACTGAACTCCTGATGTCCTTAGCAGGATCAGGGTTTTACCACTGGTAGGAAACTCCAAGCTTTTTGCCATAAAAAAATACTTAACTCCTAGCATCCTCTTGTGTTGATTCACTGATGTGCAGATAAATGTTAATTTAAGTCTCCTTTTTTAAAAAAGGAGCTTCCTGACAAATGGAAGTTTTAAAAGATATAGTAGAAGATGTAGGATTCTTGAGTGTTTAATGCATTTTTTTTCTTTCCACTTATTAATGGCATCATATATTCTAAAAATGCTGCTGTATTTAGACTAACAGCAACAGATAAGGCTGTGAATATATAAAGGACCTTTCCAAATGGACTCTGAATTTTTACTGTTTAACTTATCAGGTTTTTTTTTTTTTGTTTGTTTGTTTAGTTGTTTTTTTTTTCATCTTCCCTTGTGAGCAAACTGGAAAATGAGATATTCCTACCTGAGGAACCTTTGCAGTGCTCACCTATTTTACTGTTAGTTTATCACAATTCTGTGCTCATGTTTACTGTGCCCATAACTTTGTATTAAAAAAAAAAGAAAAAAAAAAGAAAGAATGTGTGTATATATATATTTTAAAAAAAGTGTAAAATATACATAGTTTGGGGACAATATCTGTCCAAGGTACTTGAGCATTTATGCCTTACATTCTGGGTTCAATTTACAGAAATGAAATGGCCCTCTCCAGTGGATATCTTGCATCTTCAGCACCTCTTGATGTTAGAGAACTGAGGCACTCAGCACCTTGCAAAGTCTGGCCCAAATTATGCTGCATGGGGGTGGGGGGAAACAGTCTTGTCCTGAGATGAAGTATTTTTAAGGCAGATCAGCATATTTACCCCAGCTAATGTTTTTGTCATGTTCTGTGACTGGTCCATCTCCCACAGATGTCAGTTTGAGCTGAACTGGGCTCTTGCACCATAAAACCTGCTCTCTTTCTCTGCCAGGTTATTCTTTAAGACGGAGGGAGGAGGGAAAGGATAAAAAGCAAGAGTAAGAGCAGCTTTGGAGGACTTAAATGACAGCTTTGTAACAGAATCAAGGGAGGAATTTGCCGTTTGAGTTAAAAAGTAGCACCTGCTGACCGCAGCAGCTGTTTGACACAGGGGCCAGCCTGGAGCTGGCTCAGGAGTGACCACTGCAGCACCCCTGAGTGGCCCCTCCTTGTCAGGGCTTTGGCACATGTCAAGGTGATCTGAAAAACGTTTGCAGCTTCAGTCACTCTGGTGGCTGAGGAGAGGTTTTGGTATCCAGACGTGCCAGTTGTGAGACACTGACAAATTCCCCTGCCCCCACCATACTCCTCTTGCTTATTGAATTTCACCCAGGCTGAAGTTCCGTAGCATTTTCGCTCTCTCTGTAAATAAACCAAAAAGAAATGGCATGCCCTTGCATTAAATGTGAATTGAACCATGTGTAACAGTTAGAGAAATTCCTCACACCACGACGTTCTGAGTTCTGCTTCTGATCAACTGCGGAAACTTGCTCCTTCTTTACAACTGTACAAAAAGTCCATTTTCACAAGTGTTCCAAACCTACTTCTGGGGCATTAGCAGAAAGGAAGCTACACACATACTAATTTTAACAAGTGCCATATTATTTACTGGGCAGCATGATAAAAATGGGGTTTTTTGCTTGCATTAAATAGTTGAATACACAAGCACTATTTTCCAGTGCACAGGGAATTTATATGGAGAACTCCTGTAATTTATTACTAATGAAAATTAACTGTGTTACCTCTTTCACCCATGAGGATACAGTTCATTTTTGCTGGAGATGCTATGTTGTTAGGGGAAAAGAGGGGGATGACCATCTGAAAAGCCAGTAGGTTAAGGCTAAGGTAAACAGTGTGAACGCCTGAGCAAGAGAGAAACCCAAGTCCCACTCTGAAAAGTCAGCTAGGAACCTGCCTACAAGTATGCTTCAGTGGGACTTAGGTTCCCAAGTGCCTGAATTGCTTCTGGAAATGGTATGTTAGCTTTGAGATTGCTTGCTTTTATAAACCCTGGCAAGTTGAGAGGAAGTTCTTGAAGAAGAGAACTACCACTACTAGCATTAGCAATATGCAAACATATGAGGTAAGAGGGTGAAAAGATCCTTTAGTGAAATAAAAAAACTCCTCTTGGGGCAGTAATTGCCTTGTTTTTAGCATGAAGAGTATTGCATTATTTTATTGAACTGGGATCATATGAGTATGATCAAAGAAAAATTGATCTTGTAATTTTTAGTAAGTTACCTTGAAGCATATAAATTCCTGATGTGCATTAACTTGAGTGAATTGGGCCTTAATGATACATGTAAATAACAAAACTGTATTCAGATATTTTTTTCCAGAAAATCCTCTCTAATGGTCTGTACTGTATTAAAAAAAAGTGTCAAAGTGTTACTTTTATATTACACCTCCCTTTTTTTTTGTTTTTGTTTTTTTTAAGAACATTGGTATGTGCATGTTTATTCTATTTGCTACAGTATTTTAATGTTTTGGATGAAGGCCATCACTTGTATGGAGATGACAAAACAATCATTCTGTCTATTTATTCAGTATTGCTGCTTAAAGTTTTCAAAATAAAGCTTTCAATGCCAATATAGTGACTGATTGAAAGCTGTTCTAGCTCTCTTCAGGTGTTTTTTTTCTATGTTTATAGAAAACTAAATAAGTGAAATTTGGTGTATGAGCTGTTACACCAGCAAAGAATTATTGCAGTAATATGGGGGGTGGGATGTAAGTGTGTGTAGTAAATACCTAAATGTATGCATGTGGTGAATGCCTTTAGGTCTCTAAGGGGAGTGCTGAAGAATGTTAAGTCCTTTGGTCTTGCGAGCACTTTACACATGTGATCAAGTACTGGTCAGAGCTTCACACCCGTGTGCAGTGCTTGTGAGGGCAGAACAAGGGGCTCACAAAGGATCAGCTCGGAGCCCTTTGAACCACATTGGATTTAAGCACATTCTGGAGTGTTCCATTGATGTGTCTCTGACTGGGGCCTAAACACATGTTCTGA
This sequence comes from Lichenostomus cassidix, assembly GCF_008360975.1. Lineage (NCBI taxonomy): Eukaryota > Metazoa > Chordata > Aves > Passeriformes > Meliphagidae > Lichenostomus > Lichenostomus cassidix. The sequence continues at coordinate 54,255,449 of NC_139480.1, forward strand.
TACAAAACCCTTTCAGTCGCGGCAAGGATGCCTCAAGTGTAGCTGGTACCTCCAAAAATTTTGGTAGTGCCAAAATGGATCAAGTGTGTCTGCTCTACTTGTGAAGTGTATGAGAATGCTGAGAGCATTCACCCTCACCATCATCCCACGAAACTGCTAACTAGGGGTTCTGGCTGGAACATTTGAGTTGCTGATGCTTTAACCTAGAGAAGCAACGCAAACTAACTGTGAAAACACGAGTGACGAGCATTTTATTACTGCTCTGCTTCAATGCAAGATGAAAATCTGTATTATATGTAACTATATTTTTTTTTGTCATTTAAAAAGCTTCTATTTTTTATTCTCATGAATGGTTGACAAAAAATATTGGATATGCTCCCATACAATAAATTCCCCTCTGAAACTTTGGGTCTTTACAGTTCATGGTTTGCTGGAATTGCACCGTTCATGTCGCGCACGTCTCACAATAGAGCTGCTGGGACTCTGTCAGAGAACATGGGAGCTGAAAGCAGGGCCAAGGCCAAGGTTGGTGTGTCCAGCTCAAACAATCCCAGAAGTGGCCCTGTGTCAAGCATTAGGACACAGGAACTCTCCTAAATGGCAATTTTGTTGGGTTGTGGGACACACAGCTGGTTGGTGTGGGACCTCTATGGCAGACAAGAGAGATTCTCTATCATTAGTGTGCTGTAATCTCAAAAAGATAAAACCCAGGCACTGCAAGAGAGCAGAGGAGCTTCTTTTCAGCTGAGGAACTGTTACTAAGATTAACAGGAGCCCTGAAAAGACAGAATTGGTCAGCAACTTGGGGGAAGTGTAATTAAAGCCAAGAGGCAGAGGTTGACGTGGAGGTGATCAGGGAGAGGAATTGAATGTCCAGACCCTTCCCAGAACAAATGCAGGGTGCCCTGATGCTTCAGGGAGCAGAAAGACATTAATCTTTGAACAAGGAACAGAAGGTCTTTTAGGCCAGATTCAGGTGTAGTTACTGTGCTGAGGACCCGAGAGGGTCTGAAGATTGCTTGAGATCATTTGAGCTAATCGAGGCTGGGAACTTGCTACAGTTGGAGACTTGTGATTTAAGCCATCCAAATGCAGTCCTTAGTCTAATATCACAACAAATGGATTTTCCTAAGCTAACTGGAGCCTAATCTCATTAGATGTGAGGAGAAATGAGCTAACAGTAGTAGTACTGTTGACTGGCGAAGAGACAATGTCATGAACTCCACCGAAGCCCTAGTACTGTTGTTGTCAGGGCTGTGGAAGTTATGGAGGCCCTCTGCTTCTGAAAGGTGCCCTTTCCTGCTCCTGTGCCAGTCAGCTAGCTGGGTTTTGTGGTAACTAATGTTTCCCAGCGTGCTCAGCACAGCCAGAGCTACAGCTGATGGTTCTGATCTTTGCCTTTGCCTTTAAGGAACAAAGTGGCGTATTTGTATGTGGCTGCTCCAGCACTAACTAGCTCAGTGTAACTGCACCACTAATGAGTTGCAAAACCAGACCAGATCAATGATCCATTTCATTCAGAAGCTGTACTGAATTCTTCTGCCTGTCACGTCTGTGTCAGCTAGGTAGTATTCCTTTATAAGCCAAATTTTTAATGATTGTTTCAACTAAGATGTCTAGTGTCTGAAGTAGGGCATAATGAGCAATGGTCCCCATTCTTGCCTTGCTTGAAAACAATGTATTTGCTACCTTTGATATTGTAGCTAGTGTTAATGAGTATTTTCTGGGTCAGCCACTGCTTCATCATTAACTTTCTCCAGAAATACTGGATGGAGACAATCTCAGTTGGTCTATTCTGTTCCCTTTTTCCAGGTGGGTATGCTGTGTCCATTTTTCCCATCCTCTGCAGTGAGTTCTGTGTGCTGTCCAGGGGCTGACTGGAATGGAGCCTCTGGCGTGAGCTAGTGCAAACAGAGCTGATAAACTTCATTGCTCAACCCCACCCTTGTCTGATCAACTCAGGCACTGCCAGTGTCCTCATGCCCCTTCTGGTGGGTCTGTGTGTGCCTCCCCCAGGCAGGAGACCTTGCTGCCACACAGACAGCCCTGGAGTTTCTCCCCCATGCAATCTGAAGTTTCATTCCTAGAGGCTTTGTGGATCTGAATCCCTGGCTGTGGAAAGGCTGCAGGGATGTCTGCCATCTGTGGGAGAGTGTCATCACAGTATCATCACACTTCTGTTCAGACATCTGGAAGCTGATGGAGGTGAAATACCACTATACCACACTGTGCTTATTGTTTCAGCTACACGCTTTGTCTTGTTGTACCCCTCTGCAAAGGGAGGCAGGTAATTGGTAATTGGAAGACTTAGTAGGAAAACGCAGGATTAAAGATCTAATATTCAATCCTGGGTGAAGTTGTAGGGAAGAAAAGTTTTCTATGATTTATTTTTAATGAGCAAAAGTTTGAAGGAAAAATATTCAGAAGAGCTCCAGCTGGGCTTCTGGAAAGTGAACTTAAAAAACCCACCTTATCCCATGCAACACAAATGAGTGCCAATAATTACCTGCCTAGGTATTTTAAAAAGGAGGGCTTCTGGTCAAGAAAAAAAAATGGGAGAGTGGGGGAAGGAGAGAAGTGAGATGTAGACCAAGTAAAATTCCTTTAACCTGATTTCTATTTTCCCTGAAGTCCCTTCCACTGCCAGTGTGATGGAAAGTGAATCATCCAGCTTTGGAGCCAGTGACATGGTATCACACAAGTACCATCAGGAGCTATTGCTAAAATGAAATTCAGGCCAGCCTTTAAGTGGGAAATAACTGGAATTGCTTTGTGGTTGCCTGTGGAGCTTCTCCTAAATTACTACCTGTCACAACTTTTATCAGGTGTATCAAACTGGTGCTCATGAAATGTTATGTGCCCAGAAAAGATGATGTCTCTAGCAGTCCCAATCAGCCTGAGGTGAGCTTTGATCGATGAGGTGGAACTGGCCGTCCTGGCACACTGAAGAGAAGCCCCAGAGTGCCAGCTGACCTTTGACTACACTTTATTGCTGTAAAGTTGTCTTAAGTGGTCCCTTGACCTGGCACATCTGCAGCATGGCTGCCAAGACTATGACCTGCATTCTCCATTGTCATGTTGCTCGTGTCACGTACAAAATGAGCGTGGAGGAGACAGCGACACAGCAAACGAGAAAGGCAACAATGTCCATTAGCTGCAGGGCTCGTGTGAAAGGTTATGCCAGGGGCAGGCAGCAGGTAATTGTGTCCCCTCGACTGTGACAACGCTGCAGTTCCCGGTAGGCCCACACGAGAGGGCAGCAGTACATGCAGCAGCTATGCACTGAGATGGGAAGCCGGTTTTCTAGGAATTCACAGCACGTGATAGGGAATCGCATAAGGCACCCAACTTTCCATCTTTACACGTGTTCTTTCAGAAAGGACACAGTAATACTTAAAAAGAGCCATGTCTTAGACACAGTATCAGTGTAACTGATGCACAAATGATGCCATTCCTGCAGTTTCTGAGCAGGCCTGGAAGCTTTCTGAAACCTGTACAGATGTGGATTGAAACATTCCATTTTAGATTCTATCCTGTGCCTGGTGTATTTACCCATGCCTGGGAAGCTTTTGTTTCATTTCCCAGCTCTGCCACAGATTCCTGTGTGTGACCTTAGGCAAGCTACTATAATCCCTGTGGATTGGAGTCCCCCAGCTGTAAGCCTGAGATAATACTGCCTCATCCCCTTTGACTTTGTCTGTGTATACGGCAGGCCCCGTGGGGAACAGCATCTCCATTCCTATTTGTTTGGCAAATAGTACTGAGCACAATGTGGTCCTGAACTTGGCTGTGCCATCCAGACACTGCTGCATGAAGTGTATTTTTATATCCTACCAAGAGAGTGACAAGAAGTCACTCAAGAGTTGGTTTTTCCTTGCAGTGAGAGCAAGATGCAGTAGTGCTGTGGGGAGCTGGGGTGTTCTGAAGGTGAATTGTTGTTTAACTTAAAGTAGATTTCTTTTTGCAAAGGCATAAAAAGAAAAATCAAGCTAAGGAATAAAACCTCATTTCAACTTCTGCTCAGCTCTCCTCTTGCAAAGTGCTTCTATTACCAGAGGCAGCCTAAATCCTTTTGCAAGTGCTGCTTGGGAGGGTGTTGTACCTAATCAATAGAAACAATTGAGTGAGCAGGCTGAGATTTGCTTGATGGTCCCGAATGTTCCAGTATTTCCACAGGCCTTAGGATGTTCTAGGAACGTGCATGTAACCAGTAATGCACCATGACAGGTTGCCATCTCACAATTTTCCATAGATACCAAATGCCCTTTGGTATTAGTGGCTGAAGAGATAAAGCACCCAAGAGTTGCAATTGTAGGAGAGTGCCTTTTTTGGTTGTTTCCCAATTCCAAAATGTTCTCTGCATGCTCCAAATAAATTTAACTAAAAAACACCTCAGCTGCACTTACACAGGAGTCCTGCACAGAATGGGCACCCTTCAGCATGTCTGAGCACAGAGACTCCCCACTGCTCAGTTCTGAGGTGAAAGAGCATTTAAAGATGTTGCCATCTGAACCCATTTCAGTAAGAATTAGTGCAGCTGCTGGCATCTGACAAGGCAGTGAATAAGCAGCCTTGCAGTACCTTATCTCATGTCCTGCTTGATAAAGTTCTTGCTGCTACCTTTGTACATTATCTGAGGAGCTGCACAGCGGGAGGCACCTACTTCTAGGAACACCTCTCTCCTGTGGCAGGAAGAATGCAGTTTCCCCAGGATGCAGCCACACAGGACAAACACGTCATCCAGGTGTTGTGAAAAACTGCAAAAGCAGTAGCCTGGAAAGTGTGAGTACCTTGTTTGACATATCTTTGTGAGAGCACAATTCCCAATTCTCAGCAATTCCTAAAATTCCCAAGAAAAAAACTACTTTCTTATGTTACAACTGTGTAACAATGATCCAAATTATACATTTTTTATATGTGCATGCAAACATACGTGTATATAATCACTCATTAGATGTCATTATCCCTTTTGTCAGTTTGGGAAACTAAAGCCCGGGGATGTGCAGGGCTTTCCCAGGAGTACAAGCCCTTCATCTCCATGTACTGGCTTTTTCACATGGACCATTTGCTAAAAAGTCTGTTCTGACCAACACAGAGTTGTCCAGCAATGGTTCAGTGAGGCTGTGGGGCCACCTGGCCTAACATTGTGCCTCAAGCTCTATAGCAAGAGCTGACTGGGCACAGGCAGCTCAACAGTAAACCACCCTTGGTGTGGAGTTACCAAAATAACCTACTTAGTGAGGAAGCTTTCCCTAACCCTTCAGTCAGAGGTTAAACCTCTTTCTGATAGCAGAGGATTTATATCCCTTCCAAATTAAATAATGAGAGCACTTCAAAAGAGGTGAGACTTAATCTCTTCTTTTGCAAGTGTTGCACCAACTTCAACCAATACAGATTTTACCTTTTAGATCTAATTAATCTGTTTTATACTCAAAACTTTGCAAAATCAGCATCTTCATTTACTGGTGATTTTAGCACACTGGTTTCAGCATATGCAGGAGTTCAGCTCCTTACATTATTCGAGTCTCTTCTGATTTCCACTTCAGGTAACTCTGCTTAGCTTATTGCTTCTCTTGTCAGAAGCTCAAAGACTCTCCTGCAACGTGGAGGTGCCTTCAGTCGAGGAGTCAGGCTTGCATCCTGAGGGCACTGCTGTGTGGAGGCATCAGGAACACCCGGGGAAAGGAGGGAATCCCCTCTTCACAGGCTTGTACAAATGCAGATGGTTTGACCTAATTGCCCCTTCTAGTGCCTGAAGGGAGTCTACAGGGGAGATGGAGAGACACTCTTTCCAAACGCCTGGAGTGACAGGACAAGGGGCAATGGCTTCACACTGACTGAGAGGAGGGTTAGATTGGATATGAGGAAGAAATTCTTCCCTGTGAGGGTGGTGAAGCCCTGGCACAGGTTACCCAGAGGAGCTGTGGCTGCCCCTGGATCCCTGGAAATGTCCAAGGCCAGGCTGAATGTGGCTCTGAGCAACCTGGTCTGGTGGAAGGTGTCCCTGCCCATGGCAGGAGATGGAACTGATGATCTTGAAGATCTCCTCCAATCCAGGCCATTCTGTGATTCTGTTTTATGATGTGGCTGTACCCACTAGGGAAAGTGCTAGGGTAGCCCTAAACTACCAGGGTGCTGCCCCAGCCCAGGCAGCTTTGTTCCTGAAGGTACAGGTGGTGATCTCTGTGGAAAACAAAAGTCAGGGACATGCAGTATCTTCCCCCTGGCTTTGCCAGGCAGCTGAATTGCCCTCTACCCCTTGGAATGCACTGCCACAGCGTTACTAAACTCAAGTAATCCTGTGACATCACCGTGTACTTTTAAAAGCAGGTACTGCAGACTCTGCATGTTCAGCAATCACAGCAAACAGCTGGACTCCTGGAAATGCCTTCTGGGCCTGGCAGGACACTGATGGGAGCGTGCTTCCCACGGCTGGCTCCTGGGGCATGGCTCACAGATTGCTCTCAAAGGTCATTTTAAATAACTGTACTTACCTCGTCATTTACAACACCAGAATCAGCCCCGTGACCAGTTAGGCATTTTTCAAAGCCACTTCACATTTTGCAGACATGGATGTATCTTTATATCCTTATTTCTGCGCTCTGCAGAGCAAACTGCACTCCAAACACAGCCAAGGAGCAGGAACATGTGCAGCCCAGCTTCACACAAACACATTTTCCTTTGCAGACAGACTAGGAGTGCCCAGAATGATCTTCTAATAGTGGCAGCTTGTTAAGCAAAGGTAGCTCCTTCTCTCTCAGACATCAGGAGATGTTGAGCGAAGCACAGGCAGTCTTAACTCTGACCCTCATTCACATGCATCCCAAACCCTTCAATTACCTTTGTAGCAGGTAAAAAGGAATTCTTGCTTATTCTACACACTTTTCAAATTTTTAAGCATTTTTTTCCTAGTCATGTTGGTCCATTTGCCTCTACACATTTCATTTCTGACTCTACTGTGGAAAAGGAAGTTCTGCTGGCAATGCATTCTGCATGACAGATCTAGCAAACTCCCTGTATCTCTGACAGATACTCCAAACCAGAGTATCTGTCAGAGACTGCAGTTCTGGAGAAAACAAACCCACCTCAGAGTCAAGGTTTCAATTCCCTAACTCCCAGCAGCTTCTCCCTGGAACAACAGAGGGCACCAGTCCTCACACAAAAAGCTGCAGCTGGAAGAGAAGCAGCCCTGCCTTTGAGTCATAGTTCAGGACCGAGAATATTTATGTCTCAGTAGGTGATTGGGATTGAATATTCTTCCTCCAAGGAGGTTCACCTCTGCATCTGCTGCTCCCTGTGCCAAAAGCTGCTCTCAGAGATGTGTGCACTGTTTCTCTGGTGGATCTTGCCCTAGTTTGCACAGAATGATTAAGCAGTCACTTACTAAGAAATAGCTTTAGCCTGTTTGATTAGAATCTGCACTTGGGGGAAGAGGAAACCACAGTGCCAGTTCCTGCCCCAGTTCCCGTGAAGATCTGTTTTTATTCCAGTGGACTTGGAATATAAAATGCATAAACCTGCAGCAAAGCAGGGCTGGAGCCTCGGTTTCTCCTCTCAGGTAGCTTTGTTATTTTCTGACCTTGCTGGTCTGTCCAACAGGTGCCACCACATCAGTGCTGCCACCACCAACAGTTCTGAAATAAAGGGACCTATAAGAGCCTACAGGAAAGATGGAGAGACTATTTACAAGGGCCTGGAGTGACAGGACAAGGGGCAATGGCTTCACACTGACTGAGAGGAGGTTTAGATGGGATAGCAGGAAGAAATTCTTCCCTGTGAAGGTGGTGAGGCCTTGACAGAGGTTGCCCAGAGAAGCTGTGGCTGCCTCTGGATCCCTGGCAGTGTCCAAGGCCAAGTTGGATGGAGCTCTGAGCAACCTGCATAGTGGAAGCTGTCCCTGCCCATGGCAGGGGAATGGAACTAGATGATGTTTAAGGTCCTTTCCAAACCAGACCATTCTGTGATTCTATGTCACAGCAACAATATTGTTATTTCTTAAGAATCTAAGTTAAAAAACAGCCTCTGCTAAAGCATTCCCTAATTTATTGATGCTCCAGCTGATGCCGTCAAGGGCTGTAAACCTCTTGATTTTTATTATTTTCTGTACAGAATTGGCCCATACCTGCATAACGTTGCATTCTCTTTGCTCAATGTGCATCAGGCAAACCTCTTGAATACTGTGACTCTGAACCCCTCAGCAGCCCTTAGACAGGACATAGTCTTAAGCTGTGCCAGGGGAGGTTTAGGTTGGACATTACAGAATCACAGAATACGGTGACTTGGAATGGACCCACAAGTCCAACTCCTGTCTCTGCACACACAGTCCCTAAGAGTCACATCGTGTGCTCAAGACTGTTGTCCAAAAGCTCCTGGAGCTGTCAGCCTTGAGGCTGTGACCATTCCCTGGGGAGCCTGTTCAATGCCTCTGGGGGGAAGAACCTTTCCCTGATATCCAGCCTAACCCTGCCCTGATACATCTCCAGCTGTTTCCTGGGTCCTGTCCCTGAGAGGTCAGCACAGAGCAGAGATCAGGGCCTGCCCCTCCCCTTCCCCTCGTGAGGAAGCTGCAGAACTGCTGTGAGCTCTGACCTCAGTCTCCTCCAGCTGAACAACCAAGTGCCCTCAGCCCCTCCTCATGTGGCTTCAGCTCCAGGCCCTTCCCCATCTCCATGTCCGTCCTTTGGATGCTAACAGCTGTAGATCTTTCTTATATTGCAGTGACCAAAACTGCACTCAATAATCAAGGTGAGACCGCAACAATGCAGAGTAGGAAGAATTTGTTCACTGAAAGGGTGATCAGACAGTGGAACTGGCTCGCAGGGAGGCGGTGGAGCCGCCGTCCCTGCAGGTGTCTAAGGAAAGGCTGGACGTGGCACTCAGTCCGTGGCGTGGCTGACGCGGTGGAGTTCGGTCGCAGGTTGGCGTCAGTGCTGTCAGAGGACTTTTGCAGCCTCACTGACCCTGTGACTCAGCGGGAGCAGTGCCGATCCCCCGCCCAGGGCGGCCATGCCTGAGGGCAGGCGGGGCCGCCTGAGGGGAGGTGGAGCGCGAGCCGCGCGCCGACCAATGGCTGCAGTCACCGCCGCTGGCCCCGCCCCCTCACCACCTCCCGCCCTCCCGCGGCGGGCGCGGCCCCGCGCTCACGTGCCGGGCAGCGTGCGCGGCGGTCACGCGGGCGCGCGCGTGACGACGGCGGCCTGAGGGGCGGGCGCGCACTTGGGATGAGGCGGGAGCCGGGAAGCGCCGGGAGGGGCGGGGGGAAGGAGACTGCCGGGGAACCGGGCGGGCTGCAGGGGATTCTCCGGCGAAATCACCGCGAAGGGGCCCCTAGGCCCCCTGCGGTGCCTCCCGGCAGCGCTGTCCGCACTGACGCGCCCGGTGGGTGCGCGGGTACTGCCCGAGCGCTCCTGCCGTGCGAGCGAGCCCAGCGCGCACAAGTGCGACAGACCTTCTCTCTTCACAGAACCATAGAATCATTTCGGTTGGAAAAGTCCTCTGAGATTACTGAGTCCAACCTATGACCGAACACCACCGTCTCAAGCAGACTGAGTGCCCGTCCAGCCTTTCCTTACACACCTGCAGGGATGGTGATTCCCCCGCCTCCCTGAGAGCCAGTTCCACTGTCTGATCACCTTCCCAGTGAAGAACTTCTCCTTATGTCCGACCTAAACCTCCCTGGCACACCTTAAGACTTACATCCTCTCGTTGTAAGCACAGCATAAAGAGATTTTTCATCTTTCATTCATTTTTAGCCTCTCAGTCCTGTGCAGAACAAAAGAGTTCAACTTGCATGTTAAAAGGAGACACTCAGTTTCTCCTGCTGGTAGTCCTGCAAACACATTTGGAGATCTTGCTGCCAGGAGAGGATATGGAGTCTCCCTCACTGGAGGGATTCCAGAACCATCTGGATGCAATCCTGTGCCGTGTGCTTGAGCAGGGAGGTGGGACCAAATGACCCACTGTGGTCCCTTCCAGCCTGACCATCCTGGGATTCTGTGAAGAGAAGCTTTTTTTTTTTCCTGCAGTTCAGGCTGCTTTATTGCTACAGTCTGCTCTTGGTGGTTTATGATTGTTTTTGATGGGGACACTCATATTTCAGGTCCTACAGCTGGAACTTAGGGCCCAGTCTTACAAACTTTGTGGAAGCTGTGATCTCCATACCATAAAAATGCTGATCAGGGTCACTATTCACAGGCTCCAAACCTGAAGCCAGTGCAGTGAACTTTAACCAAGCCTGAAGCCCTCAACACTATAACCATTAGCCCATGCAGAGGGGCTGCTGCTCCCACCTAGGTGGGCTCCTCTGCAAACAACATGATGTATAAAGAAGGCTGTGGGCCTGTGTGCCACCAAATGCAGGGCTGAAGCCTTGGCAACCTTGTTGATAAAGTAGTGGGAGAATAGAATCCACTTCAGTGTCTGTCAGCACAGCTGCCTCTGTACTTCAGGTATTAACCCAAACACGCTTGGGGAGACAATTTTCTGCTGAGGAAGAAGGTGCCATATTTACATGGCTCTTTTCCTGAAGTTATTCCCTAGAAATTGCTCTGCTGTGAGAGTGGTTTGATCACATCCTTTAAAAACATATAGTAAAAGGCAAAGTGAAAAACCCCAACAACCAACCAACAGGGCTTTATGAAGGCAGGAGAAGCAATTTTCCCTTGTCCCTGTGATGTGGTAGAGCTGCGTGGAATCACAGTCCCTGCTTTCTGAAGCATGGGGAAACATCTCCCCGCCTGTCCCAGGCACCGCCTGCCTCCTCTGGGGTGCCGGGAGGGTCATGCAGGCCGGGGAATATCTGCAGCCCAGGAAGAGGCAGCGGTGGCAGCAGCAGGTGTGCTGCCACAGGGTGCCCCGTGAGTTCAGCGAGGCAGAACAGCCTGTCCCAGGCAGGGCAGCTCCCGCAGCCCGCGGCAGCGCTGTCATGCAGGCTGCGCTGAATTTAGTGCTTGTGACAGATTGACAGCCCTGCAGGCTGAAATGCTGGAGCCACGGGAAGGATGCAGAGAGCAGAGCAGCTCGGCCTTGCTCACATCCAGCCCACGGCTTGCGCAGCTGCTGCTGGCGGCAGGTGAGCCACCGGCTTCTCTCTGCTGCTTCCCAGTGAGCTGCTCGGAGCCTGCAGGAGAACCAGAGGCAGTCAGCAGAGATTCACACTTTCTTGAGTGAAGCTGGCTCTAAAAAAATCCAAAGCTTTTTTTGGCAGAGAGGAAATTTCACATTTTTATTACTTTTTTTCTCCGGGGTTGTAGTTTCATGTTCATTTCTGCAACTAGAAGGCAGGAAACTTCTCAAAGAAGGCAGGGATCACATGATTCCAAGAGCTGAGGTTTGAAGGGAGAAAGAAATGCATTGCAAGACCCAGGTTAAGGGCAGGCTAGGAATTTGCAGGTGCTGAAACACACTTTGCACAAAATCTCCAGGCTTGCTGGATGTTAGACATCCAGTCTGCCCTGACTAGAGACGAAAATTAAACAAACAAGGTCCAAAACACAAGGTCCAGGACCTACTCCAAGGCCCATTATGTTCCAGAAAAGGAGTCACATGGCTTAATTGGTAGGTCAGGCCTGTCTTAAACAGGGCTGATGGTCAAGTTCTGTAACTGTAACCCTCCCAAATATAAAAATTCCTTGTCCTTCAGTCAGAGGTACATGATACTGCCTTCCATTGGCTTAACAATCCCAACCATGGTTATTTAACACACTCTAATGGAGGCTGTCATGCCACTATAATATACTGGTTAGTAAGATCTGCTTTCAGTTTATTGCTTAAGAAAATAAGCTTGCATCCCTTATCTTGTAGTTTATGGGACAACAGAATATGGATTCAAGTGTAAACAGTAAACGTAGCACCCAGTCCTGCACTCTTAGCACTTCCATAAGGGAATGTATATTTAAAGCTGGGAAGTTCTTGTCCAGTGTTTCTCTGATTGTTTTTAACCTCAAGAAAATTCAAGATATACAAATTGCTTTAGGCTCCAAAGGGATCTGAGGAAGCCTGGAATTTAATAATTAAGGCTGACACTAGGGTCCCTCCTGTCATTTGCCTTTTGCCTCCAGCAGCAGTGGGTTATCAGCCTCAATTACAAACCTTTTTTCCCCATGTTTGCATTTGTCAGGCATTGAGATTATCAGAACACACATAATTTGTCTTTATGTTTTATGTCATAAAATGTAATAGATTCATCTGATGCTGCAACTTGGCATGAAGTCATTTGGCACACTTGATTCAAGGGCTAATAAAAACAAGCCTTCCTGTTATTGTACATGGTAAATACTGAAATTGATAAAGCCCTCTAAGGATCTTGGTTTATAGCCCAGTGAAACTTAAACCTATTCATATTCCCAAAGGAGGGAAATTTGAAGGAGACCTAAAGCCTTGCTCACACTCAGATTTTAAACTACGCTCTTTAGGAGGGGCACTGTTTTTTAAACATTTTTTAAGGAGTGCTTATGGCTCCCTACTCTTTGTGTGCCTGTAGTGAGATGGTAGGAAGGGCTTTGAGCTCGGTCAGGCTGATTCCCTGGCTGTCAGGAAGAGCTGGAATACATGAGCACTTTCATCCCAGCCTAACTGGTAGCCTAACAAATGTTAAGCTGTTCAAGTATGCAGGTCAAAGCTACGAGTGGAAGGGTTGAGCCAAGCTCACTTTCATTCGTGTGACAATGCAGGGAGCAGAACCTGATCCAAAGATGGCTGGAGCCACATGCAGATTTTTTCCCATTTCCATACCTAGTAATTGACTCCAGCAGGTAGGGTGGTGCACTGTAGCAGCCTTTGGTCCATTATTTATGGAAAAAACACATCTATGTGTCCATTGGTATTTGCAGACAGCCTGCCTGTATCTCTGATAGGAATTAAATTTACTCTAGCTTCCATGTGAAGACACATACCTATTTCTTAACAATCCTACTCGAGTCGTTCAAAAGGAGCACTTATTTTTCACCCAATTTATAATTCCTCCTGTATTTTAAAGGATTCATGGAATGAACACGACTCTTAGGAGTTTTTTATTCCACTCAAACTTCATTCCTTGTCAGTGTAGTCACCGATATTGCAGAACCAGCAGAGGGAGCACGGAACGTTCCCTTCATCTCTCTCTTACGTAAACACTGGCTACTGTTTGAGGGGTTCCTTTAATTTTATTTCTCTACAAGAATTTTTACAGGGAAAGGTGATCTACAGCTCTTCTATTCAATCTGTAGAAGTCTTTAGGGTGTTTCATTTCCATGCTAGGAATGATTTGCCCGCTTCCACCACTCTATTCCTTCTCCTGCTCTCCCCCCACCACAAAATGCTCAGTTGTCATAGAGTATTTCCAAGCTGGGACATCCATCATTCATTCTTGCAGAGATTATGATACGTCATTAGATTGTCAGACAAATCATAAAGTTTGCTCCTTGTGAGCAAAGAGAGCTCCCATGCAGCACCAGGGCTGTCAAGTGTTAATTTTAGAGACTAATATTTTGCAAAAAGAAGAGGAAAAAAGTAGATGTCAAGAAGAAACATGCATGTTCCACATGCATGCTTTACACTTGGCTTTGTAAAATATGCACATATTAGACCAGAGTTTGCCAAAGAGAGTTACAGGAATCCCAGCAAATTCAAACCCAGATTAAAAATGTGAATTAAATTATCATTAGCCACGCAGTCATACAGTTTGAAGCTCAATGCACCAATTATTATGTATTATCATTACATTTTTTAATTAGTAGACAACCCCATTTTGTGTATTAAAGTTTTTATTCTTTAGTAAGAATTTTTTAATCACAAAATAGTGTGGAAATATTTAGATAATAGAACTCATGGAGTGCTGGAAAATATTGAATATAAAGATTGATTTCTAATATATCACATACTAAACTGTTCTAAAACAGCTGGTTTCTTGCAGACAAGATTTATTTTTTTAATAATTTAAGACAGCATAAGCTTGTATCAAGCATAAGCATTGTAACAAAAGTGCAACTTTTTCAGCAAATCCTCCCAAAAGATATTTAACTCAAAATATCATTAACACATATTTTTCTCCCTACAAAAATAGCATGTCAGACATCATTAATTGGATGTATTAACAACTATTTACATACAGCCACTCTGTAGGCTAGTAAGATTTTTTTTTTTTTGTAACGTTGTTTAAACACAGCGTTTGAGGCAAACAGTAGCAACAGCAGCAGCAGATGCACCAAACGGACTGACGGACCCCGGACACACACACACTCCTCGCCAGGCTGTGGTGTCTCACCTCTTACATAACATTCAAGTGAGATTTCTCACAGTGCTACCTTGGCAACAAACTAAAAATATCTAGGCAAGGTCTTGGTTTAAGCCTTATTATAAAAGCTTTATCTGTGTGATTATCTGGCGTCTGGTTTGTCTCCAGAAAGGGAAATCGCAGTATTTGAGCATGGGATGAGGGGAGAACCCATATGGGAAACTTACCCCAACTGGTATAATCGTTTCTGATTGCACAGCGAGGTGTTTGCCTACAACCTCCAGTTTGTGTCACTCAGAATTTAGGATAAAATGAGTTGAGGCTGACAAGTTGCTCTGTGTTTTCTTGGGGGAGAGAAGGGGTTGGGGTTTTTTGTAGTTCAGTGCAGTAACATTCATTTTATACAGCAAGGTTTGGGGTGGGGAAAAACTCTCGGGAACATATTGGATTAAATAAAGATGGGGTGAGAACAAATGCACTTGCCACACCTGTATACCTTAGCCAAAAAAAAAAGAAAAGAAATAAACACAAGGTTATGTAATGGGTCTGACCCTCCTTCCCTTGCACACCCAAAACTCGCTGGAGCCAGCGGCATCCCCGGGTGCTCAAGGCACTGCAGGTTTGGGCTCAGGGTGCATCCTCCACGCTCCGGTTCTCCATAAAGTGCTAGCACAGGTGCTGGGCTCTGCCCTTCCTCCCTCGCCTCGCTCCCCGCCCTCACCCTGAACCCATCCAGGTCTCCCGGACAACAAGTGCAAGGTCCCAGGTGGGACTAAGGGACACACTGTATAAACCGATTCCAAATAAGGTGCCACATTTAATTACTCTATATAGAGAAAAAAAAAAGAAGTATCCTTACTATGTTTTCTTCCTTCTTCTTCTTTTTTTTTTTTGGGTTTTTTTTTTTTTTGTTTTCCTTATTTATGCATTTATAAAGCCAAACATTAAAAAAATACTGAGTAGCAAATTTTATCCTCGACGGTCCTCTGCGGGAGCCGCTCCGGGACCTGCCGCCCTGGCAGCACCCCGCGGCCGCCAGCTCCCGGCGATCACGGGCCCCGGGGACCCCTGCCCTCCGAAGGAAACCAGGGGCGCAAGTGCTGGCCCGACGGCCCCTCAGTCCGAGGGGAGGGCAGCGGCGGCGGGGAGCCCGCGGGGGCGTCTCACGGGCCCTCTGCGCCGGGCTCCTCGGCAGCTGCGGGCTCCGGCTCCTCGCCGGGCTCGGCGGCGACGGCGGCAGCGAAGGGGTGCGGGAGGTGGGGCGTCGGGGGCAGCCCGGCGGCGGCCGCCGCCGCCTTCTCAGCGGGGCCGAGCACGGAGGAGAGGCAGGGGAAGGAGGCGGCGGCGGCAGCAGCAGCGGCGGCCGCCTGGGCCGGGATGCCCGGGTAGAGGAGCGGGATGGGGGCGGCGGGGTAGAGATACTTCTCCAGGCTGCCTTTATCCAGGAAGGGCTGCATGTACGCGGCGGCGGCCGAGGGGGAGATGAAGTAGAAGGGCAGGCAGAAAGGGGCCGCCGCCGGCTGTCCGAAGGGGGCCCCGCCGCCGCCCGCCCCCAGGGCCATCAGCGAGCCCAGCAGGGAGGCGTCGGGTCTGACCAGCGCGGCCGCCGCCGCCGCTGCCGCCGCCGCCGCCGCCTCGGCGCCCCGCGCCGCCAGCCCCGGCGGGCCGGGCATGGGGCTCCCGCCGCGGTCCAGCTTCAGCCGCTTGGGCGCTGGGGGCAGCTCGTCCCCCGACGGCTCCTGCTTGATGGCCAGGGCGGGCAGCGCTCCGCCGGCCGCCGCCGGGGCTCCGCGCTCGGGGCGCGCCTCGCCCTCCCCGCCGTAGCCGCTGTCCGTGTCCGTGTCGGTCTCGGCGCTGAGCTCGGCGGCGTGAGTCCGCTGGATGACGGGCACGCAATTAGCCTGGCCCTCCGGCTTGTGGACCGGCGCGCAGCGGGGGGCGGGCGGGGAGGAAGAGGAGGAGGATCCCTTGCTGAGGGGGCCCGGCGGCGGGGAGAGGAGCTGGGGGCCGGGGAGGAACTGCGAGGAGATGGAGTGCAGGTGGCCGAGGAGCTGAGCGCATCGCTGCTCGCGGGGGGTCCAGCTCTCGAAGCGGGAGAGGTACTGCAGCACTTCCTTGGCGCACGTCTGAAAGCCCGAGTGGAAGGCGTCCAGGTCGGCCTGCACCGGAGACTTCATGGACCGCTCCCCTGCGGGGGAGACCGAGCGGGGACAGCGTTTGCCCGCGGCTCCGGCATGGGGTTCCCCGCTCCGCGCCTCCCCCCGCCCGCCCCGGTGCGCCCCAGCGGCGGCGCCCCCAGGGCCCCGCTTACCATTCTGCAAAGCAATAATCTTCTGGTGCTGCTGCTCCGTTAAGGCTGTTAGCGCTTTCAAGTGCTTCAAAGTCAGTTCCAGCACCACCGCTTTCTCCAGGTGTCCCAGCGTCTGCAAAGGCAAGGGTAGGGGGCAGCTCGGCTACCTCCCGGCACGTTTTGGCTACCGCCAAACGCCGCCTGCTTTAACTTCGGTGTAGCTGGTCCCTGAGGCATTACGGCCAGGACGGCGGGCCGGCAGCGGGCAGGCAGCCCGGCGTCCCGGGGGCTGCGCAGCGGGCAGGCTGCCGGCGCCCGCATCTGCATGGACATACACGCTCCTGGGCACCTTACCGTCAGTTTCAGATGCTCGGGCAGTAAATCCTTCAACTGGGCAATGCACTCGTTAATCCTGTCTCGCCTCTTCTTTTCTATCAGTCTATGTGGCAGTTTGTACGTCTCCTAATAGCAAAACCCGGAAAAGCCAAGTGTTAGGCAGGGTCCCTCGGAACGCTGATCAAAACCAAAACAAATGTCATGCGGACCACATGCCGCGCAAATTATCGTCAAGGCACCGCTCTCCCCGCCGTGCCAGCTCGCTCGTAAACCCACTTGCAATTCGGGGGGCAAGTTATATGCGCAGCCCCCCGGGGATGCTCTCGGGAGTGAAGCTGGGCTGCAGAATTCAGCGAACCCCAATAAGGCGGTTAAAGGAGAAGAGAGCCCCAGAAACTTATTCTTACCTTGCTCTCGTCCCTCTTCACGCCCCTCTTGGGTTTGCACATATACAGGGCAGGGTAGTCCAGCCTGGAGAAAAACACAAAGATCCAGCATCGGCAAGTGCAGCGAGAGCTTGCCTAGCACCTCCTCGAGTGGGCACACGGGCGCCGAGCGCTCTGCCCGAAGGGCCGGGCAAGGGCTCGGCCGGGTCCGCCCGCGGAGGGAGGCGGCGAGCCCCGCGCCCCGCCGGGGAGCCGGCGCCGCTCCCAGCGCTTCGCAGCACTTTCTCAAGAAGACGAAACGCCGTAGAGATACGAGACGGAGATACTGGCCCCGGCGCCTTACCCTATAAAATCCCTATGCTCCAGTAGCTGCCTCTCCGGCAAGCGGGAGATTCCTTCATCCATGTCTGGCAGCGGCTGATGTTTAGTCGCTGCTTTTGACTGAGCCTGCGGGATGCTGAGATCAGTCTCGGGAGATCCGCGAGCGACGCTGCGCACATGCAGCCTCCGTCCCCCCTCTCCCGTGCAGTGGCCAAAAGTGTGCGGCGGTTCGTCCCCCCCCTCCCCCCCAAAGTGCCTCCGCCGCCGCTGCCGCTCCCCCCCTGCCCGCCTTCGCTGCGCTCCCCGCGCACACGCCCGCAGCTCCCGCCGCCGCCGCCGCCGCCGCGCCTGCCCGCGGGGCACGCGCGCCGCCAGCCAGCCCCGCACCCGGCTCACGTGCGGCGCGGGCGGGGGCGGGACCGGGGAGGGGACGGGGGGGTCCCACCGCCCGCCCGGGGCCGCCCTGCGAGACAGCGGCTTCCCCCCGCGTTACTGCTACTGCCGCTGTCATCGTCAGCGTTACCTCCGTGATTATTGCCACTCTTACTGTATTTTTATTATTTTTATTTTTTTTCTAATTTTAATAATTTCTTTTAAAATTCTACTTTTATTATTGTATTTTTTTCCCCTTGTATCTGGGGAGGAGATCCGGCCGTGGAAAACGTGCCCAGGGAGAGAACAGGGGAATAATCGAGCCCCTCTCTTGGGGGAAGCGGTTAGGGGGTCACGTTCGCCATACGTTCTCTATAGATTTCTATAGGATGCGTGGGCACGAACAGGCGCACACCCGTGTTATTGCGCGGAGCGCTCCCTGGCCCGGCGCCGCCGTGCCGCAGCTCTCGTCCCCCGGTGCTCCCGCCTGGCCGCCGCTGCTCCCGGCAGCTCTCCCTCCCGACCTTTGGACGGGAGCCGGATGTGCCTGCAACGCCAGACCGGGGCAGAAGCCCTCCATCTACACAGACGGACTCACGTACAGAGGCACATATATATAAAAATACGCCTATCTGTAATATAAACACGTCTGCTGTTGACGCTGCCCTCGGGCAGCCCGCATCCCAGCGGGGCGCAGGGGGTGACATTGGCAGAGGATTTGTACCGGTGCAGCGTGACGGACCGCGGCAGCCCCGGGACGGGGCGGGGCGGGAACCCCCCCCGCCCCCCCGGCCGCGTCCCTGCGCGCCGGGCGCGCCCGCGCAGCCCCCGCTCCCCGCCGGCGGCGGCGGCACCGACAGCCGCCTCCCTAATCCCGTCTCACACTGGTACGAGCACAGGGCCGGCAACGTGACCCGACCTGCTGCCACATCACTGCCGCCGGGCTGCACCGGGCGGCCCTGCCCCGCCGCCCCCCGCTAGCAGGCGGCGGCACCGGGCGGCACCGGGCACCCCCGGCTCGGGCTACCGCGGGCCGTGCCCCTCCTGCCCCGCGCCCCCCGCCCCTTGCCGGGCAGCCCGCCAGGAGCGTCCTGCCGGCGGAGGGAGGGGGTGCCGGTGCCCGAGGGAAGGGGATGCTCTGCCCCGCGCCCCGTGCAAAGGCGCTGGTTGTGCGTGCGTGTGTGTCCCCGCGTGTGCGTGTCCCGGTGTGCGTGTCCCCGCGTGTCCCCGCGTGTGCGCCGTGCCTGCACGCCGGCGCGGCATGTGTGGCCCTGCAACGTGCGGGGTGTGCGGCGTGTGCGGCGAGTGCGGCGGCCCCGGCCCCACGTGCGGGGCGGGGGGAGCGGACACCCCCCACACCACCGCCCCCTCTCCGAGCCGGGCTGGCGGGTTGCTCTCCGGTATTCCCGGCGGGAACCGCGGGCGGGAAGTGTCAGCTGAGGCGATGCATAGCGATGTGTTTATCCCCGCCGCCGGCGCTGACCGCTTGCTTTTCATTTGGTTGGGTTTTGCTCCCTCCCTTCCGCGGGCTCCGGCTCCTGGAGGTGAGTGACCTCCAAACCCGGGCTCCCACGGAATCCGGCGGCTGGGGAGGCGGGGGAATCACCCCAATAAACACAAAACACGCCCCCGCCTGCCAAAACGGAGACGGGAACCTCACATCATTCCTGTCTAGCGATCGTGCTTTACAGGTAATCTGGCCAGGAGGGTAACTCGTGATTTTTGCGTGCGGGGGGGGCTGCCGAACCGCACTGCCCGTATGTAAAGTGCGAATGAGGTTTTAGGAGCAGCGAAGGCTCTGATGAGGTGTTTGAGGCTCCTGCTTGGCAAGCAGCAAGCGGCACTGCGGGCTTGTACAGCTCTCTCCCTGTTAACTTGATGGCATTTCCACACTGCCCGTGAAGCTAAACCGAGGACAAAAATAAATAACATACATGTGTGCCATGTGCCTATAGGTTATAGGAGTGGGGGGGTCAGAAGGAAAGGCTTGTGGACTGCTGCAGAGGTGGTTGGGAAAATCTGCTGCTGGTGAGGAAAGCAAACTATCACATGTGTTCATGGAGTCATAGCATGTTCTGAGTTGGAAGTGACCCACAAGGATCATGGAATCCAACTCCTGGCTCTGCACAGGACACCCCAACAATCCCACAATGTGCCTGAGAGTGTTGTCCAAACAAAGCTCTGGCAGCCTTGGGGCCACGGTCACTTCCCCAGTGAGCCTGCTTGACCACCTTCTGGGGGAAGAACCTTTGCCTAATATCCAACCTCAATCTCCACTGGCACATTACCTCAGGTAAGCCTGGACTATATAGAGCATCTCCCTCAGGAAGGGGGATCACAGACTGCAAGGGAAATTTGCTCATCAAGGACACATTGGTTGTCCCAAGTCAGACATCCATGCTGGACATCTAAAGTGGAGCTGCAGGCTCTCTTGTTAGTCAGCAGAGAGAAGCAAGCAGCTTCAGCATGAAATTCCTCTCCTCCTGATTGGAGTGGTCCTTGAGAAAGCATCGAGAAAACTGGAGGCACAGCCCATGTAAAAGAAGGAGCTTTACTGTGAAATAAAGGACATGGGGACCTTTTTGGGGGTGCCAACTCAAAGGGAGCTTGAACTCTGAAAGAAAAGACAGGTCCCTGCAGGTCATTCCTGCTCCCATGGGCAGGAAAGCAGGGCTTTGCATGGTTTCTAACAGACAGCACGGGGAGCACGGGGGTGAGCATTTCTGGAGCAACCTCCTTGTGGAACACCTGGAGCATTTCTGGAGCATTTCTTTGCCAGCTTCGTCCTCTCTGGAACAACCTTCAAATTATGGAAAGAATGTCCGGGGTGAGACTCAGCTTCTAGGATAAGTCCTTATTCTGGGATTCCTCTGGAACCAAGTGGGAACGGAAATTTAAAATTACCAAAGACGCAAAACATGAGCCGAGACAGCTGGAGACTTTGCAAAAGGAGTTCAAGCAACATCTGGAAACTTCTAAGAGAGTTTTATAAGAGGTCACCTGCAGACAAGGATTAAAGACTTCAGTGTCCAGAGAGAGTGCAAAATTCTCCTGGAGGATTCCCAGTTTAAAGGGGCAGGATAGATCAAAGGGGTGATCAGCAGCGTGAGTATCATGCAAAATAATGTTTTCCAGAAAACAAGAGGCGCAACAAAATCTTTGGCCAATTTATAAGCCAAGATGAACCACAGCAAAGAGTTAAGAAACTGAGAAAATCAGTCAGAAAAGGAAATAAAAGGCTTGCAGGTCACCGCAGGAAAAAACAGCCTCCTGCTGCAGACAAGAGCTGGCGAGCACACCGCCTACCACCAACATCCACCAGCATTTCCAGTCTCCAGGAGGAAGGAATCAAACTACTTGTCCCAGCTGAATCAGTGCAAAAGCCACAGTGTTTGAGGAAAATATTTCTGGGAGATTTGTTCAGCTCAGGTCATAACCACAGCATAAAGGAATGGCTCTGAAATGGGAGGCCTAGGAACCAATTTGATGGGGTCAGTTCTTATGTCAGTGAGCACTTGCCTTCATGAAAAGAGATTAAATTATCTAGTCTGGCTGTATGACTAGAATCAACCATCAAATTAGAGAGAACTGGTCATCTGTGTGCCACAAAGTGGGGGACAAAGAGAATTCAGCTGAAGGGTCTGGATTATTTTGGTTGAACAACAAGGTATTCAACCAGGGGAAATTGGACGTTGACCTATTAATGGATTTTTCAGTTAGGGGATGACCAGATTGAAACTGGGGGAAAAGTGAAATGCAAGCACATAAAAACCTGAGCTGGGTCAGAACAAAGGTCCTGCTGTCCTGGAGACCAGGAGGAGATACTTCTGGAGGAGCAGACAAACAGAGCATGCACGTAATGCAAGCTCCCTGGGCTGGTCTCCCAGGTCCTGGTGGAGACTTCCCGAGCCAGGAATGATAGCTCTGTGTTTAATGGGAAGCCAAAGATGCTCTGAGAGGCTGAGGAATGTGCCAAGTCCTTAAATCATGGGCTGCAGCAGAGCATTGGGCCAGGGAGCAGCCAGTGGTGACAAGGTGGTCAGTCCTGTCAGTGCAGCTCTGTGGCTCACGTGGGGACAAGAAAAGAGAACTTCCAGCTCAGAGTGTACCTAACATATGTAAAGTGAGAGAGACAGGGGCCGTGCAAAAACACAGCTGAGCTCAGAAGCAGAAATAAAATAACCTGAGTGTGAGAAGGTGGTGGGCCAAGACACAACGTGCAACGAGCCCTTTGCAGGGATGCAAAATGGGGAAATAGGGAGAGATCCAGCTGGGGCACCATGTGTTTGTGAAGAACTGATGCAAAAAATGTACAAGGGAAGCATTGGTCACAATCTGGTAGACTTTGGCACATCTTAGGGCCAAAGAGATGGGACAAAATCTACCAAAGCAGCCCATGGGCTAACGGTGGCCAAGCTAATCAGCTTGTGGTGGATAGTGGTGACAGGAGAGTGTAGACACATCTCCAAACCTGGGAAAGTCAGATTGGTGAAACAAGGTGCTGGAGTAATAAGTGAGCCATGGTGATGTCCTGATAAACACCAGGAACTGTTTCTTACGCCATCAGTTTGGAAATTCCCTTAAAAGGTGCGTTTCAAGTGAAGCAAATTGTTTGAAGGTAGCTGAGAACCTGTCCTGTCTTTGGGGACAGTGAAAAATAAAGGTGGCTCCACTCTGAGGTCTCTGCCAGCCCTGATGATGGGAGAGTCTGAAGCCTGCCTGGAATTTTGGGACCTTCAGAGCCTCTTCCCCAGCAGGTCAGTTAGATGTTGTGCATGTGAAACAGAAATGATCCCCATCTGTCTGCTGGATGCTTTCCAGGAACATCAACCAGGACCAAGTAAAACAACCTTCCCCCTAAACTCCCCCACTGAAGTCCCTGGGGAGAAGTTGTTTCTGAGCATGAAGGCCCCTTGGGTAATGCCATTGGGCTCAGTTTGGTCAGTCACAATAGATCTGAAAGCTGTATATTGGCAGGCAGAAAAGAAAAAGAAAAGAAAGATGGGAAAATGGCTTTCTCAGCAAAGCCCAACCTGGGAATTTAGTGATGGTTGGGAGCTCATGCAAAGCCCCAGCTGCATGGGAGGGGTTGATGGGGAAGGGAGGGCACACCATGCCAACAGGAGGCCTTGGATGGCCTCAACCTTCCAAGAGGTCTGCTGTTCTTAGGCTATTTTTGGGTGCATGCTGAGACCTTTGAACAAGTGGTAGGTGCAGTTACACAGAGCCTGTGATAAGTTCAAGGCTGACAGTCTATAACTGGTCCCAAAGGAAAGAGAGTTGTTCCAAAAGAGGGTAACTGCTGTCTGCTGCACAAGCTGGTGATGGGGAATTTCCACTGAAAAAAGCAAAACCGAGGTTGCCCGGAGCTGGCCTGTTCCCCAGAGCTGCAGGTCCATAGGACTCTGCTCCTGTTACAGAAGATTTTTTTGTGGATATGCTAACATTGCACAACTTCACTCGGGCACAGTGACAGAGGGAGAGCATTTCAATGGCCAGCAGAATGGGATTTAGCAGTTTCAACCTGTGCAATTCTTGCCAGTGGTTAAATTTACTGATAAGCTCTGCTGGTATTTGCACAGGAGGAACACTGTAATAAGGGTAGGCCATGAATCCCTGCATTAGCTCACTCCATGGGCCTAGGAGTCCCAGATGCAATTTGCCCAGGTCTTTAGGAAAATGGCAATTTTACAACTGCTCAATTAACTACACCTCTGGGCACAAGTGGAGTAGCAGGGATGCCTAAACCAGGCAGCACCTTTGGGATGTGGTGCAACAGCGTCATGAAGGGTTGATTCTTCAAGAGGATGAATGCAAGAGAGGGAGATGCTTGTTTCCTCTCAAACTACTTGTAGATGTGCAAATACTTCCAGTTCACTCAGGAGAGCCAAGGAAGGGAAGTGCCAGAGAAGGAATGTGGGCTCCTGAACAAGTCCATGGCGGAAGGTTCATCACAGAAAGAATCCCAGTAGGATACAACTAGATGAGCTGGGAAACTCCACTGGCCTAGAGCACAATAGACATGCATTTGGAGCACAGTCGAGTGTGGGCTACCAAGGGAAAAGCAATCTGGTCGTGGTGGAAAAGCCTGGAGTTAAAGGTCAAATATGGCACAAAAGTTATAGTGTATGGAAACAATCTGTGGTGCATGTTGTTCAGTGATGTCTGGAGCAGGAATTCTGAGATTATTATTTCAAAGCTGGCAAATGTTTTAAACCACCCTGTGTTTTGGTACATTTCCAACAAGCCTTAGCTAAGCTAAGGGAAAAAGTCCTACATCGGTTAAGAATCTGGAAAGATGTAGAAAATGCGTGCAGGAGATGAATGCCACTATTGCAAATCACAGTCCCACAGAAACACAGAGACACCCCATGAAACAGAATCTGACAGACTCATTCCATTAATGGGCTGCATTGCCTGGTGTCCTTGGGTTTCTGTCTGAAGCAGATTCTGGGAGCTGCAGACTATTTCACAAAATGCCCTGGAGCTTGTCTGTTAGGACAACAGTGCCAGATGTCCAAGTGAAAGACGTCCTCTCCCTCCAAGTCCTAGGAGGTATGGGAGGATTGCACAAAACTCAAGGGAGAAACACTGAATCCAGAACATTTCGGCAGATCTGTGAGGTGGTTGGGATCCCAAAACAGCTCCATGTGACCACAGCCTGAAGGGTTGGTGGGATATTCTTTTTGCAGAGTCTTCCAGTCAAGTGGCTTGCTCCTCAGAACTGCATCAAGTGGTAACACCCAGCAGATTCTAGTCCTTTGGGAGGCCCCAGGAGTAGCAAAGCAGTTCCTCACCATTTTGGTGAAAACTGAAGGACTTCTGCATGCCTTTTTATGGACTTTTGGGAGAAGAACAAAGAGTTTTGGATCATGCATAGAAGCACATGTTCTTTTTATTTTTTTTTTAATTGAGTGGAAATCTGGGGTATTTTACAGTCTTAGAAAAAACAGTGTGAGAGTCTTAAAAAGGATAAACCTAGAGCAACTCTGTTGGACTTGCTGTATAAGGCCATATGGTACTGACCTGGATATTTATGGTGCTAACACACTACAGTGGGGTCCCAGGCTGTCACAAAAAATGTGCTAGGAAAAAAAACATACTGGGGGAACAAAACTTCAGTGTTTCACTCTTCCTCTGTTCTTCCTTCACTGCAAATGTAGCTGTGGAAAGCTGAGGCTGGAGAAGTTGAGGCACAGATTCCCTTCCTCCCTGCTAGCTCCAAAGGGGCAGAGATTTGCAGGAACACTGAATGCACCTTGAGAGCACTCTGGGAGTGGCAGCCTGGAAGGGAATCAAGGAGCAGAAAACTACGAGAAAGGGGAGTGCAAATGTTTTGGATTAGTGATAGGAAAATACCTCGCTGAAGTGCACTGTGTAATTACAGTAAGTACCAATGTGTCATTCATCACTTCAGAAATTATTTTCCCTCCTTCTCAGCATGGTGGGTTTATTAGAACCTTGTCATTTTGAACTCCTTCAGAACAAAGGAGGAGGCTGAGAGGTCAGGAGTGGGAGGGAGACCAAGTCTTCCTAAATCCAAGTGTGCAAGACAGGCAGGACAGTCTTCCTCCTCTATGAAACAGAAACCACCCCATTCCAGACACTTGGCTGCAGACAGGTGAGTGCTGAGATGATGTAAGAGAAGTCAGAGAAAAAGCCCAGTGTGTGTTTTTGGGCACAGATGCTACTTGGAGCAGTCTGGCTCTGAACAAAGAGCCAAACTCCCATTGTATGAGTCCTGGGTTCTGGTTGCTCAGGCCTGAGCTTTTCAGCTAGAAGGACAGGAGGAGAAATCAGGGGATCAGTTGCTGCCTGTCTGCTTCAGCCACTACCTGAGATCTACCTGGAATGTGCAAGCAAGGAGAAGTCCTCTGCATTGTGTAAACAGCATTGGACTGGAAAGCCAAAGTGCTCCACAGGCATAGGAACCAACTGGAGCCCAGCCCCAGAGCACAGGCAGGACAGCACAGAGCTCAGCACAGGCACTCAAGAGAAGGGACAGGCGTGTGTGATGATCACTACAACCCATTGTCCCAGAGGGAGGGACAAGTCAGCCCTTAGACCCATCCTAGCTTGTCAGGACGTATCCAGGATACCTCTGGACCTTGTACCAGCTGGGAAATACCCCTTCAGCCATTGTGCCTGAATTCCCTGCTCCCTCCAGTGTGCCCTTTGCTCCCAGACCAGATGGCAGGCATGGTGACCTGTGCTGGCAGTGCTTCCTGGGGTGTGCAGTGCCACAGTGAGCTACCCCGCGGCATGTGGGGCTCTGAAGCTCGTGAAAATGCTGCTTGCAGGGTCACCTGCCCGTGGTGGCGTTCATCTCCCCGGTGTTTTACCAGGCTGCTGCAGCCGGGGAGGGAGCACTGCCTGCGTGTGAGCAGTGCTGGTGGCAGGCCTGGCAAACCTCCCTTCTTCACAGGGATTCTCTCCTCCCCTCGATGAGCAGGTTTCCAGACAGCTGCCTTTTATGAGGACGGGTTTCAGGAAGGCTCTAAAGCCCAGCCTCGTTTAACTCGTCTCCCAGTCCTGTGCTCTGTGTCCTGCTGGGGAGGCATTGCATGACCCCTTCCAGCTGCCGGCAGCCAGGCTTTCAACGTGGCAAGGGGCCGGGCTGTGTCTGGGCAAATGTTTTCTTTCTGCGGTCAGAAAGCAGGGCTGGGCAGAGGCGCCGTGCCCGAGGCACATCCTGACAATGAGCCCCTGCCCACCCAGGACACGCTGGGTCCCGATCTCCCACGTTGATGGCAGGGACAGTGAGGGTGGCAGTGACCCTGGGTCTGCCCCAGGCACAGTGCTTTTCCCTGGGGAGCAGCAGGGACTCTCACCCTGGTGGGGAGGGATGCAGGGTGCCAGAAGAAGAGCCCGGGGTGCATCACAGGACGGGCACAGTGCCACCCACACGGCCTACCTGTGGGATGTGCTAGCACCCGCTAGCTCTGCAGCTTGGCTTTGGTGTTGGCCCCCTGGCAGAAGGTGGTGTGCAGCCTGTGCACCCCAGCAGGACCACCAGGGACCCCTGCCTGCAGCCAGGCACTGCTGAGGTTGCTGTTCCATCATCCCCACACACACACATGCACGCACCCCACAGCTGTGAGGGTCCAAACCATCTTTGCACAAAAATGCTTTGCATCCCAGACCCCAAGCACAAACCTGGTGGCCTTGGCAAAGAGCAGGGAATTAAATCGCCAAACCCAAGGCTTCAGCATGTGCCTGTTAAAGCTCATGAATTTATGTCAGAGCTGGAAAAGGTCTGTGGTATGAAAAGGTCAGTGTTCTGTTTTACTGCCCTTTACTTCCTTTGCTGTCCTACCAAGGTGTGAGGAGGAAGCTGTAGGTTGGAGGGGTGCAGGACTCATGGAGGTGAGCAGGTGAAGCATGACGTGCAAGCCAGGCAGAGCAGTGAGTGATGCTCACCCCACCCTCCCATCCAGAGCAGGATGGGCAGCAGGTCCCCACAAAACTCTGCTGTGAGGAGCAGAAGCTGTGCAGCCATTTCAAGACTTGCTTTGAACTTCACTCTGTGACTTAAAGCAGCCATGGCCAAAGTTCCGCCCACGGAGCTCAGCACAGCGGTCCAGGCCTTTGCAAGGAGGTCTCACTTGTGGGATTTCCTGTATGGCACAAACCACTCTTTAAAAACTCTTCCAGTGTGTGAAGTCTTTGGCAAGGCAGCAAGACCTTGACCAACACAGTTTTTTCCTGAAGAGCAGAGGCCCCATGAGGTACAAATACCTATGCCTGCCCTGGGAGCTGAGCTGAGGTGTGGGAGCTCAGCTGGGCAGAGTGAGGCAAGCAGGACCACTACCACATCATCCCTCATCCCTGTCCATGGCAGGGAGATTGGAGCTAGATGATTTTTAAGATCCCTCCCAACCCAGGCCATTCTATGATTCCATGATTCCTCAGCCCCACAAACCCAGGGGAGACAAGAAAACTTAGACTTTTTATTACTTTCCCATTTTGCAGATTAGTGTTATCATTCCCGTTACATTTTTCATTTTAAACACCTTTTTTTGTTGTAACCAAAACCATTTAGAGGAGTTTCCTGAGGCTCTGCGGGAGGGGGACAGCAGCTGGGTGCTGGCAAGTGCCTGCAACAGGACAGTGTGTCTTCTTGATATCTCCATCTTCTGCAAGTCCAGTCCATCCACTCCTGGGAGCACTACCCTCAATAGCTCTTTTTTTTTTGCCTCTCTGGAGTTGTCTACTGCAAGAGTCCCCTCAAAGCACTTGCATGCAACCTAGTGTGGCACAGTCCATGCTGGCAGCTTGAGATCCCCACTGGCACCAGCAACAGATGACAGAATCAGGCAAATTTCAGATCTGTATCTTCATGCCTGGAGAATTCAGGCCAGATGAGACAAGCAGCAAAGACTTTGTCTGCAGAGGGGAGGAAAAGATCCCTAGATGCCACATTCATATCAACCATCCTGCTTTTGCCACTGCCTGGCAGCTGGAATGCTGGCAGTGTGAGAGCTGGAGGCCTGGCCTGTGTGCAACATGGTGCCTTGGGGACCTATAATCAAAGTTTTGATTATTAGCGTAACATTGGTCATAAAGAGGAAACAGAATGAAATAAAATGAAAGTGCAGCTATCAGCTTCCCTTGAGTTTAGCTTGATCTATTTTAATTTAAATGGAAAATGCCACATAACTTATCTATAACACTCTAAAGCCCTAGTCAGGAACATATTGCCAGTGCTAGATAGTGGCATGTTTTAGCAGCAGTATGATGGACATAAAGCTCTTTAACACACACAGAAAACCAAACCTTGAATGCTCTGCGAGGAAAATGATTTGGGCCTTGTCAAGAAAGTAGGGAGCTTGGGGCAGGAAGAAATGCACAGTACCTGGCATGGAGTCTCATCATGTATCTTGGCATCTTTTTATCTGTTTCTGGAAGTTCCGAATGGCAAAAATAGAAAACGTCCATCGCAAAGGTGCTGTGAGGCAATTTTGTGCATGTGAAGTGTTTCGAAAGCCCTGGGAGCCTTGCCCAGCTGTCATACAGTGACCTCGGACAGGGGTTCATTGCAATGAGCTCCCAATGTCCCTCCAGCAAAATGACCAGAGGGTCTTCACTCCAGTGCAGCTTGCGCCGCAGGTCCTGAGGGCAAAAGCTTGATGGGCTCCTCCAAGATTGTTTTTATGTTCACAGCAGATTGCAAGTGGAATTATATTCCTCTCCCCCTACCAGAAAAGGCTTTGGAGAGGTGTGCAGGGTTCATGCTTCTGGAAATGCCCCCTCACGTGGAGCCTGTGCCCAGCTGACAGGGAGTGTCCCTGTGTCCTTGTGCCTTGGCCCTGGGAAGGCAAACCTCTTCCAGCTCCCAACAGCACACTCGAGTTCCCACTCGACATGGAAAACGCCGAGGATGGTGTGGAGAGCGCTGCTCCAGTGGCCTGGCGCCGATATCAAAGGCAGGTACGTGGCCTCATTTCCCACTCGAGGCAGCTGCAGGACGGCGCCGCTTCCCTCTGCAGGGGGAAGCTCGCGCACGGGCCGGAAGCCATCATGGAACAGCCAGCTCAGGAAGGGGCCAGGGCCAAGATTTTGTTTTTAACCTGTTTCTTGTTTATTTAAGCCTTTGAGGAAGACGAATAAAAGCAGCCAGTGAGTGAGGCGGGCTGTGTTGCAATCGGAGCTGCGTGTGCTGGCTGGGTCGCGGCGGTGGCGGCGAAGGCGGCCTGCGTGACAGCAGCCACTGCTCAGCCCCACAGAGCCACCAGCGGCTCACACGGCAGCCAGGCTGCTCCCAGAAGGTGTCCTGGGCACATCCACGTCGAGCCAGCAGCAGCTGGTGCTTTGGCTGGCGGCAGGAGAGCTGTGCTGCCTGCCAGGCTGCGGCGCGGGATCAGGGCTCCGGAGCTGCCTCTGCTGAAGGAGGAATTAGAGGCACAGATGTTTTGGTTATTTTGTGCAGAACAAGTAAAAGTAACTCTTTCCCTTTTACACAGAGGCATCAGTCCCGGATGCCTAGTCCCTGCTAGTGCTGCCTGTGCCACCTGCCTCCTGCCCCAAAAACAGGGACAGGCCAGTCCTACAGAGCTTCTGCCCCTCTGTGCAGCACTGACAGATGTAGCACTGCGCATATTTGATGCTGCAATGGGATGGCAGCAGATTTGCCACAATCAGCCAATTTTTGTTGCAGTTCACATCTCCCTTGCATCGCTCATGCTCCCCAGTCCAGGCTCCAGGTTTTGATGAGGGCAAACTCACGTTCCATCAGAGCAGTGCTTACCAGGGAGAGCAGTGATCAGATACTGATACACAGGGCTGTGGGGGAATGTCTGCCCCCTCTCTCCCATCCAGACTGGCTGCTACTTCCCATGTCTGTGATCTCATAGTGCACTGGTTTGGGAAAACACTGGTTTGGGAACTTCCAGCTGTTCCCACCAGGTGCTACAGGAGGTCCCAGCAACACAGAGCTGGCAGCTGGACCCAGGACTGGGATCACTGCACTGGAATTGGAACCAGAATTTGACTGCAGAGCTGGGAGATAAATACACAGTTTCCTATTACAGAAAATGTAGACTCAGGTAGAGGTATCTTCTTGTTTTTAACAGGCAGAGGATTAGTGCCTGTTAGAGGTCATCCCGATATTTAAAAGTGTAAATAAAACGTAAAAATTGGATTAAGTGTGAGTGTCACCATGGGGAGGGTCTGACTGGGGCTTGGGGTCAAAGTACAGTGTGTGGAATAAAGTGAGACCATTATGGGTTTGGATCCCATAACTTTCATGTGCAGGAACTACCTTCCCCTCTCAATGTTATTTTAAAAGGACCCATAAGGGGCACTAGGTTTAACCCATTTCAAAGAGCTCTAAGGCAATGTTAGGATGTTTTTCTGAAATGCTCCTTTCCCCTAAGAGAGTAGATAGATATGTCATAATCTATTCGTAACTCTCCTTCCAAGTTTGCTTGAAAAGTAAATGAAGCCATTACAGAAATTCAGCTGACCAAAAAAAAGGCCAGCTCTGGCCAGTCATTTCAGGCTAAGCTAATGCAATTATCATTCTTACCCATATTGTCATGCAGTTAGTCCTGCTGAGCCTAGCACTCAATGGTCCTGATTTTTCATCATAAATTCTCTTTGTTCTTCTTCAAGTATTACTCCTGATTAAGGTCTGAGATTTGAGAAAATTAATGTCAGATTTTAAAGTGACAGGTGATTTTTCTTTGAGCAAGTTTGTTTTGTATGGATAAGCTTTTACACAGCATTGACATATTTTTGACTCCTCTTTACCTTTTGGTTTCCTTTGTAGATGCTCTTCTTAATATCTCTGAAAAGATTGTTGAGCCTGTGCTCTCAGAGAGGGTAACAAGCCCTCTTGCAGGTGTCACTGTGCAGCGGGGGAAGACATGGAATGGAAGCAGGCACCAGGAATGCAAATTCCCGCAGCAATTTGGGTCACATGTCCAAAGGGAATTATAATTCCTCACATGCTTTCTCACGCAGCAGGACACAGGACCAGAGGGACTGCTGCCACGGACTGGGCTTTCAGCTCATCTACTCCACTCTCCTCTCTGAAGGTGCCCAACTGCCAAGTCCTGTAAACCCGGAGCGAGAAACACCAGAATGGCCAATCCTAACTTGCTTATGGTAAAATATTTTGCTAACCCATGGCATATATCACTTGGTATGTCCCCTGAAGAGCTCTGGTTTGTATCCTTTCTGCTTGATTATCTCCAATGAGGTAACCCTGGAGATATCCACAACCTTTATAAATGCCCGTGCATTTTTTTTCAGACCTCCTGAGCTCTGCGTCTCAGCAATCTCCAGTGGCAGTGAATCCCAATCTTGCAGCTCACTGCTGAACAAACACTCAGTCCTTCTGCCACTCAGTGCCCATTTTTAAAAGCAAATCAAGCATTCCCATTCCCTTTCCCACAACAACATGAACTTTCTTGCCGCAGCCTCCCTTGCGCTTTGCTCTCTGCCCTCTGTATCAGTCAGTCAGTACTACCTTTATTACTATTCCCTTTCACCCCATCATCCACCTTTGCACAAGATCTTTCCAATCATCTTCAGCAGGAATCTCCTTGGCCCTTGAGGCACAAAACTGCCTACCCTCCTGGGCATCCCTCTCCCCCCTTTACTGCTCCTCACCAGGACTGCAGATGTAGAATGGATTATTTTGAGGTCTGGGCAAAGGGAGTCACACCACAGATAAAACTGTGCTGAAATCAGGAGGTGTCTCAGCCAAGGTACTAATCAGATTTGCTTTTGTTACCCTGATGCAGGCCAAGACCTACAGCAGGGACATCAACCAGGGTCCAGCAACTCCTTCCTGCAACTTCTATTTCACCCTGGCAAGCCAGACCTCCGCCCTCACCTTCCCTGTGTCACTGAGGCCATCAACCTGCCCCTGCCAGGACTGCTAACACAGCTTCATGAGGCCTTGCTTGCACCAGAGACCTCATTTTGTGTAGGAAAATGTATGTCCAAAATCCCTGGTTATGATCCACAGTGCTGGCAGCAGGCAGTCTGCTCTCAGCCATGCTGGCTGATAGAACAGGTGTAAAAAGAGCAAGAGAGGGATTTTGAGAGCTATTACAGCTATCAGAGAGACAAAAAAAATTATTCCAGCACAGACATGGTATTCACATGGAGAGCAATGGGAAAGAGGGTTTGGTTGGCAGCATCCCCTTGACAGTGCCTGTGAGAGCAAAACAGATCCTTCAAGCATTCTCAGTTCAGCTCTGGGCTGTGGCTGCCCAGAGGAGAGCTCCTGGGCTCTGGACACCATGCAGAGCTCGCAGGGAGCTGCCAGGCTGTCACTGCAGAGGAGGCCCTCTTGGTGCCCATTTAAGCTGCTTATGGATGCCTGGGACAAAAGGCTCTTTTTCTTTCTGCCTTGTAGCTGGAGCTCAAGGTTGGACACTCCCGGAGCAGTGGATGTCCAAGGGCACGAGTCCCTGTGACTGTGCCCATGTAAAATGGCCTGTGCTGGCAGGAGGAGGATGACAGTCAGAGATACCACTGACATAATTTTGAGGCTGGGTGAACACATTGCAGCTGGAAAAACACTAAAAAAAAAGGCATTTACACACCTTGTACAGGCAACTGCACTATAGGCAGCTCTGGTAAGGATGTTTGCTTTTCAAGTTACTCAGGACATCCCATTATACAACCCCATTTTCAGTCGACTAAAGCTTTGCCAAGCATTTTGAGGTGATTTTTTCCATGCTGTATGGCTGCCTCTGACATCTTTGAGGGAAAGATCCAGCCAAATGGGCTGGGTGGATGCCTGGCACCAAGCACAAGAGGAGAGGGCAGAAGAAGATGTTTTGCACCACATGAAGTGCTTCTGGTGACCTTTTTGCTGAATGGCTCGAGCACAGCCTTGTTTTAGAGCAGGGGTTTGAAACTTGGCACAAGGGCTGGGTGCCATGTCAGGGGTTTGCTGTGGGTCTTCCCACTGCCTCCCATCCTGCACCAATTCCTTGCTCCTGCCAGTCAGTCCCCAGGCTGTCTGAGGTGTCTCACCTGCTACCTCTTGGTTTTACAGCCCTGCTGATGAGCCATGGCACTGCCAATGTGGCATGAGACCATGGGATTTCTGTCTTTGTGGGATTTAAAAAACTACACCCACGAATTTGGGTAAGAAAATTTTACTACAGTTGCACAGTGAATTATTGAGAGGTTTAGAAGTGCCAGGATTGAACTGACCTGTGCAAATTCAATTCACTGTCCAAAGCTAGTTTAAAAGAGATATCTCTTGCTTCTTTCTTCACCCTACACAGCTGGCCTTCCCATCTGAATTTCCTGTAGTTTTAGTTACAATGTATTGATAACCCCTAAGCTTTTGTTGTTTTTTTCAACATGGCTTGAACTGGAGGTATTTGCAAACAGCTGAGATTTCAGGAATGTTACTGTTGCTGTGCATCCCAAAAGAAACACCCTTCCTTGCCTCTCATGCAGCAGTGAGGTGGAAGAGATGTCACCCTGCTTAAACCCTGCTTTAACACAGGTCCTGAAGAGTGGATAGTAAGAAATTAATACTAAGGAACACAGAGGATCTCTAGCCAGAGGGAGTGACACAACAAGACAATTGCAACCGCAGCTTTGACTCTACTGTGCTCGTTAGAATACTGTACTTCCATCACTGTTCCATTATCACAGTTTCCCTCTCAGCTGGTGCACAACTCCATGGATCTCAGTTATAACCTGTGGATTCCTGAGGGATTTGTGCAGGTGAGGAGCTTAACTGTCTTAAGTGCAGCCGATTTTGTGGGTAATACTGATGCGGAGTAAGCAGCATTCACAGCTAATTAAAAATGCTACACTTTAAAATAATTTCTGCAAATTAAAAATCTTTAGCAGCACTATTTTAACTACATTTTCTAAGTTCCATGGGGATTTGAACTCTGTTAATTTTCCACTCACTCCCTTGGCACCATTTAGCATATCAAAATGACCATGAAATTAAAAAACCTTAGCCGTTTTTACTTCTCTAGGAATTAGTGCTAGCAGGAACAGGAAAATGTTTTGCTGCAGGAAAAATGTGACTAAATTCAGGCCCTTTCCCCCTTTCTTCCCCACAAAAAGACATTATGTTGCAGTGCTGATTGACCCAGAGGAGCACAGGAGCTTCTCTGGGCACATACTGATTGCTCTGCCAGGAGGAGGATGCACAGGGCCACATTTCCTTGTGCCATCAGGCTGGGCAGTGAGTTAGTGCTAAATGACATTCTCTTGGCCTCAGAATGAGTCAGTATCTGTCAAAATCAGCCTGGTGTTTTAACTCCCACTCTGGGCACTGGCCACTGAGATGCAGCTACTACCCTGTGCAGCGTCAGACACCAGACCAATGCTGGAATGAATACTGAACCTCAAGTGTGTTGTTCCCAGGTTCCTGTTCTGCCTAACAAACTGCACTGTAAGCCAGAAATGTCCTTTAAAAAGGGTGGAAAAGAGTGGGGGCATGTGAGACTTCTCTTTGGAACAAGGCAGAGTGCATTTGCAGCATCCTGACATCGTCACAGCAGCCCAAACTCACAAACATCACTCTGTGAATTTGCAAGAAAAATGGCTCCGTTATTTAGCAATGAAATCTGCAAATCAGCCTCTGACAGTCACTCTGAAAAACGACATAAACATTCAACACAAGAACAATCAAAAATACATCAGATGTTATTTTTTTTTAACTGAGAGAGAAGACTCACATCCTTTCACTGAATGTATGTCTACACAGATCAGTGTCAGCTCTTATTCATTTGCTACTTCTAACTATGTACATTTATTTCTGTTCCTTGGGTCTTAGTCACCTTGCCACTGTGATGGCTTTGTTCTGCATGCTCTGATGAAACTGAATTCTGGGTGTTTCTTCAGAGCACAGGACACATCATTTTCTGGTCCTCTCTCATCCATACAGCATCCCATACTTGCCCTGCAAGCAGCTCTCGCTGGCAGCCTCACTCTCTTCTCCCTCTTTGGAACAAGGGGGTATCCAGGAGAGTTATCACCCTGCCTCCACCACTGGATCCCTTGTGGACCCTGTGCACATCATGGAACCTTTTCTTGCCTCTTCAGGCCAAGACACTGCATCAATCCCAGTGGGATGAGCCTGGCAGCAAGGATCTGTGCTACGTTTGCTTTCCCCACTTGTAAACTGAGCATCATAATACTTGCCTAGATCAAAGGGGGTAGGGGGAGAATTAAATAATTAATGTATGTAAAGCACTTTGAAAGATGAAAGATGCTATATAAGTACAAAGTACTAACTACAAAAAAAAAAAAACAACAAACAAACAAAACCCAAACTGGTTACTGATGTAAGTCTCCATTTTATTCTGTAAGAAATGCATGAAATCAGAATAATTGCCACTAACAAATTAGGAGTTAGATTATGCCAGGCCCTATCACAGCTAGTCAGGGGACTGGCAGCCTTGCCTCCTCCTGTGGTTGAGTTAGGGCACCCATATGGGCAGAAGGCTCAGAAAGTGTACCCACAATGGGGATCTGGAAGGGAAGGCACTTCCTGCATCACTGAATCATCTCAAGCACCGTGTCAAATGGTACAATTCAAAATTTGATGCTGCAGTGCCTTACAACAAGCTGTTCCTTGCTGTTCCTCTGCCTCGCTGCTCCAATGGCCAGAAACCTTCCTCTGGCTCCCAGGCTGAAGGCACTCATGGCCATTTGTATCCATTTGTCCTTGTGCCAACATTGTTTTAAGTTTAACGCAGGATATTTATAGATCAATCGTGTCCTCTCTAACCTCTGATGTTGTTGGGCTGAACCAGGCAATCCCTTTCAGTTTCCTATTGCTGCATGGGGTCTCCAGCCCCCACCAAGCAGCCTTAGTGACACTTGGTCCTGTCACAGTTCATCTTTCTCTAACAGAGATGAATAAAGCTGAGTGCAGCCTCCTCACAGGGTCCACTGATACTTGTTCTCCACCACTAATACCTTTCAGTCCCATGAGGGAAATGCTTGATTCATCCTCTCTCACATTTACCTTTTTCCATAGCCATACTGTGCTGCCATTTCAGAGTAATCCTGTCACCAGCCAGGGCGCCTGAGACTTTTTATTTTCCCAGAGAAACTCTGACCCTTCAGCCTTACGTGCCAAACCTTACATTTGGCACAATTGAATTTCGTCCTATTCCCATTGTTCCCACCCTCGAGGTCACACAGTCCTTCCTGTTTGATAGGCTGGGGCCTCTCTGTATTGACAAGCGCTCGCATGTCTGTGTCATCAGGAAATTTCACCATGCACTCCTCCCTCTTTTGTGTGACAGAAAAATATGGACTAAAAGCAGTCCCCAGGCAGCCCTCAGACCAATTCACCAGCACCTTCCAGACCTGCTTTCAGTTCATCTTGCTTTCACCTCCTATCCTGCTATGCCTCACCTATCTTACAGAGATGGTGGAGGTTCTTCTGGTGGGAAAGATGGTACAGGTTTGTAGGGCTTGCTGGACCCAACCAGTGCTTTGAAAGTGGTTGTGTTCCCTTGGGGACATTGCAAAAGAGAGTCAGACAAGTTGCGAAGCACTGACATTTCATAACAATGTCAAGCCAAGGAAATATAATACCCAGGGTAACTTGGGATGGGAGGGAATACTCTTCAACATCTGGTGGAGCACATGCAGTAATTCTGGCAGCACGGAGAGCTCTGTGTCCTCAAGAACCCTTTTATATTACAACATGAAGCCATGTTGGTATTGCTGCTCAGAGGGAAGCTGAGCCCATGGAGAAGTGGAGGGCAGAGACAAGGGCCAGGGGGCTTTTCAGGAGAGAGGTGCACAGAGATCAGGAGTCCCAGATCTGTCACACAGCTCTAGCCCAAGCCTTAGGCCTCTGTTGAGCCTCAGATAAAGACCAGGCAGCTTTGCTCATTTGTGGAGGTGATTTGTAGATAGTTTATGTCAATGTAGCAAAGCAGGAATCAAAGGGATGCTGATTTCTGGGAATATTCAGGTCTTTTTGAGGCAGAAGATTATGGTCCAGAATCTACTGCATCCTGCAACTGCTAAGAGAAGCTCAGGAGGAGACTGCAAAAGATGAAGCCCAGTATATTCAGGTCTCCTCTCCCCAGGGAAGATCATGGGGTTCATCTTTGAACCAGCCAAGAAGTAAAGGCAAATCTTGGCCACACCAAGGTGAGCAACCAACTTCAGCTGGGCTGGAGATGTCAGCTCCAACACTCAGGTGCTTCAGGGCTCCAAAGATGACTCTGAGAAAAGCCATCACTGATGGTGGACCCTGGTCAGAGGAAAGTCACAACCACTTGCTTTCAAAAGACTGAGTGACTCAGAAAATTCCAGGTGGTGTGCCTTCCAGAGGACCCAAAATTGTGTTTCAGGCAACTGCAGTGCCTGTGAGTACATCAGATCTTGGAGTACTGCTGGAGCAGTGAGTAACACAGTGAGACTGCCCCAGTGCCAGGGTGAGACCTTGAGCCAGCTGCAGGAACAAAGCCCCAAGTGTCTCCATGTGCCAGAAAGTGAAAGAAATGGGATACATGTGCGTATGTTCCACAAAGTTTGTCCTGGATCTTTGGAGAGAACACCTTCTTAGAGCTGCTGGTAGTGTTACACCAGCTCAGAAGCAGTTTGTTTCATGTGCTTCTTGAAAATAAGGCCTCTCTGATTTTATTACAAAACATCCACTCGCATGGGACAAGCTGAGCACATTTGGCACCCACTGCTATGAAGCTGCTTAATTTTATGCCTCTCATTAATGAGAAGTGGGAGCAGAAGCCCTTGCCCTTCCCTCTGCTGCCCACAGTGCCTATGTCCTGGTGTAAAGCCACAGGTAGATTTCCTGGAACTTCTGCACATGGTTTAAGGCAGCATCTCGAGCCCTGCACATGCATGTGGGTGTGTGAATGCATTTTATTTCATGATCAGAGGCGATGAAGAGAGTAAGGTGCATTATTAAATGTACAGCCTCAGTGTGTGGAGTATCCTGACCTAAAACAAATCCTCTTCTACTTCTTTCCACATCTGTGACCTCAGCCAGCTAAACTGAAAAGCTCTGTACCTTGGTCTTACCCTTAGTGATGCCAAAAAGGCACATGGAGCATATGCAAAGAATACTTTGCATTGCATGGTTACTCTGGAGGGCACCTGGCACAACCCAGCACTCAGAGCAGAGCCTGCAGACACACAAAACAACATGAAATAGCCTCAGAAGGGCCTGTGGAAAACAAGCCTCCACCTCCAGATGACCTGAACTTTAAAAGTGGCTGTGGCAGAAGCCAGCCTGGATTGCAAGTGTTGGACCCATTTCTAATTGGTCTTGTGTTTTATGCAAATGTGCTTTCAAGAGTGACACATTGTTATTATCTGTTGTCAACGGGCACGAGGTTGTGGAAATCAAGTTTGACTTTAAACCTTTTTTCAGTGAGAATCTTCCGTCATTTACTTTAATGGGGAACCCCCTGCAGTTTGGCCCAATCTTGGTGCTGAACTTTGGCTCCTTGGCCATGCCTGGTGCAGCTCTGCAGTCCATGGCTCACGGTGAAGGGATCAGGGGAACAATAAACAAGGGTGAGGCAAGGTCTCAGCTTCTCCTTAGCTTGGAGAGTGGTGATCCTTTGGCCAGCTGTGGCACATCTGGCTCCCTCCCAACTCCAGCTGTCACACTGGGGTGGCATCTCTGAGGGTGCTCCTGGGTCAGCAGCTTTTTGTGGAGTTGCTCCTCGGGCAAAGGCAGCCAAATGTCCCCCAGTCCTTGAGGCAACGAGGAGAGCCACATCCAAGCCTTTGTTCCTTGCTAATTCTGCTGCTCTGGATTTGTGTGCCTCAACCCTGCCATTGGCACTTGGCTGGGCTGCTGCTGCCTGGAGAAATATCTGTGTAAACACCATGCTATGGGAGTGAGTGCCTGTGCCTCTCTGGGAGCCCAACCACGCCAAGCCCACTCAATTTCCAGGGCAAAAATGGCAGTGGGGAAAAATCAGAGCTTTCTGTAGTTCCTGTGTGTCCCCAGCCCTAGGAGAAGCACTAGGAAAGACTGTGTCACCACGAAGCTGCAGCCCAGGCCTCGCCTTTTCCATGCCTGGCGATGTGTGTCCTCTTTGCCTTGTTGTCACCCGGGCTGCACTGCTTGCTGGCACGGCGAGGAACAAGAGCAGGCAATGTTTTACAGAGGATGGTGTCTGGCTGTGGAAAAGCTGTGCAACATGACTCATTTTGTGTAAAGGACATGAAATTACAACTGCGTGCCACATGAGAGATGGTAGCTGGGCTCAAATCAAAAAACATCCTCATCCAGGAAGGGTATTCAAGCATGTGCTTAATTTAAGAACATACTTAATCAGGGCCTTTGGGCATAAAAGGGTAATGATTATTCTTGTGTTGCTGGGAAAATCCAAGTGACATCCGGAAGATGTATTACTCGAGAAAATTTAGTGTTATTTCAGTGTCCTCGTTTAATCTTTCAATTTCCAGAAATGTAATTCTTTTAATTTGTCATTGCTATGAGTTCCTTCACAGCTGTTTTACACTCAATTGTTAAT
The DNA here is from genome assembly GCF_008360975.1 of Lichenostomus cassidix. Classification (NCBI taxonomy): domain Eukaryota; kingdom Metazoa; phylum Chordata; class Aves; order Passeriformes; family Meliphagidae; genus Lichenostomus; species Lichenostomus cassidix. The sequence goes on from NC_139480.1 coordinate 54,295,343, forward strand.
GCCAAGTGGAATCAGCAAATACAATCTGGTTCAGATAATAAGCATGGAAGATCAATCCTCCATCAGTCTCTTTTCTCCGTCCCCATTAAACTTCCCAGCATGTAAGATATCTGTGTTTGACTTTGCAGGGAAGGCTAGCCACTGCAAAAGAACTTCTGGTACACACTGTTTAATAATTTAAAATCAGCAACATCCCTGCCCAGATTTTTTTCAATGCATTTGACCCCTAATTTTTTCTCTAAATAACCCTGCATTGCTGCAGAGATCAGAAATTGTGTGATTCTAAGGTGGAAATGACTTTTTGTGTGCAAGGAGCCAAGGAGAGCCTGCCTGTCTCAGTGTGACCAGAGCAGATGGCAACTAATGCTTTCGTTTTCCTTGGAAAAACCAAGTTGCACAGCTACTTTGAGAAGGCAACTCTGGTCTACGCTGACCACATTTCATGGTTTCATGCCCAAACCCTTCTGTCACTCTACAGAAGATGTCCCCTGAGCTGGCCTAGACTTCTCCTGCCCTGGGGACTCTGGGCACCAGCTGGAATTTTCAGAGGGGCTGCAGGGATCTGGGACCCAAGTGGACATCCCACCTATATCCTGTAGGAGATCCTCAGCCCTTGGAGCATGGCCTCATTTTTTTACTTGCTGTATAGCAAAGGTATTGAGGCACCTGTTTTACCAGAGATTCTCCAGCCAAGAGATAAACAAGGGTTGTTATTGGCTGTAAGGTAAGTGCTTGTTAATTTTATTGACTTTAGGTTAAATCCTGTTCATCCTCCTCAGGCAATTACTCCCACTGAAACAAATATGAATGTCAGCATGAATAAAGCAGTTGGATTTTGGCCCCTTTTAGAAGACAGCAATCATAAAGCTAGCTGCCAGCACAAATCCAGGTGCTAAACCAGGGACTTTCCTGGGGGAAAAACCACAGTAAAGATCTGTGGGATAGAATTAGGGAAATGGATGGCCATAAAGGAAAAAAAAATGTAACTTCATTTCACTCTAATAATTATTAGAGTAGATTTTCAACTGGGCATAAGTAAAACGTGTCCACAGCTTTGGCACTGCTTCCTCGTCTGACCTTGGGGATGATCCTTGAAAACTCCATTCTTCTCAAAGCTGTGGTTAGATATAATTGTATGTGGCTTTGAGAGACAAGATACACCAGTCCAGACCAGAGTGCAAGCTATTGTAAGGATATTTTAAAAAGTGGATGATAGTGACAAAACCTCTTGGTGGGAAACTGTGAAAACACAGTGCTCTAAGCAACATGACTAGAGGAGAAGGGCTTTTCTCAATTTTTTTTCACCTCTTGTTTATTTTCCTCTTCCTTTTTTGAACAATATATCTTAATCTGGCCCTATAGATGTAGCACGAGAGTTATGTGTGCAGAAAGCATCTGAAACCACTTTGTTTCTAGTTTTCTTTCATGCATTCGGTATTATAAATAACCAAAGAGGATATTGCTTAACCCATAAAACAAAGTGACATCATAATTTATTAATACAGAAGACACAGTTCATTGCTGTTAAATGCCATAAAGAGCTGGAAATAGAGTAGTTTCTCAGAAGGCACTGCCAGTGTGTCAGAGGAAATATTTCCTCGATGCTATATCAGCATGTGTAAGATCCCCTCTGAGTATTTCAGCATTTTGGCCAATCCCAGCTGAACTGCTCTGCCACACCCAAAGGCAGTTCTGGTGGGGATTTCTCCAGTCTCTCCCATCTTCTTCAGAATGAACCTGAATGAACCTGCCCTACTCCTCCCAATGCTTTTCTCTTGCTGTCTGCTTCTAAGGGAAGGCAAAAAGCCCCACAGAGCCCCTTGGTGGGGACAGAGCTGGCTGGTCCATGTCTGGTTCTCTCATCAGTGTCGGTGGGGCAGCAGCACAAGCCCACATGTCCTCAGGGTGTCCCTGTGACAGCAGGGAGGAGCGATGCCATGTGTCAGGCTGTACACACCCGGCCCCAGGCCAGAAAAGCATTGAGGCACCTGTTTACCCCGAAGCTTTTGAGTAATTCCTCTGGTCTGAGCTAAGCACAGGCTTCCCACAGGCTCTCCACTTCCCAGGGGCTTCCCCAGGACTGGAGCACTGTGGCCCAGCTGAGCTAGGGCTGCCGGCACAGCCCCAGCACAGGACCACTCACCACCCACCTCTTCTTGCTCCCTCCTCCTCACAGAGCCAGAATTCAGTGTCTGCCTCTGCAGCCTCCAGTCCTGCTGCCACCTCCATGGGTGAGCCCCTGGGGAGCCCCACCAGTGTCCGAGAGGCTCTGCCAGGGCTCCCAGTGCTGGATTCAGCCACAGAGCAATTTCTGATTATTTCAGGAAAAAAATCCAAATTCTGTTGCTGTGTTGTCTCCAAGCACCAGCATCAGCTCACATATGGACAAAGTGCAGTGACCACATGTCCACAATAAGACATCCCTGTCTCTTTTAGGTAACATAAACAATCCTTCTGGTAAGGACAACTTGCAGCCCTGGAAACACACTCAGCGGATGTTCAGCTCCATGCTCTACCTCTGCCTGCCCAGAAGCACCAGTTCTCACTGCTGCTCCCCATCTGCCTCATCACAAAACATGCCTAGCTGTGCTTTTGCAACTTTTAGGAAGAGACAGGATCCCTTTTGGCTCCCTGGGACATTAATGTGTATTTTTATTTGCATTCGTTTCACACTTCCCACACACGCCATTGACCGAATGCACCTATTCAGTGAGGCCCAGTGGATGCTGTGTGGCTTCCCCCAGTGCAGCCAGGGTGCCATGAGCTCCTACCTGCCGGGCATTTGAGCATTCCTGGCTCCCTGTCCAGGCAGGTTTCCCTGCTGTCCATCAGTGCTGAGTTCCTGTCCCGCTCTCGGCCCGCGAGGCTCCTGCGCGTTGGCAGTGCGCTACCCCCCTCGCATCCCCCCCTTCTCCGGGCTATATGTGGCATTTCGAAGCTCTGACAATCTGCTCTGAATGTTTTCCATATTTGTTCAGCCTCCTCGATTCAAATACCAGGAGCAAGTCGGCCGGCACAAAGCGGAGCTTTGGGGGGCGAGAAGCTCAGGGCCCCGTGGGCGTGCGCTCTCTCTCACACACGTGAAAGGCTGCGCTCCGCCAGCATGGGAAAGGAGGAGAAGAAAGCCCAGCACGGCAATCCCAATAACCAGAGCCACGCAGGGAAGGCACCCGGAGCGGAGAAAAGCACCGACTCGACGCGGGAGCCTGCGATGAAGAAGAAGAAGAAGCAGAGGAAAGCCAAGGGGGATCCCAAAAGTGGCCAGGAGGAGGAATCCCACACTTGTTGTGGCTGCCGTTTCCCGCTGCTGCTGGCTCTGTTGCAGCTGGCGTTAGGCATCTCTGTGACAGTGCTGGGCTTCCTCATGGCAGGCTTCAGTTCCTCTCTGCTAGTCAGAGACACTCCATATTGGGCTGGGATAATTGTAAGCATAAAGTCTGTTTCTCCATAAAGTGCCTTTGCCAGCATTAATGCAAGCTGCATGACGCTCCACTTTAGACTAACCAACTGCATGCACAACACCATTTGAGTTATGCTAACTATAAATATTCCTGGGATTAAGTGTCTGGCTATACTTTCCCAAGGAAAACCGCTCCTGCAGAATAACACAGCCTTTCGTATTCTGCCCTGCAATACCCAACAGACCTGAAATAAAATACAGGGTTGCTGTTCACTAGATGTATCTATTAGCTTGTGCTTTGCAGTGAACTCCTGCCTGGTGATGCTGAAAAAAAATGTTAATTTCTTACGCTGCCTACCCTCTTTGCCCACCAAACCATAACCATCAGGTTTTGGAAGTGAGAGCATAACTGTGTAACTCGCAACTTTTAGCCGGGTGAGGAGAGCAATGTCTGTCTCCGCAGCTTCCTCGCTGCTCTGTGCTGGAGAACTGCTGGGATTTAACCCTCCTCCTGCTTCTGTTCCTGCCTTCTCCCCAGCAGTGGGAGAGACTGCACGTGGCCACGGGGAGGGGACAGGCCTGGTGGATGTGGCAGGGACAGGGAGCCCATCCCAGGGCCTGCTGGTGGCTCCTGCCAGCTCATTTTGGAGTGACATGCCAGCCTCGCCACATGGGCTGGAGGGACTGGGCAGAGGGCAGAGTCCTGCTGGGTGCAAATCAGGGGCATGCCTGGGGGGAAGCCTGGGTTGTTCCCCAGCAGCAGCCACCCCTGTAGAGGCGGGGACAAGGTGTGTGGTGCCATCTGTGGTGTGACCCTTCTGGCTGTGTGCTTGGGGACATGAACTTTGCCTTGTGGAGACACAAGGTCAGTGATTACGAGCCTGGGATAGGCCATGGATATAACTGAGCATGCAGGTTTTTTTCCCCTAAGCAGCAGGTTTCAGGAAAGGATATCCTGAAAATATGTCCTGATGTGTTAGCACAGTTCTGGGTGTTGTCAGACTGGAAGAATTCCCAGCAAATAAATTTGTGTTTAGGTACTTAGAGAAAAGATTTCTCAAAGTGCTGAACTGCTATAGAAGCATCTCCTGTAAATATAATTGATTGTTAGAAGATTATCTGAACACCTGAACTGATTGGGGTTTGCTCTGTTAATCCTGCTGGGCAACCCTTCAGAGAGTGGAGGGAGCAAGGCCTGAGCTCCCAAAGGAAGAGCTCCTCTGACTCATCTCTTCATGTTTCTCTTCTGGCTGAAGAGGTATCCAAGAGTTTAGTGGTGTTTTGTGGGGCAAGAGCCTGTCCTTGCTTGGAAGGAGAACTTCCTGCTGTTACAAACCTGGGGAGAATACACATGATGAAATAGCAGTATGTGACATGTTCTCTCCTCTTGTTTATTTTGGGGATTCTGGAGGTCAGATTAAGTCTTTTCCAGACAGCACTGCTGGTGTCACAGGTTTGACAGAGCTTTTTCACTAGAAAAAACTGGGGAAAGAGTGAGCTGGACTGAACTAATGTACAGCCAGGGATATGAGAAAAGCCATGAAGCAGCCCCTGGCCCGTGTGAATGTCATCAGTGCTCAAGCAGCATCCATCTGAGACATCCACAAATGGCTGGTCTCCCCTGGAGAGGCCTGAAGCCCCACCAAAGTCACTACTCTCTGAAAACAGAGCTCTAACCCCTGTTGTTTTTAGCAGCAGCTGCCAGCAGTAGTGACATTTAGATGCCCACATGAGGCAAAGCTCAGTCGCTTTCAGAGTTCCCCCCTGAAAATCAGCAATAATTCTCCATGTGTGTTCCTGAGCTAATTCCCAACACTGAGCAAGACTCAGCTCTCAGCCACGGTGGTCATGTTTTTCACTCACCAGCCAGGATAATCCCTGGGGAAACATTTCCTGGGACTGTGTGCTGGCTGTGGGAGCTGGGGCTGTGCTTTGTTTCGTGTTCCAGGTGTCAGGAGGACCAGTGCAGACTGTGGCTGCAGGGAGAGCCCCTGGGGAAGGGTGACTGCACCTACGCTCTGAGTCAGAGGGTGACTCTCACCTGGGGGACTCTGGTGACATGTTGAGTCACCAGCACACTCAAGCGTGGCTCGATGCCTCCTGGCTCGAAACGGCTTTTGGTGCCTCCCTGTTTACCCTCAGGGTGATGACAGGGACTGTCTGCTGGGGACACATGGCCAGGCAGGCTCCTGGAGGGTCTGACACCAGCTGAGAGGAGGTGAAAAGGAAGCTGGGGCTACAAAGGGAAGGATGAAGCAGTGAGGCAGCCCCAGAGCTCCCAGCACTGGCTGTGGCATCACTGGAGCAGTGCAAAGCACAGGACTGAGGGGCAAAATGCAGGAGGCACAAGATGGTGCTGCATTTACTTGGTTCCCGTGCTGTGGTGTCTCCGTGGAGGGACTTGGTGCCCACTGGGACATTGGGTGGAGATGCCAGGAGCTGCTGAGCTGGGGTTTGCAGGTGGGCAGTCCCAGGGTGCTGCTGGTGAGCTGTGGTGGGGACTGCACTGAGGATCAGTTGGGCAAAACTGGGGAAAACTGAAGGAGGAGCCTTGGCTAGGACCTGTGTGTGGCTGTTTGTCTTGAGGGCTGCATGGAAGGTGTATGGATAGGGGATGGGTGACCCGTGTGCTGCTCAAGAACAAACCTCATGGCAGAAAGTGGCTTCTCAAAACTCATATATTCACACAGAAATGAGCAACAGGACAGAAGGATGCGGTGTAACATACCAGAGCATATTTGTTGTAGTAGCATCCCACTCAAGTGCTCTTTTTAAAGGACTTGATTAGTATTCAGAATCAAGAACTTAAAAAATCTATTATCGAGACCTTTTTAGCAACATTAGCTATAATGGGTGAAGCTCATTCCTGGTGTTACTCCTTTGGAATTACACCAGACTGGATTTGACCCCACGGCTGTTAATGCAGGATGACAGAAAAATGAAGGAAATTTGCTAATGTGCTAAATAGACCCTGATTGATTGAAATCTGGTTGTATTTTTTTTTATCTTCTTTATTAGTGGCAAAATGGTGACACCGTTCCTTGCTGAAAATCAAGTGCTTCAGTGCATTACCATGAATGGAAAGGAACTGTTTTTAGAGGAGCAGCCAATGCAAAATTTTAGCTGAGGAAAACCAGGCAAGGCAGTCTGAACTGAATGGGTTCAAAATCCGATTGCCTGGGTTTGTGAGGCTGGAGCAGGCCAGGGATTGGGTTCACCATCCTGGGGAATAAATGTGGCCAGTGGTGCTCTGAGTGGCAGTGGAGGAGGACTCCAAACCCCTAAGCACCAGCCCTTCCCTCCTGAGCCCCTGGAGAAGGAAACCATGCAACTTGCATGGCAGCAAAAGGATTGCACCATGAAAACCAGCTAAAACCCAGTTCAAACCAAAATGCATTTAGTCCAAAATGCATGGGGCATTGGTCAGAAAGCAAAGGAATGTTTTACAGACAGAAACCATGGAGCCTATGGGATTTACCACTTCTGCTTGGGCTTCAACAACCTGTTCCCTGTAGAAAGCCTCTGTCCCATTGCCAAGGAGAGGCAGATAAATGCAGTTAAAAGCAGTGAGGGTGGCATTTGTTTCACTTGCCTAGAGCCATTTACAGTGAAGGTGCCCAGCTCTGAAGCAGCTGCCCATTAGACCTGTCCTGAGCTCCCCAAACTGGACTCCCTGACAGTCTCTTCCTTCTTGCTGTTTTACAAGAGCTTGGACAATCTCTTCACAAACTCACCCATGAGTGCAGGGCTTTTATTTTTTTTTCTGTGTCTTGCCACTGGCTCGGTGCACAGCTTTGGGCAAGTTACTTAACCTTGCTAAGACTTTGTTATTTCCCCTGTAAAGTGGGGTTAATAGTGGCCATCCGTCACCCCTTGCTTTGAGATCCTGGGATGAAAAGTGTCACAGAGACAGTAGATATTAATGGTCTCCTTTTCATTCTTTTTCATTAGCTTGTGGCCTTTTGACACCCAGAAGAAGTAACGATGTATTTCTCCTTGAAAAACCTACTTTAGATTATTTCCACTGCGATCAAAGTTGGAGAGTACCAGAGTTTTCATGGGCAAGCTCCCTTTTCAGCCCTGTTTTGCAGACTCAGGCAGTTAAGAAAGTTACAGAACTGCTCATCAGAAATGATTATCCAGGGTGTTTATTATTTCTGTCAGGAAGTTATTTTAAATGTATATGTATAGATGTTCATAAAATTAGGACTTTCAAAAACATTTTTAAAAATCTGATTCACAAGCAGCTCCAGGCAGCAACTGTGGCTCCAGCTGTCACTGATTTTAGTGCAAAAAGCATCCCAAAAGATCTGTTCTGATGCTTTTTCCATGCTCCAGCCCTTCTTCATCTCCCCAGGTGTTTCCCCAGGCCAGAGAGTCCCTGAGCTTTACTCAAGGGATGACCATGGCTTGTCACTTTTTGGCATCAGTGCTCAAGCACTGGTTTCTCTGCCCTGGTGGAAGTGAGGCTGATGTGGGGCAGCGTGGTGCAAAAGGCAGGCAGACTTTTAACTGCAAAAGCAGTTTAATCAACCTTCACTTACCTGGAGTCAGAAATGTTTATGTCTCTATAGCTTTTACTTGTTATTAGGGAAACCATTTTCAATTTTTAATGGAAGTTGACACATAAAACCTGGTGCCATCAAAGCAGCTAGTGGAAATTACAGTCCTGCAGGCATCCATGGTTTTTTTATACAGGATAGTTTCAATCAGCCATGGGCAAACACCTGAAGTTTTGAGGGAGGACTGCCTTGAAGACTGCTTGTTTAGAGCCATGTGTAGCACCTGAGCTGGACTCTTCAGAGCCCTCTGCCATTAAACCTCATCCTCTTCCAAGAGTAACTGTGCACTGATTAACTGAAATCCACACCTTTGTGTTGCTCAGGTGTAGAGTGAAAAGCTGTCATGGGAAGGAAAGTTCAAACGTTGTGAAAGAATGGTTTGAGAAGGTAACTGCACACCTGGGCTGTGTGTGATACCTGGCCAAGGGCTGCTCTGATCCTGGACCCCTCTGTGGCTTAGCCCCCAGCTGAACTAGCTAGATTGTGTTTGTGCAAAATTCCTAGCTAGATTATGTTTGTGCAAAAAGCCTGGGTAAGATTTGGAGAGGGATATCAAACAAGTTTCCCCAGCCTGGGTAGCCTCACAACTCTGGAGATGGTGGCTTCCTGTAACTCCACAGTCACAGACACACCTCAAACCACGAGTGCTGCTCACGAGTACTCTCAGCCCTGCTGCACTTCTCAGGCTGAAAATCACTGCTGGCTCTGTGAATGCCTGATTTTATTTGATTTTTTTGATCCCTCAGGCGTTTGTTCAGGCAGGACAGTATTTCTGGTTGAACAGCAGCAATGGACTGCTGCTGCAGCTCCTGGCTGTGTAAGCAATCGTAGCCTTTGCTGGGGGAATTAAATCTTACCTTAGCACCAGTGATGAGCTGCTTTCAGCACTGAGCAACTGACCTAAACAGCAAAGATCATTATGGAAAAAATAGCATTTTATGTGATTGTGGAGGTTCTTGCAGGGTTTTAATGACTTTACAGGGTTTAAAAGAAAGTTGTGGATCTGCCACGGTGTGTTATTGCATGGCTCAAAGGGAGCTGTGGCAAAAACATCATTATTTTATTCTGTAGGTGGGGCAGGGATGGGCAGTTATTGTAGGGTTTATGGCTTTTGCCTGCAAACACAATATACATGTTTGCCTTTATTATTATTTCTGGAAGTAATTTATATGCAACTAGACTGTCCTTAAATTTCACAAGAAGTCTATAAGGGGTAAAAAAGCCATTAAGGCACAGTACCTCTGTGTTGCAGAGTGGCTTCTTTCACATGTGGCAGTGAGACCCAGGCTGACCTGAGGCTGATGAAAGCTGGCAGAGAAAGCTGCCTGCAGCACCCACTTTCATCACAGCTTCCTCAAACCTCGTGCAGCAAATGAACTTCAGAGCTGCTGTCTGCAGCAGCCTGTAGAGATGTCTGGCACCAGAGGTGATCCAGGTTTATAATGGCAAAGCCAACAGGGACATGTTCTTCCTCACATCAAAATCCCTGTGCAGCAGGAGCGTTAGATTTGCTGGATAAAGTGGCTTCTCCAAAGGTGTAGACAGCAGTTAAGCCTTGCCTGATAAGGTGGGAGAACCATCAAGCCAAGGATCACCTCTGAGGGTGAGCCAGAGACTTCAGAGATAGCTACAAGAGATCATTCTTTACCTGTGTCCCTGCAAACAGAAACATCCCAGGTGTCTCCAAGTCAGCAACTAGAAAATAACTTGTCCAGAATGGAAATTGCTTCCTAATTCTATTAACAGCTATTTTCCTCCTGAAGTTTGAGTCTATGTTCTTATTAAATAGGAAGAGTCCTCCTGTGGGTCTCAGCAGTGCCATGTGTGTTGCAATGTGCACAAGGGAGAGGTTTTGTCCTGCAGGGTTTGCTTTCCACCCCTAAAAACTGGCAGGAGGTTCTCTCTAAAAAAGTCCCCACACAAAGAGCAGATGAGCTATCCTGTGTCTTTGTGAGTGTTTACAGCACTTGCCTGCTGATGTGGCACAGACCCAAGGTGCTCCCTAGAGCCAGGTTTCTGCCTCCTGCCTTCATTTCTTGGTGGATATTCCCAACTCTCCTGCTTTACCAGCCTCAGGCGCCAAGGTTTTCAAGATGCCCTGGGTAGGAGGTAGTTTGGTAGAGAAAACCACCTATTCTACATTTGGGCTAAAACTGTAGCAATAACAAAAGGAAAACTGGTTTCACAAGCATACAAGGGAGAGATGGAGAGAGATTAGAGCAATCTGTGGTTTTGAAATCTGTCGGAATAAAGCAAACCACATTAATAAGTCAGCGTGCAAAGATAATGAGTGCAAACCACAGCGGAAATTTGCGCCCTACACGTTCATATTTCCCCTAACTACACACAACATGCAACCTTCTTCATCCCTGCCACGTGGTGTCCTTGTGCTGTTTGTACACCTAGTGCTGAGACCTTGCAGGAGCAGATGGGATAACATGACAACAGGCCCTCTTTGGGGTGGGAGCAGTCTGGAAAATTTCTCCTTCTATTTTGATTGTGGCTTAAAAAAACCAATGATTGTTCAGTCACTTTTCAGCCCTGAGGTGCTCCTGCCCAATGGAGGGAATGCCTACTGCTTCCCACAAAAAAAGAAATAGTGTTAAAAATTTTGTGTCTAAATTTCGAGGTTTTTCAGCCGGTGCTAGTAAATAGCTGTTTTCCTGGGTTGCAAACTGGGAGGATTTCATAGGGTATGCCTTAAACAAAATGAAATCTTTACCTTTCCTAAGTACTTCTGTATCACATTTGGGTCTTTTTCTAGACAGCGCTTTCCAAAATTAAATTCTTCCCTTGGATAACCTTTCACGTCACTACCTATTCAGCAAAGGGTGTGTTAGTCCATATGGAAATTTTGAAGCAGGATCTTGAAATAAACCCAAGTTGAAATTTGCCCAGCACAGAAATGCAAGAAATGCATATTCCTGGATTTCTGGGCAGCAGCTGACCAGAGCTGATCTAATTAATTGTCATCCTGCGGGTCTCACAGAATCTGTTTTATTTGCGTAACAAATGTGCATCGATCGGTGGCAAGCACGTGCTAAAGCGGGTTCAATTGCATTTTATGTTGTGTGCTCAGTCAATAAGGCAGAGGAAATGTGTGCTTCACTCTGGGATGTGGCAGTGGCTGTTGCAGCAGCAGGATGCAGGATTACCTAATGCTATTTAGCAGTCAGCATCAACAGCACCTGTAATGCGCCTGCAGCTGTTTTAGTTACTTAGTGGCTCCTAAAAAATATTTACTGGAGGATTTTTATAGTTATTCTGTTACACTTCACAGGTGTAATTCAAAGCTGATCTATTAATAATGTATAAAATAGCAGCATAGAGCTGTTTCCTATATAAACGTTCCACGCTTTGGTTTCCTCCAAGGAGTGAATTTACCTTTAAAGAGCTGAAATGTAAAACATATGTGGGTCATAATTCTCAGCCACGTTATTTTTTTTACTGCCACTTAGAAAAATACACATCTCTGGTTTAAAAAAAAAAAAAAAAAAGTTACTGTATTGTTATAAAAGAAATTCTGAAGCTTTCTGAAATATCCTGGTCAAGACTTGCCGGAATCCTGACCCAGTGTAATCCTTTATAAATACTTCTCTACAAATGTGCTTCTTCAAGTATCCCTGAGCATATTATTTAAATCCCAGAGGACCTTTAGAAAGTGTGTGCAGGAATGAAACTACTTTTAAGCGATAGCCCTTTGTATGGGAAGCTTTCTGAAGAGGGAGGTCTGATCCTGCCACGTGTGAAGCCAGCAGGAGTTGTGCAAGAGTCGTCCAGGGCACTTGATGGCACAGAGAAGAGTCCAGCACTGGTCTCTGGCTCTGACCTCGGAAATGAATGCAGCTCTGTCAGCCTCTGTGGTGAAATGGAGCGGGAAGGAGGCACTGGGAACAATCCCATGATGGCTCCTGGCAGTAACCTGAAGGCAAATTTGGCTCTCGGTCCATGCAAGTGTAAATGCCCACTGGTGTAGCTGAAGCAAAGCAAATGTGATTTATTGCTCATAACAAGATCCTTCAGCACCAGATCCTGAAAATACTTAGGTCCAGCTTTGATGTGAGAAGCCCCCATGATTTGTCATGAATTTTGGGGTGTGATGTTAAGAGACTGTATTTAAGCATTATTATTTTGTTTAGATCTTGCTGCAGGTTCTTTCCTGCAGCCATTACTGCCACTGGGGGAACTTATCATTTGGATATTATCAGCAATAGGATGTCTTCAGATTTAAGTTTTATGGGCATGTTAATTGAATTGAAAGATTAATATACAGCGCAAAGGACCAAGGACATAGGCGATTAATCCTGAGAAATAAAACATGGTTGAGTCACACAGAAGCACTACAGGGCAAAAAAATCCCCAGTACTGAAGGACCTTTGACAAGAAAGGTTGTTTTTTCCCCAGACAACCCTGTCAGCTACGGCTGTCAACAATAAAAAGAAAGAAACAAATAAATTGGAGGCCGTGTGTAAGTCACAGGACCAGAATATAAATACACATGACATGGAAAGGAGTAAATAATCCTGACGCATTCTTTAGAAATGTTCTCGGGCAATACTTCCTATTCATGTCCCACTGAAGTGACATGAAATAAAACTTTATGGGGAGAAGTGTTGCTAATCACCCAGGTTCCTGAGGGACATGGCTGTGTGCTGGGAGGCACTCCTTCTTTGCAGGGCTGCTGTCTCAGGCCTTCCACCAGCAATGCAGATGTTAAAAGTTTGATACCTGGTGCAACAGATCATGAAAGGAACATGTTTATCCATTGCTGTCTAACAGGACACTGTGGGTTTTGCACTGCAGGTCAAGCTCCCCGTGGAGCTGGAAATGTGGATGTGGGCAGTGCTGCCAGTCCATGCAGTGAGCAGGAGGGGATGGGGCTGTGCTGGAGCCCCACACTCCTGCAGGCATCTCCATGGCAAAGCCCCACCTGGACAAAAGGCAGCTCACACCTGGCTCTGGCCAAAGAGGGAAAGCAGAAAGCCTCAGATTAGTGACAACTCTTCCAAACTCCAGAAGTAAAATGGAGGAGGTAAAAAATACATATCTATCTAAAAATCTAAATAATCTTCTAAAAAAAGGAAATCATATTTATTGGTCTAGATCATCAGAGCAGGATCTTCCCTTCTTACCTGGCTGGAAAACGCCTACCTGTGGGTATCTGCTCCAGCAAATAAATCCAGAATTAATAATAAAGACAGATAAATGACTAATAAAGTGTGAAAATACTTTTCCATTACTGTTAACTTTCAGCAATTACTGTCACAGGGCTACAACACAGTTTCAGATTGCAGGGGAGACACTTACCTTCTTCAGTAAGGTGTCCACTCCAGAGGAGGGTGAAAGCCTCTGCTATTAACTCTGCTGCTTCTTTTCCAGTGGCAGCCATTGTTTAAGGATTTAACACTTGCACAGGTGACATAAAAACTGCCAGCACCCAGGGCTGCATAGGATGGGGCTTTTTGGGCCTGCAGGCTCAACTTCACAAGCCTTTTGCTCTTTTTCGATAGTTACATGGGCAAAAACTCAACACAACCCTGGCGACTGTTGCTGAGCTGTGTCTTTGATGACTTTGCTTCCACACTGCTTCTTGAGTTATGGTCCTGATAACACAGAAAGGTGGCTTGGCTTGGGGTGGGGCGGGGGGAGGGAAGGTATTTTTGTGTTTTGTAGGGTTTTTTTAACCTCGACACATTTTACATCTCCTGCCTTGCAGGTCTGCCTGGTGTCCTTAGTGGGATTTGTTATGCTTTGTACTTCGTACCAACCCGATGAGAAGACTTGTGTGCAGTTCACAGTGAAGGTATTTACCTTAATATTTTTTTAACATTTCTTTTGCTTCTCAAGTCATTAAATGCAATCAGAAAAGTTAATACTGGGGGTATCTTTAAAACCACAGGAAAAGAAGTGAAAATACACCTGAAATGCAGGAATGGTTTTCTGTTACTTTCCAGGCAGCCAAGAAGAAACTGTATCCTACTAAGGAGAAACTCTAATAACAGTTCAAATAGGAACAAGATACCATTTTATTCACCATGTGTTAGGAATATAGACAAATCTGGAATAATCTGGGAAGTGTTCAGAGAGTTTAAGTAGATTAAGTGGAGACAGTGAGCAAGGTAAGAGGTAGGGTGGCATGAAATGACTCCACTTAAACCAAGTTTTAGTATTTAATGGGGAAGTGCTAGGAAAGCATGGGAACATGCATTCTCCCACAAAGCAAATTCCCATCTGAGCATTGCAGGAACTGTACAATATTCCACCTTTGTCTCCAAAACTCATTTGCTGACTCTGGTGAGCAGCTAGAAGAGCAAGGCTGAGAACACTTGTTTGTAACACCATTTTTTTTCGGGGCTATTTTTCCTTATTATTGTAATTTTCAGGGCCCTTAATATTTTGCAGACACATAATAACCGAGAAAAATACCGACGCAAGCATCACAAAATAACAGTGATTATTAACTGAAAAAGGCAGAAGGAAACAAAAGGCAAGGAGCAGCCTTTCAGAACCTGGCATCCATCCTCCCTTAGAAATTAGACCCCGGTGTGCCTTTTGTGTCTTCCTCGAGCTTCTCCCGTAGTTAAAGAAAGAAAGGGAGAAGAACAATTGTGCCTGCCCTGTGACTGCCACTACATTGTCCGCTGTCACCTTTACAGCCCCGGGGCTGCCCAGGGAGCTGCTGGGCTGGGCGGGGGCTGCCACACCAGGCTTTTTACAGCCTGCATTAAATCCAACTTGGCATCCAGGCAGGAAGGGAGTCATCCCTCGCCTTGGGAACTGGGCAGCTCAGATGTCTCTGCCACCCTCGGCGACACCACCCACCCTGACAGTAAGGAATGTTGAGCCATCGTTCCCTGAAAGGAAATAGCCCTTTGGAAATTGCTCCCGAGGTGATGTAAAATGGGTCATTCCTCGGCACCAGGCAGAATTGGAGCTAAAATCTCCCGTGAAGGACTCCTGGCTCAGTCAATAGCCAGCGGAATGTTGCCTACCCAAGGCATCCTGCTCCCCAAAATCCCCCTTCCCAGCATTTCCTACTGCTGCATGCCACAGAACTCCATCATTCACAGGCTGTTCCCCTCTCCTGTCCCATGTCCCTGCTGGGAGCTGTTATTCCACAGTGCCTCTCTGGACAAATGGCTTCTGGGTTTGTACCTGTTTTAACAAAGTAGGAGCTAAAAGTCTCCTCCAGGGCTTTGAACACACAGAACTCAACAACATCTCCAGTATCACTTCTCAAACCTTCACATTTCAGTCAAAGGCCACCTCTGAACTAAAAAAAGAGCATCAGCCATGACAAGGTTGAGGATGCAAGATTACAGTCATGAGACAGATTGTTCAGTGGGTTGTTCTTTTCTCCTTGGGGGCTGATGCTCCATCCAGCACTGCAGTTGGGTTCAGCCCAATCTGCTCCACCTGATCCCTGGCCCAGGTCCTGCCAGTGCCTGGTTCCCACCTGCCACACACCATCCTACAAGAGAATCTTGGCTGGGCTTCCCTGGAGTGCAGTGAGCACCCCGAATTTCCTCACAGCCCAAGGATCACTGTGACAGGAGGACCACACACACAGAGGGGCCTGGGGGGTTTTGGCCAACCCCCAAGGTGACCCTGTGGCCACTGTGAGTGACTCTCTCAGCGTGGAAAACAGGAGAAGACCTGTGCAGTCCTCTCTGCCTTCCTCCCTCTCCACAGCTGCTTCTTTCATTTCACACTTGCATGAGCCCTGGATCCTGTTAAAGAAGGAGGTGTGAGAATTGCTTTCGGCAGAAGTCCCTTCCTGAGACTCCTGTGGGTACCCACAGCACGCCATGTGTCCCTAAGGAGGGGAGACCACCCAAAAAAGGGAGGGTGGCTGTGCCCTTCAGGGGGACAACCGCAGTGAGTGCCACACAGGACAATGCTGAGCCATCCTGTGGGTTTCCTGGGCTCTGTGCTGCCATCTGACACATCACTCAGCAGGGCTGTGCCCACGGCATCCCCCAGGGTAGCGTGACACCCTCTGCACCCAGCCCACGCTGTGACACACCACAGCTCCTGCTCCTGGCAGGGCTCTGCCTGAGCCACCACCACCCTCACTAAGGGCTTCCTGATCCACCTCTGCACACCCCTCTGCTTTCACCTCTCAGAACTATAGGAGCCTTTTCCATGAGGAACTTGATCCATCTTTGGTTATTTATTTTATTATTTTAGTCAGAGAGGGAAACTGCTGCCAGTAAATATTGCTAAAATGTCTCTCCCGTGTATGAGGAACACGAAGGAGGATGAGCTGCCATGCTCTGACCTCATTGCACACTGTCTCTCCCCGCTTCCCTTTTCTTCTTCTATTTAGGCAGTAATTGCAGTGCCTATCTCTCTGAAGCTGTTAAAGAGCAGTTTTCTAGTGGCAAGTTCTGGTTCCTGGGCACAGCCCACCATGCAGTTGTATTTGTGATGCTGAAGTTGCCTCCAGGTCTGGCATGTGATTCATCTGCTGATGGGATCTCAGCACTCACTGTCTCGTGCTCCCTCAGAGGCAGTGCTTGCATTTGGCTCACCTTTGATATTTGGAAACGTGTTCACTTCCAGCAGCTCGCAGAGAGATTCCTCTGCAAACATCTTGTGAGAATAATAAGCTGTTTGGAAATTGCCCTGTGTCCCTCATGCACCTCCCTTTGCCTCCAAGGATTACTATAAGAGCTGCCTGTGTATTCAGATTGTGAGATTTCCTTCCCTTTAGGAACACAACAGACAAATTCTCCCTTACTGTACCTGGAGCACGGATTAGGCGGTAGATTTCATGCTGCTGTGTCCTGACTTTGGAGAGAAGTTGGCAGCTAAATAAAATACCTGCCAAGGGAGAACCAGGTGTAGCCTTGGCTTAGAATCTTGTCTTTAGGGAGGCCTGATCTGTCTTCTGCTGGGCTGAATCCAGGGACTTCCACCAGGACTCCTATATCACAGAACAAGCAACATTTGCCCATTTTCTATTTTCCCCATCAAACACATTTGCACCATCTTTTAAAACAATGCCATTGGCTTATGAGTTAACACGTCTTGGTTTGGAGGGAGTCCATCAGTCAGTAGCACTGCATCTTCTGTGTGCTTTATATGGTGGCCCTATTTTCCAGCTTCACCTTTCCCATGGACCTTCCCCTTGAAAGCTGCAGGGGTAAAGTAATTGCATTTAATAAGAGCCACCCTCATTTTGAAGTTGCCCTTGGTTTAAGGCTTCAGGGGAAGTAATTAAATTTAATAGTAGCCAAGTCTTGGAAACTAAGATCTTTCTGTAAGAATTTGGTGATATGAGGGGAAAAATGTATATATAGTGCTTCAAGACCTGCAATAAGCCCAAATACTTTTTTTCAAGCTGGCAACCAAATAGAAGATTGATTCACACTGTAGATATAAGACAAATACACCAGGAGTGTGAATTTTATCAGGACATATATACTTGGAGTTTCAAGGTCACAAAAAATGCTTTTATATTGATATTTTGCTGGCAGTATTGAGGTTAAAGAGGGAAAGAGAGAAAGAGAAAGAGAGAGAGAGAGGGAGAAGCTGCTGTTTAAAATAACAGATTCCCAACCATGCCATGTGTCTGACAGATAAGACGCCAAGGAAA
Organism: Lichenostomus cassidix; assembly: GCF_008360975.1. Lineage (NCBI taxonomy): Eukaryota > Metazoa > Chordata > Aves > Passeriformes > Meliphagidae > Lichenostomus > Lichenostomus cassidix. The sequence continues at coordinate 54,312,906 of NC_139480.1, forward strand.
ATAAATGTTTTTACAGTGCTGAACAGAACCAAAAATGCATTTTTGGCTAAACACAGACTATGACTTTAATATACATTCACACATATTTTGTATGCAGTGCAGCAAGTGCCAGTTCCAGCTATCAGAAGCAAAGGGAAGTCCATATGTGCTGGTATCCAAAGCTCTCAGATGCATCCTGGGGTGACAAAGGCTCTGCCTTGCTGCCACATTCCATGTGTTTGTGGGGGTGCACTCTGCAGAGCTACCCTTGATAAAAGCCACGCTATTTTTAAGCTGCCACTGTTGCAAAGAGCAGCGGAGGTGATGCCCAGGCCCTTGTCCTTCTCACACCACAGCACTGGGAGAAGAAAGTGCTTGCTGCTCTTTCAGGCCTGTGAAAGGCTTCCCCACGTTTATGGGGCAGGTTTTGGAAGCAGACTGAGCACAGCACACACTTTTTTTGTGGAGGTCTGCATTCCCATTCCACAGGGGGACCTGGGAAGCAAACAGGCTGGCTGCATCTGCAGGGCCACAAGCGGGAGGTCAGCCACCCTGCTGCCTGGTTTGCAAGTATAAATCGCATTTTTTTGGGTGTGCAAACCAAGAGCCGGGAATAACACACGAGCTAAGTCTCAGAAACACCTACAGTTCAGCACAGCCTGGGATAAGATGGCAGCCCAAGCCTCAGCTCTGCTTCCAGGCACTAATTTATCTCGGCTGATGACCGTGAATCCTGTCAATGCAGGTACAACTGAGAGGAAAATGCTCCCTCCCTCTCCGTAAAGCATCTGGCTGTATAGAGGCACCAACTTCTCAGTGCTCTCACCAGGCCTCGAAATTGCAAGGTGGAATTATTAATTCTTGAGAATTAACATATATTTGATTTATATACTCATGCTGAATATGCGTGGCAGAGTTGTTAGTTCTTGAGATGACCACGCATCATAAGGAGCCTTGCAGTTTTTGAAGCACCAAATATCACATGGAGGGTATGCAAAGCACCAAGCCACATGGAGGGTATGCATGCATTCCTCATGTGTTCCTCAATCTCTGTGCAGCTGGAAAAAGGGGGTTTTATATTTTGTTGGGGTTTATTTTCCTTTCTTTTAGCTGCTGTATTTTCTCCTGAGCGCCCTGGCTCTGGTTGCCTGTGTTTTGGCAGTGGCTTTTGCTGCACACCACTACTTGCAGCTGACCAGGTTCACCTGCGACACCACCCTGGAGTCCTGCCAGTGCAAACTGGACGCGGCAGACCCGCTGGGCCGGACCTTCGTGTACCAGGATGCAGCTGACTGCGCCAGCCTGACCAGCCTGCTCGGCCTGTTCCTGCTCCTGCAGATGGCTCTCAACCTGGTGGCAGCCCTGCTGTGCCTCCTGACGTGCTTTGTGGTGTGGAAGCACCGCTACCAGGTCTTCTACGTGGGCGCTCGCTTCCAGCCCCTCACCGCCGCCGAAGGCTGCGGGCAGCAAGTGTAGGGCTGGGCTGGCAGGGCCTGGGATGCCAGGGAATCCTGGGCATTCTGGGAAGTGGCCATGGAATGGCTTTAATGAATGTATTTTTCAATCAGTTTAAGAGCGTTTCGTCCGTGGAAAGAGGCCTCTTGTGAGATTAGCAGGAGGTCATGCAGCCCTGAAGATGCGGCTGTACAAATGCTCACCAAAGAGGAGCCTTAATAGCCGTAGATAAAATCACTGGGAACTCATCTGCAGGGCGACAGCCATTACAAAATAGGGGCCATTTCCCTCTTGCCTTCAGAGAAGCTATGCCAATTTCTACCACGTAAGGATCCAGACTGCTTCATTATATCTACGGGAACATGCTTCGGGAATGTATCATACCTTGGTGCTCTGGCTGTAATGCACACCAACCTGATGGGAATTTAACATTCAGAAAAGCAATGAGGGAGGTCAAGACCTCTTCAAATGCAGGTTGAGACCAACAGCAAAGTCAATGTATTGATGGTTGCCATATATAATACAGCTTTTCAGAATAATTAATGATATAGGTTACCTAACCCAATTACTAATAAACAACAATATGAGTGAGTTCACTGATGGTTGTTTGGTGGGCCCTGCTTGAGATCCCAGGCAGATTTCTGAAGTTTGGGAGAAAAGATCAGTTTAAGGAATCATCCTTTGGAATCCCAAAGTAGAGGGACCCTAAATCACTAGTCGTGTTGAAAACTAGGTCCATATTGCTCTAATTGCAGGCTCACAAACCCGGATTTTAGCCAGTTCCACCAATTATGCTCCAAGCACAAAAGGCCAAATGCATTTTTGGTGTAACTCCTCTGAAGACAATCAGCCTTACACACCAGCAGTGGAGTTGGGCCAACAGCCCTGAAAGATATATCCCTGCAACAATGAGTGTTTTTAAAATGGGGTGGAGGGAGGGAAACAAGAAGAGACTGCCAGTCTCCCAAAGACATCTTTGATAATGATGAGGGCAACAGAATAATTATTTCTTAATGACTATAGAAAAACAAAGCGTATTCAGGCAGTACCTTTTCACCCTGAAAGTGCAGCTCTAGAAGTGCTTTATATCTTATTAGCCTTATGCCAAGACAACTATGTTGGTTTGTCCCTTGCACTGCCATTTCCACTTGCACATCATGGACATCTATATTTAGGAGCAATTCAGAACTGGCAGCGCTTTGGACTGCCTCCTGATCCATATCTGTGCAAGAGCGAGGCAGCTGGTGCTCACACCCTGCCATGACGAGGGATTTCCCGATCCCAGCCAGAACAAGGATGTCTCTGAGGTGGGGTGGAGCAATCACATGGCAGAAAAATTGTGCCATAATCATGAGCTAGGAGGAAGCAAATGAAATTTATATAAGGTTTCAAAGAAACAAAAACAAGTTTCTGCAGCAAAAATAGCCATCAGGAAGTCAAAAACCCAGCATGGTGAAAATCTAGTTGTCTGAGGAGCTCTAGTCCTACCAAAAAACTGTCTTCCTGGTGATCACATCATCCAGGGGCTAGACCATCAAGCCTGCAGGGTTGGAAGATTAGAGCATAGTGAAGCCTCCCATGGCCCACCTAGAACACTGCTGGGTGTATGGGCTGTAGTTTTAGTCATGGAAAGCACCTCTGCAGCAGACAGCATCACCAAGGCACTCTCTGCCAAACCACAAAGCAAGGAGCTGCAGAAGATGAGGGGTTTTGAGATCTGCTCCCAAAGGGCCTTTTTTAAGCACCTAAAAGTAACAAGCACGGTAAGCCTGGCCGCAGGGCACGTTTGCAAGGGTGCCCATGTCACCACCCATCCAAAGAGCTCAGCCTGCCTCCCAGGCACTGCTGGGGCGAGCTGAGACAGGAGAGGAGCATGCAGACCATGGCAGACTCATCCAGCAGCATCCTGGGGCCATCCGTGCGGGATCTGGTGTGAGCCAGCCCATCTCCCACGGCTCTGGCACAACATGCTGCAGGCAGAGCTCAGGGAGCTGTGCCAGGGCCATGCCCCCTGCAGATGGGTGCACAGGGGTGCCTCTCCCCAGGGTGTGCTCAGCTCTGTCCCCCATCCTGCACACGGCTCCAGCAGTGCTCTCTGGGGAAGCTCAGGGCACAGGATTTACCTTCCTCTGACCTACACAGCCCTCAGTGCACCTGTCCCTCCCTCCAAAAATGTGGGATCTTCTCTCCACAAAGGAGCAGGAAAGGGATCAAAGGGAGTCTGAAGGAGAGCTGAGCTTTGGGGCTTCCTCCTACCCTCACCCCAACACCGACGGCTGGCAAAGCAAGAGGGAGGCTCTGCTGGCAGAGAAGGCATGCTGCCCCCGGCCCATCCCGAGCGCCAAAGAGGACAGCTTGCTGTGAGCACTGCAGCTGAGGCTGGCAGCAGCCCTGAGCTGCTGTGGGACACGGCTGGCCAGCCCCGGCCCAGCGGCATTTCCACCAGAGCCGCCCTTTGTCTCCTTAATCCCCTGACCTCCGCCTCACCCGCGCGTTTTCAGCGCCCGTCTCCCATCGCCTCCCAGGTGCTGGGCTCCCGGAGGGATGGATGGAGCTGCCTGGCCTCTGCCTGCTCACCCCTGGGCTGAGATTTGCTGGGGCTGCTCTGGAGCACGGCAGGCGCAGCGGGGATGAGCACAGAGCTGCTGCCAGTGCCTTCCGAGGAGAGGGGAGCTCCGGATAGCAGAGCCTGCTCCACTGAACAAGCTGAGCACCTCCCTGGCAGCACACCCTCCACCTCCAGTTCGGCTCGCTAATCAGCGCGATGCAACTTAACCCTCTGCTCTGGAAGAAAGCAATATTCATCACGGATTCTGTCGGTGGTTTATATGCTTAATGAGTAAATACGGGGCATTCTGATCAAGCAAGGATTAAATTCTTTATTTCCTTTTTATGTCTCTCAAGAGCATAAAATCGAAACGGGAGAGATGGAGAAACAGACACGGGAGGTTTAGGAACTGAGTTCCCCCTGGGTATGGTTTTACAATGTGTATTTTGCTCAGATTAAGAATTTTGGAAAGTACTAATTAAAGGATTTTCACCTACCACAGCATACCCAGACACCTCCCAGCCTTTTCCCACTGTCAGAGTCCACATGGACTGCACTAGGAAAAAGGACTAGGATTAAAAGGCTTGGAAAAGACAGAGGTGTTGAAGAAGAAAACAACCTTTTTTAAGCCTGGGAAATTTATTTTCTAGGTGAATGCCACAGAAAGGGGTAGGATTAAACCTCTATGGGCACACAGAATTTGCGAAGGGCTCGATGTAATTTACTCTCACAAGCCCAGGTGTGATTCTCATTTGCACCCTGGCCACTTTACACTGTTTTCCCAGTGTAAAGGGGTTGTAAAGACCGCATCAATCATCTTTACACCTACTTTATGGCCATTTTACACAGCTAAAAGGGCCCTTTGTGTAAATGAGAACTCAAGCCCCAGAGAATTTAATAGAGAGGAGATCCTTTCTATAGACTGTGCTAGACCCTCTAATAGGGTCTATTACCGGGATATAACTCTCCGCCGGATTTTATAGCCTGGCTCAGAGATCATCAGTCTCGATTAAATTCAGCTCTGCAAAACTTTTCCAAAGGCCATAACCCCCTGGTGTCACGCCTGCTCCTCCACCCCGCACACCCGCCGAGAGCTGCACGGATGGATAGCTGCTGGGCTTTTCAAAAGGAGAAGCAGCAGCCACCGCTCGCCTCCAGCCCGGAGGCATCTCCATGTCGCGCTATGCAAATCCCGGAGCAGCGACACGGCAGCGAAAAGGGAACCGAGACACGGCGCCTCGCGGGGAGCCGAAATGTCACACAGCCGCAGGGAGCTGCTGCCCCTCGGCCTCCCCTGCTGCCCCGGGAAGGACAGGGGCTGGTGGGCGAAGGGGAAGCACGGCCAGCTCCTGGCCCCACGCTGGGCTACCACCAGCCCTCCCGTGCTGGCCATCTGCGCCTGGCTGGCCCGGCCGCGCTGCGTGGGCACCGCCTGGAGCTGTGCCTGGAAAACAACTCTGCACAGCTCTCCTCATCCCCGGGAGCTGCAATCCACTCACAGGACTCCTTTTTTTTCTATTTTTTTTTTTTCACGCTCCCAGCCAGTGCAATATTTGCTCTCGGGGCCTTTCGAAAGAGAAAGCACGCTGCTAGCGTGTGAGAGGAGCCGCAGCTCAGGTCCTCTATATTTAGAAAGCCAGGATGTCGTACCTCGCCTTGAAATTTTCATAGTCCCCTGCACCCTGCCCACCCACACACGTACACATGCTTGCGTCTGGAAAATGTTTCTCGGCCTCAGCGAAGGGTGTTGGCTTAGGGGGATTCGAGGGAGGTGCAGAGGAACAACAGCAGCTCCGTCCCGGGAGCCAAGCTCGAGGTGTCCTTAAGGCAGAGCATGGCAGGGCTGGGGACACTCCGCGGCAGGGCTGGGGACACTGCCGGGCAGGGCAGCAGGGCTGGGGACACTGCCGGGCAGGGCAGCAGGGCTGGGGACACTGCCGGGCAGGGCAGCAGGGCTGGGGACACTGCCGGGCAGGGCAGCCGGGCTGGGGACACTGCCGGGCAGGGCAGCATCGCGGCTCCTCGCGGCTCTGTATCATAAGCCCCGAGGCAGGGCCGAGCTGTCCCGAGGCACAGGAAAGCCCTGTCCCGTGTCACAGCAGGCACTGCTGTGCCCTCAGCCAGCATCTCCCCCGGTTCGTTTTCAAGTGGCTGCAGCGCCTGTAGCAAGGGCTCCAAGGAGGGCAATTCTGGGGGTAGCTCATCTCAGGTCTCTGCAGTTCCTCCTCCCCGGGCATTTTTGCTTTCTGCTAAATGGCTGCTTCTAGAAATCACTACTCAGTAGCATTTATCCTCTGCTAAATTGCGTCTGTAGCCAAATATCATAAACAATTATTGCATCTGCAAAGACTGTGGTTTGTTTTTCTTTTGGTTTTGGTACCTGGTTGAGATGCCTTTGTCCAAGCAAACAGCTGAATGCCTCACCTAAACTTCAAACTTGTTGGGGGGCAGCTGGCGATTTCTTTTTCCTTTCTTTTAAAGAAGATACGGGCAATGCCTATTTAATTTGTTACCTCAACGCTTTCCCACTCCACAAGACTGTCTCCACGCTGGAGTGCAGCCCCTAATAAAGCTGGCTGCAGGCAGAGCGTGGAGCTGAGACCACCCAAGCCCACCAGAGAGCCCCTGCTTCAGCCAGGTGCAGCCAGGTGTCCCTGCCTGGCACGGAGGGTCAGCCACCAAACACAAGCAGGAGCCTGGCCTGAGAGGAGAGAATAACCTGCAGAGGGTGATTTGAGTCCCTGCCTCTCCTTCAGGCAGATGGATTAGGAATGATGAGTGCTGGGCTGACTTCGAGTTATAGGAGATACAGAGAGTGACACCGATTAAGGCAGCCCTCGGCTTTACGAGCCCTGATTGTCCTGAAATGAGGTATTTGAGCAAGACAGGGTTTTAACCCCGTTTCACTCTCACAGCTGTGTAAGGAGAACTATTTTTAATAAGCCCAAAGCTGAGTGGAGAAGAATTTCTCCTCACTTCAGTGCAGGATTTCTCTTTCACCAAAACTACGATGAGAGGAAGCCTTTCCCTGATCCGTCCCCCGTGAGGCTGGCTGGGAGCATCTCTGCTGCAGCCAGAGCTGCACGCATGCAGAGGTGTGTAGAAGCCACCCTAATGTCCTTTTTGGGACATTTTCTTCCAGTTCCAGCTGCCAGCTGACACAGGGAGGACAGGGGAACCCAGTGTCCCAGATCCATAATGTGCCCGAGTCAACCAAGCCCTGCAGCAATCCCCATTTATACTGACACTGCTGGCCACCAGGGATTTGGTGGGATAGTTTAGGGAACAATCACACCGAAAAGGAAAGAAAATAGACATTTACACTTTCCCTTCCACCTTGTGAATGCAGGCAGCAGAGCAGCTCGTACACAAAGGGGCCCAAGAGGAAAAGCAAAGCCTCCCATGCCTTTTTGCTGTCCAAACCTGCCAACGTGCTGAGAAACAATGAAAAAGTGCAGAAAATAAACCCCCAGAAATCAGGCACTGATTTCTGAAAACACTTCAGGTTTTCAAGATCCAAAGTGTTATTAGATTAGGAACATGAAAATTAGTGCATTTTCATGCTTGTTCAAGTCTTCCAGACAGCATCAGGTGGGGACCCAGACAGCCAGGCTTCCTTGCTGTCACCAAAGGAACTAAATTTTGTAACCCAGCTGGGAGGGGAGAGAGATGGGGAAGGGCAGTTTTGGGACTGTACTCACATATCCATATATATTCTGTTAAGGCTACTGTTTGCATAAATTCAACATTTTTCTTGTGTACAAAAGGAAATTGTAGCATCTCAGCTGGCAAAATTCTGTGCTTCTGAATTAACAGAAGTTGCATCTCCACTTCATTTCTAATAAAACTTTTCTCAGTCACTCCACCCAGGTTTCAGTGCTTCTCTTCCTTCTCCATTTTCCAGTGAGGCAGGAGTTTCCTGGCTCATCCTCCACAAAGCAGGTGGAGTAGAAGAGGAGTAAAGACTGATTGGATTTGTCTTTGCCTGAGCATGACACATCTTACTGTAAAGCTTTCCCCACTGACAGGAACATGTTGACTGGGGCTGGTTTGGAGTTTGATGGGGTTTTTCTTTCAGTGGCTGTATAAGGATCTGTTTCAAGGCCACTGAAATGGGTGAAAAACTAACAAATATTTCCCTTGCCTAATGCAAAGCATCATTAACCCTGCTGCAGCACACTAGAGGCAACACCAGCTATCAGAGAAAGTGGGTTGCTTAAGGGACAGCCTCAAAGACTAAAAATAATCAGGGAAATAAGAATTGATGCCATATGAAAGCAAACACGCAGTCAGTTGTTATCACAGAGCTTTTCACGTGATGGTCTGCGCGCTGATCTCACCCTGAGCCTGTTTGTTTTGGACAATCTTAAAGGGTCCAGCCCCATGGACTGGCAGCAGCACACAGGGACTGATCCGAGAGCACAGGCCTGACCCAAAGCCCATGGAAGTCAAGGCATTGACTCCTCCAAGCCCTCCCTGCAGGAATCACTCTGGGTTTGGAAAGATATGTTGCAGTTAAAGACGTTGGTCTGGGCTTAGGGAAAATGTACTGACACTGTCGCTGTCAAATCCAGGCAGAGACAAGTGGAAATCAGAGGGGTTGTAACTAACAAGTGCAACACAAAATACAAACAAAGTGGCTGAAGGAAAACTTGAGCAGTCAAGGGGAAATGCAGCAAGTTCAAACAGACTGCCTTGGCCCAGACACATTGCACAAAACCTGCAGTGATTTGAAGAGGAAGGGGAGAAGGATGGCAGGAACTCAGCATCTCGCTTTCTCACAAGCCTCAAAAACATCGCAGGCGATGCGAGAAGAAAAAATTACATGGCTTCAGTCTTGTCTGGAAACATGTGGCACAAACTGAGGCAGAGGAGATTAAACTTGGCTTTGCCCTCTTTTTTCATTCCCCTGCTCTTTGCTAGTATTATCTGGGCCGCTTGGTCCTCAGCAAACAACCGAGCAGCCAAAATATGGGCAGGATTCACACCATCACCAAACCAGCCAATGAGTGAAATAAGGCACTTGTTTTCCTGGAGCAGAGGGGGGGAAGCAGGGGGGATTTTAGCATTTCTGTGTGGTGTTGGAAACCCACCTTGAGCAGAAGCAGTCCCTCAGCTCACACAAACCACCGGCGCTCCTCTGACGTCAATTGGCAGCCGCTGGTTTGCACCATCCCAGCGCTGGCTGCAGCAGCACAAGCAAACAGCTCTGGGCTCCTGCAGCCCTGCCCTCCCCTCGCTGCTCTCCAGCATCACCCACAGCTGTGTTTGCAGAGGCAAAAGGGCACAGAGCAGCCACGGCAGGCATGGCTCGGGCAAGCGGCACGTTGGCTGGCGAGGTGTGGGTGGCACGGGGCTGCAGGGGATGGTGGGTGCCAGAAAGCTGAGGGTGTGCTGGGCAGGGTCTCTGCTGAGGGCTTCAGCACTCAGGGCCACCCGTGAGCTGTGGCAGTGCCCGGACAGGCTGCTGGGAAGAGAGCAATGCTCACACAGCTACGGGAGAGACAGGGATGGCTGATGTCCTCCAGCTTGTCTCTGGAGAGGGTTTGGGAGAGCTTGTGAAAGAAGGATGAGAAAATTACTGACCGTGGGGAATACCACAGGCACTCATCTGCTCTCCCCTTTCCCTCTTCCCACCAAACAGACTCCAGGCCTGAAGAGGGTGGGAGCAGGAGAAATGTGACTCCTCCAGGGTGCTTCCTGCAGCACAGGGCTGGAGGGAAAGGTGGCAGCAGCTGGGCAGCTCCTTCCCTGCCCTCCCTACTCTAGGTTCTACCCCCAGCCACCCATCCCAGCCCATCCCACAGGATGCATTTTGTCCCAGCTGTGTCCCAAAACTGCTCACAGAGCTTGGCAGCCCTTGGTTTTGGGGAGATGCTGCTGAGGCTGGCAGTCAGTGGCAGGATGAGGGCGGCTGCAGCGTGGGGAGCCTCTGGGGACCATGCACGGCTGCGTTCCTGGGCTGCAGTTTTCAACAACAGCAGAGCAGCCCACTCTCTTTTTTCCCCACCTGAAAAGCCTTCAAAGGCCTTGCCTTCCAGAGCAGGAGGTAACTGCAGCCCCTGCAAGCCAGCTCAGCTGAAGCTGTCCTGAGATGAACCCAAAATTAAGGCAGCCAGAACTGCTGATTGCCTCTGAAAAGGAAAGCACCAGAGACCCTTAATTCCTGGATCTCCTTCCCCACCCATGCTGAGGGCTGCTCAGGGGCTTGCAGTGTGTGGTGCAGTACAGAACCCCACTGAAGTGCCTTTTCCCTCATTCCCATGATCAGTATTTGTTCCTGGAAAAAGGGATGCTGTGTGCAGCCACAGGCTGGAGCTCAAAGGCACAGTGGAGAAAGGAGGTTGGACATGAACTATTCCCAAGCCAGAACCAGTTTGCCCACAGCACGTTTGCCACTTCCACAGCCAAGAAGTGGGCTGAGAGCTGTGTTGTTCTCTTCACAACACAGCTCTGCCTTGGAGAGCCCTTTGCAGAGCATCTGGACCTACATTACAAAAGCTCTAATGCAGCTGAAGTGAGGTGTAAGCCCACTCTGTGACTTTAGTTTGAACCTGTTCATTTTATGGGACAGTGGGAGGATGTGAATCCCTTTCCCCTAACCTACTGTAACACTGTGGATCCCTTTTCTCAAACCTACTGTTTGAGTTGAAATGCTCACAAAGAAGGCAGAGGGCCCAGCTGACCCCCTGCAGTGACATAGGGAGACCCAGTTTTGAGGCACGACAGATTCAGTGACCAACTGAGGGCTGTGGGCTTTGTGGGGAGAAAAGAGACCTGCAGGACAGGGACACTGTGGGAGCAGCAGCTGCCTGCAGAGCCCGGGGCTGGCTGGGGCCAGCACAGTAGTAAGCAGGTGTTTCCATCAGCAAAAGCTCTCTACTTGCTAAAATAGATGTCGCACAAGCAGCTGAGAAAGAAAGCTCCAGTGCCCAGCTGCCTGCTGCAGGCACAGCTCAGTGGTGAGGGACTCTGTCAGGGACAGCCAAAGGCCATGGAAGGTGATGGGGGGAGCTGGCAGAGGTTTTCCCTCTGCACCATGCCAGGGCTGCATCCCAGCAGTTCCCCGAGCACCTGGGCATCCTGGCTGGCTGGAGGGCCTCTGCTCACCTTGCCAGGAGCAGCCATCCTCCTGCCAGCCCCTGTCACCACAGCTGCACCCTGTCCTGCCGGCAGTGTCCCAAAGGGGTGTTAAACAAAGCGAGCCACCCATGCTGTGCTGGGTGCTGAGTGCAGGGAGTCAGCCCCTCCTGCCTTCACTCGTGGGATCCGGGTGACCAGAGAGAACAACTGCGTGTGTGGTCCTTGGGAGTGGCTCATTCCTCAGCCCCGGGGCACAGGGGCACCAGTGCTTGTGCAGAGCAGCTCCCTGGGGCCGAGGAGTCCCGGCAAACACCCCCAAGGTGTTGTGCAAGTGGTGGGAATGTGTTGTGCAAGCGGTGGGGCACGCTGGCTCTGGCAGCATCCTGCAGGCTCCTCTGGAGCAGCACAACCCCAAGCCTCACGCTGCAGCTCATGGATCCTGCTCTCCTGCAAATGTTGCTCCCTGCCTCTCCAAACACCACCCAAACCTCCTGCTCCACTGGCTCCCTGAGCATGGTTGTGTCATCTGCAAGAAGCAGGATGGCCCCAATCTTCCAGCCTTTCCACCAGACAGACCTGCTTGAAATGGGTGGGGATTTTCCCTGTTCAGTGGACCGAGTGTGTTGTGATAGTTGTTGCAAATTAGAGCAAGTAAAAAAGAAAAAAAATCTGCAAGCAAATGAGGGGGAGATGTAGGAATGCTGTTCTTCCTTCTCATCTCCTCTAAGCTATCCTACAGCCTCCATCCAAAATGCCTGTGTTGTATCCTCACAAGCAGCACTGTGGTCACTCAGCCGTGCCACCAGATGCTTTGGGGAGGACCTCCTTCTCTGGGGCTGAACCTGAAGTTCATCCTCTGGGATTAGGAGATTCACTGTTGATAGCTACTCATTTCCATGGTGATTATTCCCTTCCACACACAGAGTAAATGGCCTGTGCAGCTCTGAGCACCGCGGGAGGCAAAGCTCTCATGGGAAAACCAGCCCCAAAACACTTGAGAGAGGAAAGAGGGTTAATGGCTTTACCCATCATGGACTGAGCTCTCCGACTTGACAAACGCCCCTGCTGGGATCCAGACCCTGAGCAGGCTGTCACAGCTCGGGACCACCAGCTGTCCTTTGGGTCATTTGGATCCTTTGGAAGCTGGCAGCACAATGCTGTCTGTGCAAATAGCACAGTGCAAATCTGGGAAACACAAACCCAGCTCTGCTACTGACCTCCAATACGGTCCCAGAGAGCCCTGGCATCTCTGTGCTCCTGATTCCAGGCTTTTCCCTCCCCAGGCTCCAAACCTTTTTGGCTGGGGACGCTAGTTTTCATGTTTGCAAACAAGAGTGTGAATCATGTGGGGCAAACCCGCTGGGCTTGGGGCAGCGTTTCTGATTTACACCGCTGTAAATTACTGCCTCTGCTTTCAAAAATGTTGTTGCTTTGTTGGACAGGGTCCCAGTAACTCTGCAAAGAAGGGAGTGGGAGAAATTCTTCGTAGATTAATTTCTTATGATTTATTGGCTGCTGAGCATCAAGCAACCACTTGCCTTGCACAAGGCTTGTGCATCCCCACAGTGGATAGTGGCTCCAGAGGACTTGGTGCTGTACAAACAAGGAATAAGTTGGCTGTTTCCAGCTAAGAAGAAGCTCACAAGGCTGTTTTACACCAGTGAAAGGGGAAGGTGGAAGAAATAAAAGGAGGGTCGGGACAGCTCACCAGTGAAATACACATTTTGACCCGAGGTGTTCATTCATCCTTCTAGCAGCAGCTCTAGCCACAGTTGCTTTGACTGAAAAAGAAAACTTTCCAAACACAGATTAGGGGGTCAAATAAGAAGCTCTGCCATGAAAATACTCATGCTGGGTGGAGAAGGATGAGGAGGAAAGAAGAACACCCTTGGGGAGGCAGGTTGCTGAGAGCTGGGCTGGTGAGGGAGGCACAAGCAGGAGTCTGAGGGGCAGCCAGAGATGGAGAAGCCACCATGGAGCATCACAGGTGTCCATCAGGCAGGATGGCTCAGGACAAGAGGTCCCAGCTCCAAGGGGTGACCCTCCTGCTGGGGCTCTCAGAGCTGCCAGGAAGGCTCTGATTGCTTCTCCTTCTGAGAATGCATTTATCTGTGGGTAAAAATTAAGACCTAGTCTCCATCAATCTGCCATCCTTCGTTGGTTAATTCACTGAAAGTGGTCTGAAAAAAATACATATAAAGAAAAAGACTTTCCCTTGTTAGTCACTTTCCAGTGATGTATAAATGCTCTGACAGACAATTATCAGTGATATTGATTCTAACTAGGGCAGAAAATGAGCAGGTGAGTGTGAAATAGAAAGTTATTTATAAAGATGCAATTGAAACAAAATCCATCCTGCAGGCTTGAGAGTTTAAGGAGCAAAAAATGCCTTTACTGTATGTCTGTGCTCTCTCTGCTGGGGTTCGGATGCTTCCTCAGGAGTGGGAAGGCCACTTCCGTGGAAACAACCTGCTGAAATAAATAGGCAGCATGGCAACAGCTGAAAATAGGCCTGAAGACACCAGAGAGAGACCCTCAGCCCAAGGCAGAGCGGGCTGGTGCAGCATCCATCAGGCTGAACTGGTGCTTGCTCAGCCCTCTGCAGCGGGACGTCAACACCAAGATGCATTTTCAAATGGAAACCTAATTCTTACTGTGGCAAGCATGGCTCTAGGTGCTTTTTGCAGTGCTGGCACCCAGAAAAATGCCACCACCACTGGCAAGTCTTCTCTGGGCAGTGGTGGTGACTCCATTTGCCTCTCCCTAGCTGCAGAGCCCTCTTATTGCTGTGCTTTGGGGTCCTCCAGCTTGGGAGCTGCAAACTCTCACTGGCACAGCACTGAAGCCCTTTTGCAGGCACAGCCCTGTGCCAGAACCCTGTAGGAGGCTGTGCTGTGGCTGCTGGCCCTCAGCACCAGGCTCACTTTCCCCAGCAGCTCCCCCACACATCCTCCAGCCAGGCCAAGACCTAATTTGCTGGCCACAGGCTGGAGGTGACTCTTGCTGAGGAAGGAAGGCTTTTGCCAGTTTGTTATTAAATCACAGCACTGTCCATGCCAACATTAGGCTGTCTGGGGCTAAATGCACAGCAATTATGTACCTGGGCTCTGCCAGACAGCTTGGGGCAGTGATGCAGGGCGAGGTGGGCCTTCCTTGCCCTGCTCAGCCTCTTGCTGCCAGCTTTGTGACTCCCACCCTGGAGGTACTCCCAGAGGGAGAGAAGACCTGTGGAGATGTGTAGGTGTGCTTTTGGATGTAGGATCTGCTGCAATGCTGAAGTCCTTTTGCTTCTTTATCCCTTGCTGTCCAAGTCATTCATCCTCATCCCACCCAGGGCCACCACTCCTGGCAAAGCTGTGACAGCAGAGAGCAGCACGTCAAATGGACAGCTGGTCCCAGTTTGGTTCCCAGGATTGCCCCAAGCATCCGGGGGCTCTGAGGAGCTGAGCATCACAGGTCACCTCCCCTGCCCCGGTGACGACAGCGAGGGTGTCTGTGTGGAGCCACATCCCCCAGCAGGGCTGCTGTACCTGTCCTTGTGCAGAAGGACACCCTCCGGGGCCGCCAGCCTTTCGGGAGGGGCTCAAACTAAACAGGAAGGCTTGTGAGCAGATGTGGTTGCAGCAGTGCTTCTGCCAAGGCTCTGCTCCACAGGCATCAGCTGTGGGGAGAGGTTTAGCCCGAGCTGCAGTGCCTCATGCCCAGCATCCCTGCACAAACAGCCTCCAAATCATGGGGGAGTGTGTAGCTCTTTCAGAGCCGACCGGATGGTTCCCTCATTTGACATGTCCTCGTCTTGAAACAACATCACTTTGTTGAATTTTGTGGCTTTCTACGTGGAACAACATTAGCTCATCCAAGTCTGTGGTTTATTTGAAAATGAAATTCCGGTAAGCTTTTGTACCATCTGGCAGCGTCCAGCCGAGCGGGGTTAGCGAGAAACCGCTGCACACGTGTGCACAAACACACACCCAGGAACACTGTCAGCATCACACCGGGGCTTGCAGCGAGCCTGGCATCCGCAGGGCAAGGCAACAGGGAGAAAATCAGAGCCTGACTCCTCTCCCAGCCGTTTGCCTTCCGTGGGGCTTGGCTCCCTCCAGCAGAGGGCATTTTCCAAGCCATCCCTCCTGCGCCGCTTCTACCCCTTCCTTCCTCTGACGTGAGCGGCCGAGTGGCTCCAGATGTAAATCAAACACAGCTGGGTGAGCTGCAGCCCGGCGCCGTGTCACAGTCACAGCTGCTGCAGGTCACTGCTCTGCTCTCACAGGGGTTCTGATCCACACCAGCCTGGCCAGGCACGCTGAGGAGGGTCTGAAGCAAAAAGGAGAGGTGTGGAGCCCATGCCATGGCTTCTTGGCAGCTCCATGCAGTGGCTGAAGTGGCACTAGGTGGGACCAGCCCTGGATTCCCTCCTAGCTCCTCTGGCCAAGTCAGGAAGCAGGACACACAGCAGATCCCTGATATTTTGTGCCATCCATTGCAGCCTTTCTCTCCTCCTCCCACATCTGTGCACACAGAGAGCTGCCACAGGCAAAGCTGAGAGATGTGGCCATCAGCCATGCACACAGCAGACCACCAAGCATCCATCTGTCATCTTCTCCCCTGCTAGAGGGCTCAATTATTTCTTCTCCCTGATGTCCAGTGATAGGATGCATGGGGAATGGTTCAGAGCTGTGCAGGGGAGGTTCAGACTGGACATTAGGAAGCATTTCTTTAGCCAGAGGGTGGGGAAACACTGGAACAGCTTCCTAGAGGGGTGGTCAATGCCCTGGGCCTGTCAGTGTTTAAGAGGCATTTGGACAATGCCCTTCCCAACAAGCCTTAACCTTTGGTCAGCTCTGAAGTGCTCAGGCAGTTGGACTGGATGATCATTGTAGGTCCCTTCCAAGTGGAATAGTCTGTTCCATTCTATTCTACTCTATTCAATTGATTCCCCTAATTTCATTCAGGTTTCTCCCTTCTTTCACACTCAGCTTCTGATGGATTTGTATTAAATGTGTGTGTGATGGTGGGGAAATGGTGGGGAACATGAGATGCTAGTTAGGACATGCAGGACTGTGAGAGCCAAACCCAAAGCCCACTGGAGCCAGCAGGCAGTTTTCCAGTCATCCAGCAAGCACAGGGTGTCTGCACACATTCACCTCTATGAGCTGAGGGACAGAGGAAAATATACGTAATGCCTTTAAAAAACCTTAAATTCTAGCAGAGATCTGCTTTTGGGAGCAAGCAATGGATATCTGAAGGATGAGCTCTGATGCTCAGCCAGCATTGCTGAAAGACTTCAGACCCATGGAGGTCACACAGTGCCCTGCTCTGAGGGGACATTTCCCAGCAGCAGCTGTGCTTTGGTACCACAATCTACAACTGCATGGACAGGACTTTTGATGGAAATTGCTGTGGATTTCTCCATTCAGGAGGGGCACTGCTGGATCTCAGTCTGCATCACATGCATTTAAAACGTGTGACTGTTCACCTGTGTGAGAGTATTTTCTCCCTGCATTGGACACAGGGATAAACCTGTGACCCTGAGGTAGCTGGAGGGCAGCAGGGGAAGGCAAGATGCCCTCAGCCCCAGCCTGACAGGGGCTGCTTTTGCCTGGCTGCTGAGCCCCAGCTCCTTCCTCCACATGAGATCACCAACACCATCTCATCCTCTGCCCAGCCCACAGCTGCTAATAAAAGCAGGAATTTGGATCACCTGGGAACATCTCCCATCATCCTGACTGGAGAAATAAAATCAAATCAATTCTACCCACAAAGGCTTCAAACCCAGGCAGTGTTTCTAAAAGGTGGCCCTGGTGAGGTGCTGCACTGGCTGGGCTGCGGATGGGAGGCTGACACGCTGTGATAATCCTGCTCTAATTCTTTTTTTTACAACGATTTTTTTTTTTTTTAATATATATATAGTTTTGCCTCCGGCATATGCTGTACCAGTGTAGCAGCTCTTCAAGTCCCATGTTTTCCAGCGAATGTGTGAGTGACAGCACCTAAAAACAGCAGCTGTTACATAAATAAGGCTGGCGCTTCCCCGCCAGCGCCGCCGTGGCAGTGGGGACAGGGGCCAGCACGGCCTGCGGGTGACATCACTGTCCTGGACAGAGGGGGACAAAGTGGGGGACACCCCCCAGGGCAGCCCTGGTCACCACCAGCCTCTCCATCCATCACAGACTGTCACCTCCCGGGGCAGAGGCTGCTGCATCCCTGCTGCTTGTCACCGGTGACGTTCCTGTCACTGCTGTCCTGTAAAACAGCAAATAGATAAAAGGAATAACCCAAAATGTGGATTTCTGGCATCTCACAGTTATTTTGCCGATGCTGAGTGTAAGGATTAAAGTGGCCATTGTTCCAGCACGATGTATGTTGTATCTTAATGAGCAGCTTAATTATTTCACTTAGCAGGAGATGGCCAATAAAGTATTAAGAAGCCAAATTTGGGACTTGGTTTCCTTTCATATTAAGATGCAAAAGTCTGATTTGTACTGCTTGTAAATTTGCCATATCTCAGCATGCAAATACTCCTGAATAATTTAGGTTTTCTTTAAGAAAGCGTGCGATATACCCAGAAAAGATTAATATTCAACAGACGTCCATCATCGAAGCAAACACTTCTTTTTTTTTTTTTTTTTTTAAATTCTAAAACTGTACTGAGTTTCTCATAAATTCCTTTAATGGGACAGAAACCATCCTGGTCCTTCTTCATAAGGCTTGTCAGTGTGTCTCTGTTCATGAATGTGGCAGGAAAATTTTGCCTGTGTGAAGCTTAGAAATGTTTGACCCCCTTGGAAGGACAGGAGGGGATGTTCTTTGAACACTTAGCCAGACCCAAAGGGGAATAACAAGAAGCACAGCAGGAGGGAAGCTGGGACCTGAGGTCATGTTTGAGTTTGTAGGAAGAGGAGATGGCAGAAGCCCGTGGTCAGCCCTGGATGGACACAGCTTTGCTCACACACTCACTTTGTTGGGGGGAGAAGAGTGATGGTCCCTGAGGCACTTCCAGGTTGTGCCTCCCACTCTTGTGACTTCCCTGCACCTTGTAACGTGGCAGTCAGGAGCCAGGACTCCCACATTCCCATTTGGAGAGTGGAATTCACTGAAAGGTAAGAAGGAGAACTGAAATGTGCTGCTCTTCAGGCTCAGGTATCAGCAAGAAGAAGTTTTCTCTCTCTGACCCACCTACAGCTGACACATCTGTGAGGAAGGTGATGTGAGACTGCATCAGCAAAGGTGTGTGATTCACCCAAAACTAGGTGGGTACAAAAAAATCACTAGGTTGGGATTTTAAAATAAGCATCAGCTTTGAAATTTATGTCTCTGTTCATAAACCCAGAATTTCTGGTAGGAAACCACTCCAGCAAAATATAAATGGGCATTGATTACGAATTTTGGCAGAAGCTCAAGTTTTTCTGAAGTTTGAAGTGGTCTCAGGTAGCTCAACCTCCTGGCAGGTGAGAACCCCCTTTGTGTTTTGAACTTGGAGCTCAAATTGCTGTGGGTCCAGGTGTGTTTGGGCACTGGCCTTTGGCTCACACACCTTTTGGGCTCAGAGCAGCTGGCAAAGGATGGATTTCAGAGTGTGGAGTCAGAGGCAGACATCAAGTCACAGCAGGGAAAAATTGCTCTCCAAAAGTGATTGTTCTAAAACCAAATGCCCAAGACTTTGATCATTACAGAGGGTAACTGTGGAGGCTGAAGGGAATGAATCCCTTATTAGAGGTGATATGGTCACACAGAGGAATTCCAAGCAAACAGTTCTGGAATAAATGATGCTGCTCAGTTCTTTTTGGAGAAACAAATGAGTTCCCTTAACTACAGGCTGAGACTCAGAGCATCTTCAGCCAGTTCAGCTTCCCAGGATGAGCTCATGGACACAGTGCCTGTTTGGAAGCCCCAAATATGCCTCTAAAAGCAACAGCTAAACCCCTGCCTCATCCTATCAATCCTTTAACTTGAGACATGTCTTGCCCAGGGCGGGACTCTGCAGACACAGTGAATCCTTCCTGCCCAGCATCCCTGGGGTCAGAGGAAGAGGCAGCCTGGCAGCAGGTCTGGCTGGGTGGGAATTGTGAAGGACTTGAAGAGAGGGATCAGAGACAGCCTGAAAATTGCAAAACAATGGTCAGTCTGTGTTTGGAGGGTGCTGGCTTTCATTTGGACATAAAACTGGTTGTGAGAAAAGGATATTCAGACCAAAGTGGTGCTGAGGGTTTTGTTTTCTCTCCCCTAGCCAGCGAGTGTGAGCACTGATATTTCCCCAGCTGTGGAAGGGTCATTTGAGTGCCTTATGATCACTAAAGGAAAGTGCCTACATCAAACCCACACCTCACAGAAACACTTCACCAGAGCTTCACTGCTCTCCTTGGCTCATCCCCTCTGAGATGTGGAAGCACCTTGTTCCCAGCAACTCCTGGTGCCTGCCAGGAGCCCCAGTGCCTCTGGGAATGCAGGTCCCACTCCCAGCTCTGGGATACACCAGCTCCCCTTCCACCCACGGTGACCTGGATAGCCCCTGGGGAAAGTGATGTCCAAGGGCACACAGTCCTCCACCTCTCTTGGCTCCATTCAACCACAGGATAAAACACCCATGAGTGTTTTTCCAACCTGTATCTCTAGCCTTGACATTCCCATTTGACACAAACCTGCCTGAAGCTCTTGAGTCTTCATAGATCCTGAGCATTGCTAATTGTCATGGCTATTGATGTGAGACAATGGGTCAGAAACTCTCCACGAGCTAATGGAAGTTTGCAGAATGAAGAGTCTCTAGGAGCATTTTGGAAGCCAGGGCTTGGTATTTGACTGAAGTGCTGTACCTGACAGGAAGGTTATAAACATAGCCATAAAAGATATCCCAGTGCCTAGTCCCTTCTATTCGAGTTGCAAAGTCAGGTAAGATTATTCATTTCAATAAATAGTCAAGACATCTTCAATCAAGTGACAGCTTGTTCCCATACCATAATTAAATTTGAAGCTCAATTACTATTGTATAAGTCAATGGCATAGACAGGATTATTACAGGAAAATCCCCAGAGATGCCAAGATTGGTACAGAGAGGTGGAAGTGAGAGTTCAGTGTGAAGCTAAGTGTAGCCCAGGCCAGATCTTGCTGCTGGGCTGGTCCTGGGCTGTATCCTGGAGGCACAAGCATCACTCATGGAATTGCCAAAAAATCCTGTCTCCTCCCTGCAAAGGGAGGTGCAAATATGTGTGAAAGCAGGAGCCCAAGAAAATCAGTGCAAGCTGGACATGAGCTTCTGGGGCTGGATGGCCCAGCAGTGGGAACTGAACCCCAGAACCCATCCTGTGCTGGGCTGCAGCAGAGCCCGTGGGCAGCAGGGCAGGGGGGATTCTGCCCCTCTGCTGAGCCCCCCTGCAGGGCTGCATCCTGCCCTGGGGCCAGCACAGCAAGGACATGGAGCTGCTGGAGCCACAGCAGGGACACCAAGGGCATCCCAGGGATGGAGCAGCTCTGCTGGGAGGAAAGGCTGAGGGAATTGGGATTGTTCACCTGCAGAAGAGAAGCTTTGGGGTGACCTCATTGCTGCTTTTTCAGTACTTAAAGAGGACTTACAAGAAAGGTGGGGGCAGACTTTTAGCCAGGCCTGTAGCAATAGGACAAGGGGTAATGGTTTTAAACTAAAAGAAGGCCAATTTAGATTAGATATAAGGAACAAGTATTTTACAGGGAGGATGTGTTACACTGGAACAGGCTGCCCGAAGAGGTGGTGGATGCCCCAGCCCTGGAAACATCCAAGGTCAGGTTGGAAGGGGCTCTGAGCAGCCTGATCTAGCTGAAGACTAGATCTCTCCCTGCTCATTGCAGGGAGGTTGGGCTGGATGACCTTTGGAGGTGCCTCCCAGGCCAAATTATCCAGGGATGCTGTGACTCCACAGGTCTGTGTCTGGGTGGCTGTGGCAGTGTGGGAACTCCAGCACAGCCATGCATTTGCATTCCCTGAGCTCCTTCTCCTGCAGGGCTGCAGAGCACCTCTCCCTCCCCACCTCCTCCTCCTGCAGGGCTGTGTTCTCCAGCTGCAGCAGAGCTGCACAAGCACATCAGGCTCTGCTGGATGGGGACAAATCCCAGCCCTGGCAGGGCTGAGGACCTCCTGAGGTGAAGGACCACCCCTCCCATCGCTCCCTGAGGACAGCACTGGACACTGCTGCTGCCCAGCTCACAGCTGTTTTCCCTCAGCTCAGCTCTGGTTACTGCCCAAGGGCTCCACTTCATCCCTGCAGCTTCCAAGTCCTTCAGCTGCTTCTCCTGTTTGTACTGATGGACGAGGAAAAGGACCAAACTCTGTGTTCCCACTCCAGGGGACAAACAAGGAGAGCATCATCACATTGACTTGGCTTGCATTTCATGAAATAATTAAAAAGATATCTTTAGTTTTGGAGAACCTGGGTGGTAATCCCAAACACAGGGGTTCAGATGTCACACTGCTAAGGCCAGTGCTGCAACTGTGGCTGGCTCAGGGCCTCAGTGCAGTTTAAGGTCAAGGCACTTCTGACCATGGTGAACTTCTTTTTGGGATGTGGGGATGGTTTCCACCCCCTATCCCCCTGCCATTTGTATTTGTAAATGAATTTCAAAAGGAAACAGTGCCTTTGAGCTGCTAACAGAAAAGTCTAAGATGGTGAATATACTTTTAACCAAAAAAAACCCCCAGTACTGATGGAATTACTGCTCATACACACAAAAATCCCCATTAAAGTGCAATCCAGAAATTACAGGATAATTTCATTTCTTAAAAGAAGCTATGTTTCCTTTATCCCTCCTTGCCAAGTGCTGCTCTGTTCTGAAGAAGTTTCTTGCTCTTGCCTGTCCTTTCTAGCTGCCCATTCATGTTCCAGGTGTAGCAGCTTTACATCTCTTCCCAGCCCTGCATGAAGCAAGTCCAGGACTGCTCAGAGCAGCAGCTTTTCATAAGCCCTTTGCCCTCCTGCTGTGAGTTTCCAGCATGGGGCTCTGCAGGAAGCTGCTGCTGAGGGTTTCAGTGGGAGTCATGGCTTTGACCAGCTGCCCATGGCCAGCCAACGTGACCACTGGTGCTCAGTGCTCAGCAGCACGCTGGCCTCTGTGCCCTGCTTTCTCCTCACCTGTGCCCCTGGGCTTGCCAGGATGTCCCCTGGCAGTGGGCACACACCCCATGGGTGTGGACTTGCCCTCCAAACTTGTGCTTTCCTTCTCTGGAGGGAGCAGGCTCTGCAGCTTCTCCTGGCCGTGCTCTGTGCGCTTTGGTCTGGGTGCTGATCAGCTGCAGGCACGAGGAGCCAGCCCAGCCCCATTGTCTGCTCCACACTTCATCTGCCAAGGAAGGTGCCAATTAGTGCCAGCTGTCCTGGGCTGCTTCCTGCAGGGCTGAGGGGGGTCCTGGATCTGGGCCCCCTCTCTTGTTCTCTCTTTGTAGCAAACTCCCTCAGTTTGCCCACTGATGTCCAGGGATTTCCTAAAAAACAAAACAAAAACCACCAAAGAAACCCCTTATTCAGACAGCTTGATGTTCAGTGCCCTGCTTTATTTCATGTGTTTGGAATATAATAGATTATTATTAAAATAATGTGGTAATAACTCCCCACAGTGTGAGGATGCTCAGAAGGCAGAGCAGCCTGGCCTGGGGGATTTGCAGCTCTCTCACCCATCTGCACTTACTGGTCCCATGGCTGCTTTCCGAGCCCAGCACAGCCAGCAAGAGGAAATCAAGAGGCATCTCCTAAAAGGAAATATTTCAGAGGGTTGCCAGCACCATGGTGCCATCAGAATAAGCTGTCACCAAACGGCAGCAGCACGTCTCCCAGCACAGGTGAGCTCACTGAGCCATCATTCCCAAATGCTGGGGATCTGTGCTGGAGTTTCACCCACTCCACAGGACTGAATGGGCTAATCCAAGCCCATCCCCTCCCCACTGGCACTGAGTTGGAGGCTGTGCAGGTGTTTGACCTGATGTGGGACATCTATCCTCCACTGTCACTCTCAGCCTTGGGGTGCACCAGGGTGTCCTTTGTCACCAGCACCACATCCCCCTGGGGCCATCCTGCCCTGCCGAGGCTGCCAGGGGCTGAGCAGGACTCGGGCAGTGGCTTTGTGACCTGGGGAGGTTTGAGCTGAGGCAGAACCAGCTGGCCCTAGGCCTTACCTGCAAGGTCACAGCACAGGGCCCTGCACGGGGTCAGGAAGGAAAGACAGAGGTGGAAAGATTAAGGCACAAAGCAGGGAGCAAAGCAAATGATCTTTTTGTGTCTGAAGCCATTGCTCCATCAAACAACTGGCATTCCTCACCCTGTCAGTAATTCCCAGCCCCTCTGGGTTCATGAATGGCACGTGGAAAACACCACAGATGGTCATTTGGCCATGGCGTGTTTGCAATTTATAGCTGACTTCCTCAGAGCCCTGCTAAGTCACTAAGCAGCCTTGAGGTCTGAGCGAAGGTTTAGGAGCCAGGAAAATCTGGGATGAATCACTTGCTCACGCACTGGCGACCTGAGGAAATCAGTTGACCTCCTTGTGCCCGGGCAGTGAGAGAGGAGCCCTGCACACAGCCCCAGCTCCTGCCCCAGCCAAGAGCAGTCCCTGGCCCCGGCAGCAATCCTGGAATGCACGGGGTGTGTCCCAGAGCCAGGATCCCACGGAGCTGCAGCCACTCGGGCTCCCTGCATGGAGCCAACCCCAAGCCCTTGGAAAGCCCAGGGAAGACTTGCAGAGCTTTCTGTGTGTTGCTGCTCAGGAGTCACTTGCTTCCCCGCAGTGTCCGTCTGGATTTTGAATAGCTCATATAATATGTTATAAATGACAATTGAAACATAAAATGAAGAGGGGAGCACGTGGCTCCAGGCAACATTTAAAAATACCAAGACTATTTCTAAATGGAGATCACCACATCCAAAACAGCCCTGGGCAGACTTAGCTGGAGGTCATTTGCTGGCCTGGCTGAAAGGACATGTGTGGTCTCCATCAGTTCTCAGAAGATGCTGTTAATAGGACATTTTCTGGCAAAGCAAAGGCAGGAGGGGACACCCAGGAGATGGGCAGTGCTGAGGACACAGACCTTCCCTCCTCTCTTCTGAGGGGGGAGCAGTGACAAAGGCAGGTTGGATCAATGTCCCTGTTTCCCCCTGAGGAGGGTGAAGTGTTGGATCAGGGCAGAGGACCTGTGCAGTGCCCTAAATTCCCAGCCATCTTTTCCTCAGCATGTGGCTGCTCATGCCATGGACGTTATTGCTGTGGGAATCTGCCACAGCCAGATCCCAGCCACATCCCACTGTCCCATCAGTGGCACAGCTTCCTTTCCTTCCCTGCCACCTGCACTGACATAACTTCTGTTTCCAAATATTTGGCCAGATGGGGAAAATTACAGTTACCCCATGAGATAACTTGTCACTTGCCTGGAGAAAGCGTCTGTGAACCTCTGGCTGAGGGAAGGCTCAGAAAGGCTGAGAAAGAAGCTCTCCCCAGTAAAACCAGGCAAAATAAAAGGCATTTGCAGGGGAAAAAAAGGTAATCTGGCAGCACCATACCTGCCTGGATTTGGTGTGAGTGCAGAAGCACCACACTCAGCCCAGGAGACAATTTCAGATATGTGCTCCTCGCCTTGGAGGTGATGACCTGGAGCAGGGTGGGCCTTTGATCATTCTAATGCAGAGTTTGATTTTGCCATGTTGAAAAAATGAGCTTGGTTATAATTTGCTTTTGCTTTTCTTTTTCCTCTCTTGAACATGCTTCCACCTCCCGCTCTGCGCCGAGCCCGGAAGCAGAAGTATCACATTACTATGAGAGAAACGAGTTTTGTGGTATTTCCATCCCATCCAGAGCCAGGAAACGCAGGCAATTTTGCAAGACAGCTTGTACTCAGTAAATTTCCAGCTCGGTTTATATTTCTGTATTTATTTAGATTTGTGCTAACCATGTAAGAGAGCACTCATCCCAAGTGAGGTGCTGTGGACAAAATTGAAAAAAATCCTCAGATTTCCCAGACAAAGGACCCTGAGCAACAGAGATTTCACTGGACTGGTGAATCCTCTCTTCCAAAGACACCCAAGATTGACAAAGGCATGGACAGCCAACTTCTGGTAACACTAATTCTTCACAGCAAATCAAAAGCAAACTTTTAGTAAATCCCACCAGTAAATTCACCATCTCTGACAACATTTTCTTGTACCTTTGAGACCTTCCCTTGAGCTTTCTGCCTTCCCTTTCTTTCCCTGCACTGTAACACATCACATTTACAACACTCACAGTCCTTGGCTAGATGCATAACACCCTGCAGGCATCTTCCCACAGCCCAGCTGAGCAGCCAGTGACCTGTACAGATGTTTACACCTGCATGGGAAGGACCATGACAGCTCCAGGGACCAAAATCTCCTCTCCTGACTCCTCCATCGGCAGCAAAGCCCTGCCACAGGCAGAAGGATTCACATTTCACACGGGGAGGCAGTGCTCACACCAGCTTTGCTTGTTTAGGGCTGCAGCCAAGCCATCCCCATTGCTGCCAGCCAGTGTTCCCAAATACCCTCAGTGTGCACGAACCACACACAGCACAAACACCTTCAGCTCCTGAAACACAAAGATGAAGGGCTGGGAGGGCTTTTTGGAAGCACCAAGAGTTCTGCTGGCTTTATCAAACTGGGGTGAAGGCTTTGGTGCCAGATAAAGCTGCCATTGCAGCTCCCTGGTGGGCTACAGATGGGCCAGAACCAGCCTCAAAGCCAGCAAATGTTGACTTGAAAAAAAAAGCTAACTCAGAGCCAACTTCTCACATCCAGCATCAGCTGAAAATGGAGTTTTTTTAAACTCTGTTTCAAGGTTGTGCTGTGCTCTGCTGAACACAACTGTGGGTCTCTACAGCTGGGCCTGAGTTAAGAGTTTCATGCTGCAATGCTGACGGGGCAGGGAAGAGAAAGCAAGGAAATATATCCTTATATCTTTGGTAAGGGAGCAAGTGCTCCAAGGAGAGGATTGTGAAATTCAGATTGCCATATCCCAGTTGAAGGCCATTACAGGAAACGCTGCTGGAATCCACAGTTTTTGCAGCAGCTCCATGTTATTGGGAACAAAGCCTATAGAGCATAAGGCAGACTTTGGGGGCCAGAAGGGAGTAACTTATAAAGGGAATTGGAGCCTCTGGGCTGCAAGTTGATCCTCACACTGATCTTGCTATCTGGATGAAATCTGAATGGGAATGTCATCCAGAGTAACAGGCTATAGCTGGCTTCAAACTCCAGCTGAGGGGATGAAGACTGTGCACTAATTTGCCACAAGAAGGGCTGCTAGAAAAACCTCCTGCTTACATTGAGTCAGATATTGGATATGGATGATCTACAACATTTAGACAGAGTTATTAAGTCATAAGTATGCCAGTTTGACCATGCTCCTACACACTGTAGCTTACTGCTCTGACTTATCAGGTAATGCCCTGTGGTCCAGGACATGCCCAGGTCTCACCTTCCCTGTATGGCAGCACACAATGGTGGGGACATGGAGAAAGAAGCTTCCAGTACAAAAAAAAAAGGTAACTGTTGGCTATTAGCAGCCAGAGAAACACATTGAAATAGCAAAGTCACAAAGGCTACTTGTCTTGTGCCTTGCAGTTTCCTGCTTCAGCCTGAAAAAGTGCAGCATATAAATAGAGCAGGCAAGTGTGAGCTGATGATAGCAATACACCAGTGCACGTTTAAAAACCCCACAGCCCCAGTTTCTTTTGAGGCATTTTGAATGATTTTCTGCAAGCTGGGGATGTTCAGCAGGGGCACCTGCAGGCAGCAGCCATGGTCCTGCGGGCATTCCGGGACAGCGGAGAGGTTAGCAGCCTTAAACCTCAGCTTGCTCCCCTCAAAAATAAACTTGGCAGCCTTCCCCAGCAAATAAGCACGTGCTTTCCAAAGAAAACATCCTCGTCTGCAGATGCTTTTGTCACAGCAGCAGCAGCAGGGAGGGTGGTTAGGGAGGAGCAGAATTCACTTGCAGGCCACAGAGGTGTGAGCCAGTGCTGAGGGAGAGGTTTGCTCCCTGAAACACCTCTTGAATTAAAATGTGCCTTGGGGGAAGACATCTTTAAAAAGAAAAGCCTTGGCATTAGGTTCTCAGTCCTGCATGAGAAACTGCTCCCCTTTGGGCTTAGAAGCTTAAGGCTGGTTTGGGGGCTTTTTTAAGTATGACTGTAATCTTAGGTTGAAAGCTTACCGTGTGAAAACCCGTTTTCTCTTAGGATATCCTTTTTGCAAAACCATCTAACAAACCTAGTAGTAAACAAGCTCCTTTCTACTTAACCTTAAAATCATAAGAGAGAATAGAAAAGAAAGTTAATTCTACTCAAAACCTCAGCAAGCTGGCGTAACAAGTGCACGGGAGAAACAGCATGCTCTATTTAATAGGATTTTTCTTACTAATTAATTAGCAGGCTTTCTCTCACTAAGAAGAGGCCTTATTCATTTCCTCATTAATGTTGACTATCTGTAAAAAACACAGCTGGGAAAAAAAGAAAGAAAGCACTTGTAGTTGACCTGCCACAGGTTTGTAGTGCTCTTCTTTTTTTTCACAAGACCAGAGATTTCCTCAGCCCAGTTTGTCTCGGTTGAGAGACACAGTGGTTTTAAGCTGTTTGTCTTTCTCAGTTCTTTCACCCAGATGAGCGGGGAAAGCCCTCAGTCTCTCCCTCAATGTGCTACTTGAAACTAAAAATATGGGGAGGGAAAAAAGGGAGTAGAATAAAGTGCAAAAATATTGCACCTCTGCCCACCCTCAGCCAGGCTTTCCCAAAGACTGCCAGCCTGGGTTTCCCAGACCAGAACACACACTTCCCCCAGCCTCAGCACCAAGAATGAGACAGACATATATAAAATGACACACTTTATTAAAAGTTACATTCAGCAGCAATGGACATATTTACTTAAGTAGATTTTAACTGTCAAGGAGCTTATAATTATAAATCTCTCTAAGGCATTAAAAGCTCTTAGACATTTTAACTTCTTTGCAATCATTTCATATAAATAGGTAAGGTAAATGATAGTTGCCTAGGAAGAGCATACCCCAGCTGCATTAAACAAAGATATACACATAAATATATGTATAAAACAATGCTTTTTGTTATAAACTCATTCATGGGGATATTTCACAATCTTTAAGTCTTGGGGCCTGGCCCTGCAACTATTATCCATGCAAGGAGCCTCCTGTTTGCATTACCATGTGTGAGTGTACAGATTGCTCACATGGATGGAGCAGGGCAGGGCCTAAGCTTTGACAGAAACAGCAAAAATGTCAAAATGCTCAGTGAAATATATGTACAGTCTGTGCAAGCAGCATCATCTGCTGTCACTGATTACAGAGGTCTCTCTGGGAAGCTATGAAAGGCAGAAAGGCACCATGGCCAAGGTGAAACTGCATGTGTTGTTTCTGATGCTGTAGGTGTCCCTTCAGAAGAGCAGGATTTGGGCCCCTGAGCCCCAGGGGATGTGGTGTGAGCTGTGAGACAGAGAGAGCACCAGCAGCACCCAACTGCAGCCCTGAGCTGGGGGCACAAACACATCAAACCTCAGCTTCTTCCACCTCCAGCAGCAGAAACCTCCCCTGATGGGCAGCACTGCAGCTGCATTTTCTGAGTGTAAACAAGGAAAGTGCCAACCAATTCCAGTATTAGCCAACCACCCACCCCCAATAAATAATGAGAGTTTAATTTATCTTATAATTGAGCTGTGCTTTGTGTTTTATTACCACACGTGTGAGGAAGAGGAAATTGCTGTTGCAACAGAAGCTGTGACTAGATCTGATTAACTGTATGAACTAATTTGAATTAATACAGCTACAGGGTCTGAGTCTCTACCAACTGACTGCTGACTTTATGTTTGTGGGCAACTCCTTTGGCCATCACCTCTCACAGCCAGGATGCTTTCTGGGC
The DNA here is from genome assembly GCF_008360975.1 of Lichenostomus cassidix. Classification (NCBI taxonomy): domain Eukaryota; kingdom Metazoa; phylum Chordata; class Aves; order Passeriformes; family Meliphagidae; genus Lichenostomus; species Lichenostomus cassidix. Next base: position 54,341,855 of record NC_139480.1, read on the forward strand.
TAAGGCAAACAGAAGGAGATTTTCTTCCAGTAAAATACCTGATTTCCACACAGTATTTTTTGAAGGACACAATTGAAGTCAATGGGAAATGTTTTTGTGGTAGAAGATATATTACTAAAATAGATTGCTTTTTTCTCAGCCATATCACTGTCACAAAAAAAGAAAAAAATAACTGGTTTGAATTTGGGATAAAGAGAGTGAAATGCCCCTTCCTTCCCTTTCCTCTAGGTTTGAAAGTGCCTTAACTAAGACAACAGCATTTCTCCAGGAGGAAACTGGAAAATATTGACACCACTAACACTTTTTCCTTTGACCAAAATGGCTTTTATAACAAAATGAAAATGTTACAGGGAAAAATCATTGCAAAAATATTTTGGTTTAAAAAGTGTCTCTATGGAACAAGAGGTGCATTTTCAAATGCAAGACAATTTGGTAACCAAAAGCCACTGCAAATGAAAGTGAACTGAGAACACAACTCCCATTTGTGCCCCCCAAGTTTTCTCCTAAAAGACAGAAGAGTCCCCTAGAGCTCTGTGGAAACCCTGTAACTTTTCTTTTAAGCCATCCCAAGAAATGCAGGGCAGGGCAGAGCAGAAACCTTCTCAGGTGACTCAGGGCTGAGAGCTGGAAGGAACTTCTCTGGCATTGCCCCTCTGTTCCCCAGCAGCCAGGCCAGGCCTGCAAGCCCCTGAAGCAGGAAGGGCAGGCAAAACCATCAGCCCATGATCTTCTGCTCACAGGAAAGCTGGCAGAATATGCTGCTTATTTATTCAAGTCAACTCCTGCTGAAGATGAGTTTATGGAAGGGAATGACACCATTACACCTCTGTACAGAAAGACATTTCTAAGATTTTTTTTTTTTAAATAAAATCCCATACACACTTCAAACTATAGTTTTTTTTGGGGTTGGTTTTTTTTCTGAATCCTCCATTGGAACTTGAATTTAAAACACAGTTTAACTCCTCAGTATGTGAAACCTCACAGCCACATTAATCGAGAACATCTGAAGCCAGGAGAAAGAAATCACTTCCAGTTATGTTGTCAGTGTTCTGTGCATAACATTCCCACAGCTGTAGATCCATTGTGCTCCATGTTATAAATAAGAAATTGCATGGTGACAGCTAAAATTCAAAAGCGTTAATGTTTCTCTTCACAATTCTTTTTCTATTTCTTCCTTCCCCCCCTCCCAGACTGTTGAGGTTTCTCCCCTTTCCCTCCTAGCAGAAGTTACTTGAAGCAACATTATCGCTTCCCCGACCGACGTATTTACGGCAATTAAAAACTAGTAGATGCCAAGCAAATATGACTAATGTTGCTATTTGGCGAGTGAGCCAGAGACGACCTATTGATTCCGAGCCAGGCTGTCGTGTCTGCCTTAATAAACACCTCTCCTCCTTGTGCTCAGCTCGGCTCTCCCGGCAGCTCCCAGGACACATCACGCTGTCCCAGCCTCTGTCCCTGCCGGGCCAGCGAGGGAATACAAACGAGCTGCCTTGTATCGCTCACATTCTAGGTTGTGGTCCCTCTCAGCCATGAAAAACAGCTACAAATTGTTCCCAGAGCTAAACCACTTAACATCTTGGCACTCGGTTGTTTTTAACTTTGCAACAATAGGCACTGTTCACTCCTCTCAGTCTCAGTTTTTTATTCTATAATAAAGCAGGAATACTGATGAAAGGCTAGTCACGGCTTCTCCCCGTGGTATCAGGGTGGTGGCATGTGATGATTCACATGGGGTGTGTTTGATCCAAGAAAGCCCAGCCTCTGCTTATTCTTCCTTTGTTCTGTCATCTAAGGTAGAAAGGCAGAGAGAGACGAGTTGAGATTTTTTTTTCTTTTTACTATTATTTAGCAGTCACAGAGCAAGATACATATAAGCAAAACAACAGGGAGTGGAATTCTTTTCTTCAGCACAGAAAATTACAAGTAAGAGATGTCTTTGAAGTGAGAGATCTGTTTCCTGCAAAGTATGGACATTTCATTTTCATTTATACATTATCGTTATCCCCCCGGCAGGTCTTACAGTGTATCATTTGCGCTGCTATTATGTTGTGTAGCCCTGCAGAGGGTCAGCATTTACACTTGGTGCTGTACAATCACAGAATTAAAAGATGGCCTCAGCCACACAGAGTTTAAATTTAAGCCAGGAGAGAAGAGATTCAGCCAGAGGAGGATGAAAAAAATCCCACCAGGATGGTGTGGGTAAGCACAATAAGCAATGGTCTCAGCACATCCAGCCTAAACCTTTGTCGGCTTTTTCACAGCGAAAAGTTTTAAGGAGGGATTTGAAGGGGAATAATTAGAAAACTGTCGATGCCACTGAAGTGCTTCCCATAAAGAAAAACACACAGATGCTTTTCTGAAACTGTAATGAGCAAAGCAGAGGTGACCAGCATCTGCAGCAAAAAAAGGAGCTGGCCTTTTGATCCTGAAGGGAGAGCAAACACACAGGGCAGTGTGGGCAGGAGCAGGGCTTTAAGGGAGGCTTTAGGGGAGGTTTTAGGGGAGGCTTTAAGGGAGGCCAGCAGCTTGTGCTCCACACAGGAGAGAAGAGGGACCCCCAGGAGGGGCACCAAGGCAAGGGTGACACCAGCAAAGCAACGGGCTCTGCAAATCATTTTCACAAGGGCACTGCTGATGTTCTCACTTCGGGGAAAAAGCCCAAGGGCTGGACACAGAAGGCTTTTTTCCCCGGGGCTCCATCAGTGTGCAGCTATTCCTGACACCACAGTGCTTTCACTGCCGGGGTATGCAGCACCTCATCCCTCCTGCACTTCCCTCTCTGTCCTCACACACTCTCTGGGAGGATTTCATGACTAATTCCCCCTCAGCTTTTCTCCGTACCTGATCTTTGTTGCTGCTAACAGAGTACAATTTCACTCCAAACCCCTATCAGTGTTATCTACCCAGAAAGCTTACTGGAGGGAAAGATAAAACCTTCCCGAGACAAAAGTCTCTTTTGTAACACTGTCCTGACTTCGACCTGATGAAAGGTAGCACCTTCACCCACACGTGCCCACTTTGCTGTCCACATTGGGGCACTTACCTGTTCCTTGAGCTCAGCCAGCTGACTGGAAAGCTGTTTTACAAGGCTCATGGTTGACTCCAGCCTCTCTTGCAGGTTCCTGATTTCATTTTGCTCACTGTCGCCTTCATTGCTAACCAGAGACATGGCTCTCATCCGAGGGAACCAGTCCAAATTCTTCTCCTGCATGGGTATGAGAAAAATTAGCTGTGTTAATAGGGCTTTATGTAGGGCAACTAAGCTGAGACTAGAGAGCCAAAGCTCAGAAGGACTTCTACTCAGTGGATGACGAACAGCAAGTGAGCTTAAGCAGTAAATTTAGAAGGTATTTCAAATGAGCAGTTTTATGCTTGGTTCTCCTTAGCTACAGAGAAGGTACCTGGAAAATCTGGGCTCCCCACAGCTGCACCTGTATTGCAGCATGGGCAGCATGGCACATTTATCTGTGGCTCTGGCAGGCAGAAATGACCCTGCTGGGAAGACTCCTCTGGTGCACCAGCCCCAGGAAAGCCTCAGTGCTCCCCATGCTTTGCTCTTGAGTGTTTGCACTCAATTTCCCCACCATGCCTTCAGCTTGGCTGGTCTCCATCTATTTTGGCTGTCCTTGGAGCAATGTCAGTGAGCCAACACCAGGAAAACAAGACAGGAGTCCTCCAGACCAGCCTCAAGCATTTCCACTGGAAGAGCAGAAGGACCTGGGCATGGCTTAGACTGTAATGTGCTATTCAGACTGTGCATCTTGGATAAATGCAAGCACAACCCCACAGCCAAGGGCTAACCTGCCAAGGACCAAGCAGTGCGTGGAACAGCACTCAGCAGGGTGTTTCTTTATCCATGGACTCAGGCTATGGATTCAGTCAGGATAAAACCACTGCAAACACACAATATGAGTCAGGAAGGTGCTGAGTATCTACATGAGCCTGAGTTGTCTCCATGGCTCAGGGGCACAGATATTTGTGTGCAGAGCTTACCAGATGGAGGAGACGGAAGGGTGCAAGACTAGGAGGAGGGGCAGCCATGTGGAAAGCAACCTGCTTTGCCCTGAGACAAAGGGAGCAGGTCCTGCAGTGGGCTGTGCATTACATCCACCCCTGCCCTGCACCTTGTGGGCAGTGGGAGGATGTGGTTGGGTCATGTGCATGGGGTTTGCAAGGGGCCTCTCTGGACACGTGCTCTTAACTCGAGAAGAGAGGCAGAACGAGCTGAAGTGCGTTTCTTCCAATCCCCTGAGCTGTGAATGGCCCCACACAAACAGCACTGTGTCGGGAGGAATGGAAAGGAGCTCTTTCCGAAAGTCCACCTGCAAGACATCTGGAAGGCAGGAGCTCAGCTCTGTTGTCCAGGTATTTGGTAAAGTTTTAAGTGCATGAAACTTATCATGGGCTTAGACTTTGCCTCTGTTTTTCCTATGAAAATAGAGAAGGCAGCAATGATTCTGCAGCATTAACAGCCCAGGGCAGCTGGGCCTGAGCAGGACCCAGGAGGGCTGGCCCAGCTGAGCTGTGAGCCTGGGCATACACCAAGGCTTTATCCTGCTTCCAGCAAGATTTCCTTTCATCTCTGTAGTGCTCTGCCCTGATCACCAAACCTCCCCTCCTACAGCAGCATGATTTAGAAACAACCAAGCTAAGCCTGGGTAAGCATGGAAGAACTTAGAGTACTCACATTTGCCCACTGTTTGTGTTAGCCCAGTCCCCTCTGTTACCCTGGATAAGACTAAATGCAAAGCGGCATGAATTTTAGCTTTTTTTCCCTTCTTTTTAACTCGAAACTTCCAAAGAGTTTTTGTCTGGCTGTGCAACCCCTGGTCCTGTCCCTAAATCAGCAGAGATGTCCAGGGATTTGGAGCGTGGCCTGGGTTGCATTTTGCAGCCCTGGGCTGTCAGCCGTGGGCGCTGGTGGAACGAGGCCTCTTTGCTCGCCGCTCACTTCTCGAGCCTCGTGATCTCATTATGACAATTTACTGTGGTTACGCATGATGCCATTTTCAATGGGTCATAACTCATTCAAATCAAAACCTGTTTTCACCAGCTCTGCTGGTGAGCTGGAGAGGAGTGCACGTGACCCTCCCTGTGGATATCCCCAGCTGACATGCGGAGCGGGAGGCTCCTGTTTCTGCAGCATGCTTTCCTGCTCACAACACCAGCATTCATCTTCCACCAGTATGGGCTGATATTTATTTTAAATTTATTTTGGCTAGGCTCTAGCAGGGCATTCATCACGTGCCTGGTGTCGAGCACAGGTGTACTCATTTATACTAAGCTTAGTTTGTGCACAGTGCCTTTCTGGATCGATGCCTCTTTCTTCTTTTTTTTTTTCTTTTGCAAAATGTTTGCCAGCAAATTTGTCTGCCACTACAGGCACAGAACTTTAATTCAAGGCAGCTACAGCGAACAGAGCTGCACTTGTACCTGAATGTTTCCTGGAAAGCTCTGGTATCTGCACCCATTACAGCTTCTCTTGCTCAAAGCACCTGAAGATACCAAATGCAAGGCCACAGGAGCCAGCTGAGGGAACAGGAGCCCCTTCAAAGCTCACAACAATGCCAGAGCTCCTAAAGCCAGGCTGCACAGGGAGAGCAATCTGAGACTCCATCGTTGTGGTTCCTCTGTTTGCCGAGTATTGCTGCCAGGATTGTGAAATGCACTTTGCTGGTTTTGTTTTTTCCATCTGCCACGCCCTCACTCCTCCAGGACACAAGGCAGAGACCGCTGGCTGCTTTGGAAAGATTTTTGTGGACTGACCCTGCACCCACTGCAGCATCCAGAGCAACACCACACCAGACATCCTGGCTCTCCTGGGGATCCCAGTGTCACCTGCTTCCCTCCTCCTCAGCATGGCATTGCACTGCCCAGAGAGAGGGATGGCCAGGCGCAGCTGGAGACAGGAGACAGGGACAGAACTCACTGTGGAGCACACGGAGCAGATGTGCCCCTTCAGCTGGAGCCACCCTGCACCATGTGCCAGCTCATCTTGGCCACCACGAGCCCCAGAGTCACAGGACTTCAGTGACAGACTCCACTCCTTCACGTGTGCCTGGCTTTTGCCTCCCTAGAAATGCTGCGATAATCTCTTCCAGGAAAGAAACCCAGCGGTGGTTCAGTTACATATCAGGAAAATCTGGGCCTTTTCTTTTTCCAGAGTATTGTGGAGGATCAAGCAAGCACTTGATCCAAGTTCCAAGAGAAGCTGATGGTTTGCCTGGACTGGAGAGCTCATGAAAAGGTGCTGCTGGACTTGTGCAGGTAGCAGAGACACAACAGGTCCAACACCTGCTCACAGGTCCCACTTGGCAGCCCCAAGGCTGTGTTAGGCACAGGCCTCTTGGTTCTCAGCTGCAATACACACCGAATTAAATCAGTCCAGCTGCGTATTTCTGTCATGCAAAGGATCAGAAAGAGTCAAAATTCAGTAGGAGACACATTATAGCTTGCCAGGCTGTCTTTAGGTTAAAAATACTTATCTAGCTTTCACTGATAGTTCCTTTATAGTGCACACAGCAGGTACTTTCCCTTGCTGAACAGCATGCTTTTGCCAGTCAATATGATCTTACTTTTTCATTGCACTATGAACTGCAGAACTTTATTAAAGGGCAGCATGAAAATTAGCTTTGGCAGATAGCTCTGTTTGCTGAGTCTATACCACAAACAAACAGCAACTGGTGCTGGAGACAAATAACTTTTCATCTCAAACCTGCCAGGATCCAGGCAGGCAAACTGGACAAGGCTCCTTGGCCAAAAATTTTCATGATCTGTTAGTGTTCATGGGGAGGCACGCACTCCTGTGACTGCTCAGCAATGGGACAGCTATTTTTACTTCAAGTTAATTGCTTGCCAATTAACTGGAGGTCATTAACATGTTTGTACAACCCCAGACATTTGTTCTGGGACTTAAATGTTTATGGGCTCGGTGCAGGGTTCACCCTGACCAACACCTTCAAGCTGTAACGTGCAGGAGCACTCCTGGGGGTTTGCAGGATGGCATCTACCACGCCTTAGCCATTACTCTTAGAAATCCAACTATTTTGCCCAGGATAGCATTCACTCAGACATTCTGAACCCTGCCTGGAACCGAGAGGCAATTTGGAGGAGGAAAGCAGGCTGCTGGCAGGGAGCAGGGCAAACCTCTGCAAACAGCTGTCACGGGACTCAATCAGCAGCCACCAGGTTAGCCTGAGGTGACACAGCTCGAGCATTAATGAGCTCACAGAGGGTGAACCATGTGGACAGGACGCTTTTAAACGAAGTAGCTACCTGAACAAATAATTAATTGTTAAAATGTACCGAAATCTTCCTCCTAAACAACCACAGTTTGAGGCAGTATGTTGTTAGCTGTTATTGTTATTTCATTCTTGCACAGGACAGCAGCTATTCACAGCCCACCTACGGATCACAGCATCCTCCTGCTCCACACTCTTCCTGCAAGCACAACCTGTGCCTCGCAGGATCCATATTTAAGCAGACATCTGTGTCCAGGGCACAGCGTCAGCCAGACAGCAAAGCTGCAGGGACAGAAAGGAGCTGCAGCCTCCTCTCCGCCAGTTCAGCTGGGGGAAAGGAAAAAAAAACCAGAAAGGAAAAAAGGCAGGTGGGGTGAGCCAAAAGGCTGCAGGCCAGAGAGACTGCACACGAGCAGAGCAGACATTCGGTGTGGCGATCCAGCGAGCTCGCTGCCTCCCTGCTCCCCCTCGGCTGGGGCTCCAGCCGCAGGCACGGCTCCCCCAGGGCCAGACCTCCTCTGGGTACACATCCTCGAGGTGCCCAGGCCAGGGCACATGCCTGAGAAATCACAGGGCTTAGAGGATTTGCTGCTTGCGCCTGCTGGGAAACCTCAAGCCCTCTGTCTCGGAGAGGCGGGCTCAGAGCAAAAGTCTGTGTCTGCCTCCTGCAGTTTTCTGTGCAACTCTCTCCTTCCCTTCTGTGGGCTTTCCAGGGGGATGGCAGAGCCATGGGATAAGTCCTATTGGTAAAATATTGCCATTTTTCTGACTTTGCTGGCGCCGGTTGAGCACGGGTGGAGGAAAGGCTGAAGAAATCTGTTTAGAGTTTCTATACTTTGTACGAAGCCTCACTTGAGCCATCTCTGTCCTGTTGGCACAGCCAACTGGCTTCAATCAGGCTCTCACGCTGAGCTGAATCCATGCCTTCGGAGTAATTGGCAGAGGGATGTTTCTTTAGGAGGTGCTGGTTTCACAGGCTAGCAGCAAGATGGATCAGCTGCAACCAGCAGGAAACACTGGGCTGAGCCTTTAAAAAATAGATTACTAGATAACAGTGAGAGAAAATAGGTCAAAGAGTAGGACAAGGGGGATGAAGTAGAGGAGCAAAGGCAGCCTAATGCATACTTTCAGCCAGAGATCCTGCCATGGGCTGTGAGTGCCATGCTGCCCTCGGCTGTGCCAGCCGCTCATTTCTCCAGGACGCTCTAATGCAGTGACTCTCAGCCCTTCCCATCCCGTGACCCCTTGTTGCAACACGAAAACAAGCCCTTGCAGGACTTCCCTCCTATCTGGTCACCATGAAAAGTGGTGATTACTGCTCCTGGCTCCTTCTGGGTTGTGACCTGCCCAGCTGCATGCACCAGGGCAGGGGACCGGCCTCCATGTCCCCCAGCCCACAGTTCCACAAGGATCCTTCTCTCCTCGGGGACTCAGCGAGGCTGTCATCACGAGGGCTGTGACCTAACACCAAGGCTGAGGAAACAGGTGTGCTGGGAGCCCTCTTGCTCCTCAGCTAGATGGCCACTGAAGGATGCACAAGAGGAGCATCAATCACCACAAGGGTTTGATCCTGGCACCTCCATGTGTTGTCCCAGAACACAGCTTTGTGGGCAGGCAGCAATCACAACCTCCAAAAAATGTTCCTTCAGCTTTAGGAGACTGAACCTCTTTAGAGAGCCTGAATCTCTCAGGTTTTCATTGGGGTGGTAAAACCCTGCTGCACCGTACTGAGGAGAGACCCTGCTGCTGATCCCATGGTCTCCACGGCTGAGGAGAGGCATAGCCAGACCTCTGTGCCTCCAGCATGAGGGCAAACAAGCCATCACTGCTCTCCAGCAGGAGCCCCTGCCCTTCCAGGCATGAGAAGGAACAGTTCATTCCCCTTTTCTGGCCAGCACCTTGAATAAATACTTAGCACTTGGTACAAAGAGATTTGTTTACTGAGAATTATTCTGTATGTCTGAAATGCAAATAAATCCATCCCTTCCCTTCCCAAACAGGCTGCCCACAGAAGCAGAGAGGGATCAGTCCAAATGACCTTTCGAAAGCTATTATTTTTTTGTCTAGGGACAGAGTCTGGTCCTAAAAGTCTGGAGTTATATAGCTCCTATAGCCACCTTAAAAAGGGATTTTAAAGATTTAAGCTATCGTGTGCTTTAGATGACACAGGGCAATAACCACTTTGTGATTTAATCACAGACAATAATAATTTGGTTCAGTGCATGATTCAGCTAATCCACAATTTGATAAATGTTCATCCTAAACTACAAACCCAAATAGCTTTCTGCAAATCCTGTTTGACACTTTAATGTTAAGACTGTATTTGATAAGCAATCTGTGCTGTACAAGAATATGGGGAGGGAAATTAGGAATTGTTATGCATCTATATGCGTCCACAACAGTAATTCAAAGAAAATAAAAATAAGCCTTGGCAATTACAGATAAATCTTTATGCAACAAGAAAACTAATAGGTTTGGCTGGGTCTACACTGGATTGATACATGCTACAGCTCCCACAGCTCACAGAAAAATAGAAAAACTTGTTTCCCCCTGAAAGAAGGTTGAAACCACAACACAGACCCACTGTCTGCTTTAGCAGTGTCATTGATGCATTTACTTTAATTTTAACTTGGCTGAATGTTTTCGAGGGCTGCAACAGAATCTATCACCGTAATTCTGAGTAATTGTGAGTTTTTCTAGACTGATATCCAGGCCAGGCAGTTATAAATGTCTCAGTGCTTCTGTATCAGCATTCCCACTCATGATACCCCTGAGTATCATGAAAAATACTCAGGGTGAGTATTAATTAAAATTGCTCAGGGTGAGCAAAAATTAGGGTGAGGAATGATAATAAGCCCCAAAACTATGAAGAATTTTCTCTGATGCTCTGTGGGGCAGTTCTGACACTCAGCTTGAACCTCTGTAAAGGACACACTCACAAGGTGTGTCTGGCACCACAAAATTTCTGCTTATCAAACACACCTGAGGGACTTGGCATTTACCTCCAAAAGATGGAAATGATCACGAAAATAATTTTTTCCAGTCAGGGCCGTAAGTGTGAACGTGCTCTCACAGCGCTGTGGTGGGCAAGCCACAGGTCCGTGAGACACAGAGTGTCCCTAGAGGGGAAAAGGCCACCCTGACCCAGGCTGCAGCCACCAGAGAGGAGCCACATGGGAAGGGATCCCACTGCAGCAACTCTGCCCTGGAGGGTGGAGAGTAGAAACCAAAGCAAGTGGCTTTGTCCCTGAAATGGCACCGTGGAACCCGGGGATCTGCAGGTGTGCAGGGACCATAGGGGACTCAAGGGAGAGCCATGGCACAGCTGCTGGTGCTTGGAGAGCCCAAGCCTGTGTCCCATCCCAGCACCACTCTCCTGGAACACGCGTTTGTTTCTCGTGTCATCCCTTCCCCATGGTGCATTTCTCAGCTGTTGCTTCCTTCTGCTGTTTCAATTGCTCCCTGCCACCTTATCTCTCTCATAGCCCTGATAATTGATATTCTCCTCTTCAAATCTTCAAGAATCCCAACATTACCATCAAAAGCTAGGATTTGGTTTGTAGTATTTCCACCCTTAAAATAGATACAATTACAGATTTGTGTAAAACATGAGTTTATTTTTCCACATTCCAGTGTTTTCATGTTGTTAGTGGTTACGAGACATACTTTAGGAAAAACACTTCAGATTATTCATTTAAAATAATTAAATTATTTCTGATATAATCCCTGGATCTTGTGCATAACGAAACATCTGGTACAGAGGTTAGAAAATAAATGTTCTTGGCTTTTTTTTTTCTTTTGTCAAACAGATGTTGTTGATACAAAACACAGAACTGTAAATCATAGCCTGCATGTGGACACAGACTGTCACTACTGAGCCGAAATTTACTGTGGCTAGATAGAGGTTTGAAACAGCAATGAATCACTGGCTCACTAACTTTATTCACGTGGGTATGGTTTCAATATCCTGACATTAAGTGCACATGTCCTGAAAGAAAGGACCTTCTAATGGCAGCCGGGGAGGCTGTGGCTCAGCTCCAGCTGTCTCGGTGTGGGAAGCACAGGGCAGCCCGTGTGCAGGGGAGCGTGGCAGTGTCTGTGTGCCCTCGCAGCCCCAGCACTGCCACCAAAATGCCTCTAACTCGTTCCCCCTCAGCTTCCCCTGCTGCTCCCGACAGCATTTCAGCGAGCTCACCCATGGTTTGCGGGCCAGGCTCCCGCAGAGCCCGGCAGCGGCGGCTGTGCTTCCCGTTGGCTTTGTTTGGAGTGACCAGAATTCCGATGCCTCTCCGGCCCCGTGCCATTCCCACTGCCACACTGCTTGCACCAGCAGGCTGAAGCTCCCACTTCTCCCGTTCCTCTTTTCATATTGATTTTCCTTCACAAAACACGCCAGCAGCACGCTGCAGACACTGAGCTCCAGACAAAAGCCAGTGGCACAAATCCCACTGCAATGTAAGCATACCCTGCAGTACCAGGCCACAGATGATGTCTCCTCCTCAGAGACTTGGGTGCCATCCAGCTGGAGAGGACACCACAAATTTTGACCTGTTTTTGCCAATGTGCCTGCTGGTTTGATCCAATGGATCAGGGTCTAAACTCCAAGCCATGACCTCTACTTCCTATCTTTTGTAGCACAGGATTCAGGAGAATATTGGTTGAAATTTATGTTTTGGGGTTTTTTTTTCTCATTTAGCTTTACTTCTCTGGCCCTGTCACCTTGTATTTTCCAAGCACTGTCCATTTCCTGGCTTTATCTTCAATTTGATGTAACAGAATCTTTGGGAAATACAAAGACTCAGCTGGAGACTCATTTTTCAGAGGCCCAGGACTTGACCTTGTTCTCAGCTTTACACAGGCAGAGCTCCACTGATTGCAGCGCGATTGTTCTGGTTTAGGATACTGCCAGAGCCGAGGCATTTGGAACCCTGACCTGAATGTTCCTGCTTCAGGCCCATTTTCATTCTGATGTATTTTGCACATGGGGGCACTATGAAAGGACAACTGAAAGAATAACACTTTCTTTGAAAATTAGTAAGAATTATTGACTATCCCCACACAGAACAGTTTTGTTAAGCACTGATGCACTCATGCACATACCTTACACATGCACAAACCACAAAATCATTAAGGTTGGAAAAGACCTGTAAGATCATAAATGCACATACTCAAGTACCACTCAGAGGAGAGGAATAAAATCTAAAATTCTCTATGAAGCATCTCTTGACAAAAAAACACCAAGCAATGGCCACCTTCCAGCCCTATGGGCTTGAACACTATCAGCTTACTATCAACCTGCTCCCTGACCTCTAGCTCTGCTCCACTGCTTGCAAGTGGATTCCTCTGCACAGCAAGAACAACTCCTTGCCCAAGCAGGCACAATGGCCATGGATTGGCCTCATGGCAGCTCTGGCTGCAGCAGATCCCACAAGGTGCCACCTGCCCACTGGGAAGGAAGCACAAAGCCCTTTTATTCCCTTCAGGAACCAGCAAAACTGGGCCCTCAAGGTGAAATGTCCACTTGTTCAGGTTTGTGTCTACTGTGCTTTGTTTTCAAAGCTGCAGGGATAGGTCAATAAAAGAAAAAAACACAGTGGTAAGTGGTACTTTGTGACCCTTTATCTGCCTATACTACATTTTCATTTAGTGCTCTTGCTAGGAAATATTAAAATGGATCCTCTGTACAGATCTGCTTTTTTTTTTCTAATTTTTTTTTCAGTCCAGCATTTAAAATTGTTTGCTCTGTTCAATTAAACTGAATTTTCACTTGAGAACGAGCAGACCCGAACTTAGGATTTTCCTTCAGCCACACCTGGCAAAATGAAAAACAGAAATGAAACATTTTAGTCACATGTGTATAAAATACACAGGGTTCATTAAACATGATTTAAAGTTGCCTGTTTGTTTTGGAAGCTCTTTAGAGCTCCTACCACCCTAAACTCACAGAAGTGTAATGTGCTTCCTGATCTATTGAATTTTGGAGGATGGCTGTAGTGGGTTCCATTATATATAAATTGGATGCAGCCAATTTACAATCTCCGATATATACTTTTATCTCAAAATGCCCTGTGAGGCAATTGTGTAAAGTACTTTATCAGGGATTGTTGTTGGTAATATTGCAAGAATTCATGATGTAAAAAATACATCAATGTCATTTAAATTGAACAAAATAGTTCCTATTTTTTTTCTTGTCGAGCATTTTTAACCATCTTCTCAACAAATTTGTTCAATAAATACTGTATGAAACAAACATTTTGCACTTTGTCCCACAGATGCAATTTGCCAACCTGATTGATTTCTTTCTCTACAACTAATCTGATTTCTTTAGGCTATATATCTTCTCTTTTATTAAAGATGATGCAATCTTAGCTTTTTATCATACACACATCCACCACACAAAAAAAAGAGAGCAGATTCTGCAAACCAGCCTTGCAACCAAATAGAAAAGCCTGACACAAATCTCATAAAGCTGATCCCAAAAGATAAATGGCACAATGAGACCAAAGTTACACAAATTCAGAAACTTATCCATGCAGAGTAATACAGGCCAGTGGATTTTTCTTCCTGTGACAGATATGGCAAACAAGTAACTTCATCATATCTGTAGCACCTTGTGAATCAAGCTCACGCTAATGCTGCACCAAGTTCCTCCAAATCTTGCTGTCTCTGCACTGTGAGAGGTCAGAAGCAGAATTGCATTTTTGTAGCCTTTCCTTGGTTTACATCTTGTAGAATCTCAGTGCTGTGGTTTGGGTCCAAACAACTTTAGGGCTATTTAATTTTAAAAGGAGTTCCTGGTAAGGCAACAAACCCATCACCCTGTTCTTTTACTGACTGCCCTCATGTCTTTGGGGAACCCTTGCCTTTCTCAGCATCTGCAGTTATCTGCCTTGGCTGTGGCCAATTTTTCAGTCTCTTTCCCATTCAAGCAGCCAGAGGCTTAGTACCACTGTAATACAAAGAACAATAATTGTTTTCAAATGTTGCAATAATATTCTCAAAGAGCACTGAAGCGTTTTGTGTCTGTTGCTTCTCCCATCGAGAGAAATCAAATGAATTCAGTTGACACGTTTTGGGATCTGCTCATCACGTTGTTCCTCTGGGGTTCAGTTTCTTATCACTAGCTGTGATCCCAGCTAAGGTCCAGCTTTCACTAGGCAAAGCCCTGCACAGCCAGTCCCGGGAGGATCAGGGCTCTGTCACTGCCAGAATTTTAAGTGCAACAGTAGGTGCCGATCCAGTGCCCTGGAGAGCCATTCCATCACTTGGAATCACAGACTAAAGGTCTGCCCACACACAGACCCATCTCAAGCCACAGGCTTCTTTAACAAAGGGATAAAAGATGGCTTTTGCAGGCTGCCTGGAAAGTTAACAGCTCCAGTCTCTGGCAGGTCGAGGCGAGAGCAGATTCCAGCTGGGAACCGCAGCCCATGTGCTGCCAGCAGCACTGCTCGGCTCCAGGGCGCTCCAGCTGGAACACCTCCACTCCCTGCTCCTGGGGATGTGCAAGTTTCAAGGAACACTGCCTCGTGTCCAGACCCCTCCTCGAGTTTTTCAGGCCAGCAGCAAGCAAACAAACAGGAACCCAGCTCAGCTCGTTTGTTTTAATTCGCAAATTGAACGAGTTGAGGTTGGAAGGGAGACAAGGAGGCTGTGACTACACTGTATTACCAAGGCAGAATCCATCTTTGTAGCAAAATCTTTGAAGTCTAAATACTGGTTAATAGACAGGTGGCCAAATCTTGAAAATACAGAGGAAGTCAAGCTAAGCTTACAAGTGAGCTACAATATCACAGGGGCCAAAAAGACTAGGTCTGGGCAGCATCAAACCACTGATTCTGGATTTCAGTAGGAAAAGAACCCCAAATATAAATGAACATATTTTTGAGGAGTGTTAGGCTCCACTCTGTAACTTGGAATTACACCACAGCTGTGTATTGAGAAGTGATTTGAAAGGAGAGCGGGAAACAGGGTTGTGTTGGTGCTGGGACCTGTCTCTGTGAGTTAACAGAATGTGAGGGGCTGAGCAGGGACAAGGGTTCTGTGCCACAGCCATTCCCTCCCCGAGTCAGCTGGGGGACGAGGCTCAACACCATCCCCTCACCACACACAGCAAACCTGCCTGTATGCAGCACCTGCCCTGGATACCAATCTTTCTCCTGCTCCAGCTAATGGCATCGTTTCTAAGGAGGCAGGATCAGATCCATGGTTTCCTCTGCAAGCAGCAGCAGGATAATTAATTTTGCCTGTCTGTGTATAAACACAAAACCACTGAAACCTCAAGCTTTCACAAGGAGGTACCAAATGAAGCCCACCTTTCCCTTTATTTACCCACATCTCACGCATCACTGAGCCAAGCAGGCCAACTAAGTTATTTATGGCAGACCAAAGAGCCCATTGCTGGAAGATGCAGAGCCCTTCAAGTAGAAAAGAAGATGCTCAGCTCTCTTGAAGAATAGGAGCTTTGTGCAGAGATGCAAAGTCCTCACGTGATGCTAACTTTTCATGCTTTGAGAAACACAAATGAGCAGGAAAGCAGCTAATTAGGCACGTTACTGTGATTGCTTATTTTATGAAGTGGAGAGGGAGGTGTTCAGCACTTTAATGAGATAATAGCATAGTGGCAAAATTGTACAGAGAAGCAAAAATAGCAGTGGTCTACCTACAGAAATGAACATTATTTTTGAGCGACGAGAAAAGCAACAATAGAAAAATAACTCAGTACCTAGCAGCAGAAAGAACAGTACCTCAATTTATTCTGTACATGTAAGACCTGGATAACACTTGGATATATGAGAGAAGAGGGACCTGCCCTCCTATACCCATGCAGTGGTTGGACCTGTGCAAAGCAGCTTCAGTTCTGTTTTAGTGACCATTACTCAATAGTGACCGCTCTGAGATCCTCCATGGATTTGGGGCAGGCCTTAATGCAGAAAAAGGACTTTCTCTGGGACCTGGTACACCTAATCCAAAGCCCTGGACTCCCCACAGGACCTGGGTCCACGTGGAAGGACACAGAGAGCTGTGTTCTCACTCGCTCTCCTATTTTGAGCACAACAAAAAAGTGGGAGCTGTAAATCATCTATTTAGGCGTTATTTCTTTAATTGCTTATTTTATGAAAACCCAACTGCAGACAAAACCAACACTGCATTTCCTAGGAAATGAGCCTGTCTGCGAGACCTCAGATCTTATTTAGCAGCCAGCTTTTGTGCTCTTGGTATTACTGCCATGGTAAGTAATTACTCATAACGTGACATGCATCGTATCAGCCTTTTAAAAGTAATTAAGAAAAAGTTGCATTGCTTAATGATATGTACATACGTCTCATCCTTGCAAGTTCGGCTTTGATAACATCTGCTAGTTTCTGGAGCAAAGCCAGTCTTAAAAAGTAAAATAACCCAGCCCTAACAATGGGAGCATTATTAGCTTCCCAAAAGCTATAAACTCCATGCCCCACTCCAGCACAGCATTTGTGTGCACAAGTTCTGTAAGGAGTTTCAAGCCTGAGAGTTGCCAGATCAGAAAAATTCTGATGAACTAGAATTTATGATAATGAAGAAACCTTAAAAACAGGGTTTATTTATAGTGAGCCAGTTTAAGGGCTGCAGCTCACCGTCCCTGGCAGATTGAGCTGGTGCCCTTTCTCCCTGCTGATATTATCCCACCTCTAAAGAGGCAGCAGAACTGGTGCCGTGTCCTCTCCTCAACCAGTGCAGCTCAGACTGGCGTGACTTCAGCGGCCATCAATTTTCATATTAGTACTCTGGGCTGTGAACTGCAGCAGCCCAGGAGTGAACAAACACATTCCTGGTCCTCCCCCCTTCTGCTCTCGCTGCGGCAGAAGGGTCTGGTGGACATCTGGGGGAGGAAACTCCTGAAATTGTCTGGGATGAATCACCAGAGTGCATGTGAAAAGCACATGGAGTGTCTTCCCCAGATTCCAAGTGCCTGTTCTGCAGCATTTATGCTACCTTGGATTGACATTTCTCTGCTTTAGGTCGTTCTCTCTACCCATACAGTGTTTTGTGATTCTTGGATGTAATAAGAATATCTGTAGAACTAGCGGAGAAAACTTTTACCTCCAAAATTCAAAAAGGTGAAGGATAACAGAATAGAAAAATTTTGGATGTCAGAACTTTTTTCTTCCTTCTCCAAAGAAGCTTTATTTTAAGAGCAGAGGTCAACAGCCCTCTTAGTAGGTATTATTTTATTACATTCTTTGACAAAAATCGACAGCAGTAAAGAACAGCTTGTTCCACAAACGCCCATGCTGTCATGCCCTTCCCCTTTCTGTACAGCACTTTTTCACTGTCTCCACCTCTCCTGGCTGAATTTCCCTTGGAGCTGCCTCCCCTAGAACCTCCACGTGCTTCACTCGGGGACAGCCACCAACTCTGTTGGTCATCAGGGGAGCACACCAGGCTTTGGCATCGGTGAAATGCCTTTTTCTCACTAAGCAACCCTGGAGCAACCACTCCTGAGGTGTGAGGGGACGGGCAGGCAGCCTCCTGACCCACAGCTGTTGGGCTCCGTGGGCGCCCTTGGCTCACACCTTGGCTGTTTTGACAGTCAGCTATGTCTGCTGGGGTTGGCTCA
Organism: Lichenostomus cassidix; assembly: GCF_008360975.1. NCBI lineage: Eukaryota > Metazoa > Chordata > Aves > Passeriformes > Meliphagidae > Lichenostomus > Lichenostomus cassidix. The sequence continues at coordinate 54,359,696 of NC_139480.1, forward strand.
AGTGAGAAAAAGTCCCTTTGCAGGGTGTGCCAGGGGCTGTGCGCAAGCAGCTCTGGCTCCAGGACAGAGCTTCTCCCCTCGCCCTGCTCCTCTACCGGGGGGTCACAGCCTCATGGAGAGGCTCTGGCCAGGACCTGACCCCTGGGAGCAGCCAGGAGCTGCCACAGCTCACATCACACCTCCCCTCCCGAGGTGGGAACTCGGGAAACATGGAACGGCGAGGCAGGAGAGAGGAGGATGCCGAGGGAAAAGGCTGGCGCTGCCCAGCACACAGCATGGGCAGCATGACAACTATTGTGAGGCTTCTCAATGGCTCATTTGGCATTCTTCCCAGTGCTGCTTTTGAATTTAACACCCACTTCTGGGTGTCTAATAGAAGGCAAAACCATGAGGCTGGAGGTAGGAAGAACAGAAACAGCACCAGTTCAAAGGAGCACTAAATCCAGCTGAATTTTCAAACTTCAGCGTTTAAAACAGCAAACAAAACCATCAGAATGTTTCAAAAGGGGAATGCATTTTTCCTCGTGACATGGCTAAATGCTTCTTTTATTTAATAATTTAAAAGAAAAATAATAATTAAAAAGAAAAGCGGACACCTTCAAAATATTTAAAAGAAAGCAGGTAAAATATTTTGTCATGCGACCAATGTCAGGTAATTGCTGTGCTGCAAAAGTGCTTTTAAAGAGCTGAATCAGAAGACAATTGTTCAGAATTTCAGGCTCGTGTTGCTCAACCTGTCTCTACTGCTTCCTCCCTGCCACACTGATGGAAATAAAAGCTCCATGGTCCCAGTGACCATAATGGAGAGCAGGAATAGAACAGAACCTTTAATTTCCCAGCAAAGATTGCCTTGCTTTAGAGAGATGGTCTAATTCATGGCAGTATCCTTTACTCTTAGGAGCATAGGCTGGTTTTAGAGCAGTTTTCAGCTGACTGAGGAGTTACATAATTGCACCAATTACATCCAATTACATAATTAGGGTAAATAAGTAATAATATAATTAGGTGCTGTAATTATGTAGTTATGACAGGTAGCACTAATGCTGATAAAAGCCATTATGAAACTTGCTAAGAACTGTGGACAGAGCATGCGAGAATGAAACTTTCAGGGCTTCGTTTCCCAAAGTCTTTCATTCTTCCAATGGGCAAAATAATTAATTTAATTACTATGCCAATAGCCTTTTATTTTTGCAAATGAATGGAGGCACAAATCGTAGGCTAATTCATATCTGTGTTTAGCTGCAAAAAAATCAGTAGCTAACCATATCCTTTTTTTTAACCTCCATTTATCTATTTACAGCTACCAAAGCTCAGGTGAAATATGTGTGTACAAATTACACCTCTGAAAAGTGAAGTATAAAAGTTTGGACATTAACCTTCATTGTTCCAGTTATCACATTAAACTGTCTCCTCTGACAAATGGACACGAGGAACATTCAAAGATTGCTGTATCGATGTAATACAGGTTATGTGCATCTCTGGGTTTGCTAGGGATGCTGTTCCTGGTCAAATGGGTCAGATAAGCAGGGTTTTTTCTACAGGAATGAAAATTCAATAGGGGAATCAGTCATGCAGGTTCTCAGTGCAAACACAAGGCATGCAGCCAGCTTTTCAAAGTTTCTGTCTCTTTAGATATTGTATAATACTTGTCTGACTTCATAAAAAGGCCTGGAGAGCAAACAAATAATAAAACCTACTGCCCTGCTTTAATATTCATTAATATTTGACCCAATAACTGATAAAAGATAGTGTGCTGGAAGAAAGGGCATCGCTGGAAGAGCTGAAGTGCTTTATTCCCACCAACATCTCCATAAAGCTTGAGGTGTATAAACTGTGTGTTGCTTCACAATACATTTTATACTTGATGCTTTTTTCTAAAAAGAAAAAAACCCAGAAATAATAATACCTTTCTTTATGAAAGCTGGATAGCTCCTGACCAATTCTATCACTGCTCAGAACAGTATGCTAAGCACTCAAGCAAACACAGAGCTGCTGGGAAAATCAAAATCACAGGGAACATTAGGAGTTTGCAGAGACAATGCCCACAGTCCAGAGCAAGAAAGCAAAAGAAGTGCTCTCCCCTGAGGTCTTTTGAGGCCAGAGACATACAAGATAATGGGAATGGCTTGAAACAAACCACCCCTGGAATAGAAATACAAATGAACTTGGAAAGCTGCAAAAATCTTGCCTTTGAGTGAGGAGTGTGTACAACACCCACGTGTTTCTTCCCCATTCTTGAACTAGAAAATTGGAGAAGTGAACTATGATGTGTAAATAACTCCCATCCCTTTTGGCACCTAGCCTTTCAAATAATATTCCAAAACAAGAAAACCACAGTATTCCTGGTTTTTTAATCTGTTGTGCTGTCAGCAAGCCTTCAAACCAGATGGTTCACTGTTTGCTGGACAAATGATACATAGAAAAGACTGAGAGTCATAAAGTCGACAGTCATATTTTTGGGTTCTGACGAGGCTGAGCAATGGAGAAAAGAGACTATCAGAAATTGCAGATGCTTCTCCTGGTGCTTAGTTAATACTGATAATTATTCAAATGTTACTTTTTGCAGTACTTTGCAAGACAGGAGTAGGCAAATGCAAATACTAATTAGTTCCTAATTGCAGTTGTAGGGGCAATGAGGATGACACCTAGAACTAAAGTCTACTATTAAAGTTACTGCAACATACTCCAATATTTTGACCTATGTGTATTTAAGGACAGATCAGAGCCTTGAAGATTGGATTTGGGTGGAAGTTCTCTTCAAGTGATCTGGCTGTGAAAACACAGACTGGGGTTTGATCTGTTAAAGCTACAGAAGCAGCCACAGACAGCATTCCTAATAGTAACAAAGACTAATAGAATGAAGAGAGCTCTTCCATGAGTATGATTCACAGATTTTTTTTTGGCCATATTTTATATAATATGAAATATAAAATCTCATTCCACCTTGTCCTTTCCAAAGAGGTCCCAAAACTGCCTGGCTATTCAAACTATCCTGTATTCCTGCAAGTATTTCCTGCAATGCCATACACCCCCAGTAAGACTTATTCAGCAGTGAGTCAGTTCCACTGGCAAGCCCCTTGTGAAAGGTTAATTTGAAGTCTCTTTTCTGCCAATGCTAACCAGGATGGGGTGTCTTACCTGGGACTTGGTCACCTCTCCCAGCATCACAAGGATGGTCATTCAGCTTTCAGGCTCTCAGAGAGTCTGAATCAGCTTCTCTCTCTGTCTTCATGACAAAAGCCATACTCAGGCTGAATTAGTGCATGGAATGTAGCACATCTCACGTGCCTTTGGTGTGATTTCATTACCATCAGGCTGTGTTTGAGACACACCAAACACATTTACTACAGCAGCTCATCCGTTTGACAGCTGCAAAACTGCCTCTGAGAGTTTTCTTTTGACTTTTCCTTTGGTCCTGAGCAAAGCTGTATCTCTAAATCTCTTCTTCCACTCAAATATCGTACTTCACTCTTCCAGTCAGAGTCTTTAATTTCTTAATATTCCTTGTAGCATGTGATATACAGTAAATTCTCTGGCTCCAAGAGAAAGTGTCCTTTTTTATTCACTTCAGAATTTCCAATTGCTTCTGCTATGCAGCACTAGTATTTCTGCAGCACACCTTCCCTGGATTTTGCACTAGGAATTTAAACTACACAAAGACACAATTACTAATCTCATACCAGACACTTGCAGTTTGTTCAAATTTTTATTTCCCTTTTTTTTTCTCCCACTCCACCATTTATACTTCCAGTCCATGTAAGCTCTACACTTCTAGGTCCATAGGTACTTCTCCCATCACCCAAAATAACCTTTAGCTTTTTATATACTTATGGAAAAAACAAGTCTTCCATCAGAGAGTTTAATAATCCCAAAAACAGGATTAAGCCACCAGCATTCTGCCACTGAGGAACAGGGGCTTTGAGAAATCAGTTCAGTGCTAGAGGTCACATGAGATTTTGGTGTTTTCCTGTAAGTGTTTTAGATATTCAAACAGGAGTTCCAGCCATTGATGCAGAAGTAAAATACTTCTGAATTACACATTGGAAAAGTCAAACCACTGCTGCCACAGGATGAATACACTTACTGTGAATATTAATGCATGTCTTGGAATTAAACGTTAATACCTAACATACATACCACAAAGTTTAAAATCTTACAAACACTGCAGGGAGAGGAAGAGGAGGAATGAACAAATGAGACAAGCCCCAGAGTTTGATTACACCAATTAAAGTGTATTTCTGAGATAAACTAAAATATTTCCACGTGTAACAGGACAAACTTGCCACTATGAATAATTTCTTGTAATGCAACAGAGTCTACAAGGATTTGTTTTAGGTTTTCTAGCTCACCCACCACCCTAGAGAAGTGTAGGTCCATCCTGCCTACAGTATAAACCCTCTGAGCTGGGCAATGAGATTGATGGTACAAAATTGATGGAAATAGGATGTTCCTCTGTACCTGAGCACTGAATTCCCATCACCTGCCACAGCACCTTCCCTTCCAGTGGTAATAGCACTCACAAAAGCTCCATTTAACTGCAGCAATCAAGCACACACTCCTGTCTGAACACAACCATTTCCACTAATGTGAGTTCTTCAAGGTAAACTCTGCACAGTGGTGGAGTCACCTCTAATTTTAGCCTGCTCCCAATTAGGCATCTTGTCTAAACCAACCATTTAGGCTCTCAGCAGAGTGAGAAAGGTGAGTGAGCCCAGCTATCCTGGACACCCATCAGAAGCCAGGATAAATACCCCAGCTTTCTGCACTGATGAGGCACAAAAAAGAAGCTGGGATCGACTGAAACCCAGCACCTGACCTGATGACAGCTGAAGTGAAAGAAGAAGAATCTTCCCCTTGGCTAAACTGGGGACTAAAAGGCCACCCAGCATCTCAGTAATGAGGCTGGGTAGTACATCCAGTCAAAGGCCTGATGAGGGATAACAGAGAGATAGCCTTGAGAAGAAATGTGGCTCCAGAAATGCATAAACAGTGAAGCCCAATGTGCATTTGGTTACAGCCTCCTCCAGGATTCAGACACATGCCAGCTCTGCAACCACAGAGCCTGGCACAGGCCCTGAGCACTGCAATACCTGCCAGCAAGTCCACAGGAAGAAAATGCTGCACCAGAATATCCCAGCAGGCAGGCAGAATTCCTCAAAAATGAAGCCCCGAGCCAGGCAGCCTCGATAATCCATCCCTCTCACTCACCAGAACGAACCCTCTTCAGCAGCAGGCTGGAAATGAAAAGTAATCGAACACCTCTCTGGGCCAGAGTCATCACATTTCTCTGCCTGAATCCAAGTACTCTCACTGCTTCACATGGCAGCTCCTGCAGCTCCTCAAATCCCTGTGGCTGCTCTGCTTGCTCTTCTCACTCGCTGGTTCAGAGCAGCCATAGGAGAAAAGCAGCAGCCCCAAGCACTGACCCTGCATTTCAGTGCTCAGCAGGAGATGTTATTTTTCTGGACAGCAGCCCAGAGACACCGGACAAAGCCGGAGCAGCAGCAGATGTTATGATGCTTGAGGTGTATAAACTGTGTGTTGCTCTCCTGCCCCAGCTTTGGCTAATGAGGCAGCAGAAGCCACAGAGCATGAGAGCACCGACGCCAAACTGGAGACCGCGGCCTGCGCCTTCATCTTTTTCATTATGTTTAAGGCTGGGTTTTGTTGCAGGCTAAGACACGTGAAAAGGTCTTTAAAAATACAGATCGATGCCTCCTATTGTTCAGAGAGAGAGGAAAAAGAAAGATATTCTCTGCTCTATCTGCAAGGAGCATCTCTCAGTTGCCTAAAGCACATGCCCAAATTGACTTACCACAATCATTTGCGCCACGTAGCTCTCCGGGCCAGTGTATTCAGTTGGATCTTTAACTTTGACAAGAACTATAAAGTACAAATAATGCCACATGTTGTGTTCTGCCTTGATATGCTCCTCAAACGAAACGGTCTTGTTATCGAATTTGTCTCTCTCCAGTCCTGCAAAAAGAGACGAACATAATGCCAAAAAATAAACTTCGACATAAAAATACGCAAATCTGTTAAATATGTTAAAGCAACCTAACTTAATTTAAAGGATCATAAATTTGAAGGATCTTAATTTAAAAGCTATAGCTGCCAGGCAAGAAACATCAGGCCAGAAGGCATTCCTGACAGAAGTCTTTCAATGCAGCATTTATTCTCTTTTGTGATATTTCCTCTTAATAACAATAACAATATAATAAATATGTTACAGCTTTACAGTGCCTTCTATGCTGAAGGCTATAAAGTGCTTTACAAGCATTGGCTCTGGCTCTTGCTAGATGTGTACTGGGAAGCACACAGTGTGCAGTCCAGGTCCTGATCTTCCCAAGATTTATGCACATTTTTAGCATCAAGCATATAAACAGTCCCACTGAAGCTGCAGTGGGATTGTTTGTGCACTTAAGCCTGGCAGAGAGGGTGAGTCTCTGCAGCTCTGTTGTCACACAGTCTTTTCAGAGCTGTAGTCGTAAGAAATTTTTTGGTTTTTTCCCTGTAATGGGTCAGATCCCTGAAGAAGGATACCAGAAGTGAGGAAGGAGAGGAATCACCAGTGTTTGCCTCCATGTTAGTGCTCTCCTCCCTCGATCTCTTGCCCACAGACACGAAAGATGTTGTGCTCCGTTCATCCCTGTCAGCACAACCATGGAAACAGCACCCAGACTACAAAAATGCAGGTATTTCTGAAGTCCCCCAGGGAGTGCAGGTCTGCCCCTCTTTGTGAGTGCACTTCAAAGTAAGTGTGATTTATCTGTGGGCTTTGTGGGGATGATTTCCACCGAATTCTTTTGTTCCCTGCTTCATAGCACCTCCTGAAATCGGCAGGTGCTGCTGATGCTCCCCTTCTGGAATGCACTGCACTGTGAAATAGAAGCTGCACTTTCATCTGCAGCACACTCTGTGAAACCAAGTCAGCAGCTGCCCCATCTCCATTAGTGGTGATGATGCATGTGTGAGACACAGCTCTTCTGCCTCAGACTCTGGGTGGAGACTGTGATGCCACCTCTTAGCAAAGCTAGCTTTTGATTCATAAACCAACTCTTTTTCCTACTGAGAGGGAATAAATTTGGAATCACACTCTGGCATTTCACAGATTTTCCTTGCAGAAGATAACCAGTCCTGAGGCCCAAGCTTTATTTATTGAGGAGTAGTTCATTTTTACTCCTTTCACCCTCAAATATCTCAACAGATCAGTAACACCTACCACAGATGAAACAGGTGGTCTTTAGTATCTCCTCCTTTTTCTGCTTTTCGCTCCTGAGATCAGCAAATGTATCAATGATGACTCCAAAGATCAGGTTTAGAACAATAATTATGACAATGAAGTAAAACAGAAGATCATAAACAACTCGTGCAGCAAACAAGGGCTCCTGCAATAACAAGGTTGCAATAAGGTATAAAAATAGCACACCTCTAAAATATTAAACAACTTTTTCACCATAGCTCAAGCACAGCTAACAGATCTTTCTTTTCACATGCCAAATTCTGCTAGCCTTACTCACCAGAGAGGGACTATCTATGTGTCCCAAGTCCTTTTCTTCACCATGACTGAGACTTGAAGCCACCCAGTTGCTCAGTTTCCCACACATTCATGGAGATAATAGCATTACCCTTTGTGAAGTGCTTTAATGTAATTAGCATTAAATAGCTGCTAAGTGGCAAGGGGTCACTTTCAAAGTCTCTAAGTGCTTACAGAGTCCACTGAGAATAAACTTTGGCTCCTGCAGAACCTCCCAGTCTGTGAGACAGGATGTAGTCTCCTACTACAAGCACAGGGAGCTCTTCCCTCCAGATTTGAGTTGTCTGTGGACTCTTGCAAGCCTTGCTGAGATCCTACTTTACCCTGAATTTATTTGTAACACATTCTTGTGTTATGGTGCAGCTCATCAAAGTGCTGCCAAATTAGCTTTATTGGTGATGTTCTTTTTGAACCTAAATAAAAATGCATGAAACCACCCAAATATTAAGGGAAGTCCTTAAATCACTGAATTTTTGAGGAAACTTCTGGAAGAGAAAATAGGCCAGAATATATGAAATTTTGTTTCGACCTTCATGCTGGTTGAGTACAAGTAAACAACAGGACCTATTCCACTGGATATGCCACGCTGAATATAAGCTAGAATGTCCAGGTGGAAGCTCCTGGGCTCAGTCCCTCTGGTGCCATTGCTGGGCCCTGCTCTGACCCTCCCTGCACAGGGACACCCAGGGCTGAGGCTCCTCTCAGCTGGGGCTCCTCTGGGGGCTGAGCAGCCCCAGCTCCCTCAGCCTTTCCCTGTCAGAGATGCTCCAGGCCCTAAATCATCTCCACAGCCTCTGCTGGCCCTGCTCCAGGAGCTCCATGTCTGTCCCCAGGAGCTCAGAGCTGGACACAGCACTCCAGATGTGCCTCACAGGGCTGACTTCTTAGCAGTGCATTGAAGGTTATGATATTCTGCAGCTTTCCATAAGTGTGGAAAGCTTTGTTGTGCAGCTTTCCAACTACCTAGAGATCCTTTCTTCAGCTATCATCATCACACCAAGCTTAGCTCTTCCCATTAAATATCCCATCTGGGATCTAAAAATTACACAGATAAATCAACTGTGTGACATGAGATCAGACTAGATACAAACACTGTCTATAACCTCCAAAAATTGACTTTGGCATTCATGAGATGCACAGGGAGTAATGCATTTCCTCAGCCAAAACACTCACATCTTTGGAAGGCTTTCTGAGCACGTCTCCCACACCACCACCATTCCGCAGGCCTTGGTTTAACACGGTCACAATGCACATGAGCAGTGTGTCACAGGTCCTTTCTATTCCATCCTCCTCCTCTTCACCTGCAGACAGGAGAGTGGCAGCCTTAGGAACCACAGCATCAAGCAATCACTCGACAAATAAAGCCACAATTCTGTGTTAGAGAAAGCTACTGCAGGACACATCTGCGTCTCCTATTCTGCATCCAGGACCTCATTGATCATCCCCACCCATGTGCACATCGCTGCTGGTGACATAGTTAGGCACATCAGGCATGCTTAGCCTGAAGAGAGATGGAGAAAATCACAAGCAGGGCTCCCACCAGAGCTGTTAATGACCCAGAGCTGCCATCTCTACTCATGGGAGCACCCCTTCTCTTTGCAGTCCTCCCACCGCTTTTCCAGGGTGGGCCCCTAAAAACATAGCATAGACAAGAAGCAATAAACTGAGAATAAGAAGCACATTTGGAAAAGGATTGTCTTCCTGTGAAATCATTCCTCTACCTACTCATGCACAAGCCAAGTCGTGTTAGCATTTCAAACCATTAAGGAGGGACTGGCTTTTGTACAAGGCAATCTGTCCACAATCTCTCCACCAGCACACGTGCCCAAGCTCAGGTCTGACAGGCTTTAAATGAAAGGCTCTCCCTGACCTCAGCCTGAAAACTTGGATCCTGTCCTTATCTCTGCTGCAGAGCTGCTGTGTGGTTTTGGCCGAGCCACAGAGGGTACTATTGTGCAGGAGATATTTGAACGTGCAGAGGAGCTGGGCTGGAACACCAAACCCGGGGGGACTCTGTCTGCCTTGGCCAGGGTCCCTTTGAAGAGCCCTGCTTGAGCTGTGTCCTGCTGCCTCGGGCTGAAGGGTCAGGGCTGGGATTGCCATTCCTCCTGCCTTCCCTTCTCCTTAGGGACACTCTTGAGCGGGGAAGGCAGCGATTCACACTCGCTTTGCTCCACACACTCATCGTAACGTGGTTTAATAAATAACAACATCCTGCTGGGAGAGCTGACTGAAACACATATTTAACAGCCCCAAACCACCACATCTGGGGCACTGAGACAGACTCTGATAAACTGAATTGACTGCAAGCACTCGCACTACAGACAAGTAATTTGGATTTAAATTTAATTTTGTGTTTGGGTTCCCAAATTGCAGTGCATGCATCCCGGCTGGGATGGGCCAGCGCTGGTGTCTGCTGCTTTTGCCTCCACTGCTTCTCCTCCACAAGCAAATTAAATGAGAAAGGAACTCTGAGCAAAAAGAAAAGCAAAAGCAGACATTGGGACAGACTTCCCTGTTAAACTATATGGTCATTACAGACACTACTCCCACAAATAATCCCAGATTTAAAAATAAATGCTTAAATATTGAAACTGAAAGGATTGAAACAAGAAACCTTTTTTATCCTGACATATCTAGATTTTTTTTACTAGCAAAGTGATGTTATTCATACCAACCAATCTTTGCTGTCATATCCTGCCATTATTTCCTCCTTTCAAACAACACTCCACAATTTTTTTTTTTGGAGCTGTGCTTGAGAAGGAGACAATCCACAAAACAAATTAAAAGCCTTGGAAAAAGCCAAAGCTTTGAGTTGGAAAAAGCCAAAGCTTTGATTTCCTTTAGGTAATTACAATATTTTCACTAATCACAAGACCAAACTCAGGTGCTGGAAGCAGCAGAGGATTAGATTCTGGTGAACAGAGAGGATAAACTGGGGCTGAAAACTGGAGAGGAGGGAGTTACCTACCAGCAGCCCTAACAGACAACTCCCCATGCCCACTGAGATGCAAATTCAGAGCAAGCCAGGCTTCAGAGAAACAAGATACATCACCTTGCACATCTTGCAACACAGAGTCAGCATCCCACACTGCACCCAGAAAAGCAAGCTCAGGCTGCAAGATCTTTGCCAAAGAATCAGACTGCCCAAAGTTGGCAGAAACCTCTAGTGCAGCAATGTAAGCTGTGGGGAGTGTGCAGACATCCTTTTTTCTGTTCTATTTCCACTCCCAGATGTGGAGCAACAAGAGCTGCCTTCGACCTGGGAGCCAGGCAATCCTACAGGCACATGTTCTGCCTCAGTTGTTCTGTCTCCAACACTCAAAAGCATTCACAACCCAGGCTCAGCCCCTCCAGTCACCAACCATGCCTATACTTGAAAGAAAGGAGTGGATCTGTAGAGTGGATCACTGTTCAGGACCCAATATTGGCACTAATTGAGGCTCAGGGGGGTTTATTTGCAAGCAGTTCCACCCTGGAGAGTGTCTGGTGTCTGGACAGCATTAGGCAGGCTGTCTTCTGATTAAACTTAATTCAGAGGCAAAGCTGGTTAAACACTAAGACCACCCCACAACGTTAATCACGGGGCAGGAGGAGGGATAATAGGAAGATTCACTTCAAAAATCCTCCTCTGATGGCCCACAGCTACCTGGGCCACAGCAGCACATCAGGGGAGACACCATGCAGACCCATGGAGCCTGCACAGAGCAGGCCTGGGAGTGGAATGAGGCTTTGGAAATGTCCCCTTTTGCACACAGATACCTGTGCACCTTCCTGGCATGGGTCTCTAGGGGCAAAGGAGATATGTACTGCAGGATGTGAAGCTCCTGTAAGTGATAAGCACTTCAGCCTAGACTTAAGCAATATGAAAATGTCTTTGGAGCTGAGAGAGGGAGACTCTGAGGCAGGTGAGATGAAGTATTTCTAGGCTGACAGCCCAGAGCAGCAGTGAGGCTGCAGGGAGGGGAGGCTCTCTGGGCAGAGCACACTGGCTCCCAGGGAACTCCCTCACCAGGGAGAGCAACAGCTGAGCACAGGAAACCCAAGGAACATGCAGAGGCCCATCAGAAGAAATGATCAGAAAGGATCTGATCTGAAAATCCAAAGAAATTCCTGTCTCCACTCGGGACCTGACATGCCACTGAGAACATTTTTTGTTTCCTACACACAGCTGTGGACTTCTCTGGTGCTGCAGTGGGAAACTCCCCAAATCTCACAGAATCACAGCACCATTAAGGCTGGAAAAGACCTCTGAGATCGAGTCCAGCCATTAACCTAACCCTGCCATGTTCACCACTAACCCACATCCCAAGTGCCACATCCCCATGCCTTTTGAACACTTCCAGGGATGGTGACCTCATGCCTTTGCATTCCACCACAGTCACACGTCTGCCAGAGGGCAAATCTGTCCCAGGAAAAGAGAGAAAGTAGAATAATACCTTTTGACCAGGTGGCTAAGGTGAGCAAAACTGTTCTTGCTGAATGTTGGTGGTTTTTAATGTTACCGGATAAATAAAATCTATTGATGTGAGAGTGCATTTAGATGTTTTGTACAGCCCTCTTTCATTATGGTTTGATTTTAAAGGAGCAGTACCCAAACAATAAGAAATGTGAGATTTCTATCATTTAAAGAGCTTGGCAAAAGCCACACTTCATGTCTCTGACTGATTGATTACTCTTTGAATGCAGCAGCTTTGCCAATAGCTCTTAGACTGTTTTCTCTATCTAGTCAGACAGCTTCCCATGTTGTTTATGAGGCCTGTTTGCACACCAGCTGGGGAGAAAAAGCCTACTTTTATAGCCCTCTCCCTGAAGCCTTTGATCCTAAAAACTCAAAAATTAGTAGTAGAAGAATAGAGCTTATGAAACAACATTATATTGACAGGAAGGGAGCATTTATTTCCCCAGTTTCAGCCCCCAGCAACCACAGGCAACTGTGGCAAGAAATGAATTTCTGTGGCCCTGACTGGATCTAACAGTGGCTCAGTGTGTGCAGGTGAGGATGCTGCAGACAAGCAGCGAGTTTTTTCTCTCAGCTAAGTCACTTGGCAAGAAGCAACCTGTACATTCGAGCATAATGATTCAGCAAGCTCTTTTAGTAACAAAATTAATGTCAGTGCATTTGGAAATCAGGTGTGGGAAGCACTCCCATTAACAGCAAAGCTGCCAACTAAGCTCCAAGCCCTGCACAAGTTGAGCACTTCTGACTCACAACAATGATCCTCACTTCTCACGCTGGCAGAAGTCCCTGCAACAGCAACACACAAATCAGAGAATCATAGAATGGCCTGGGTTGGAAGGGACCTTGAAGATCATCTCATTCCAGCCCCCTGCCATGGCAGGGACACCTTCCACTACCCCAGGTGGCTCAGAGCCACATCCAGCCTGGCCTTGGACACTGCCAGGGATCCCTTGGTTCTAAGTGATCGTCAGTCTGAGGGAACTCCTGTACTGACCTGGGTTAAGAGCTGGGATGCTTGTGGAACAGTTCTCTTTTGCACAGGCTCCCATCATTGATGTCAGGGTTGTAGTGGGAACTTCACCCATGCCTGTGAAAAAAGCAGGATGTTGACAAAAAGACAGGTACTGCACTGATGTCAAGTTTGGAATCATTATTTTCTAGAAGCAAATCACTGGGTTAGAGAGTTAAGAAGAAGAAACAGAACAAATTACATCAGCATTTCCTCCCTCCTCAAAAGAGTGTGCCTCAACAGCTCAAAGCAATCACAATGAACAAAAACACAGTTTTATATTTACTGTATATCACAGCTATTCCCATTTCATCTCCTGAAATTAATGAATCTACATCAAATGCGGCTGCTTCTGGTGAGAACAAAATATATTCAAAGCAAGAAACAACTGTCAGATATGAAAATAATGTCAGTTTTTAAAACCATTAGATAAATTATTCACAAAAGCTGACAAGAAGGACACCAAGCTGATGTTCAGTTATCCTGAATGTAGAATATTTAAGGGTTTTCAAGGATTATAACACAGTTTGGTACTCATTTGTAAATATGTATGGGTTTGTGTAAAACGCTAATTTAACATTCCCCAAAGTGGTAAATGTGTACATCAGCTTGATTTTATCAAACCAATTTTGTCTTGTGCATCTTCAACAATTTTCTGCATTTCAAATTAGAGATACAAAAAGGTTGAAGGAGAAAAAAATGAAGACAAAACTATACAACGAAGTAACAGCCTAAGACAGTATGCGTAATGCAGAAAACATGCACTCTGACTTACTTTCTGCTACTTTATAAAGAAAAAATTTAAAGCACTTGTCCTGGGAAGCATAATGTTCCATCAACATGCAGTCAGCATATTTTCTTGATGAGTTTTTCATCAGAAATGGCAATGTATGAAGCCAGCAAGAACATACCCACACCACAAAAATCTGCCAAGAACTCAACAGAAGCAGCACAAACGCACCGGAGCCGCTGCCCTGGATCAGACCAGGGCTGGGCGTAGCCTGTTTTATTAAGATGGTCACAACTACCTTTCAAAGTCACAGTTCACACCCTAAGTTCTGCCCCAAAAATGCATGGTAAGCCAATTTAGCCCCTAAAGGATGATCAGTGGCAAAAAAAAAAAAAAAAAAAGTATGTTAAAGAAATCTGTCAATTTCTTTTTTTTTTTTTCCATATGGTTTCAAACCAGCTGCAGAAGTACACCAGGCCCATGGCTCTTGAATGACCTTTGCCTTGTTTGTGAGCTTTAAATCTTGAAAAAACAACTTCAGGAAAAGGCTGGCAAACACACAGCCCCGGCTGGATTCTGCCAGTTCAGTGCTTTTGTACAGGTCTGAAGAGCTCAGCATTTGGGAAAATCATGCCTCTAGGAATTTAATCACAAGCAATTCTCAGGTATTTCTGTGCAGCCAGTTACCTCCCTGCCCATGCTCCCAGCAGGCTGGTTGGCAGCACACACAAAGCTCTCAACAGAGCAGACCTGGCTCGTTTCTAGCAAAGCAAGTTTGTAATTCTCGATTCACTTTGCTAAAGTCTCTTATTCCAGAAAGCTGAAATTCTCGCCTTCTAAAAACTGGTTCACAACCTCCCAATGACTTTACTGAAGTCAAGATTACACACTAATGATGATGTTCATGAAATACACACTGAATTTAAAAGATGCTCCAGGAAATCTCCTATCAGTAGAAGTGTGGATTCTGTGATAAATTTATTCTGGATGGAGCTTAAAAAACAATGAAATGAATGCAGCTGCTGAACATGTTAAGATCACATGCCTCATATAGGGCACAGAAATTATGATGAGCTGCTTTCAAGGTGGGATGAGAACAAATACAATCCACTTTGAGCTGCTTTTCCAAATACTTAGGAAATACAGATTATTTTTTTAATGTTATCATGAGTTTGTGAAGCAAACATAATAAATCAAACATGTTAGATTTTAGTACTTCAACAAATAAGCCCAGACTAAAACAACACTATAGACATTAAATTTTACACAGAGACTTAATTGAGTTCTAAGGTATATGGAATTAGTTCTGCTCTCACACAGGCACAAATAAAGAAATTTGATGCCCTTAGATGAAAAGTTAGGTTAGGCAGACAGAAGAGGGGTATGTCGGCAGCAAATTTTAATATAAAAACCAATACCTGCAGCAGGGGTCCTGATTTTCAACCTGTCAACCTCCATGATAAAGTCATCTTTCAGGAAGAGGAAGCCAATGATGGAGAAGAGATAAACCAGGATAAGTGCTAGCACTGCAGTGAGGATAATTGAACGGCCATTCCGGGTAACACTTTTTATCACATTTAGCAAAGTCTCCTCTCTGTACACCAGATCAAACAGCTGGGAAAGGCACAGAGTGAAGGAAAAATGAATACAAATGAGGCAATATATAGATGTTACATAGCAAAACAATCTGAGCTATTGAAACATGCATCGAGCCATGTTCTACTTTCTCAGCTTCATAAACCTGCATTGACTTCAGTGGGAGCTAGGCATGCTGGTGGAGGAGGAAATCTAGCACAGAAGTTTAAATTTTATAATAAATTATAGCAAAATCCAAAGCCACAAAGTGTATTTGAGCCTGATCCAGACATGGACAACACCTACCAACAAGATCCATTTTTTCTTTCTGTGTTCAAA
This sequence comes from Lichenostomus cassidix, assembly GCF_008360975.1. Classification (NCBI taxonomy): domain Eukaryota; kingdom Metazoa; phylum Chordata; class Aves; order Passeriformes; family Meliphagidae; genus Lichenostomus; species Lichenostomus cassidix. Next base: position 54,375,348 of record NC_139480.1, read on the forward strand.
ATCAGGCTAGATTAAAATTTTAAAAATGTGTTCATACTATGGATCTGTATCTACAAAGGAATTTTTCATGTTATCTCTCATCTCACAAACTTGCATAGGCTACAACTCACAAATGCACTCATACATGTAAGTAATCACATGCTTGTAAACTGTTTCTTTGGGCTCATGGCATCATTCAAACGTCACATGGACAAAGATTGTGGCCACCTTTTTTTAGGACAAAGTTAAATCCATGGCACTGTTTGTATAAGACTATTCTTCTTTACCCTGCACCATAAGCTTTCCTGGTATTTAAAGAAAAGTATATATTAAGATAATATTGCTTTAAATGTCAAAAGCCTAAACTAGCAATTAAATGTGACAGGAGCTTTACAAGAACCTATAACTTTTTTTCCCCTCTTACAATCTTCTTGATGTTCTATAGTGCTTTAGACCTTATCTGTAATGCATGTATTTCTACTTCCAAACACTCAGATTACAGATATAAAGTGACACACTATGATTTATCAAAATGCTCCACAGAAGAAGGTATTAGCCACAATTTATAAGATCTGAAATCCACAGCCTTGTGAAAGGATTAATAATAAAGGAAGAAAGAGGGGAGGCAGTGATTCATTCCATACAAAGCAAAGATTAAAATGAGGAACAAATATGAGAGTTTAGACTACATCCACTACTAAGTGAACAGCTGGGAGCAACCTGGGAATGTGGATAATGTCCATGAATCATGGACATTGGTCAATAGCAGTCACTGACAAAAAATAAGTACATTAAATGTTTCTTAAGCTGCTTGACACTTTGCAAAGCATTCTAAGATAGAGATCATCTTACTCATGGAAGGAACAGCAGATAATTTGTGCATTTTTTAAGCAGGAGAGTTACATCCATTTGAAGAGGGTCCTGCAGCTACAGCCACAATCTTTGCTCCTTTAAAATCTGCCCAAACTTTGAAGCAGACTATAATGTCAAGATCTGGAAGGTCTGACTTCAACAGGAGCTCTACCTGAGTAAGCACCCAACCCCTGAAAATTTTAGTGTGCTTAACACATCTTTGAAATGCTGCAAGTTCACCCCTATTCAGGAAGCTGAGAAAAAATACACCAGGAAGGTGAACCCATGGAAATGACCACAATTTAGTCAGTCTCCCTACAAGTTTTACACGTTCCAGTATAGAGCAAAACAATTAGCACACAAGAGCAGTGAAACACCTTTCCCTGCTACTCAGCATGAAGGGAGCAGTCAGTGGAGTTTAGCATAATTTTGTGTGATTCATTTTCACTGCACCTGTACCACATTATTAAAAGGCATTCCATCTGGGTAATGGCAACGAAAGAAAATGAAGTGGGATACATTTCAAGTGATGAATCTTCCTGCTACACCAGAGGCATGCCATCCCCATTTCCCAAGTAATTAAAAAAAAATAAATTATTGGGGATGAGGAATGGGATCCTTTGGTATAGGTATGATGCACAGACCACAGGACAGCTGCCCCCAAAATGTTAGGACTGACAGAAGATGCAGGAACAATGGACACAGAATATGGAGAAAGCTGGGAAAAAGGAGTGGTGATTGCCTGAAAAGAAAGGAGCAGACTTTCAGCTCTAAAACAGATAAAATAAGTCCTAACAGAAACAGGTTCTAATAAAAACAGCAGCTCCTAAGGGGCAGCAACACAACGGCGTGCTAAAAATACACATGATTTGGCTTGATTGTCAGGAAGAAATTGAAGACAGCTGCATGGGTAACGGTATTTTCTATTTTTGCAAAGTTTTCCCCTCCACAGCAGCACGTACTTACCAGGAAGCTATAGAAGAATTCGTGCACACAGAGGCCCAGCATGCAGACCAGGACATAGGCCACGTGGTAGAGGAAAGCCATGTCCATGATGACCGCTCTGTAGCCGCGCGTGAAAGTCCCGCGGTTCCCAACAAAGCTCACCAGGAACACGATTTTGTTACAGAGCTGGGGGGGAGAACAAAGGCTGGGTTTATGCCATCGGGAAAAATCCTGTTATATATTGTTGGGGTTGCTGTCTAGATAAGTTGGTTTGACTAAATGCACAACTTTTAGATAGCTGGAGTGAGGTGAGAGAAACCCAGCTCCGACTGCGCACTGGGAACGAGCCCATGAGGATGAGTGGAAGTACATCACTGCTCCAACACTGCCCTGCGCCTCCTCACTCTGGGATTTATTCCTATAACATTAGTAAATAGGTGGGCAGGATTAATGTCACAAGGCATTAAAAATCAACTGGGGAGTGAGCTCCCAACAATTTTGAGTTTAGACCCGAGACTATGTAAGAGCAGCTAGGCATGCTACTACCAGGAGAACAATAGTAACACAACAGAAAGCGTGTGGGGGTGTGTGAGAGCCATTGCCTTCAGATCGTGTTCTTCAATAAAAAAAATCCCTAAAAAAACCCATCAGAACTGAGGACATTTTTGAAGTATAGCATTTAAACAACAGCATCAGATTCTCCATGGCTCCTGAGCTTTGCCTGCACACCAGCAGCAGGGCAGAATGAGCAGGAAAGCATCTCACCTCATCTCTTTGGCAGTCCAGGACAAGGAGTGAGGACTCAACATGACCCCTTTGTTCATGGGCAAGCACTGTTTACTTGCCTTTACCTTTGACTATATGTCTGGGTATTTTTAAGTATGTGAAATTCTCACATACAGAACTGGTGGCAAACAGCCCAGTACTTCATGCTGGGGTGAATTAGAGCTGTAGCAGTCAGGCAGAAATTTAAACAGATGACTTGTGAACACGACTGTGTATCTTACCAAGCTCAGTAAGCATGCAAACTTATTCATGTCTAAGTTAAGAGATCTGGCAAAGAGCTGAGAAAATTTTTAATTTTGAAAACTCTTTTCTTCCCAAAAATGTATTTAAGGTCTCAGAAACTTTTCACAAATTCGTGTCAATAGTGCTGAGCATGCTGGTAGAGAAAATTATTCTTTTAACCTGAGAAACTGTAGATTCGATTGCCCTTATGCAGCAATATTTCTTTAAATTTCATACTGTTTTTGTTTTTAAAATATTTGCATATGCACAAAACTAATCCAGGTTTTTTCTTAGCTTCCCACTTTGCTGACACTGCTGTTTCAGGATGACTGGAAATGATTTATTTTTTTGGCTTAACCAATGAACCAGAAAAAGAAGTTTTTGCGCAGCTCTAATCAAAGGGTTTTTTTAATAGGACACCCTTAATATTTTTCCTTCTGCTGAAAGGGAAATTCTGCTTGCTTTTGAAGTACTTACATTAGCAGCACCAAGGAGTATCAAGGTAGGGCCGAGCCCTATAGTATATATAGACCTGAGAATAACAGACACCAAAAAGGGTCGAATGCCAACAGGCTTGGAGATGAAAAATAGCATTGCTGTGCAAAACGCCACTGCTATCCAGAGGAGCACGGAAAACAACGGTGAGAGCGTGCCTGTAGGGAGGAGAAAGGGAGATTTGAGAAAGGCATCTTTGGAGACTCCATTTTCCACCAAGAAACAGATCCAAAAGATCAATTCCTTTGCCAGTAGAACTAACAAAAGCGTGATTCACGCATCACAACTGCTGACCACGGCTTGCCCTAATTGCGGCAGAGCTATTATTCTCAGAGCATTGTCGCTTTTTGCACAGGTAATAATAAGAGCAGCTAATGAAATTTCCATTAAAATCCAGGGAGTGCTCAGAGATGGAGCAGTTTAGCCTTCTCCCGGAGCAAGGCACTAATCAGCTCCCTTCTGCAGGGATCATTAGGGCTCCTCCGGGCTGATTCCGTGATTGCTCAGCTACAGAAATAGCCGGTGCTGGGGGCAGCACAGCGAGTGGCAGCACAGCGCCGCAGTGCCACGTTTCCAGCCCCGGCTCCCGGAAAAGCAGCACTCTCCCGAAGGGCTGCGGGTGTTCCGCGGGAGCCTCCGCCTCCTCCTCCGCACGGGAGCAGGGCACTGGGGACAGCCGGAGCAGCCCGGGCAGGGACAGCATCTGCAGTGCCCGCAGCGGCTGCGCTGCGCTCCGGGAGCAGCGGGTCCCCTGCAGTCGCGGCTGCTCTGCGAGATGCTGGCTCCAGGCGCTCCCCGAGACTCGAGCGATGCCCCTGTTTTCCCTCCCAGCTCCGCTTCAAGCCCTGGAAACACACCACGTTGCTGCGATATAAAAAGCACATTCAGATCTCGGGGCGCTGTCACACTTGTACACTGACTGCTATTGTTACGGGATGAACCGAGAGGTCAGTGACGGGGGAGAAGGGAATAGAAAATTTAGCTCGACTCACAATAGGAATCATGCTATCTCTTTGGCAACGGATGCACAGCTGAGCAGCATCATTGGGATTAGAAAACAATGAGGTGAGGCCCTAGCCTCAACATTCAGATGGTATCCAAACTTTTCCAAAGTTCGGGAGCATTTATAACCCTGGCAGGAGGTTCAAGGTCAGCTCTGTCAGGTAGTTTCTTTGCCAACAAGATTTGGAAATTTTTAATGGATCCTGAAAAACAACTCTTAAGCCGATCTGAAAGGTAAGGCAAAAGCTCTCTGTGGTTCTCTCACATATCAGTTTTCCTCCTTCTCTCCCGCAGGTCCAGCAGTTTCATGTCGCAGGACCATGCAGGCAGACAGACACCCTGGAGGCAAGGAGTCTTCACAGAATCATGGTTTGGGTTGGAATGGACCTTAAAGATCACCTTGTTCCACCCCCTTTGCCATGGGCAGGACACCTTCCACTGTCCCAGGTTGCTCAGAGCCACATCCAGTCCAGCCTTGGACACTCCCAGGGATGAGGCAACCACAGCTTCTCTGGGCACCCTGTGCCAGGGCCTCAGCACCCTCACAGGGAACAATTTCTTCCTGGTATCTAAACTAAGCCTCCCCTCTGTCAGTGTGAAGTCATTGCCCTTTCTCCTGTCACTACATGCTCTTGTCACTCTTCAGTCTTTCTTTTCAGCTCCCTTCAGGAACTGTATTCAGCTGGAGCAGTTTTGCTTATGTCATATTACATAAGAACTGCAGGTACCTATTAAAAGGCAGCATTTTGGGATGATTAGATCAGCCCAGGCACCTCGGACAGGTGAGGAGAGGTGGATTTACACAGGGAGAAGGGGAAAAATGGGAGACAAACCCCAGCTGTTGAACCAGGCTCTGGTGGAGGGGAAGGAGGTGGAAGTAAGGTGGTGGTGGAAGTAAGGAGGTGGCCTCATGACCTGCTGATCTGATTTGGCCACACCTATTCCTTGCTGCTCAGGAGTCGCTCTGGCTTTACAAGCGCCAGGAGCTGGAATCCTGAAATGCGCTATCACTGGATTACTGGGGCCACTTAAACTAATGCCATTTAAATCTGCAGTTCAGAATAAGTATTAATACCTACTGATTGCAGACTAGAGGATTTACACGAGTATAGATTAGCTAAAATTCAGTAGCTTAAAAGGTTTATTTTTAACCCTTTGTTTCTCCTCTCATCCTCCATGGGCTCCAACACATGTACTCTGGGTGATTCCCTGTTTTATAAAAAGGAAAGCACTGCATGCAAATGCTTCCCTTTCCCTGGACACTGCCCTGCAAACTCTGCTTCACTCCACGAGGCTGTGGAGCTGCCTGTGCTGTGACCTGCAGAGACCATCCCGTGGGGTGAGAGGTTGGTGTGGCCCCCATGCCAATGGATTTTAATCCGCTGCCTTTCTGTTTCGCCAGCCAGCAGGAATGCTTGCTGGTGCCAGCTGTGGTGTTTGTGAAAAGCACATGTATCTGCTAGAAGCTGGACTGCTTCCACCAGCCCAGTTCACATGCCATCAGACAGAGGTGACTTTCAGTCACATTACTGACTGGACACGAATCAAAGGCCCAAAGGTGAATGGCTCTGCTCCCATTACCAGTATTCTGAACTATTTAGTCTCCTTTATCCCAATTAAGCTTGTTTGGGCTTCAAAGAGGCCTCCTGCTATTCTACTGCGTTTACAGCAAATAATAAATTTCATTAAATATTTCCTGTGACATGGGATGAAGCAGAGAAAGGATCATAAGTTTTAAGAGTATTTTTATATAATGCATTTATCCTCTGCAACCGTTATGCCCTTTTATTCCAATGAAAAACACAGTCAAAAGCCAACAACCTAGTTTTCAAATCATTCTATTCCATATGTTTCCAAGGCTGCAAGTCATTCCGTTTGGTCAGGCTTAAGGAATCTCTGTCCCTCTGCTGCCAGGAATCCTCCTCCAGTTCAGAAGCTGCAGCTAAATGTGTGCAGTGGGATGCTGCAGTATGGCAATATAAAAAAATTAGCTGAGATCATCTAGATAATCTTCAGCTTATGCTCTGTCCGTTTTACTCTGCATTGTGTTGGCAACATGACACACAGATCAACCACCACATTTCAGACAACATCTGGTACCTACTTAGGAGACACTAAATGGCTTCCAGAAATGACTGCACCTGAAGATGCAGCTTTATTTGTTCCATTAGAAGTGAAAGCATCTAAACTTAAAAGGAAAAGTAGAAGCAAACTCTACTTGCCTTCATCTCCATCATCTCCAAAAGGGTAGAACAGAGCAACTGCTAAATTGATGAACACAGCAAGGTTGAAGGAAATGCTTCCCCAGAGAGAGATGTGTCTGGAGAACCAAAACAGGGCTGGATTATCTAGAAAGGGGAGAAAAGCAGCAATCAATGAACTGAAAGCGGGCAGAAACTCAATCAGCAATGGCCCCAAGGGAATGAAATACAGATTAATGTAGCAAATATGCAGATCATTAAAATTAATTAAAATAGGCAAATATGGAACATAGGTTTGCCATGAAACACAGTTTCAAGCAGAGCTTTTAATCCAAGATCACAGTCCAGTTTATTATATACCAGAGTTTTGCCTCTGGTGAGATTTTAGGCCTGGATATTTTGCAAAGGAGATTTTTCAGCTGCTTCTGAAATGCAGCCTCTGTGCATGGGGACACAAAATCAAGCCAACAAATAGATTTTAGCACTCTGCATGCCAGTCAACCAGAAGACCCGGAATGGGTGATCCAGATGACCTATTTGGACCAAGTACACTGATGACACATGCAAAGAACGATGGAATAGACATGGTTTCAGAACTGCAGTATTTTTCCCACCTCTGTCAAACGAAAAACATTCTGATCTGCTTGGGAAGCAGGCAAAATTTGGTCTGACTGGGTTTTGGTTCTACAAAAGCTGACTATTTCCTGCATGATGCTCAGAAGCCCATGGTCACCTGCTGGCAAAAAGCTCTGTACTCCTGCTTCAAAGGACTCAAACAAGCCGTGATCTCCATATGTGAAGTGCTGTACAAATACACAGAAATAGTCTATATCCCAAGGAACCTACAGCCTAGCTAAAAAAGACTAAAAAGGGAAACAGGGCAAAACAGGGTTAAGATTTTGAGTCCAGAGTCACATAAAGGGGTCAGCAGGAAGGCCAGGAACAAGATCAGAGGGTGCTAAGACTCAGGAAAGCACTTCATATATATGAATGCACTAAAATGCATTTAAATGAACATTTGAAACAAGATCCTATGTGCCATAGTGTAAAAATATCCTTAGTCAGAGAGGTTTCAAACATGATGCATCCCTATTAATTAGATTTTAAAGTACTGAAAACTTGCTGGAAGTATGCAGAGCACCCAGCTAAGTTTTTAAAAAACAGCAGACTCCTTCAACTGCACATGACTGTCTCAGGCTTTAATGGCAATTAGGCAAATACTCAGATTTCACTGTGATAACCTTGTGCTGCTGACTCCTGAGATTTAAGCATTTGGAGCCATTGCACAAATGACATCTGTCAATTTAAGCAGTACATGCTAACAGAGACTTGGCTAAAGAATGAACCCAGCTTCAACCTGTATTATCTTTTCAAATAATAAAAAAAACCCCAACATGGAGACTTGTGAGCTATTCCACTGATGAGAGGAATTGAGAAATTTCTGTTCTGAATAAAAATAAACCAATTTTCTTTGTTTATAGCATTAGGCAGGTCTGGTCTATCTAATTGTTGTGTTGGCTTTTTTATTTATGTTTCTAAAGCAAAACCCCCAGATATGATTCTTTTACTGAAGTAATTTTTCTACAATAAAATGGCTTTTATTCCTAAACAGACTGCAGATTCTGGAATAATTTATTTTCCAACTTCTATTCTGGTCAGTTTGTCACTACTAAGTTTTTAGAGTGCCACCAAGAGAAGCAGACTTGGGCTGATGGGGTTTGTGCTGAAGACTCAATGCTGCTGAAAATTATAGCCTGGGACTTGACATATAAAAAGTTGCAGCAACATCCATGTTTCCATCATGTGAAGGATGCTCCCACATTGCTTTGACTGTCCAAACTCCCAAGATTTTCTGACCACTGACCCTATTCCTCCCTTCTTTCCTGATCAGTTGCTGTGAGCAGATGATGTGTGACGCTCCAAGAGCATGTGGATTTTAGCAGTGAATTTCACTTTTAGGCTTTTTTACATATGTTCAGCCTGAAGAAGAGAGGCTTTGGAGTGATCTAATCATGGCCTTGCAGTGCCTGAAGGGAGCCTGCAGGAGAGATGGAGAGAGAGACTCTTGACAAGGGCCTGGAGTGACAGGACAAGGGGCAATGGCTTCACCCTGACAGAGGGGGACTGACTCCATGGGAACCAGGCAGATTTTAAGCAGCTGAGGTTCTGGTGAGAGATGTTTTTAAGTGAGTGACGTTTACAAGCTTTTTAATGGTCTTTCAGGAATCTGCAAACCTCAAATACGCAGCTACACATGTTTTTGTTAAATATTAGGGGCCTTGGCTTAATTAGGTGCAATGCTATTGAGATTAGTAGAACTACACCCAGTTTGTCCATCCCTCAATTTAACTTTTGGAGTCCAAAACATCATCTTGAACACATTAATAACTGCTCCATATTACACTTCTTTTATGGTGGCATGCAAGTATCTCAGCTGATCTACACTCTCAAGCTCTGAACAGTTTTGCCTGTTGTAGTATCAGAGTGAACAGAAAAAAGTGTATCGTTAAAATGAAAGTATTTGAAGGTTTAAAAACAAGGGTTTAGCATAATGAAGCTATTTTTTTAAAAAATTACAGTACTTACTCCTAATTTTCTTTTGCCATTTCATCTCGTTGTACAGATCCTCAGTCTGCTGGAAAAAGTCATTGACTTTGCTGCCTTGTTCATCTCTCTCTGTTGTGTTGAATACTCGACTTTTGGATTCCCGAGTGAGGAATTCACAAATGTTGGGGACAGGAAAGACAATTTTTTCCATTGTTCTATCGTGGCGAACTATCTATAAACAAAATGCACATTTTTGTCAGAGTCAGTTACTATTCCATCATTTTGTCATATCTTTTCTTGTTCATACATCTCTTTTTATTTATAAATTGTTGCATTAATTATTTGAGCATTACAGTACAGTTGAACCAATCAATCCCAATACAGATTAATGCTGGGTTTTTATTCTCAAAAGCCTGAAGGTGGTTGCCTGAATAAGGTGGCAAACAGAGGTCTCAAGAAAAACCTAGGTCCAGACTTCCCCAAATATAAAAAATGTTCTAATTCAGAATGCTTCAATTTTGCAGTATACTGAAACAAATCTCTCCCAGTAAAAAGTGGAGAAGTTCAGGGGCTTTCTGCTCTGATTACAAAATTATTTTCTCATTTCTACAATGGGACAAGTTGTGAAGGTGAACATGCAAAAATAGCACCTTCTGGACCCACCCATATCTTGTTGGTCTTTATCTTTCTACTTGACAAAACCCAAGGTTTTGAATTGTTTGCCTTTCAGGACCTACCAAGTTATTGGTGAGTGGGCTAGATTTTATTTCATCTCACTACACAGCCATCAAAATTGCTTCCCCATTCTGATCGTGGACTCTGCATTACTAAAAATACAGAAATTGCTAGAAAACTCATTTTGACTCCAGCAACCATGTCTCTGTGCAGCCACTGGTGAAAATAAAAAACCACCACTATTTGAATTTCAAATCAAACAAATGAGATACCTTAATATAGGAGAGATAATATCTGAAATACCAAACAGGTCTAGGACTGCTTTCAGAGAAAGGCAAGCAATTATCTATTTTGTATAGCAGCAGTGCTGGGTTGAGTTTCAGTTTTCCAGAAGGAACTATTGGCCACATAAAAGTTGACCACATGCTTTGTTTAATGCCTAAATTTACAACCTACCCAGATAAACTGGCTGATAATTGTTAAGGGAGATCTCAGCAGCACCCAAAGTATTAAAATACATTAAGAGGAGCACTGAGCTGCCCTCTGGATAACCACTGCCATGGAGCTTCCATCTATCCCCTGGTGGGATACCTCTGCGGACCTCTTTCTCAATCCAACCCATGGCAGGTGTAAAGTTTAAAACAGAGAACAGAACTGCTGAACCAGGCCAAGCCTTGGTACTTTAAACAAAAGCCATATTGAATGTCTACACCACTTCAAAACCTCCTTGTACTCCAGCCAGACTTTTAATTTGATCAGCCAGCATCAGCAGCTTTGAAACTCATGATTATTTATTTGAGTGATGTACCATACAAGACTATTCTTGACTTAATGACACAGCTACTATCCACAGTCATTATTTCCCTAACAAAACATGTTTGGTAACACACAGCAAAGCTACTGAGAAATGATTGTTTCGAGCCACTTCTGATACAGGTGTATTCCTCTTCCTCCCACAGCCAAAACCATATTATTCAACCTTCTCCTCATAAATAACCCACACCATTTGGAAGTTTAAAGAGAGGAGATACACCACACACAAGATGCAGATTTCATCTTCTGGTGAGCAATGCTTTACCTCTATCTGTGCAGTATGTTTGGCATAAAACCTCAAGGCTTCATCTCCTTCATCTGGATCTGACCCTGGCTTCAGCATCTGATGCAATGTTTTATTGTGACAAGCCAACTAGAAAAAGAAGAAAAATCTGATTTATGTCCCGCTGCTATGTTTTCAGCGTTATCATCTCCACTTAACTAACACAAATCCTCCTTCCCCCCATTCCCATATACTTACATGCTCAACCCAGTGGGGCTCTTTCCACAGATAACAACAAAAATGTAATTACTCGAGAACAATAGAAATAATTTAGTCTTAAGAAGTCAGCAGCAAGTCTTCAGTTGAGATTTATGAAAGGCAGCTTAGCCCACAGCCTGGATGGTTTTTGGAGGGCTTTTGAGAAATGCCAAACTATTCGACTGAATGCTTCTTTTCACTTGAATTTGGACATAAAATTTGCATACCTCTGAGTACTAAATTACATTTACAACTAATTTTTCTCAGCGACTTCAAATGGCTAAGCTAGGTTGTAGGTTGGTATTCCAGGGCTGGCAAGATAATGTCTGTAACTAATTCTGAGGCAGCTGGACTGCAGCACCAGGCAAATAGATCCTTAACTGTAAAGTTTATACACACAGCAAGTATGTACATACACACAAATATGTATCTCTTACAAACTTTCACAAATCATACACTTTACATGATTCATAAAATACATCTGTTCTATGTTGAGTAGTAGATACTTTAAATGCTCCATTGCTGTACAAAGTTTAATAAAAAAATTCTATCAAACGTATTCATGATGTCCTGTAGGTGAGTGAGAAACAAAGACTTCATTATAAGGCATAAGGAAACTACTAAAAATTCAATTTTCCCTACATCATAGTAAGTGGTTTCCATCCAGAATAGCTGAGACATTTCACCTGTTTTAAGATGGGAAAAACTCCAGAAGGAAAGGGAAAGGGAAAGGGAAAGGGAAAGGGAAAGGGAAAGGGAAAGGGAAAGGGAAAGGGAAAGGGAAAGGGAAAGGGCTCCTCCCAGATGTGATCTAGGGCTGAATCATCCCAGCTGACATTACCACAACAGCCCAGACACAGCCATTAGAAACGAGGCAGGCACAGCACTCAAAATGACCACAGGAACTCAGGCTTTGAAGTGATGATCTCCACAGGTGCACCACGATTGTACTACATGAAATAGCACAGCCTGGTGAGGAATTATAAAATAATTGCACAGCTATGAAAAGACTGACAGGGATTAAGTCTAAAAGTAACAATGGATCCAAACAGATATTGTAATAATCTAACCAGAAAGTGATCTCAATCATTTGGAATCTGCATGTCTTATTATCTCCCTTTTTTTTAAACAATAAGGCAGAGGAAAGTTACATATACAGTTTAGTTCCCTAGAATCTACAGATCAAAATAAATGTTCTTCTCGGTCTTGATATGCACTTACTAATTAAAGATTAATAAAAAAAGGAACATCCAAAAGTAAGAGAATATCAGAAAGGGATATTCAGGAAGAATAAATGTGCTTCCTACAATTTCCTTGGGGACAGAAATCTGCTTGGTCCTGACAGCAGAGCCCAAGCCAATGTGGCAGAACATCAGCCCTTTATAAAAGGGTCATGAGCAGATATTCAGGGAGACCAGCAAAGAAATGACATGAGGATCAACTGCAAAGGAATATTTCTTCCATCAGCAATAGGTTTCCGTCCTGAATAGTTACTTTTTCACTCTGTCTAGGAAATGCATGGATAGTAGCATAGCACGTACTCATGTCTTAACTTCCACTTATTTTTGAGACTAAAAAGGTTAAGACCATCTGACTAGTTCTTCCCCTTCATACAAGCCAAATAACCTGATCCAGTCAGCAGCCTTTGCAGCATGACCCCAACAACTGCTTATTGAATTCATTTTCTAGAGGTCTCTTGCATACCCCCTCAAGACATGCTCTAGAATCACAGAGAAAGAAGATGAGCCTGTGGAAACAAGACAGTTACTGCTTAAAAATGCCCTTTCAACAGTGTTATTACTTTTGCCTTTCTGCTTTATTGGATGTCCCTCTGCTTCTGTACTTAAGAAAGGGCAAGCAAGAGCGCCCAGTTCACCTTCTCTGTACCATTCATCATTCTGTACACTACTGTCACGTTCTCTTTTATTTGTCTCTTCTTTAAATTAAAACAATCCCTATCTTTCCCATCCCTCCTCAAACAGAAGACTCCCTGTGACTCAATTATTTTCCCTGTCTATCTCCAAATGCCCTTTACTTTGGCTGTATCTCTTCTTTAAGATACGAAGAAGAGCACTGACTAGACAGAATGCAATCACACCGTGCTTGGAGTGATGAATTAGCATAACCAGAAGCAAATATATTCCCCTTTTATTATCTTCTGTAATACAGAGGAACTTTGCCTGTATCTTGACCTTTATTTCTCCAATGTGAACCATTAAGATTTTGTGTTTTCTAACAAATGACAAGTCAAGGACATATGGGTAGTTCTTCTTATTAAAACTAAGCCAGTTTGGAGAAAGGGACATGCTATAGATTCAGAAATTTCTATTAATACCACAAAAAACTTTCTATATTCATACATGAATTTGTATACAGAATTGGAAATGTATACAGAATTGGAAATGTAAAGCATATGAAAACTCCAGATACTGCTTCCTGGTATGCTCTGAACTGTCCATAGCTTTTACTGTAAAAGTCTCTCTTGATAAGTAGCAGTAACAGGACTAGAAGGGAAAACCATCTCAGTTCTCGTGCTGTAATGGGACTGGCTAGGACAGCGTATTCAGGGACTGCTGAGGATTTGAGATGGAGCATATTTTGCTATCAGGTTTCACATGGACAGCAGCCACACTCTTTAGAACAGTGTGTATTTGGTGATCTGCACTGTATTTTCTGAGGCTGTGCTTTCAGGCTGTGACTGTCCCGTGCTGATGTGTGAACAGAGCCTAGCACTGCCCAGCTGGGGCTTTCCAACACAGCCACTGGACACAGTGATCTGAAGAATAAGCCAGGATTTTCTGTGCCAGGACCTCAACTGCCCCAGAAAGGACACATCAGAAACAATGAGGGATTGCTGATCAAGCTGGAGGAACTGCAGCACATTTCAGACAGGGAACCTACCCAAAAGCACCAGCAATCTTCAGCTGGTGAAGCTGAATTTTCTTCACTCATAACTTCATTTCTCTCAGCTTCCAAATCTCTCAATACCCACTTACCTTCTGTGTACTCTAAAGCTTCAGACAGTAACCTCAGGGCAAAGGGCCCATCAATTTTCTGCTCATAGTGCAGTTTTCACACAGGTGGGATTGCTCTACCTCTACTGCTAATATTTCTGTATTGCCATAGCTCCACTGACGAAAGAACGTTGTGGGCAGCAATCTGAGAGAGCTCAGATCCAAAGCACAGGCCCGTGGAGGGACACAGAACAGCTTTAGGAGTGCTGTTATTTGGCAACCACAGTGTTTTCTGATGCTCTGCTTTCATGATCCTTCCTTCGCCCCGTAACGAGCTCAAAGGCCCACGAGGGCCAGGGGGACTGTGTCAACAGATTCCTTGACCAGGGCAGAGCTTTTTGTGAGATCAAAGACACAGCAATGAAAATAACAATGCAGTGACAAACTGTGAACCTAAAATGCAGAAAGCTTATCCAAGCTTATAATACACCCTAGGTGACAGTCTGTGCGTGGCATGTAAAGGCCGTGCAAGCTTATATTTTTTTCATCTCTAACTGCTGTGATGTAGTAAATTGTTACATCCAGGGTGCTGCACAAATCTTTTGGGGCAGCTGGAGGACAAGACATGGGATGGACATGGCTGATAGCAGCTATAATGAGAAGAACAGTCCCATGTATGTTCGCAAAGCAAAGCTCAAAAATGCCGTTCAAGAATACACAGCAAATGTAACTGAAACAAAAAAAAGTTACCATCACTAGAGCCTGAATTTGCAATGAGCTCCTGAAAAGTCACCATTGAGGAGAAAACTCACTCACTCCCTCACTCCCTCAACTCCATCCCTCACTCACACATCAGCCATGCCAGTGACAATATTTTAAATGTCAACACTGTATTTTACTGCTCATCAAGGCATGTAGGGACAAGGAAGCAATAGCACATAATGGAACAGTGATTTCCAAAGAGGGGATGTGCAAGGCAATAGCTATATGAATAAAGATCATTTGGCTTTCAGTCAGCTCCTGAGGAAGGAGTGCTGTTCATCTTGAAAGATTTTTACTTAAAAATTTGGAAAACACTGTAATAAAGCATCAGTACAAAATGTGAAAGATTGAGGACAGACCAAGAACGTTGAAGACATTAATAAAGAAACAGTAGAAATAAATGACAGAATTACAAGTAATGCTCAGTCTAAACTCCTGATACAACATGACTATAAAATCAGACCTGCTAGTCATCTGGGATGCCATATATGATCAGCAGTGTGGAAAACCACAGCAGACCCACCTTTTGCAATTAATATATGGGTTTCCTGCAGGCATTTGGTTTTATAGTCCAGATTACCTTGAACAAAAATGAAGTTATTTAGATGCTCCTAAAGAAATGACTGATTTAAAGCTGTGAACATTCATTTCACCAGCCTGTCATTAACTTGCTGAGGTGGGATAGTGGATTGGTTTGCCAAAATAACACTATGGATATATATATGTGAGCACATTGAAAAATTGCTCGGAAAAGAGAATGTTTTTCATCACTTCTCATCATTTCTGTAAAACACAGAGCCCCTCCCTATTTCAATAAGAACGTGTCAGTCCCTGCTTGTAACTTGTAAACTGCAGGGGCCTCTCCAGTTCTCATCAAAGGCATGAGGTCTTACCCAGTGCACAGCTGAGATGGTTGTCAAAATTCCTGCTGATTACACCAGGCTTTGCTGAAGCCCCCAAAAGGATAAGAAATGCAAGGAAAAAAGTACAAGAAACACAAGCTAGAAATAGTAGGCTGGAGACCCCCAAATTCTGAGAGATTTATTTCACTCTCCAGCATTTTAAAACTGCCAAACCTGGGGGGTAAATGTGACTTTTTATCACTAGAATGGTATAAAGGGATCTAAATGAGTGAGACTTAGTGTCCTGTAAGCAGTCAGGGTTTTTATGGAAGAGTCAGTTCACAGGCAAAGTGTCAAACACATTAAACTGATTTCCTAGGAAAGGTTGATGGAATATTACAAAAAGCACTGGATAACTGGCTGAGAAGCAGAAATAAACACACAAACAGCACAAACAGTTCCTGTGCCTTGACACAATTTACAGTTACAGTATTGCTATTAAGAAGCATTACAAACATCTAAAAAAAGTAGAAACAAAATTCTTTAAGGAATGATTCTCCTTGTTCCAATTCTCTCAATTCTCCTCACAGCACTCCTGGCAGGGGAAGGGCACTGGGGAAGGCAGCATCAGGAGCATTGACTGGGGTTTGTTTTGGGGAGGGAACTGGATGGGGATATGCTTGTAAGCTGTCACACTGCACAGTGCCCCCTCTGCCCCTGCCCCACTCACCCTCTAGGCTGCCAGCCAGCCCACCCTGAGCCTGTCAGGGCAGGGAGGCCACTCCCCAGTCCTGGAAGTTAATGAACAACAGCATTTAGGGAAAGTGAGGCGAGAGTGTTTGTACAGACCTGATGTCCAAGGCATGATGTCTAATAGATCTGCTGTAAATTATCTTCACCTCTATCCTGTCAGTAACCAGAGCTCCTGCAGTGTGGGTTGCCATGCCCCAAGGCCAGTGGTTCTTCACCAGGGGGAAATGTGACAAAATATAACTTGCAGCAACACCAAAATAATTGCATCTGCTCAGATGAGTCTCACCTTGCCATGCAAAAAGGTTTGTGCAGCTGGGGCTCACCTACAGCCTCAATCTCTTCCTCTTTTGTCCTCTTCAGTTCCTTTGGCTCCCAGAGCTGGGTGATGGGAGATCTGGCACCACCAAACCTCCCCACCAGGGATAGCCCAGTCATCTCACCAAACACTTCATTTTCTGCTTAGAGAGTGAGAAAGGATACAAAAGCTGCCTGGGGGCTGACAAGGAAACCCCCAAGGACCGAGAAAAAACAACCAAGAGAAAGTCAAGGAGTAGCAAACAGGATGGGTGACAGACAGAAGAGTACAGGAGACAGAGAAGGAGCTCCTCTTCCTTGGCATGCCAGACCTTGCCCCACACAAGCTCCCTGCCAGGGCAAATGGGAACATTCCATCGGTAAACAAGGAGAGAAAAACGCCAGGAAAAAAGAAATGTCATCTTAACCATAACTGAGCAGAAATTTTTATTTCAAGTAGCTGTACTAAAAGCAATAACAACTTCTCAGCTCCCCATGTTCCAATCAAAACTGAATGGTGCTTTCTGCAATACACAGGGCAACTTCCTTTCCAGAAGTCATTACAGTTTTATAGAGCGGCACCTTTGCACTCTACCACAAAGCAATCTGTTAACAAACATTAGGAACAGCAGGGATGGAGCAATGGGAGACTCTCAAATCAAGTATTCATTGATTTCATTTAGACAATTATACCATACAGAGCAACCAAAAGGGTTTAGAGTTAATCTTTCCCTGATGGCTTGTGGTACATGAGCAGGTCCCTGGGTGGTCCAGACGCTTTGGATTCTGCTGCTGGGTCTTCCATGGCCTCGTGTAACCTCTGACACACCAACTCTCCTCCCCAGCCTCCACATGGGGCACACTACAAATTGTGGCTAATAGTCATCTACCTCACAGGGGAGAAACAAAACACCTCAGCATTATCACATAAAAGAAACCACCACAGCTAAGTGAACTCTATCACTATTGTGTTTGCAGCCCCCCATTGTAATTGCATTGCTATTTTTGTTGTGGTTTCGCTGTTCTTTTTTACCCTGATGAAAACCAGCAGAAGACAAAACGACTTGTTAATATTTCAATGAGCTTTACTTCCACTAGCCTCCTCTCTAATTTCTTTTGCAGGAAAAAGCTGAGCTGCAAAAACATGAAGTGTACACACGTGTGGGGAGGTTCAGGTCAGACAAAACACGCTGCAACCAAAAAAGATGAATTTGAGGTGGGTGGATGTGAAACATCTCCACGGGCTACATGTAAACTGCCATGGGCAGCTGTGCCTGCTTGAGTCAAACCAGCCCAATGAACACACTGGCCACACAGGGATTTGGGTGTCCAGTGGCTGTACTGGACACAGCATGTGGACAGCAGCATGCAATCCAGAATATTCCAACAGGATGGCACAACTGCACTTGTAGACTGCCACCCGTGACTACCGTGAGCAAAGTTTTGCAAGATGGACGGAAGATGATGGAAGTGTCAGACATGATTTCAGGAAAGTAATGAGAAAGTTCAATGGGAAAGAAAGAAAAGGAGAGCAGAGTTTCTCCAACTGGTCTTCTTCAGAGCATAACAAGGAAAAAGATCCCAGCCACATGCAACTTCCATGAAAGGCAGACACAATCTGAGAAAGCCCAAACCAGTGAGTATATGGATTCCAAATCCACATAGCAAGAGAACAGTCCACTTCTAAAAGCCACCAACGAAATATATAAATACACCTGAGATAAGAGAGAAGGCACACCCTTTTCAGGAACTCTTAAAATCCTTTTGCTCCCAAGCACTTCACTTTCTGTGTTTCTCTTTTCTGCAGAACGTGACTCTCTGCCAGCTATCTTCTCCTGTCTACAATGTGGCTTCTCTAGAATAGGAAGGCTAGCACAAACAAAAGGAGGAACTGCTGATGACTCTTACTTTGGGGACAATGTGGTGAGGGGAACCACAGTTTTAAGTTTTTAAGGACGGACACACTTCCTTCTGTAAGCCAAAAGACCAGAAGACGTTGACTGGCAGTCAACATCCCTTCCTCTGGCACCGTGAGCAGAAAGCACCTCATGGGTTGGTCCTTCCAGAATGGACTCAACCTCTTCTTCAGGATCTACCCAAACTCATCACTTCCATTTGCAGGGTGGTGCCATGGTTTCTTTGGCACATTGTGACCCCTTGGGCTGTTCACTAACCCAAGCTGACACAACCACCAGCTCTGCTGCAGGCAGGTGTGGCTTGTAACGCAGCCACAGTCCACACTGCCCCTGCAGAGGCTGGGATAAGCCATCTCCCTGTCTTCAATGAGGCACATTAAAGGGGTTTAAGTCCTCAGCTGCAGCTTGTTCTCATGGCTTCTCATCAATGGCAAATTAAAAAGCCTGTTCATAGCCAGTCCTGTTCACATCCCACCTTCTCGACACGTAGTTCCACAACACACAGAAAAACAACTCACTCATTCAGAGTCAAAAACATACAAGACCGGAGTAGCAAGCAAACAGCTGAAGCTGCAATCTGTCAGATTCCCAGCAGACATGGATTTCCTGCTATCTGCTGGGATTGGATATATGTATGTTGTGGGGTAAAAAGCAGGGCAGGGTAGAAGTGTGGAGATGGACAGGAACTGAGACATTACTCCCCTCAAACAATTACAATGGGGAGATATTCCAGCATTTTCAACCTTGCTGCCAAATCTCTGCCTCCCCATCCAATGAGCAGAGCAAAACATCCCTAAAAAAAAAAAACAAACCAGGAGCATAGGAACAGAGAGAGGAGAATGTAAAATGATGAGTTGCTCTTTCCAACTCTGTATTATGGCTATTGTCCTCAGCAGAGCCCTTTCACCTGGCACCTATGAAGTAACAGTTACTGCTGGGAGTAAAAATTTCACCTCTCTTCTCATCAGGTATTCACAAATAATGCTGTTTTACCCAACCAACTAGCACCTAAAGGCTGTTCTGCAGACTCAAAGACAGAAAAAGCTGGAAAGATTTTCCAAATGAAGTTCATTTAAGGCTACCACAGATAATCATTTGTAAAACAAACTCTGAAAATCCTTGCCCACAGAAAAAGGCAGAGAAAAGGCTGCTTTAACCCCAGGCTGATTAGATGCCTATCTGTGTGCAGGTCTGAAGGTGATCATAAGTAACTGATCACCTCACTTTTGGTGTAGAAAAGCATAATCAGCCGTTACAACTAAATTTCACAGCTGGACACTTTTATTCAGTATCTCATAAAGCTGCCTCAGAAAAAGTGCAAGGTGAACCTCATTTTCACTTTTCTGCACTGTGTTAAATAAATGAAATACAGTGGATGGCAACTGAGCTCTGCCTATTTGTAGATTACAAATTCAGATCTTGTCTGGAAAACTCTATGGTGACTGAGATATCTAATTAAATTGTGACATCAGAAGAGATGAGAGTTAAAACGGAGCAACTGTGAGGAACAGACATATTTTGACATTCTGTTTAATGCTCTTTATTTTTGTTAACCTGTAATTACTTCAATGACTACTGAACATAAAAAAGTATGTCTTTGTTAGAAAAGATGCTCCCCCCCACCCGATTTTAATTAAGGTGTTAAGGATTTCACAGTGCAGATATCTGAGGCCTATTAGAACTGCTCTGATACTATTAAGTGAGACCAGATTTCACTTCCATTATATTTCCAAGGTTACCCTCACTGCCCTTCAAACCAAACAACAGTTCCTCCAAGCTTAGAGTAAAATGTTTTAGTTGTGCTTTAGTTCTAAGTAAAAGGTGCACCTTGGTTCATTTGATGGTTACCTCTAATGGAAAAGCTCCATCTCTGCCTCTAGAACAAGAACTCAACACTTTGTGTAATTAAACTTCCTTAACGAGGGTAGTCTGCAGCAATTTGAACAAAATAACTACATTACTTACGTTTCTGAGCCAGTGATATGTGCACACAGCACCTGAAGGTGGCTGAACATGCAGTCTGCTTTGAAGGGTGACTTTGGAAAGATGGCACTGTGTGGTCCCACATTTATTGCCTCTCAATGGCTCTGGATTGAGTTTACTCAGTTTACAAGGAAAAGAATTTTCATTTCTACATCACGCTTCTCCAAGCAACTTCCACCTAAAAGTTTGAAGTCAAGCATCCTCCTTGTGGCCCATAGATCATCACTCTTAATGCAGGCTGAGCATGCCAAACACAAGCAGGCAGCTCCAGGGCAAGAGTATGGTGTGAGGACAACAGGACAAGTTCTCTACTAGCATAAATCAGTATAAATCAGTATTGCTTGCCTGCTTGGAGTGGAGGCATTTCCACGTAGAGCAGCTGTGGATACAGCTAAGCAAAGTGGGAAGCAAAGTAGCTGCCCCATGGGTGACAGAGAACCAAAGGAGGACTGAAGTCCCTCTGTCCACCCCATGCTGCTTCAGACAGCAATAAAAAGGTAGTGTGGTTATTGCTAGGATAGGGCTGCAGAGCCTGAGAGCAGAGAATGTCTTGAACAGTATTTCATTGTCCCACAGCCAATTTTCAGAGTAAAACCACAGACTAATGTGAAGATTTCACAATGCAGACATTTGACAAAGAAAGGATATTTCTTCTGGTGTAACGTTTGGGCCCTGACACCAATACAACATATTTCCCAAAGACAAAAAATCTTGTAAACCACAAAACACAAGGATTACAGAAGTTAAAGATAGAAGAAGAAACCCACAAAG
The DNA here is from genome assembly GCF_008360975.1 of Lichenostomus cassidix. Classification (NCBI taxonomy): domain Eukaryota; kingdom Metazoa; phylum Chordata; class Aves; order Passeriformes; family Meliphagidae; genus Lichenostomus; species Lichenostomus cassidix. Next base: position 54,396,621 of record NC_139480.1, read on the forward strand.
CAGAAATATTAAGGCCACCTGTGCACTAGTGAAATGCACAGTTGCCACAGTCAAACAGGATATATCCCTCATTAACATTACATATAATAAATCACACACATATGTAGAATAGACACTTCATCTTATTCTAGAGAAGTAGAATGAGAAGAATTAAAATAAGCTAAAACTTTTGTGGCCAACCTACGGCAAAAAGCTCTAGCTTGAATCCTAGCAGCTCTTAGCAGCCTAAGTGAACATGACACCAGATGGAAAACAGAGGTTCCCATGCAGATCCCTATCAAAGTCAGAACAAGATTGTGAGGTGAATGCTTCCAAGGAGAAGGGGAGAAAAAGACAACAATGAAGGACAAGTTACCAAGGTTATAACCTGAGACCTAACATCAGCCACAGACATTTATTTAATCTTTCAGGTGCTCATTAGTGTCAAGCCCTCATGGCAGCCTCCATACTGTCTCTCTACACTGCAGCTGGCTGAACGTGGAGTTATATCCCATCCTAATGAGCCACAAGGAGGGTGATGTGCGTCACTGGCTTCTGTTTCAATCTTGGCAATCTCAGTGTAAAAGCCTTGCAACAGCTTCTGATTCTCCTGACATTTAATTAGCCGGTGTCATTTTGATGCCATAGCCTGTCTCATCAGGATGATAACTACAAAACAACATGTGGAGCATAAAAGTTCCATGAAAAGTTTCAGGTCTGGCAGCCAAGCTTACGAGTCCCCTGACAGTCACGGTTCCTGGGACTGGTTCCCATTAGCCTTTTGTTTTGGCACTGCTATCAGCAAGAGCTTCTCTATTAAGGAGAGAGAAACAAAAAAACTACCAAAAAACTGCAAACCTCAGCATAGCCTTGCAAAAAGTGAAAACCTTTAGCTTGAAAAATTTTAGCTGTCCTGCAGAAAGAGAGCATCCTCATTGCACAAACTCACAGCTATTCATCTTGAAGGACAGTTTTATCCTACAGGATAGAGTCCATCATCTTCTGGCCTCAAAAGGCAGTCCTATTTATTTAAATGTGTACAGTATTTGTCCCATTTGCCATCTGGTACTTGGGAAGACAATCTCCAACAATATCTGTCAATTGCTCCTTGTTCACATCAGCTGCAGAATTTCACAATGGTCATTGCTACACAAAAGGTGAGCAATCTACATTTTGACTCGATATAACCAGTGTGGGTTTTTCCAAAATCCCTATCTCTACACTAAAACAGTTAATTTTTGAGAGTGCACCAGTCACAGATGTGTAAAAAGTCAAATGAACCAAGACATTTTGTTCACAAAGCAGAATCAACTCAAAATCTTTGTCATCAGAACCTCGGTACAACCTAACATTTTGTAAAGACAGACATGCAACTACCTGAGGCAGAAGAGGAGAAAGAACTCAGCAAGCTTAAAATATTTACTGAACCAGTGTGGTCCCCAGACCTCAGCTCTTCTGGAGGATCCTTGCCTGAGCTCAAAGCTGCTTCCCAACTGAAAGAGCCTATCTTTTGGAGCAAAATGCTCTGGGAACTTACAGCTCCCCCAGGGACAGGGAGATTTCTTTTAGGCAAATGTTGTGGGCCAGTAATGACAACACCTCTATCAAGGGTGAAGGTGTTCTTCCAAGACTTTTCCCTTTGTCTTCTGTTCATCTCATTTCCATGATATAACCACAATATTAAAGCTTCAGCCATTTTATGCCCACTGCAGACCACTGGGCTGTTACTGGTTCCACCAGTTCTCTATCCTATACAGCCTTTCAGGTGCTTTTTGCTGTGTCTTAGAGAAGGTGCTTGTCAATGCATAGTATCGAGCAATTAATTTCTGCCTTCTTCATCAATATTTCTTTATCAGAAGTCAAATTTCACCCTGAATTTACACCTAACCACAATCACACTTCATGTAGAACAGTGTCTGGTCAGCCTGGGACAGCCCACTCAGTTCAGGAAGCTTTGGAGAAGCCACGGGCAGTGATCCCACTCCACATCTGCAGTCCCACATTTACAGTGTTACTTCTTGTTTCCTCCTGCATTAAACCACGGGAAATCTGCACCTATCATTTTAAGCAAGGTCTTGCCATGGAATCCCTTGACCTGACTTGAATTATATTCAGGTCAAGACAAATGGATGAGTACAAGAATCCACATTAACCTTACAGCATAAGTTTTAATAATTGCATTTTATTTTATACATGCACACACAAACTCAAGGGAAAAGGAGGACGAAGGACTAAGTGAATCTGTCTAAAAGTTAAAATACAGCAAAGTGAAGGAAATCCAGGAACTGCTCCAAACTACAACACCAAAAATAACCACCTACAAAAAACCCTTAAGCCTGACAATACCTCCCTCACACACATACACACATTTGCATCCGTTACCTTATGAAAGCTTTTCTTGCCTCAGCAATCCATAATGGTAGCAGCACAGGAAAGTTTATTTGAAAAACACATGTTAGCATGTCTCTAAAAGGCTTTTGGAGTACTAATATGCTCAGTGATTATGCACTTCCCACCTGTACTACCCAAAAAATGCCAATTTTCCACATTAGCAAAGTAGCTGGGATCGAGTGAGCATAGCAGGGAAGCCAATGTGGCAGTCAAAGCAAAGCACTGGGGATCAAACAAGCCAGATTTGCTTCCCGTATCAGCTCATGACCTGCTGTCTGTGCCTGCTTCTGCCTTGGTGCCTCTACCTGCAACACCAGGTAACACCACCTACCTGAAAAGGGCAAAACAAAATTAACAAGAGATTTTAACCGCTCCAAAATTCTACAAAAAGTAAGATTAATTCTTTAAAAATTTCTGAAGCCATTATTATTATTTTATTGTAATTTCTTTGTTCTGCTGGAGCATATAAGAGTCCCAGAACCATGCAGTCGTAGGCACAGCATGACTTGATGTGGAAAGTAAAGGTGGTCCCAGCCCTGGATGTACTCAAATCTGATGATTTGAAAGACAGACTTGAACAGAAACCCACAGAAACAAAAGGCTTTGCGCTTCTTAGAATTTTTCATATTTGGATAGCTACATTTTTACTTTCTTTCTCCTTGACTTCACTTTTTCCTTAATGAATGCCTCATATCCAAGTCTCGTTATCAAACCTCTCGTATTTCATATGTCAAAACCAGTAACTTTTAAAAAATAGCTGGTAGTGTATTCCTACTCCCAAACTATAAATCCATGCCATCAATTATTGCCATTTTAATTGCCTAGTTAGGAAATACCCTTCATCTGTCTACACTACTAAGTAATGAAGTAAACATGGCAACAAGACATTAGTTTGATAACGCTTGCCAAGTTTGATAAAAAAGTCTTGATTCTGGTATTAATATATTAACAAATAGATGAGGCTGAATGACTTATTTTGCTCAGCCCACTTAAAATTAGCACCAGAGAGAAAGATGTGTGTCCTTAGGAGTACCTGCAGTGAGAACCTTACAGTTCACAGCAGATGAACTTGGTTTATTTTAAGAACTTATAAAGGGAAGGACACTTCCAACTGTGTTAGTCTAGCAGAAGATAGCCTGGTTCAAACTTGTGTTTTCTCTGCACTGATCTCAGGCAGTGATAACTCTTCACACCTTATGAGGTGAGGAGATAATTTTCATTAAGTCTTGGTGGCACCAGGAAATTGTATAAATATAAGTAGTTTACTTGGTTGGGATTTAAACAATATTTTAGCTTAACCTCATAAAAACCCCCAAACAAATAACCAACCTTCTATTCACCTGGAAGTGACAAAGGTAGTGTGGAATTCCCTGTGCTCCCTCTCCAACAGGGCATTTAGGCATAAACTTAAAACTGAGAAAACATTTTGCCAGCCTGAGACCACAGAACATGATGTCTACAGGCAGATGAAAGTATGCTCTTGACACGCTGCAAGCTGACAAAAAGCTATGTAAAGTTATTTCATGTTCTTGTGACCATCATGAATAAAGCCCCTGCTGAAAGGTACAGTGGGTTAGCTTGGGCTCCATGCCTGATTTAGACAGTTTGCATGAGCTGAAAAACACAGAGAAACACTCCAAAGTATTTTTTGTTAACAGAAGCATATATATATATATATATATATATATAGATATAGATATAGATATATATATACACGCATGCAAACTACAGGAGCCTCTGGTTATAATCAGTGCCTTATCTTACTTCCTAGTAAATGCAAAGGGATCATGAACCTCATGGAAATATTGCCAATGAAGTGCTGTGTTTTAGTTTACTAACTTCTGAAATATTTTGTTATGACTAACAGGCAGCCAGCTCCAGCAGCCATCTGAAAAGCCAGAGGATTTCTTTAGCCTTTTATAATTTATTTTTTTGCGTAACCATTCAAGAACTTGATTCTATTACACTAATGCTTCTGCAGGTAAGGAGCAGGAATGAAACTTTTTTTTGTGCTACTGTGTCAAAAGCTTTTGTAATTTCCTACAGGGACATAACATCAAGATGAAGTCTCTTTGTGGACAGCCTTACTAACTCGGCAAAACGAAGTGTGACCTGCTTTAACACAACCTCTTAAGAGGACAGCAGTAAAAATACCACACCTATTGACTGGGGCTGGAAGAAAAGAGGTATAAGAGATGATGGAACTGTTCATAACACACCTCTGGCACTCACCTGAGACTACTGAGACAAACAGCAAGGTCAAGGCTTGGCTCTGATCATGACATTTGAACTAGAGAAAGAAAACAGAACTTCCACCGTGGATTTTCAAGAGAATTGTGAACCCTTTCTACCTACCAATAACAGGCTTATTTTTGCAGGATGTGACCTCAAGCACCAGAAGGGCTACATCTGGAAGGAGACCCTGCCCCAGTTCAGGGCAGTTCCTCGTGCACAGCTCAGTTCTGCTTTCTCCCAGTGGTGCTCCCTTCTCCCTCTGCTCATCCAGGGAGCAGCAAAAGTAAGGAGCAGCAGTGTCCAGACAGCCCGGGGTCAGTGCAAGGGAAGCAGCACAGCCAGGGCACGTGGCAGGCTGGAGGAAGATGAAGAAATAAAGGAAAGAGAGGACAGGGAAACATGTGGAAGCCATGTGATCAGTGGCTGCTGCGCCCACACATCTCTGTGTGTGCACCATGTACAAGTGCATTTAGGAAGGGGCTGGGCGGCTGTAAGGGAGATTTGGTAACAGAAATCTCAGCCTTGCTTGTGACACACGCCTAACTTTCTATGCACCGTGGGTCAAACATTTACAAAAATGCCTTTTGCTTCTGGTAAAGTCAACCACAGGAAGGGCAAGGAAGGATGTAGTGGTGGCAAAATGCAGAACCCACCAGCAGCCTGAAGAGCGCAACGACAAAAACTGAAAGTCGGAGCTCCCCAAAATAAACTGTCTGTGTTTGAGGGTTGGAACAGCAAAAAGGGGAACTCTCAGTCTTGGTTCTGCCATTACAGAGGGACCAAAAAGCTGTAACTAGAGCAAGTGGTCACCAGGAAGTGTCAGGAAAGTGACTGAAGAGCCACACTAGTAGCAGAAGAAAGCTAAGTCAGGCGAACTGCGACAGCAAAGAAATGTTACATAAATCAGGTCAGCTAAGCCAAGAAGAAGGCCCAGGCAGCAAAAAGCCACTTTGACAGCAAAGCAGAGGTGTTTGGAGACTGCAGCCAGCAGAGGAACCCAGCAACAGTGGCCTTACTGAGGAGGGTCCATGCTTGTATCCTGCCCATCCCAGGGCAAGCAAAAGGACACATATGGAAAGAGTTTGGGGTCAAAGATCAGCAGGCCTGTGCCAAGAACTGAAGCTTTTCACTAGCAGAGGACAGAGAAAGGTCCCAGATTGCCTGCCCTTCCATTGCTTTGTTTTGATATGGGGCTTGACATGGCTGCAAAGCTATCGTAAACACACGTACTGTGTTACAGAAATGCAAGAAAAAGAAATCAGACTTTTTTTCTTTTTTCTTTTTTTTTTTTTTTTGGTAAAAAGATGGATATTTTTACAGCATACAGAGCCAATCATGACATTTAATTTTACAGAACAGGAAGGAGCTCAGTAAATTGCTGTAAAAATATCCACCTTATGCAACCAAAATGCTAGCTACAGATCAGGAATAGCTGTGGAGTGGCATCATGGACCTCCCAGCACCATGGATATGAGCCTAGGGACAGAGCTTAACCTACACCTCAGCTAGCTAGTGTACCCCTGGTAGTGGCCTCTTGTGTAAAATGACCCCAGGAGTCACCCCATTTACAGCTTTAGGCCTGGATTCCACTGCCCCAAACCATCTTTTCCAAGTCAAAGACCCTGCTAAGTAATTTAACACAAACTGTAGGCAGAAGACATAAAACACTGACATTTCGATTTGGCAGGCATCATTCAGACTAGTAGTAAATAGTCCTACAAGGGAAGGAGCTGCGGATGCTTTCCAAAATACTGTCATTTTTGATGGGTATCTTATGGACAGCCCTACACAGTGTGAGTAGAACATGGTCAACCACAACAACAACATAATAGCAATACTTACTTCTTTAAATGTGCTTCAAGCACACCAGCATAACTCAGTAACTGTCTTTCTGCATTCCTTGCTTGAAAGAAACATTGCATAATACTACTGTAACTATAGATTGCTTTCTTGTCTTTTTTCCACCAAGTATTCAATTCCTAACAACACTTAATAAATTTAAGTAATGAGGAACACTCCCTATCCCCATCTATTTATTTCTTCTTACTCAGGAAAAACATTAAAAAAAATTTGGCCCTTATATGAAATACCAAATTTATTATATAACCGAGAAGTTTGTGGTCCTTACTCTTTTAATGACAAAAAACTTTTCAATACTTTGAACATAATTGAAAGATAAACTATTTTTGACACCAAGTGCTCTGAAGAATAAATAGCCCATTAAATAAAAACCTTCAGTGTACCTTCTACCTTTACCAGAGAAGTAAAAGTGATCAGAAAAAGCTCGAGGGCACTACAGCATAATTCAAAAGAAGAAAGCAGTGAAAATGCCCAATTATTCTCATTGGCAATGTAATACATCTAAAAAAATAGTTATCTTCTGAAATTAAGTTCACTTGGTATCATAGCCAAAGGCACCATTTAAAATACACCAATAATGGTAACATAATTTATTATTTGATTGATATAAATGATCTGTTAATATTAAAAGAAGACAAAACTAGGTGGACACTCACTGTTTTGCTCTACATTGTTATTTCAACCAAATAACACTTTGCGTGAAATTTCTCCTCAATGGGAGGACCAACATATTCAGGATCTCCCCTTGAGCAGGGAATGCCTCTCAAGGTTGCTCCCCAAGAATGAGAGATTCCTTACCACAGCAGACTCTTGGGAAGTGGTAAATAGCATGCTAAACTCTGAAATCTTAGCTAAACTATATAAAGGATTGATCATGTGCATATAATCCTTTAGACATAAATGGCTGGGCAAGTCTGGGATTAAGTCTGGATCCAGCTGCACCTAAACTCCCCTCTGAGGGGTTTGGAATGCAGGAGGGTCCTTCCTTAACATCACAACTCAACAGGAGGGTCTCCCTGACACTTTTGGCTGAGCCTGTCCTGTATGCAGGAAATAATCAAGTATGCCTTGCCATTGAATCTTATTAACCCACTGTCACATTTGCTATCAAGCTTTGTTTTTTTATCAGTAAACATGCTGTTACTTCTCTCTTACAGCTGAAGTGCATCACCCCACCTGTGACAATGTGGAATTAAACCATGTAAAGCTTTTCTGGAAGCCATCAGCAAACAAATCAGACATACCTGATGTGCCAAAATATAGATATTGTGGCCAACATCTTTTGGGGAGATGCCATCATCTCCGTTCTCCTCCTCGTGGTCACATTCCAGACCTTGGTTGTATGCATTCTTCATCACATCCACCTGCAATGCAAACCCAGCCAGGGAGAGATGAAATAAATGTGGTTCTTGGGGAAAAAACACACTGTGTTTGAACACAGCCACTTTGTTCAGCTCCAGCCTGGATGGGTGCCCTGCAGCTCTGCAAGAAGAGCGAGCAGCCCGAGAAACACTTTCTGAATAAAGACAAGCTTGACGGATTTATGAAGCTCCAAACCACTACATTTTTCATCAGCAGCCACGAGAAAGGAACAGGAATGCTGCGCCTTTCTGAGCAATGATTTTCACAAATGCTTCTCAAGACAGGTCTAGATATGGCAGGTAGTGTTGTGCAGCACTTAGAGTGCAGCCATGATCTTCCTCTGGCCAGAAGAGGCAGCAACACAATTTCACAGGAAAAAACCCACACTTAAATCAGAAAAGAAAGGAGGATCTGGGCAGGGTGCTGGGGAAATTCCAAATATTCAAAAGCTTCCTGCAGGACCAACATGGGGTTCCCCACACAAGGCCTGATCCTGCAGTTGTACCCTAGATGTCACCTTAGTGATGACTCCCTGAAACCAGCAGGCACTGGGCTCTGCCTGAGGGCAGCACCAATGCCCTCAGATACTTCCTCAAAATTCCTACAGAATTCCCAGATCTCTCAGTGTCTCATGATCAATAGCACTGGAAACAACTTCTCCAGATTTCTAATCCATTTAAAGTTCCTGGAGAGCTCCACAAACATCAGGGCTGTTCCAAAACACAGCAACAACTGTTTGTAACTCCCTTTGTTCATGAGGCATAAATATAAAACACACATATATAATAAATATATTCTATGTCTACACACACATTTCTGTTAGCACTGCTTCACAAACTGTACAAGCTTAATTTGCCAGCCCCTGACAAACTGCACTTGAAGACAGTCTACCAGAGTATGATAATTTAGTTAGGAAACAATTACAGAAAAGTGCTTGGAACAGATAAAAATAATGAAGTCGTAAAGACTGAAATCATGCATGCTTGATCCTTTTAAAGTACTTTTTGTGAATTAGTACTATCCTGATACATTGTGCCACCATACGCTGCCAACACTTTTCAGCTTAGATGCAGATCATTTTAAAAATGTTTTAATGACAGATTTTTTTTCAGCCAAAAGATTTATGAATATTCACAAGTTTTCTCACCAGTTCTCTTGGTCTCATGTTGAAAAGGATTCTTTCCGCATTCTCACTGTCTTGCCTGCTTTCCATAATAGCCAGCAAAAGCTTGGAGGCATTGTTCTAGAGACACAAAACCAAATTAATGCAAATTTTAAATCTCTTTCATGGATTAATGACCCTTGCATTTGTTTTAATTGAGATTATGAGGACCACTTTTTTAGTGGATAAGATTTTCAACTACTTGCATCTTTTATTTTACTGACATATTTAATAGGGTTTTTTAATGTCAGCATACTGTAAAAGTAACTCTGCACGCTATATTGGAAGAAAAATTTTAAACGCTGAAAAATATTTTACTTAAATACAGAGCCTAGCTGTAGACTGTGCACAAGAAATTAAATGCCATTCCCTTGCCTTATTGCCCACCTAGCAATTTTTGCCTTGGCCTTCTGTTAAAACAAGACTCAACAGAGGTAATTACAAAACATATTACACAAAAGGTTTTATCATTCCAGCAGGTTTCCTTCCCCTCTGGTTTTTACAAAATCCAACTGGTTATTATTTGAAAGGCTGTAAAATAAACTGTTTTCATACACTCCTGAGACTTTGTTTCACTACTGAATATTCCTGGGGGAATATATAAAGACAACCTTTGCTTTGTCAACTGGCTGCTTTTCCCCAAGACCTCTCCTAAGGATTGAACAGCATGAGCTTTAACAGCAGTAGCCCAGTGGTGCCTCAGACTTCAGAGACCTGTCTGTCTTCCAGCTAAATCAGCTGTTGTGAATAGAAGAGGAAGAATGGTTTTGGAGGGTTGAGTGCTTTCTGGCAGAGCAGGGTGGCCTTGGTTGACCTGCTCCAGCATCTCCTCATCATCCCCTGTTATAGACAGAGCTGTCTGAACACTTGAAAGCAGGATGTATCCCCAAGAGAAGAGGTAAGGACCAGGAAAACTCCCAACCCACCCTACAACCTCATTCTCAGCTGCTATTGCCAGTATAGCAATTCCAACTGAAATCTCTCCAGTGAGGGTGTGCCTCAGACAATTGGCATGGGCAGTTTCAGAGGAAAAGGGTTCAGCTGGTTTTGGGACCAGGGCAAAAAGAAAGATTTTATTCCCTACATGTTCAAGAAACTTATGCTATAAGCTGCCTTTGTATCCCCAAGTTTTGATAGTAGAGCTGAGAATAAGGAGCACTGGAGGCCAACAGAACAATCACATGAGTTGTAGTCTCCCAGCCAAAGTTGTCCAACTCGGAAGCATTTAGTAAATTACAATTTGAGTGCTACAGAGCAGAAACATGCTAATTTCATAGCTAAAAGCCCACAGAGTTTATTCTCAGTGAGCACAGAACCACAAAACTGTGCCGGTTGGATCACAAAACCACACACTAAAGGGTGCCCTCTGGACTGTGGTTTCAGCAGTCCAATTCCTGCTCAAAGCAGGTTGCCCAGGGCTGTGTCAAGCTGAGGTTTAAACATCTCTGACTGAAGGATGAGACTGAAGGTAGATGGAAGGAGAATAGATTAGAATGAAGACTTGTATATAACTGGGGAATAGGAAACTTCTGGGAGAAGAGACTGGGAGTTGAATGAGAATCCAGGACAGGGGAGCCTGGGTTTGCCAACACAGGAATGAGATAAGGATAAAGAATTTATAGATGAGGAGAAAAGCCTTAAGTGGGACTGGCTCAAGGAGAAGAGCACTCCACATTTTGCCATTTCCCTTTCCTTTTGCCTGAAATCAAATCAGGACCATCTACAGGAAAGGTCCAGTGAGATTCCTTCCCCTGCAACTAACACTGCAGAAATTCAATGTGCACAGCAAACGAGAACTGGAGGGAGAGGACAGCATTTCCATGAGCATTCCCAACAGGATGCCGCTCTGAAAAGCAGGATGCTTCCTCTTCTGTTGCAGTTTTGCCTTGCAGTGGTGACCAGGTCAGTCGTGGTAGCATTGACAGGATCTCAAACAGAGGAGGAGGGAAGGGGCCATGACAGGCTGCCAGGTAGCTTGAGAAGGAAAGGGAGGAAACAGGAGAGAGGCAACAGTCTACTCACTCACGGGGGAGGAGGACTTTGAAGCTATTTCCCAGCGCAGATAACCCTGGGGATGGAGAGAAGCCTGCCACAGCTTCCAGGAAGCTGGGAAAGGTAGAGGCTGAGTAAGACTTTGTGCCATCAACAGCCAGCTTCTTGCTACTGACTCAGCAAAAGTGGCATGCCATGGCCTAGAATTACAGCAGCCATTTGAGATGGTTATTTGACTACTTGTTCCTAACTTTCTGCACATTTGGAGACCCTAGGATCTGATTTCTAATCCCAGACATCAGTGAGGAAAAGATGTCCATTGCTTGGAAAACACAGCACAAAGTTCATAACACATTAGTACTGTGAAAACTCAGTTTCCAGGTGCCACAAAACAGGAAAGCCTGAAGTTCTTCTGGTCTTTCACTTTCACCTGGGTTCCCTGCTCATCTCCTCAGAAAAATTTTGGAAAAATAAATTAATGAGGGAAGCAATTAGATACAGCAATGAGAAAAAATAAGACACTTGTATTGGACTCTCTCTACCCTTAGACTTACAATGTCTCATCACAGATGTGGCAGATATTGAGGTCTTACTGTGTGGCAGGGCTTACACACCAGTCAGTAAGGAAGGCCACAGGGTCACACTCAAAATAAAAAGAGGCAGAATAGAGCACTGGCCATCTGTGCACTCAGTGAACACTGCCTGCTCTGCTCACTAAATGATTCGGGAGTCCACTGGAAAATATAATCCATGAAGATGTAATTAAATACCACATCAAAAACTATGTGCAAAACAAGCTAAACTAAGATGGCATGGGAAAATACAATTCTGCATTGCCTTTCCTTTGATTGGGGGGTGTAAGTTCAACATACAATGTTCCCTGCAAACGGTGTCTGAGCTTGTTTGTAATTGCAAATGTATGGGCCTATATACTTTGAATTCTGTATTTTCACTGCAAAAATTTATGTATTTGCAACTTCACAGTTGCCTATGAACACTGACAGAGTGTCAATGTTAAACATTACATGGTAAATTCAGTGCTTTATTATTTCAGTGTGTTGCCACTCAAAATCAAAACTGGCAGCTTCTTAATTTGGATCCAATTCTTGAGATGAGATGTGGCTGAGCAACTTGTCCAGTTCCAAGCTCCCAGTATAAGAATGATATGGACTTAATGGAATGAGTCCAGCAAAAGCCATGAAAACGATGAAGGGAATGGAGCATTTTTCATATAAGGAGCCACTGAAAGTTGTGACTGTTTAGCCGGGAAACAGATGGCTTAGATGGATCTTATCAATGGGTAGAAATACCTGCTGGGAGGACATGTAGAAGATGGTTCCAGACCCCTCTCAGCAGTGTCCAATCAGAGGGCAAGAGACAAAATAAAATATCCATGAAATTCTATCTAAACACAGATGTACTTTCATACTGTCAGAGCGATCAAACAGTGGAATAGATTGCCCAAAATGGTCGTGGAGTCTCCAGTTGTGGAGATATTCATCTGGACATGGTCCTGGGAAACCTGCTCTAGCTGACCCTGCTTGATCAGGGGGGTGGGACAAGGTGACCTCAAGACATCCCTCCTAAAACAAATGACTGATTCTGTAAAATCTGAATAATTTCCACAGTTTGAACCTCTGCTATCATTCACCACCATTTTTGTTATTTAAGTAAGTCTGAGCCTCCTGTGAACAAGGTAACATTAGTCCTTGCAGAGATGTCTCTAAACTCCATTTTTGGTTACTACACAAAAAAGCTGTTCTACAAGCATTTGCTCACTTCATGACAATGGCAAATCAAAATGGCACTGGAGTGAATGCAGCTACATCTTTACAGAGACTGAAATTTGGACTTCAAAAGAACTGTCTGCATGTTCAAAGTTAAATGTCTGCCTAAGTGTTTTGCTAGAGGGGGACCTGAATTACATTGCCATTCAAAAATGTAATTACAGTTATTAAAATCATATGTAAAGCACTGTTTATTCAGTGTTTCATTGTACATGATATATAGCTACATTAATTATTTTATTAGACATGTGTAAACGTTGCCAATATGATGCAATGCAGCTACCACAAAGTATTTGCTGGTTTGGGGAGGAAACAGACCATCTGCAATGGAAATACTTAATTCGGGAGGCAAGAAAAAGAAATAACGCAGAGCTCCTCCTGGACAGATTCTACCCTACTTGGCAGACAGCACAGCTGCAGGGCTCCCCTCTGCATGCTGTGGCACACAGGCAGGAGAAACTTATCTAGAATCCTATCTAAGTCTCCCCAGAATACAGAACAAAATTCCTTTATAAGCCCTCCTGCTCTAGTCTTTGCCCTCACACTCTACACTTTGTGTTTCCCCTCAGAGGACACTGAGAAGGGAAATAAAAAACAATTTACTTGAACCTTGTTTTCAACTTCGTTTGACATTGCAGGTCATCTGATGTATTATTCTTTTTCACAACATTTCCTTCTCAAGTAGTTTTTAAGAGTTCACTATACACAGAGACTTGTTGCATGCCTGTACAGTGTGGCTATTTATCAGTCTTGAGAGATTTTACATCCACAATACAGACTTTTCATGCTAGCTATGTCATGCCTGTTTGATAGAAGTTTTTTTTAAAAAGCTGAGGACATTCTCCCAACACAGCAGTAGGTCAAAAGGCCTGTGGCAGAGGGCCTGATAAGGATTCAGAAGCTGAGCTGAATTCATTTGCAAGCTCTTTTTTTCAAAGGCGTCTGAGTATATGATGCTGTGGTAAGATGCAGTAAATGTCAGGCTGCCTGGAGCTCCCACATAGGTATGCTTTCTGTTGTTACACAAATTCACATAAACAAATTTACAAATACTGTACCTTGAGCTGAAGCACCAGGTCCATGCAGTATTTGCCAAGAGGGTTTATGTCATTCAAGATGAGAGCAATTATAATATCAATCCCATTAGACTCATGGGTGGCTATGCACGTCTGCAAAATAAGAGAAGAGAAGAGAATGGGGCAGGAGAGAAGGAGGGGAGGAGCAGGAAAAAGAGAGAGACAGGACAGCCAGAGGGAGGGAGAGAATATGCACATCAGCAAATTTCCAAAAGAAGGACCCAGAACTAATAAAGACCTTGCAACAGCAATGAACCTTTCAGCCAAAGCAGAACAGCCTGAAAACATGCCACAAGAAGTGCTGGGGGAGACTTGTGTGGCACACAACTAACCCAAACACTGCCAGTAGCGAAACACCCAACTGGAAAAAAGGTGGTGCAAGCTAAAATCTGCTGCCAGTGAATCCTGCAGGGCTTGGCACCAAGTGGTACAAGTTCCAGACAGCAGCCCTCAAGAGCACTGCCAGATTCAGCTGAGCACATGCCAGCCTCAGACATGAAACACTTGCTCAGCTGCAGGCACAACCCAATTTGCACGCTCAGATTCTTCATTTGCCCTCAGCAGCCAGCATTTACACTGCTGTTATAGCACAAAGTGTTTGTGAACAGCAAGGATCTCTCCATGCGTCTGGACGTGTCCTGCACAGAAGGATATTTCTGGATATGGGACACAAAGCTGTATTTGTGACCAGTGGTACTTCCCAAATGCCTTTGCAGCTGGAGTTCTGAACCTTCTAGGCCTTGTGCATAAGAGCCAGTTATACAAAAGCCTATAGCACTTTTTCTTCTGGCAGGTTTATAGGACAATAGGAAAAGTTTCCCAGAAAGACAGAGGGGAAAAAATGAAAGTGCAAGCATGGAGCGTTTGCCCCTGAAATGCACTGAATTAGACTTGCAATTATTGTAAACAAGTCTAACTCAAATCCTGAGTGACTTCCCAGCACGCAGGTCTAAGTAATAAAGTGTAATTCATCATTCCCTTCCATATCAGCATTCCTCCAGTACTTTTCACGTAAATTTGTTGGAGAACACGTTAACATGTAACATTTCAATTCCAGTCCTGTAACTATGCATTTCTCACAGTTGTTTTTCCCATTCATAAGTGGATTGAATATGGCTGTTCAAAATTCAGTCCACTAAGTGATTTTTGTTTGTTTTTAAAATATTAAGTAAAGGCAGCTGATTACCAGCAATGGTAATAATAGCACTTTACATTTCATTGGTGCACATTAATGAAGAAGCGTTAATATTGCATATATTTCCTCAGCTTTTTCTAGCATAAAGAAGAATTTGCTTCTGTAATTTCACTCACCACAATTTTCCTACTGCTAATCCACAGTAAAAATTCTGCAGTTTCATCTGCACACTACTACAGTTCTCTTCAGATCAAATATGGCAGCACATAACTACATCCTTTCTCTTTCTATACTTCTTCAGCACGGTACTAAAGAGATTTTACCAAAAATCACAGCTGTGTGACTTCAAAAGACTGCAGAGAGCAAGGCACAGGAGATCAGAAGCATGGTTTTTAGTCTCATCCATTTCACTGCTGATGCCATAATTAAAGATGCTGCTAGGTGGTACAGTAGGATGGCTAGCTAAACTTTGTGGCAGTCATGTGAAGTAAGGAAAGGAAATGTTTGCAATGTGTATAAACAGCAGCAAGGGCAAAATGTGTGAAAATGAAGAACACAAGTCTGTGTTTGCAATGCACCTCCAAAACTTGAGATTCCAAACCAATCTCACAAAGTGAGGTTTAAGCCATGGACATACCAACATAAAACATGAAACTCTCTCCAAAAGGACTGTGAACCCCCAGAGGAAGAAGTACTAGTGGAAGTGTCTGTTTTGAGTTCTGATTTAAAAGGGTCGCTCAGGCCCTATGAAAGCTTGAAGCATGTTAAGTCTAGTCACAGCAGCTACAAGTGAATTTCTGTTATGAGCAATACTGAAAGGTTTGTGATAAGCACCCAGACACCACACATCCAGATAGATTCCTCTGCACCCAGAACTGATTTGAGCCCTACCTGGTTTTCATGGCATGGGCCCTGACAATATTCCGTCAAGCTTTCCAGCGTCTGGTTGACAAGAGCCACATTCCTCTCATTGATGTAAAGCCCCAGTAAACCCAGCCCACCTGTGGTGCTGCCACAGATGCAGTCCAAAAACTGAAGGGTCTCACAAACGAGGTTGTAATTCGTTTTATTGTTTTGATGTCTTAAAAAATTCTGGTGAATAGAGAAAAGGAACAAACACACACACAAGGAAAAAAAAAGAGAGTCAAGGCAAACAAGTCTTTTTTCAGGAAAACATTGAAGATTACAATTTATGATCATATGACCACTGTGTCTCAGGTACTGAAGTACACTTCTACAGAAAAGACATTAGGCCTCAATGCAGCAGTTGAGAACTATTACCTAATTAAATCATAAAGCGAGGGGGACTAAGGAAAGTGAACTTGGCAAACATCTGCACTGGCCTTAAATGCCTTTTATCTGTCCTGTATACCTGCTCCCATCCACCTGTTACAGTCCTTCTCTTGGAAGCTCACTGCCCACAGCTGAGCAGGTCTGGTGGTACATTATGGTTGTTATTTGGCAGAACAGGAGCTCAGCTCAAACCACTCCAACCACTCCTTGAAGGGAAGCTCCTGGCCACAGCACTGAGGTGTATTTGCAGAAAATACATTTTGCAAAGTTTGCCATGAGTGCAGTAATTTCTGTAGAGCTGATAGCAGGGACACACACAGCATCTTCAAGCCTATGATCATAACACCTTTGGAAAAGTACCCAAACACTGCCCAGAAAGTTCCTGTGCCCTTCAGGTCTGTGGTCAGTCATTTGTGCACAGGAAGCTTACCAACAGAGACATTTAGACCCTTCTCAGTTCCATGTAGCTGTGCTGAGATCCCCAAGTAATTCTGAGGACACAGAAACGTGCTACACCACAGCACCCAAATGATTCCTGAAAAGGGTAATTTTAACCCTTGGACCAAAAACCCCAACATTTCAGACACCTTTATTCTGTAACAGGAGCCAGGCAAAGGTGTGGGGTTTTTTCCCTTATGGAGGTGCAGCCCCTCTAATAACACCCCTGTAAAAGCTCAGCTCAAAACACTTTACCTGGAGCTCTCGGTTGTGGTTCTCACACAGCAGCTGAAGAAATCTCAATATTGGCTGCATGATTGCAATGGCAGGGCTCATGATTGCTTCTTCTGTGGATTTCTCTTCTGCATTTGCAGCATCTGCTCCCGAGCCCATCAGATCTATTTCTGGGTCCATTTCTCTTCTGTACACAGAGTAAGCCTTGGAAGTTGCAGAAGATGCTTCTGTTAACTGTCCTTTCATACCCTCTTTCAGATGCAGGGTTGAATCCTTAACTGAAAAGAAGATAATTCTCCTTTATTTTTGAAAGTCTTTCTCCCCATTTGATTAAACAATAAGAAAACAATAATAATGAATGCAACTTTTTCTTTGTTGGTGCCTAACTTTTCGAAGACCTCTAGGCAACTCACAAAGAATATCAAAGCAACATTCATGCATGTTCCAAATAAACCACAAACCAGAGTGAAACAGAACATTAACACAAAAAGCCCTACTATTTCTCTCCCATATACAATAAATGATGAGAACAATGGGAAGACCACAGGGTGGGAAATCAGTTCCTGCGCTTGCTCTTGTGAAATAGCCCCATTAGCAGCAGCCTCTGCCTCTGCTCCTCTGAAAGCATGGCTCTATATCTTTTATTGATGCAAACTGGCAGAGCTTCACTGATTTCATCAAAGCTCATTCCTTGTAGCCAACCTGTGATGGACTATAATTCAGAGAAAAACAGGCAAAATATGCAGATCAGCAATGATTAATAGTAAAGCCTATTGATCAACTCAACATCGCATCAGTGGTGCAGCACATGAGGTGTCCACATGTGCTTCTCCCCTCTTTCACAGGGGTGCCTCCTTACCTCTCTTTTTGGGAACAGATACGGTCAGGTCACTGTCATCCTCTTTCTTTTTGCTCCCCAAATCAATAGTGTTCACTGTCACTGTGGATCGGATCTCCTGCTGAGCAGCTTTCATGCGATCATACAGCACTTTAAAGAACCTTTCCGACTTTTTCTGCTCCTTTAGTTGCTGGTAAGTCGAATACTGCAAAAAAAAAAAAAATCTTAGATATCAATCTTCTAAGGAAGAAGAAATACAAAAATACACTTTTTTGGGAAAAAAAATGCTGCATAATTACTTCACTTACACAGAACAAATGTTGACCAGTTCTTTCATTAAGTAACATACAAGGCTGGTAACAAAGATTGATAATAATGTTTTAAAATTTGGGTAAAATGGTGAACAGTGCTATTTGCAATCTTTTAAATTTCACAATATAACACTTGAAGTTAAATTACTTTGTGACACTCTCCATTCCTCCAAGCTTACTAGAGTCATAATATTCCATCTACAAATAACAGTGAAAAGTATCTCATTATGTAACAACAAGAGGAAGCATGGAACATCTAATATGTAATATTATAGCTTGGAATATATTGATTTTTTTTGTGCTACAAACAGACTTTAATATTAAATAATATTTTAGGTTATTAATTCCAGTCCCTCAGTACAACTGTCAAGAAGACTGAGTACCATTTGCAACAGTTTACAAACAATCCCAATTCTCCCAGCCTTCTCTCATCATAGCAATTCTGTCTCTTCCCTCAAGATTAGGCTAAAATCAAGATTTAGCCTTGATTTGGCTAAATCTGGGTAAGAGGGATATAATTCACAAAAAATCTAGAATCCACAGTTTAAAGATATTTTCTATGGACTAGGATACTGGTCTTCTCAAATGACCAGTTTTTCTCCCTTTGGAGATTTTGATAAATGTCTCTGAAGGCTTCCAGAAAATAATTTGTTATTATAAACTTAAAAGTATTATAATCTTTTATTTTACGAAGAGTGACCTAAAATGGGTGGGGATAATGCCCACATGGCAATGACCAGATTAAAAGTACAGTGCTCCACAGAAAGGGACAGCTGAAACACATTTTCTTCTACTGAAGTCTCCCCTACGAGCTACTGCACAGTAACAGTGCATATTTACATTTGTATTTCAGTGATTCATATTACAGTGACAAACTTCCCAGAACTCACAGCAAAAAGGTTCTCCTTATTTGTCTCCAGACCACATGCACCTGAGAATCAATATGTGAATAAGCACATTAAATAAGTACCTGTGTTTGCGTATTTCCACCTTCGAGCAAGGCAATACCAAGCAGAATGCCTTCTGAGAAAATCCTGTCATTCCTGGTGTTCACTATCACATCTATGACCAGTTCTGAGGCACCTTCTTTGTCCAGGAGGCATTGGATATCAAACATGGTCACCCCAGACTTATCTGCATCTTGTCCTGAAAATCCACCTGCAGATTAAAAAATACACAAATATACTTCATGTTTGCTTCACAAACATATATGGAAAAGGATCTATTAGTACTGATAAAGCACGCAATAGCAACGTAATAAATTGAATTTTGAAATTCTGTTTCAGGCAAAATTCCCTTTGATAAAAACAAGATTTTTGTATGAAACTGCAATGTTGGGCTCTAAGAATAAGAAATAAAACAAATCCCCAAGCCATTGTTCTGTCAAGAAATTCAGACAATAAATAAGTGGAAATGACACTGATTTGTTCACGGAACACTTTTTTAATTCCACTGCTGCATACATACACTAAACTGTGAGTAGGGTCAGTGCTCTGAGACCACTTTTAAACGTGCTCTTAATCTCAGGCCTAATCTGTACAAAAATCATGTCCTGGTAAATCCATCCTGGTTATGACTCTGACCTTCAAAGCCAAATGCTTTTGCCAACTCCTGGATCAGCAGCATCATGATAACATTCTTCAAGAGCACAGACTCAAGTTAATCCAAATTAAAGGTGTGGGTTGAAAAAATTTTGCTAAATTCTATTAGCTCATTAAATCAACCATCTTTTATTATCACAGATTATCATCTTTCCTGCTATACTTACTTCTATAAAGATGTAACTGCGTCTACTTCATTAGTAAAAATATAGTAGCTTTAATCAGCCAGTACTACTTTGATTAAACTGATTAAAATGGTTCAGACTTTGTGATTAAGCCACACACACACTTTTAAGAGAGAACTAAAAAAATAGTGAATCTTCAGTCTCTTGTTTCTTAGGGAGCAAAATTTGGCATATAGGATATTAAGACTGTAAACACTTCCAGTGTCCACACTGAAATAGCTAGGGAGGAACAGCTGGGTAACATCTGGAAAAGCTGACAAATCTGGGCATGCCTTCAATGTGCACTGAAAATGCAAAATGCAGTTTTGACCTGGCTCTATACCTAGCTCCTGCCTCATTTCTATGACATCCATTATTATTGGTTTTCCTAGAAACCACCCCACAGTAACTTCCCATGGCTCCTACAGCAGAATGATACAAAAATTTAGGTTATAATGGACCTACAGAGATCATCTACAGAAACTTCCTCCCCACAGGAAGTTAGGGCAGGTTCATCAGAGTCTTGTCCAGTGAAGTTGTAACAAAAACTGACACATCCTACAACCTCTCAGGAACATCTGTTCTGTTGTCTGACCAGTATTTTCATGAGCAGCTTTTCCTTTGATCTTATTTTTTTTCTCATATATCAATAAAGCATCTGGAATGTCAAAAAAAAAAAAATTCCGTTTCCAGAAACAACATTCTCACTCTTCAAATGTTTTGTGCTTTGCTGAATTTATTTATTGGTACCTACTTTGGTACCTCCAAATGGACAATCTGAGACAAGCATGTGCAACTTAAAAATAGGAAAAGTCTGATACTACCTCTCTTCTAAGTGGTTACAGAACACGTTTGATTTATTTACCAACTGAATGCCTGGAGCATGTCCAATGTGCCTATTAGAAAAAATGGTGCTGCTAATTTTGCTCTCCTGAAATGCTGTGTGTTGATTTACCTCCCACTTGTGCAGTTTTGCTGTAGCTGGCAGACAGGGGCCCATTCATGCCACTTCCATATTCCCCTTTAAAGTACCGATACAGGAGTATTTTCCTTAAAGTGTTGCCCTTTAGGAGAAAGATAAAAATAGAAGAAATGAGAGTTGTGGCCAATTTCCTTTGTTTGAAAAGCAAGCTGTTTAACATAGATACATAATTTAGTAGGCCTTTCCATTAGAATTAGTAAGCACACAAATAGGAAACTTGTCCAGAAAACAAACATCTAATGGTCTTATCTAACAAATCCCAGGGGAAAATTCTAAAATAGTGTTGTATAAACTTTTTTTGAAGTTTGTTTTAAACTTACTGATTATAAATAAAACACTTCCACCTTAATAATTGTGACTGGCTGTCTGTAAGATGTGTGTATTGAAACAAGCTCCACAAACAGCCAGTGCTCTGCAGTCAGTGTGTCTGTGCCCTACCCTGCCATGGCAGTACTTTCTTCCTATTTTCTGCAGCTGAGTAGTACCACTCCCTGTTCTCTGATCTCAGAGAATCCAGCTGATCATCTGAAAGAAGCCACATCACATAAAATATTAAAACAGAGATATGACATTTGATAGAACAGCTTAAAAAGCATTCTCTGTGTCTCCTTGTTCCTTGACTTCCAAAACCACAACCAGTCAAAATTTGCATGCAGCTCCTTGAAGATCTTCCCTTTCATTTTACTTATGTTCTGCAACACAAGACACGTTGGAGTGAAAGTCAGGGGTACCAATTACTTGGCATTTTTAGTTTGCCTTCAGTCTCCACAGAACACCTGCAGTCAACACTCAGCTTTGCAGAGGCAGAAGGTGACACAACAACTGCAGGCTATGTGTAACCTCAGGTTTTATAAAGAAGAGTAAGCAAGCTCTCCAATGACCAACACAGAAGGGAAAAATTGGTAATTTCAAGAGTTTGGCAGCAAAATGGAACAATTTTTCACTACTTTTACTAAACTATCTGGTTTTAATGAAAAGAAAATTCTAAAAAATATGTGCACTAGAAGCATTCTCAGCATTCAGCAGCTCGCCAGTGCCTGCACATTAGTGCAGCAGTCAACTTGGCAATCAAAACATCTCTGTG
The DNA here is from genome assembly GCF_008360975.1 of Lichenostomus cassidix. Classification (NCBI taxonomy): domain Eukaryota; kingdom Metazoa; phylum Chordata; class Aves; order Passeriformes; family Meliphagidae; genus Lichenostomus; species Lichenostomus cassidix. The sequence goes on from NC_139480.1 coordinate 54,418,545, forward strand.
GCCACCGCAGACAGCAGGCAGTGGGGAAGCAACTCCCAGACACTCCCACTTCTCTGTGAACTTAGCAATATTTCCAGTGGCAACCACACACTGCAGTGGGGCTTCACTGCTTCACAAGCCTCAAAGACAGCAGCCTTGTTCACCTCAAACAAGTGCCAAAATGCAGGATTTTGTGTGTCGCCTGACAACACCAACCAGCCATTCTTTCCTAGTTCTCCCATTTTGGTGTTTTCATTTGATCACAGTCTGTAAAGAGTTCCCTCAAACAGCCAAGGAAAGCACAAGGACTACAGTAAAATATCAAAAGATATAAATACAATGCCTTCAAGAAAAATAAGGAGTGTCACCCACAGGGAATTTATTGGGTGGATTTTCCAGGCGAGTTTAATCCAGTATGCTCTACACTACAGAGGAAGGCAAAGAACCAGAAGTCTCTGAGGAACTCACACAGAGACAGATTCCTTCCCAGCCTGGTTTGTGATGGGGTTTAACCCAGAGTACATGGACAGGCTACACTAACCAAGCTCATAAGCAATTTTAAGAGCACCAGCTCCTCCTGCTCAACATTCTGTCTGCAGCTGGGACGAAAATCCAGTGTCTCACAGCAAAGTGACCCTCATTTTCTTCATCTCCTGATGAAGAAAAACGTATTATTGATGGGAAAAAGAGTTCCCAGAAGAACTGATAAACATGGACTGAGAAGAAGGCTGAAGGCCCTTTTCAAGCTTTCTCAGGCATGTATATCACAGAGTCATAAAACTGTGTTGAACAAAGCGGATCACATAGCAGAAACCCTTCTTAACTCCTGACTAGGACCCAATCCAGAATGGGCACTGCCTTGAGACATGATCTTTTAAACAGAAATCTTGGCATTTGCCATAAAACTTGACTAACCACTCAGTTTGAGTCAACATCCACAACCAGCAACCTATGCAGTCAGCTGATGACTAATGGTAAATTATATAAACAGTCACAGTGCAGTCACGGGAAGAAACACCAAAAGCCATCTATATATAGTTAAGAATACTACCTGTGGTCACAAGCTTTATTGTTCAACCAAAAGAGCCTTTATTTTATCAAGAAGAATGTTGAAAACCAGAAAATAGCTTTTGACTTATAAAATGAGTGATTTAGCACTGGGGTCTGATTACCTGGAAGCAAGGAACTGCTAGCACATCTCAGATCTTCCTCCTGCCTGGTAACCTTCAAAGACACCAGGGGATATGAAGATGTTTCTCCAGCTGGCTATGGAGAGGGGAATTCTGCTCCACCCATATCCAAACTAAGGCAGAGGTTTCATTACTTCTTCCAAGAGGTCTTAATTATTAGGATTCCTGCTCTCTCTGAACCTCCCGTGAATACAGAAACAGTTATAGTTCCCAGAAGCCACAGCGTCAAGAGTCAAGGATGTTTGAAAAGCAGAAGTGTGGTGGAACCTCTGCTTCGCCTGACAGCTGTGTCAAAAATGCACCCTCAGGCTCAACCCACATATTCACAAACTCGGGATCTTCATCCCCTTTGTGACGGCCTCAGGCAGCCATATGACTTCCATGAGTCTTGTGAAATGAGCTGCCACTACAAAGAGCAGGAGAGCCCAGCCCCACAAACCGGGGCTGAGAAACGCGCGGAGAAACGCCTGAGGAATGCATCAGAAACGCCCGTCACCTCCAGCATGTGACTGTGAGGCACCACGCTACAAAAAGCTGGAAAGACCCTGCTTCCAGAAAAAGTGCTGATCCCGCTGGCGTAGGTGTGTGGGAATGCTTTTATGGGAATGCCAACAAACACAGTCAAGAACAGCCCCATCACACGGACGAGAGCAGCTGCTGCCAGGACCAGCGAGACAGCCACGCCATTGATGTCCTTGGAAATGGATTCCTAACTTAGCATAGCCACAAAATTAATACTGCCCAAAAGCAAATGATCGCAGCAGCAGCATGAATAAGCAGTTTGCAGCAGCTACTACTGACACTCATGGTACTCCAGCAGAGGCCAAAAATAAAAGCACACTCGGCAGTGCAGTGCTATCTTCCCCAACAGCGTTTCTACACGAGGCAGAAGTCCTGGCCTTCCAAGCTGAATCTCTGCCCTGGTGGCTACAATACACTTTCTTTTATACCTCTTATTAGTGTATGGAAGTGGCATGTAAACATCACTCAGCTGACTGCAACCCTTCCATAATGGCTAGAACATTGTATAGCTTTGGAAAAACGACAATGAAACATAACAGTCTTATTGTTGCTGATGAATACCAGTGCATTGTCCCTAACAAAAGCTAGGATAAAGACAGAGGACACAAGAAAGCAACAACTGGATATTGTTGTTGCAGTTTTAAATAGCTAGGGATTGACAGGCAAAAGTTTCCAATAGGGAATAATTATTCCAGTAGGAACATGTAGACACAAACAAATTACGTTTTCTCAGTCCGTATTTCATTACACTCGTTGGTCCTTAAACTTGATTTAAATGCCTTAATACAATGGTTTATTCACTTGCCTTCTCTGAGCCTGCAAAAGGCTGGTTCCACATGGGGATGTGCCAGGAACCAATGGCTGACAGAGGTAGCTAAGGCTTATCATGGATACCTGCATCAGCACCAGCTCACTCTATTACACTACCAAAACTTATCTGTCCTGTCTTAAATAACTCTGCAAACTTCTTAAGGAACTGGAATTATACTCAGGATGTTCTGGAGGCTGAACTAGAGGATCTGGTGATGTCTTCTGGTTCTCACTCTACATTAAATGCTCAGATTATCAGTGATTACACAGAAAAGGCAGCTACATCCAACAAGTATTTCTGTGATACAGTGAGAATATTTCAGCATTAATCCAGGAAGATGCACAAAAACCAGGCTTATTAAATCTTTATATATGTCTAACTTGCAGCCAATTACGAAAGAGGAGCTGTTGGGGATCTCTGTTCTACTAATAAAGGTTTTCAGAAAGTTTGGAAGAGATACAAAATCCCAGAGAACTGGGAGAAATCTCTCATGCAATGATACTTTTCCAAAAGTACCTGGGAGTACTTTCTACACTTTCTAATGATATCCAATCCTCTGCAGTGAGCTTGGTATCAGTTCTGGGTAAGGCAAAGAAATAACTGATTTTGCATTCCATTAACACAAAATTAAACTACTATATACTGATGGCAGTTTTAAAACTGGCGTAATGTTGTAATAACTGCCTCTGTACAGGTTTGCAAAAACAGACCTTCTGAAACTTCTGAAGATTATCTTCTGCTTTTGCTAATAATGAAAATACCATTCTGGTGAAGTTTGATAAACTGTGCAGTGTGACACAATCCTGTAAGTCAAAATTTTTGATAAAGTAAGCCCAGAAGGATAGTTATCAAATGGCTTAACAACTGAGTGACTGACAGAATTCAACGTGCAATTTAAAGCAAAAAATCATAAACAGATGAATGGGCTTCTAATGGGAAAACTTATGAAGTATGTATTGTCTGTCTCATTTGGGGTTTTCTTTATGAAATGAAATAACACAGAAAATAATTATTAATTGTGTTTAGAAAGGACACACAAAAAAAGGGGGGGATGAGGTCAAGTCACCGCCAACAGTTTAGGCATCATTTATTAAACTGACTAGAAGCAAACAATATGAGTGCCATTATGTCCAAACCTCTGTATGTCTTAATAACAATAAAATGCAGAACACACCAAAAAATGGAAGATTCTGTTCTAGGAGGTCATGACTTTGGAGAAGAATGAAAGGCCTTGGAGAAAAATCAGTGCAACAACAACTCCTCAAATCCCACAGTTCTGCAAAGGGCAACGAGAGCTGTTATGTAGGATTTGTGAGACTATTTTACTCATCCACATGCAGGGGCATGTTACTGCAGCAATACCACATGACAAGTTGGTGTCCACAGCTCAAGAAGAATGCTGACAAATTGGATCAGGTTTGGAGAAGCTCCATGAGAGTGATTAGAGAATAAAACATGCCTTTTCATCAGAAATTCAAGGCTTTCAATCCACTGAGCTTATCAGTCTAAGCATGAACTCTGTTTCTGACTATCTACATAAGAAATCTGATATAATGGATGAGTTCAGTCTAAAGATAAAAGGTGCAAGACATGCTGGTGAGAAGCTGAAGACAGAGAAATTCGGCTAGAAAAGAGGTAGAGGCAGCTGGGTTATTCAGTTTGTGGGTTATGAATTTTATTTTTATTTTATATAACAGTAGTGGCATTTAGCTATTGGAACAGCTTAAGAAGAGGTGTGATAGTCTGTACTGCTGGCAGTTACTAAACCACGACTAGGTGGCTTCTCAGACAGAAACTATTTGAAGATCTTGTGGTCTACACTAGGAGAACAAGCTGGGTGACAAAAATATGCCATCTCACATAATCTATGAAGACATCGTGCCACCTTTTCCTGTAGTAAATATAGATGAGGTTAGAAGCCTGGCTTTCTATGAAGGCTATGTTTAAAAAACACCTACATGTTTCTTGTCATTATTTATAAATGAAATTTCTACTCTACTTGGTCTGAGTGCCTGCTTCAGGATGAATTCCTCAGTTGTTGTTTTGTTGTTGTTGTTGTTGTTGTTGTTGCTGCTTTTCACCCATTTTCAAACTATTTTGCTCCCTCAGTTCTCCTGGAGACAAACCATGGTAGGAGAAGGAGTTTTGTGCAAGTGGCTTCTGCGAAGATACCACTCGTGGTTTTATAAGCCTTTAAATGATGATTCAACCTGCTCTTGAAATGTAAGATGACACAGACGTCTCCCCATCTCCAAAAGAGATCAGCTGAGGCCACAGTTACCACACACACGGTGTTGCACAAGCACGGGCTTGGAAGAGAGCCCTGGAGTCTTGACTCCTATTATGTCCATGAAGTGGAAAATTTCTGTTTTCATGATGCCAGCAACTTCCAGGGGGCTCACAAATTGGGGGAAGTTGTTTGTTTTGGGGAGTTGTTTGTTTGTTTTTACACAGAGTGAGCTTTTTTCTTGGTTTTGATCTTTTTGCAACAAGATGTTTTCATAGCCAACTGATAGTTGAAAGTGATATATTTTCACCAATAAAATATGACACCCAACAGCAGAGTTATTTGCACACTGGGGCATTTATCCACCCCAGGGAAAAGAGCAATTTTAAATATGAAGTTGGGTCCAGCTGGAGTCCAACTTTTCTTCCACTAAAATCAACGGGAGATTTGCCAGCAACTCAAGTAGGAGAAGGAGCAGACACACACTTTGCCAGGCAAAAGCGTTTTATCCAAGACTAAAAGGAAAAAAACAACCCAAAATATGCACCAGACTTCATGACACAGTTCTCTTAGGAGAGCAGAGCTGGCCACCCACACCTCTCAGCTGTCTCTCATTAGGCAGAGACACCCCACATTTAAAATGTGCCATTGTTCAATCCTACACAAAACTGGGAGGAATCCCACTTGTCTCAGTACAAATTGCCTACATCACAAATACTAACTGATAAACTTGAGGTTGTAACTAATGCAGAGATGCATTAACAGGTCCAGATAAAAAAAAACAACCGAACAAGCATGACCTTCTGTAAAACCAAACCACAGTTGTTCGAAAAAGGAGTTTATTTTTTAAACAGTCTTTTAATTCTTCTTTCCTTTGCAGTTCCAGGTTCCATAGAAAGCTGGAAGCTTAAGTGCCAAACTATTGCAAAACAACTGCTATTGCCAGTCCATTTTCAATATGGATAGGGAAAAGAATACTGGATACACTGCAAAAAAAACCCCACAGGTTCTGCCTGATAACTGTCCAATTTTGCACTCCGAAGAAACTCAGGAAAGTGTCATATTAAGAGTAAGATTTTTTTGGCAGTACCTCTAAAAAGTGTCTCCACTAGGAATATAGCCGGATAGAAAAATTGTTTGGGTTAGTGAAAACCTCAGCACTGGGGCATTCAGACTTAGAGTGAGAAGAAAACACTTTGAAAAACAGAGTTTGATTTTGTAATTGTATCATTTTTCTATTGGGCCATTAAGTATTAGTAGCTACTGACTGGCTTTTCTTTTTCTTTTTCTTTTTTTTTTGTTCAAATATAAGATCCCTACATATGTATATATGCATTTATATGTGGAGAGAACAGGACTTTGCTGTGGGCAAATATTATTGTTTATATCTGTCACTTGTGCACATAAACTGTGCACTTACAAAACAGGTCATGTTTGCACCTCTGTAATTTTTCCTTTCAAACTTCCTCCAGTACAAGACAAAGCACTGAGATACACAATAACTCAAGTTCTCCACCACAGAAGGAAAACAATGTAAGATTTGATCACGATTATTCAGAAGCATTTATGAGTGCACCATCAATAACAGACTGTAGGAAAAGACCAGATCTGAGAAGCACAATTTCAGAGACTAAAATTATCTAACTCTTATGCTGCAGGGGGTAAACTTTCAAAGTGATGCACAAGGAGTTATGCACACAAATCCTATTATTTGTTAACAGGATTTCTCTGTGGAACTCCTCATGCTCTGCAAGGAAAAAAATTACCCCTAATGTGAATATTTACCAAAACAGACACTTAATTTCCAGATGCATACTTATGAGCACTACTGTGCTTTGACATTCCATGAGCACTTTGAAACAGGTAGAAAGGGAAAATACTAGAGGAGGCCAAACACCAATTTCATGACATTATTCTCTTTTGCCATGCTGCTATTATGTTGAACTTCAATGCCAGAGCATTACTGATACCTGATTTGCTAGCTAAGGGTTGCACTGCAGGTGCAGTAACTGCCCTGTTTTGGATCAGATACAGCAGAATCTTCACCTGTTGGCTCAGGAGACACTTCTGTATTTCAGTTTTCTGTTCATTTTTACCTTCCACCAGTTCCACTGATTTCTCAACTTCCTCCTTGTCTACTAGCAAAGATCACAAAATCACAGAATGATTGACTTCTTTGGGTTGGAAGAGACCTTAAAAATCACCCAGTTCCACCCCTGCCATGGCAGGGACACTTTCCACTGTTCCAAGTTGCTCAGAGTCCCATCCAGCCTGGCCTTGGACATTGCCAGGGATCCAGGGGCAGCCACAGCTTCTCTGGGCACCCTGTGCCAGGGCCTCAGCACCCTCACAGGGGACAATTTCTCCCCAATATCCAATCCAAAACTGCTCTCTGTTAGTGTGAAGCCATTGCCCCTTGTCCTGTCACTCCAGGCCCTTGTCAAGAGTCTCTCTCCATCTCTCCTGCAGGCTCCCTTCAGGCACTGCAAGGCCACAGTGAGGATACCCTGAAGACTGATGATGACACTTCAGAATTTGTACTCATGTCACTGCTTACCTCTGAAGAGACCTATGCATTTCTTAAACCAGGTTATCAGAATTATTTTGCAATCCAGGGTTACAGGCTTCTGGAAATTTTTCATTGGATTTGACATGAGTTGTAGATTGTTCTAATACACTACTAAATGAGTACTTCTCATTGGTTTTCAATGGTTTGGAGTTTTACTATGTAAATGTCAATAAACTGTGATCTGTCACTTTCTCCAATAAATAGAAACGTTCCCAGTTAATTATTCTGTTAGAAGTGGTCTATATGTCTATAGTATTTTTCTTTTGAAAGAAGTGATATCGAAATAAACCAATTCTCAGCATTCTTGCAAAATAATCAAGGAGCTTACGTCTTGTCTCAAAACAATCCCAAGACCTCATCAAAACCAACCATTTTTTCCTCTAGTGCCATTCACCTCTGCCTGAACACCACTATATTCAACACACAGAACTGCCAGATTCTCTCTTTCCATGATTTACAGATGTGCTTTTGACAATGATCAGCAACCCTGTATCCAGAGTGCCCTGAGAACCAGCCTGACAAAATGATCAACACTCCTGACGCCTCTGAGAAATGCCTCTTGCATTCTTAGATGGAACTAGATACCAAATTGTTGCTGAATTCCTGGATTTCAGGCACCACGGGAAAAAAAAACAGGTGTGCATACGTGTGTGTGTGTCTCCAAATATCCTTGTGGCCACTGCAAAGGAAAACAGCTGGTCCAAACATATTCTAGAAGCTTCCATCCACACAGGAAAATGGGAAGGGCGGAAGGAAGCCAACCCTGCAGCAGTTCAGGGCAGCAGCAATATTTAAAGTGTTTTCAGTGGGGTGTGGAAACACAGCCTTAGCATCCACCTTGCTGGAAAACATGCACAGGTCAGCTCCATAAAACAATCTGGGTGGGGCCAGATAAAGCAGGAGGTGTCCTAAGTGGTGACATCCATCCATCCATCCATCCATCCATCCATCCATCCATCCATCCACATCTCCCTTCGCTCTGCGCTGCACAGCACAGCAAGGAAAACAAAGCACCCTCCTCCTTTTCTAAGCAGAGGGGAACAATTCCCACCTGGAACAAAGCCAGCTGCTGCACTGATTTCACTACATCTATGAAATTAGGTGGAATTTCAGACTTACAGAAAAGTAGAGCAAAGTTAGACAACACTACAAGTCTAGCGCTTTATTAGAGATCCTTTTTGACAGGGATAATTTGAAAACATTTATAATTCATGTTTGCCAGTTAAAAAAAAAATAGTAGCAGCTTGAATAAATTTCCAGTAAACTTGATCAGGAATTTTCTATTCATGTCAGCTCTCCCAGCTGTATAATCCTTTTCATGATAGCTGGCACCTGAAGTTCAGCATCTAAAGTTTTGTGCTTGTATCAGAATTCCAGTTCACATTAAAAAAAAGTCCAAACCAAAACCCATCACCACACTAATCTCTAGTGTTCCTGGTCCTGGGAATAGTACTTGGAAATGTGAAATCTGTGCGGCCAGAGCCAGAGGGCCAGGGAAAAGAAAAGAAAAGAAGAAAAAAACCCCTAAAATATGTGGATGGGGTTTTGATCGTTAACAAACAAAACCAAAGTAGTTTCATCATTTCTAGGAGCCTGGCTCATGACTTTGATTGCCAGAGGTGGCAAATATCAAATATTAAGCAACCTCCTCTGGTAGATCTGTTGATTTTTGTCAGATCCTTGCTGCTGACCCTCAGCAAGGACATAGTTGCTGCCACTTCGTTGTCACCACAAGGAGCCACATCTCCTCTTCCTCAAACAGCAAATGCACCCCAAGTAGCTAAGAATTAATGGCAATACAGGATTAGCAGGTAAGGCCACACTAGAAGGAAAGGACCCCTTGATAAAATATGAGAAATGGATAATCTTGTGACTAAAATAACGTCCTTGAAGATTTGAGCTCTTTTTTCTGCCCTGGCAAAGGCTGTGCTGCCACAGAGAAGAGCTGAGCTCTGCAGTAACCCCAGTGCTGAATTCCTCAGGAGGCTGGGAAAATAGGTCTTTGGTAGGTTTATTCCCCAGGAATGAGGAATCAGGTCCTGGTTCAGACCCTGGGCTAGGCCAAGCCACCTCAACTCCCATAAATGTCATTAAAAAGTGAGCAGGCTAAGCACCTCTCCAGGGTCATTCCGGGATTATCCTGGATTTTACCCACTGATTCACAAACCTGCAGTGACTCGGTGTTGGAGCTGGTCTTTCCTGGCATAGCTGAACTTTTTTTAGAACAGAGCTTCTCTTCCAAATGACAGACAGACATTCTGATTTTTGAAGGGAACTTTCACTAGGTAAAACCTCTATGTTTCCAAAGCAGTTCTCAATCCTCCCTTTTAAATTAGAGGCCAATATTAGCTTTCCATGCGTGGAGCCTGAATTTCATCAGTTCAAACAAATAAACCCAGTAACATCCTTTGAAGACTGCCATGGAAATAATTCTGACTTTGTGCAACACTGCAGCAGAAGGTTCATAAACTAATTCTATTAGCCAAAGTTGCTGCATGAAACTGAAACGTTGTTAAAAGAGTAACATTTTGTTTTTAATAACTTTCAGAGGTATATTGGCTGTCACATCAGAGCTCAATAGCTTCTTAGCTGTCATCTTATTTCAGGAGCAACAACAATTTCTAAATGCTAAATTTCCCAAGATCAGGAAAAAGTTATCTTCTATGTTGAACAGAAAAAAAAACCACTGAAGCCACTCTAGAACTGATTGAAAAATGACCAAAATTTGCTTGAAATTAAATCAGCTGTTCAGAGGTACAGACAAGAGGGAGATGAAGTCACATTTTCGTGAGCCTGTCTCAGCTTTTCAAATTCCCACTACTAAAAGACAGATTCATGTTTATATAAAATTTAATATGCAAGCTGTTCACCCATAATATTAAATTGCCCCTTTATATTTAATATTTGCTAAAATTGCTGAGATATTTATGTCCCAGATAAGACTGCAGCACATGTGCATTAGCTATTTCATCATAAAAGATTTTAGCATATATTTCTTATGAAGCTGTTGCCATTATAATGCCTAAATGTCTATTGCTTCCAAGGAGAAATATATGATCACTGGAATGTTCCTACATGCACAGCATGTAGCTATGGAAATACAATGTCATATACTTCTTTAGAGGTGTTAAGTACAGCATAGATTGACTGTGAGCCTGCAGGAAACCTGCTCTGGAAGTCCTGCAACAGCAATTTTTTTCTCCTGTGTTTCAAGGGTACTGATATTCCCACTCCTGACATCTGATAAATGCCATGCAACATCCCAACATCAGGACTCAGCAGCATTATGAAAGCCAAGATGAACTTGACAGTCCCAATAACCAGGAATTCAACTGCATAGCCATGGCACCCAGTCAGTGCTTTTAATGAGCACAAAACAAAACCCACCAACAGTTTTAGGGGCTAAGTAAGTGACTGATCAGGCTATTCTGCTTATTGGTAAAAGCCTCTGTTCTGAATGCAGCAAAAAACCTTGTGAAAACACAGAGTAGGGTGGAAAATGGTATAGACAAAATTAGTGCTCCAAGTTAGATCAATACCACAGTTTCATCCAAGTCCTGTGTTCTCTACAGGTTGCCATTTCCCAGAAGGCTCAGAGAAGTGCTGGGAGCACAGAAAGGTGTGGAGAAGCCATGGTATTATAGATTGAGATTTCTAGCCTTGGAAAAGACATGGAAAGATGTGGCAAAAGTACAGCAAAGCATGAATGGGGTGGAGATGGGGAGCTCAGGAATTCCTGTTTCTTCTCCCACCCAAAAAGTGGCCACTAATGGAATGTAAAGAGGGTCGATGAAAAAGTGATAAAGAAATAACTGTTAGCCCACACATAATTAAATGGCCATGGGAAGTCACCAAGGCCAAGAATTCAGCAAGACTCAGAAGAGGATTTGGGCATTTCTATAGACAAGAAGTAAAACCAGTTACAATAGCAAATGTTAAAAAAACAGCTATGGGAAAGAAGACAAAATCTCTTGCTTTAGGGCCCACAGATTTATGATCTTACTGTTAAGGATTATCCCAAGACTTCAGGAAGAATAGAAAACTTGATGTCTGTCTACAGTGGGGGTTCTTAGACCTTCTGAAGCATCTGGTGATGGCCACACAGCAAGAAACACTCTTAATCCTCTGGTCTGACCCTCTTTAGCAATCCACATGAGTTTAAAAGAGAACATTAAGTGTACCAAGTCTATTTGTACTGGATCCAAGAAAACAGAGCAACCCAGTGGAGATGCAAGAGAAAAATAGTTTCTAGCAGAGCACTACAGTGACCCAAAATATCAGCTGGAACTCCGACTCCAACAGCTTAAAAACAGAATTACCATACCAAGAGAGTATATTACTAAAATCCTGATGTGAAAAGGTCTGCATTTCCACCATCTGATAAATATCCTTGGCCAAATATTTCTGGTTTATATAAAAACAATGGCAGGTAGAAACATTCTTGCTTTTGAACACAAGGCAGCTTCTTAGGGCAAAGCTCCAGGCTCCCTTCTCCAGTGAGACATTCTGCTGGTGTGGACTTGGGTACACACACTAACCTGATCAGCCAGGTAACTCCAAATTCTCCTTCTCACTCCCACAGAAGACTCTTCTGTTTTGTACTAGCAGAGCCCGAAGCACCTCATCCTCTGAGACACTAAAGAATGTCCCTGCATGGCAGAGACAGCCACAGTAACAGACTTCTCAGTTCTGATGACAGCCTATGAACACCAGATCCCTCACTTAGCCCTAAGTAACACTGACCAGAACATCACCATTATTTAGTTCCTTTAATTAATTACCACTTTGCAAAGGCTTTGTTACATAAATTGGTTTCCTATACATATTAATGCCTTTCTGTCTCCCTGTGGGTCCACTTGATGATGAAATGGCTTTTTGACTGCAAAGGACTCAGTGTCACCCAGATGCCTCCACCTACATACTTAATGTCCCTCTCTGGCCTAAAATTCCCTGTATGCAGAAGCAAGAATTAGTATTCTAACTGTGGCACCATGAGCTGCTGAGACTCAGCCAAAAGCTTGACAGATTTATTTAGTGCAGAAGGGATGATGCAGGAGACCAGGAGAGGATCTGGATTTCGTCTCTCCTGCTTTGCTGTCCTCCATCTTTTTTTTCCTTCCTTGTCCCCTCTGAGTTTGCCTTTTTCCTCCCTGTCCCCTGGCTGTACTAAGGACACATTATAATCCATGTGACACTTGATATGTAGCTTCTGTCCCTCAGTAACTCTGGTAATCATGCCTCTTGTTTTACAAAGCAGCTCTGGAGGAGACTGGGAAAGGGCAAGTGAGCATTTGGGAAAGAAGCATCTGGTTAAAAGATGAGCCTTTTCCTTCTCCTCCACACTTGAGTCACTAAGCCAAACTCTCAGTAGAAATGCACCTGATGATTCACTGTACCAAAAGCATTGGGACTGACACAACAAACCAAGATGAAGCAAAATGATGGCCAAAGAAAAAAGGACAGGAGAAGTTTAAGATGGAAGCAAGCTGGCAGATGAAAAAGTTCCAAGCATGGCATCTGGTTCTGCAGAGAATTTTCCTCAGGCTTTGGTATATGCAGATAAGTACCTCAGACAACAGCAAAAAATCATTATAGATACGAAGAGAAACTCATCTTAATGAACATGTATTCTGCAAATCAACAGGAAGATGGGGAAGGAAGGAGGATAATCTTCAGTGTCTAATCTTGGACTCACCTTCGAGAGAAGTCAAAGGAAACTGAGTATACCAAGTATTGACAGAGGTCCTGGATGAAAATGTAAACTCTACTTTAGGATGTTACTGCAGTGTTAAGTAGAAACTTTAATTTGGAATTTGCTTGCTGCAAAGCCCTTAACGTTTTTAGCACAAGACTTAGGTTTCATTTGAACAGGTCTGAGAAACAGACATATTTACAGCGGCAAAGGTGTTTTACTTTGTTTTCACTAGCAGAATGCTCAAATGGCTAATTAAAATGAAATTCTCTTACCAAAAAAAAAAAAAAAAAAAGAAGAAGACAAAAGCCAGAGCCAGTGTCTTTTTAAAATTCCCTGATGTTTAAGGCAGACTAAATAGAGTTGGTTTCTGGGAATGTGCATGCTCTGACCTGTGTGAAAAGGCAGCTGAGGGACTGTGTACAGGCAAGGCAGTTACCATGGATACCTCACTGCTTTAGGTGTAGAAGCTTAACACTGCAAACAACTTTGCAGCATTAGGCGACCAGCCTCATAAAAACACTGCAAAATAACAATGAGCTCTGAGATAACCATTATGATCTGCTTTGTGACATGCAAATATAAATCTTCTATCCTAAGACAAAAGACAAAAGTAGGATTGAGAGGACGTGGCCAGACCTTGCAGGCCTTAGTTTACAGTCTACTCCTGAAGGATGCCATGGTCCTTGGCTCCCTGATGATAATGGGACCTGCAAGTAGGCAGCTTGCCTCAGAATATTGCCCTCCTACCTAAAGTTTTACTTTAATTAGAACCCCAAATTTGAGCCAACGCAGCACAGGCAGAAGGAGACAAAGTCAGGGTCAAAAAAATCACAATTATTTAAAATTTTCTCTGAAACAGTGCGAGTTACTCTGTAAATACTACCACAGAGCTTACGGTATGACTGCATTAAATGACAGATCTTTCACATGAGATAGTAAAATGTATTCCCACATCCTTCAAAGAGCACTGGGTCTTTGTGAGGAGATGCTGACTGTGCCTGCTGGGCAGTGAGCTGTGTGCCTGCTTAATGCCCTCAGCCTTGAGAGAGGCCAGAGATTTTTTACCTTTACAACTGCAAGCCCATCTCTAGGCTTAACTACCACTGCACCTGCCAGACAGACAGTCTCAATGAGCAAAGAAAATCTGCTTCATACCATTCTAATAGTGGCAAAAGATATTCAGTCCCTCACATCAAACTATCTGATCTATTGATCCAACAGCCAACCATTTTCCAGGCAGTGAATGCATGTGTCTCCTCTTTCACCTGGAGCAAAAGTGCACAGGAAATCACTTGAGATGCTTTCTCCTGCTTCTGGTATTAAATTACACACAAAAGAAGTTCAGGTGCAAGTGAGGCTGGGGTTATGTTTCAGGGGATGAAAAATCCACCTCAAGGAGATTTATGATCATTTCAACTATTCCACAGCCAGGAGCTCACACGGATCAAAAGCAGTGCTCATAGCTGGCTCTTACAACATTGTTTAAGATGCTTCAACAAGATTATAGATGCATTTATTGCAAAGCTGTGATGGCCAAACCCTTTCACGAGGCAGGACAGCTGAAGAGTGACCTGGAAGAGCTGCAAGTTACAGGCTATAAAGCAATCAGAGAAGTTGGAGCTGATGTGGGATGCAGACAGGGGCATTCAGCTCGTAAGACTCAGCTGAACACAGATGTGCATACCTGCAATGTTTCATAAGCAAACAGCAGGTACCCCTCCAGCTTTTTGCAGACTTACCTGACAGAGCAAAGTGGACTCCTTTCATGCTCTGTCAAGTATTTCTGGCAGTGGGTGCATTCCCCTACACTGTAATAAATTTGCACTGCCCTGAGTTTTCGCCAGCACAGAACCATCTCTCAGCCTTCGTGGCACAAATCAAAAGGGGCACAAGCAAAAACTAAACTGAAACCCTAGATCTGTGCCACAAGGGACCACTTTTTCAGTATCAGGCTTTCTTTGTGCCCATAGTAACAAGAAGGAATAATACAGATCACATAAATGGCAAAGTAATTGATTCTATCTACAAACTAAGCAGGCAGATTTTAAAGACGCCCAGCGCCAAGGGCCTCCTTGGCTCCTCTGAGAGCACTGTGGGAGCTCAGGTCCCCTTGCAGCTCTCCCCATCAACATTTCTACTACAGCTAGCCAAGTTCTGTAACAATGAGAAGCAGGTGCAATGACTGAGAAACCTTTAAACCACTAAAGACCAGTTTCCTGATGAGCGAGGGTGGAAAACTTCCTGCTTGTTTGATGACTGATCCCATGGGGAACACTGAGCAGGCAATGCTGTCAGCAAGGGAACAAGGAAAGTGTGGCCAGAGTGATCCCATCATGGCTCTAATAACATTAGAAATCTTTTTAGTGGCTTTAATGGGATTTGGATCAGGTGCAAAGGAAGCCACCTTACATCCCCCTGATCTGTTACTCCTACCAGCACAGCAAAACAATCAAATCCCAAGCACCTGGTTTTGCATGTCTGCACTTTGTGAAGGATCACAATCCCCCTACATCCACACACAAACAACCTCTACAGCTGTAAGACAACTTGTTTCTTAATATACTAGTGAGAGAGGAATTAGTAAAGTAGGTAAAAAAAGGAAGTAAAGAATTAAATACAAATTTTTAATTTGGTATTTTCCCCTCTAAAAATGTTGCTGTGTATTTTAAGCAACCAACCATCCAAAAGAGGCCTGAAAGTGGCTAGAGTTATACTTACAATACTATTAATTTCAGTGTCCAGATCAAGGGCAATGAAGTACTCTAAATGTACATTAAATCCTCCCATGTAACCAAGCTATGCTGCATGCCCAAAACCACTGCTAATGCTCTATGAGCTGCACGAAACGCCACCTGATTTTTCTGGATTCTGCCTGTGCTACAGTTTAACATCAAAGGGAGTATTTAAAAAATACTTCATTATGCGCAGTGTTGGCTGAGGTTTGTCACTATTCCTTGCCCTTCTACTGAAGAGATTAAGTGGATTTAGAGCTAGACATAAACTCCTTGGTGTTTTTCAGATAAAGAATCCCACTCCTCCTCATTTAAAAGCTGCTAGCCTTGCTGTAGGTGGTAATTACATTGAGGGTGAATTGCTGTGGTTTCTGTCTGGCAACACCCAGCACTGGCACATGCAATCCCCACAGTGTCTGGAAACAGCATTACATCAAACCATCCAAGCTAGTGGCTTACACAACCAGCTACAGCCCTTTGAAATCTGTCAGCTCCAGTGACTTGCTGTGTGCACTTCTGCTCCTCAGACATCAGCTTCATCCCTTTTAACACACAGGTATCAGCCTCCTTTAAAAATAAAATTTGGAGGCATCAACCTTTAGCCTAACTTAAAATCATAGGATGAAAAAAACATCTACGTATCAAACAGCAAAGAGCTGCTTGATTTTAACACCAAATCTGACCTCAGTCCATAAGAGGTTGTGGGTGCATACATGCATCACTGTGGAGAGGAACCTCAGACAACAAGAAACAAGATAGCACCAGAAAGGGAAGCTGTAAAATTCTGCTTGTGAAATTAATTCGTGAAATGGGTTAATTTGGAGCTAGCCTAGAGATCCCTAAGGCAGGGCAGCACTGCACACTGTAGGCAGGCACATCCCATCATTAAATCTAAGAGCTATGGATCAGGTTCTTAATTAAAATCAGTTCTGCTGGGATCTCTGCACCAAAATTAAAAATCACCGAAAAATCTCAAATCAAACAAGGCATTCATGTCTCGAGCTTTCAGGCAGCCATGTCACATTATGTGAAGACCTGTGAGAAAGAATTATCTCCTGAAATCAGTGGGAGCAGACATCAAGCAGGTACTCCTCAGCTCAGAACAGCTGTATCTGCATCATAGCTGTGTGCTAAGTAGGCAACAGCCTAAGCCACAGAATCACTGCATTTTCTACAGGATTTGAAAACAAACACGTTGTACTTTTACAAGAAATACTGTAACTGTGTCCTTGGAGGATTGTTGTTCTGTACCAAAGAATTATTTCCCTTCCCTCTCCTCCCCCACTTCCCTCCCCTATGAATTAGTAAATGAATTTCTGCCACAAACCCTCAAACCATATTCTTCCCAATCAAAGAGTAAAACGATACCCAAGAGAGCAAGGCAGCACAGAACCAGTGAGATCCTGCAGACAGCCAGACTGGGTGGAAAGCTCCTGTCACTGCCACACACAGATGGGCACACATGCTCAGAAAGCCTATGGGGGTAAAACAGGACAAGACCAGAAAGGATTACATCCAAACTACATTGCTGGAAAATGTTCTCCTGGAACTGGACAGCTGAATCATCTGCAACCAGACCAAAAAAAAAAAAAAAAAAAGATGATATGCAACAAAAGACCATCCATGTAATTTAATAAGTAAGCACAGTTTTGGTGATTTGCCTTTTTTTTTTTTTCCCTCTGACCCCACACCACAAGTTTGGAAACAATTCCTTAAGGGCAAGGTCCATATAATGGGAGAATCCAGCATAGGCACTTATGGGCAAATATATTACAATCTGCATATATTTCCAGGGGAAATGAAGCCTGCAGTTGAGCTCAGGGTCTGCACTTCGGTGTTTTAGCAAATGGGCGATATAATGCGTGCCTGTGAACTCAGCCAGAATACAGATCCAAGAAGATGGGACTCTTTTAATGTTGTTTTTTTTATTTTTTTTTGTAAGACGCAGTGCTACAGGGGCTAAATAAAAAGCTTTTGAAAAAGTCATTGCACATAGCATGAGAATAAAGTGCCAGTCGCAGCAGTGGCCGCACAGCCGGCATCCACATTGTACAACAATCGCACAGCGCAAATCGTGACTATGAAAGGACAGCCCGAGCAGCAGGTGGCAGGGAGGGATGGCAGGGGGCCACAGCCCAGCACCTCTCTCTGCAATCTCTCTGTTCATCAGTCATGTCACACGGGCTGTTCCCCTGCAAGGAACATCCAGAGGAACAGAGGAACTAGAAATGCGTGTCCCGGGCAGGGGAAGCAGCTGGCAGGCATCTGTAATTGAATTCCAGGAGGACTTGGGCTATTTTTAAAACTCTCTGTAGGTTGGCTTTTTTGCTTTTTTTTTTTTCAAACAGGTGAACATTTCCAAAACTCCACAGAGTTTTAAAGTTTCACTGCATACATCTCTGAGTTCCTGCTCTGTGTAAAAATCATGCGATAGCAGCGAAGCATGAGCAGTCAGAACCAGATTCTAAAACTCTGCACCAAGAAGGGGAAAAAAATAATCCATTTTCTCTGTAACTGTATATTTTAAGGATAAAGAACTTTTGTCTTGAAGTGCAAACACATGAAACCTCTTCTACGGTATTTATACCCTACGGGGACACTGATTTTCTCACAACTCCAAAATAAAACAAATTTCATTGTTATTTTTTATGTGCTGTGCTTCTGCAGTATCTAGTAACCCACAGCTCTGAGGGCCCATTGGTATTTAAGGAATGAAGCCCTACAAAATATTGGCTATGGAATTGGAAGAATTTTGCTATTTTCATAAATGGTACCCGAATAAGGTGTTTTTATTTGACCAGTCAAACACTTACAGCACTGGCAGAGCTAAGCAGGACTCCTGATGTGCTCAGGTTGTTCATAAGCAACCTGACCTGCTCAAGCTGCAGTCCGAGCTTTCCACACCTTTGGAGCTCCTTTATCTCCTGTAATGCCTGTTAGATGATAACCAGAGCCCTAATATTCCCTCTCCACAGCCTGGGAGAAGAATGGCCCTTTATTTTGAGAGGAGGCCTGCTGCTAATCTCCAGCTGTCAAGACCTCTGAATCTGTTTACCTGTCTGGGCACTCCCTCTCCTCACGAGAGGCAGGAGTACCTGCCACTTCCTTACCTGTCCTTGGGTGGATCAGCAATGGATGGTTAAAGGACTTGAAATGCAGCTCAGCATGGCTAATACGAGGCAGGGAAAACCAAAGACTGCTAAAGCTGCAGAGAGGAGAAGTTCTCATTTTGCTCACAGCACAGTCCAGTCTGAGCTGTACTCTGAGCTGTACTCATTTATTTTCTGAGATGCTGCAGCAAGTTAAATTCTCTGATGATAATGAGCAGTCACCAACTGCATCACCAACTCATTAAATCAACTCAGTATCCACTCGTTAGCAAACACATTTATACTCTCTGGTTTTAAGACTCACTGGCTAGCAAAAGCCAAGCATATGATATTTGTTGGGGTATAATTTCTATTATTTTTGTTCTGATTTGTGGGAAATGATCCTTATGTAGCAGCAGCATGCCTCCCTCCGTCTTTTGATGTGCTAGATTATACACAAAACCTGTTACTTTTAAAAAATATTCAGAAGATAAAGCCAGGGATCATTTTTTCAGCACTTTGCAAGACAGGGTTATGTAACTATACATCACAATGTATATTTTAACACAGGTCTGCTGCATATAGAGAGGTGAAGTAAAAGAATAGAGGAAGAGCAACAGAAAGGAAGCCAAAAACCTCTAAACCACCCAAAAAAACCCCATTTTGTGATGCTTATTAATACAAAACCAACTCCAACAATAATATCCTCTTGGAAATACAATAAATAGAGGATAATAGAATGTGTATCATATAAAGTGATATTATTTGTTGAATATTCCCCAGATGCACAACCAGTATACCTGATCTTACCCAACAGCACTGGAGTTTGTTGCAAGCACAGCTTTATAAATGGCTATTTTCTTGCTGTAGTGGTGGCAGGGGAAATGTTTAAGAAGAAAATGTTTTGACTGCCATGCAATCAGACTGCCTGTAAGCAGTATATTCTGGCCCTTAGAAAGTAGGGGGGATTTAATACAGTTCAAAATTTCGGAGGGTTTGGTTTCTTCACAGCTCCTGGGCAGCACTATTATTCTTTCCAAGGGCAAGACAATGAACATTAGCTTCCATCACAGGAGGAAGGATGGGATTTCAAATGGTACTTTGGAGAAATGGTGAATGCTGCAGGGTGGGGATGGGGGAATCACTTCTCTGTCTTTCAGCCCTGTTATGTCAATTTGCTCCTTGGCTGCTTATCAATAAAATTTGTTGCTTCAATTTAAAGCTGCCCCAGACGCTCCACATTTGGAGGTTTTTTCCCTCCCCACAGTCACAGGACCTTCTTTTTTTTTTTTTTTTTCCCAGAGAACGGGATAAAAGGTGAGAGGTTGGTGGCAAGAACGTCTGCAGCTGCACACAGGCACCCCTGTGCAATGCCACTGGGGACTCACACACCGAATAATTTATGAAAACTCCTCTCAGGCCACCTGCACTCCCAAACCTCAGCGCCTGCTCTCCAGCATCCTCCGCCAAATCCCCCATCCCCAAAGGCGGGGAGGCACCTCTGCCTGCAGAAGCCCTTCCAGAGGCGGCGGCACGGCAGGAGAGAGCAGGTTCATAAATCAAACGCTGCTCCCGCGGCGAGGCAGGGGCACGGGGGAAGGAAGGCAGGAAGGCAGGCGCGGGGCTCTGTCTGTCCCCCGCCGCCGCCGCGTTACATAAGGCGCAACTCGCGGCTCCCTCGGGCGGCGCGGGGATGCGAGCTCCATGCAAATGCAGCCCCGCAGGAACGGCGGGAGCCATTTCCCAGCTCCTGCCGGCGGGGCCGAGCTCCCCGCGGGCTCGGGGCCGTGCACGGAGCCAGACACTGCGCCCATTACATAACAGAGCCCGCGCCTCCCCCGGCGGCGCCGCTCACATGCGGCCGGTCACATGCCCAAACAGCTCGCCGCATCGCAGCCCGGCCACGGGCCGTGGCAGCACGGTGGCCAAAATTCCAGATATTCCATCTCTGAAAGGGGCATGAGCCTTGCGCTCGTCCGCATCCTCCCGGCACAGCGCGCTGCCCTGCGGGAGCATCCCTGGCGCACCGCAGCTGCCGCAGCACCTGCGCGGAGCTGAGCACCGCTGGGCACTGCTGGGCACCGCTGGGCGCCGCTGGACACTGCTGGGCACCGCTGGGCACCGCTGGAGCACGGCTGGACACGGCTGGGCACCGCTGTGACCCGTCCTGCTGCCACCGTGCCCGGCTCTCAGCGGTGGGGAGGGCTGGGAGCAGCATCTCCCGTGCAGTGAGTGCGTACCGCGCTCAGCGCTCACAATCACAGCATTGCTGGGCTCGGAGGGGATCTCTGGAGCTCGGCCAGGCTAACCCCCCTGCCTTGGTGACAGAGAAACGCAGCCAGGTGGGTTTAAAAGGTCTCCGGTGTCATCTGGGGATTCTCCCCAGACAAGGCAGGTGCTATTGAATAATGGATGTAGATCGGCTGTTGGGGATAAACATGCTCCTCCCCGTGTTACAGACGAGGCCCAGATGCCCCTGAGGCAAGGGGGTTCCTCCCAGTGTCACCAGCTGCAGGTCTGTATTCCCACAGGTAGGACAGATAAAAACATTTCCCCTGGTATGAGTGCCACAGATCCCAGCCAGGTGCTGGGAGGACTGTGGGGTTAACACACATCCCAGGTCTCAACATCCATCTTGCTGCCTTGCAAGCTGACAGCCACCCTACCCACGCTGGGCATCTGCCCTCGGGTTGCAGATTTTTGGAGCCACCTTGACCCAGAAATCCTCCTTCAGGAGAACAGGCATTGCAAATCAAGTTGGCCAACACAGCAGGAAGAGTCTCTGGAGTCTGTACAACTCAAGAAGCGACTCTTTTCGTGTATGCCAACATTTCAGCAAATTTGAAAAAGCATGTTTTTTTCCCAATAGAAGCCAACTTCAGAACAAGAATTTATACAGTAATCCAAGCTTAGTAATTTTTATTTTTTTTTAAAGACTTCAGACCATTTTTTTCCCCCAAGAAATCTTTCATTCACAAAGCCCAGGAGCACACTCCTTGATTTAGGGAGGAGAAAACGGGCACCCTGCCAACCTGCGAGGTTCTGCACTGTCATATCCAAAGTCCTGCTTCCACTTTCAGAGAGACCTTCTCTCAAGGTGAGTCACTCAGTCCTCTGGAGAGGAGCCCAAAACAGGAGTGAGCTTGTGATACTGAAAAGTCCCCTGTGCTGCACTGACACGTGCCCACGGTGGTGGTACCTTGCTGTGCAGCAAGCTCAGGGCAAGAGGAAGAGCTCTGTTCAAGTAGCCTGTCAGAGGGGACATCAGCTCCCTTCCCTGGTCCTTCAGCAACCCTCCTCACCGCAAAAAAACCTCAAATTAACAAAGTCCCAGGCCTAAGCACAGAGCTCACCGAGGCAGAAACAAGCATTCAGGCAAGATATCTGTTGACCGATCTCAGAGAAAAAAAAGAAAAAGACAGCCTTCCCCAGGGTGGCTGTTGCTCAAGTCAGATGGGCAGTGTAACTTGTTTTAGCTGCACATGTGCTTCCCGAGCAGGAACGTGTGTGAAAGAGCCCTTTTGTGCAGGGCTGCAGCTGCCTGGTGCTGCTTTGCCACCTCCTGTGGCTCTGGAGGCCCCTGCTGGAAGATGGAGCTGGACGGGCATGGCAGCAGCAGGGGCAAGAAAGCAGCCCCTTTGCAGCTGGCAGGGCTGCAGTGTGCAATTAATAGCTGAGAATCATGCAGAAGGCTTGAGAAGACTCTTCGAATTTACCCTGATTTTACTACCTCACGGTTCTTGCAGGGGGCAGAGCCCCAGCTGGCTCAATAGTAAAATCACACTGCACAGGGCTTAGAGCAAAACAGACAGATAGTGATCAAAGTACTGAATTTAAGACACAGAAGCCATAAACTGTTGGGTAGATCAAAAGAAAACATTATTCCAGCAACATTTCCTTTCCTGGTCCCAAATAAAGTCTTTCTTCGGCTAAAAATCAGAAAAAAACATAGAGAAAAAGGAAAAAGTATTTGCAAAAATAGGAAAGAGAAAGATTGTTTAAAGAGACAAAGGAATTGTTTTTCCAGTTTCAATTCTTTTATAGTTTAAAAATTAGGTTAAATACATGATGAATTAAAGTACATATTAAGTAGTTGACTTCCTGGGTTTCTTTAATCTTTTTTTTTTTTTTTAAAGGAAGTAAAAGACCTGTATTTAGAGTACCCAGTGTGCTAGAATTTGCTACTGAGTTAAACACAGCCAGCACTGCTCTCACCTGATGCCCTACACAGCCACAAATAGGTACCAGGCTTTGCCCAGACTTCTGCAATACAAATTACTCATTTCTGACTAAGCACACCCCAACCCCAAAGTAATCCCCTGAACTTGCTGCTCTGACTGACATTTAGGTTGTTTTTTTGTTTTTGGTTTTTTTTCATTAAAACATTTACATGCACAGAAAAAAATCCAAACTCAAGCAATAAAACCTGAGGTTTTCCTTGGCATGATGTTATTCGCTGTAAGAATACTTAAATATGATACTTAAATACTTTAAAAGGATGGCTTAAATGGTTCAACTTCCATTTTTGAAATGGCCCCTTCTAAGTCCTTATGGTTGGTTTTATTGTGAGAATTATCATGCCTACACAACATGCCAGGAACAACCAGGACAAATTTAATAAAGACTGGGACATATAACCAGAACAATCCTTGTGCCACCCAGGGTAAATTTACTGACCAGTGCACACTTTATTGCTAGCAGTGAATTACCACTGTTATATCCTCTGCCTCACAAAAGCAGCCTAGTTAATATGGGTCTCCTTGCAAAATCAAGGATATTCAGGCTGCACAGTCTATTCTCCAGGAACATTTTTAGCCTCTTTAAAAAAACTGTAAAAGAAGAAGTTCCCAATGATGTGCAGGGCGTCCAGCATTTGTTTAAATGCAAAGATTTTCATTTTTAGAGAGCCACAGTCAAATATTTGTATATTTGGGAGAGTTTGGTTTCTTAAAATGCTAAGCTGCACTCAGTAGAGTGGCCTGGGAGGAACCTTAGAGCTGGGAACCTCTAACTGGGCACAGCTGAGAAAACACCTGGTTCAAGGGAAGCTTGTTGTTCCCCTGGAAGCAGTAAGGAGTCTTCCAACTGGAAGACCTGAGAGTCAAGGTTATCTAAATTTCTTTTGCAGCAGAGACAGGCAGACAGGCATCCAGCCCTACTGAGTGGAGGGCTAATGGGACAGAAATGCTACTGTAGACACGTAAGGAGTCAAAAAAATCAAGTTTTTTGCAAGAAAGAGGAGAAAAGTAGTAAAAAAAAAAAAAAAAAAGAAAAGCTTACGGGTCAAAGTGACACTGAAAATTAAGCTCAAAATCTTCAGGGTAATCACCAACTGCAGACCAGCCTGGTCATCACACATCATTTAACTATTCTGGTCTTTTCCCCACAAACTCCAGAGGTCAGGTAACCATAAATGAACCTGGCTTTTATTGCAGTAAATAAACACATGAAAATTCAGCAAAGGGTTCTTCAAACCCTAGGATTTGTAAAATAAAATTGGAAGAACAGGCGCTCTAAAGACTCAGAGAAATCCTAAATAAACTACTTGTAATTAAAAAATCTCATGATTTTCAAGCCAAATCTCGTGATTTGTTTGTGGCCTGACTCAGGGTTTTCAGTGCTTGGGGCTGGCAACTCTGACTAAGCAGGGATATGAAATAAGAGCGAGAGTGACTGCCCGCCAGGCTTCTGTTTTCCTGGGACAGAAGACAAAGCAGCTCTGACAATTCCAGCTGGCAATACCATCCAGGCTCTCCTCCAAGGCCAAACATGCTGGGTAAAATCCTCAGCAGACAAAAAAAAAAAAAAAAAAAAAAAAAAAATCCTATCAGAAGCAGTCACTGTGGTTGCTTAATAGCTGTTTTCTGAAGTTCAATATAACATACATTTTCTTTTCCTTGAAAAGGGGGAGAAGGGCCACGTTACAGACTAATCCCTTGCCAGATGTCATTAGTGATGAAGTCCCTTAGAAATTACATCAGTTTGAAACGAATCAGAAAACAGTGAGTTTCCATTTCCTCCTCCTGCCTGGCTAGACAGAGACCTCAGCATCAGCTTTCATCTGTGGCCTGGAATCAACCCTCCTCTGCGTCTTGCTCGGGGTGGCAGGGGTGTTAAGCACGTAATTGCAACCATTAGAAAGAAAAATAGCTCCCTCTCTCCTGCTCCCCATCCCTGCCAAATACCAGCTCCTTCATTAGGCTTCCTGGGAGCTGTCTCAGCACCCTGCAGGAGTTTCTCCCTGCTCCTGGTGGAGGTGGGTTTCTCCAGCTGTGGCACACATCTGCAGCCACCACCCTTGTGTCCTCCTGGTGATGCCAAACTGGCAGCTGTCCCCTCTCTCCTGATGACCCCAGGTGTCCCCTCACACCTGGGGTGTGACAGCCTGGGCAGGGAGTGGAACGTCATTTCCACCCCTGTGCAATGATTAGCCCTCCCTCTGTCTGCTCACAGGGTGATGGATGAGGAGCAGAAGCACAGAAAGAGGTCGAGTAGAAGGGCCTTGCTGGTTCTTAGTGCTTTTGCTTTCTCTAGTAAGGCAAGAGCAAAGCCTATCCTGGTATATGAAAGGGATGTATCTTTAATTCTTGGTGCTTGGACTGACTAAACCAAAATAATATCATAAAGCAATGTTTTCTGTAGAAACTCAGTGCCTGAAACACATTTCTGGATCGTAAATCTTGGACTGGAGCAGTTTATGTAATGCCACCTATTCACGCTGCCCTAAGTAACCATAACTAACCATTCCATTATAATGAGTCCATTATCCCCTGCTTTATTGTATTTTCTCTTAAAACAGAGATCAAAGATTTGGATCTAGTGGCATCATGCCGATTTCATTTTTATTACTGGCTCCCTAGGTCTATCATAAATATTCATTGGCCATCCTTAATACAAGGCATTGAATTCTGCTCACTGCTATCTCTGGTGCGACTGCAAAGTACAAACAGGGTTGTTGCTCAAACATATTAAATAAAGCAGCAGCAAATTTGTGACAGTCAACAACAACAGCAGCCACAACAACAACAAAAAACCCACCCAGAAAACAAAAGAAGCCTTTTTCCTTTCCAAGGGAATTCAAAACTGAAGGAGACATTTTCTCTCGCCCCCTCCACGACTACTGCAGACATTTGACTGCTGTGGGAATCGAGCTGTGCAGCAGCAGCAGCAGCAGCTGACCTGCTCTCCCACAGACAGGAGACATTTCTGAAAAGTCCACAGTTGCCACACTGTGGTCTCTGTGATACTGCAGCACTCTCTGTGCTCCCCAGTAAGAATTATAACCACTACCTGGCAGTGGTACTGAAACTGCTCATAAATGTGGCCTTTTCGTATAGGAATTAATTCTGAAAAGGGAGTGGGAAGCGTGTGGAGAGAAATATGCTCCAGAATCACAGTCAGGAAAAAGGTTTATGCAGTTTTATCCTCCTGATTCTCAAAAAACCTTGCAACTGTCCCTAACTTCAGGGTGCCTGCAATTTGTTTCTCTCACATGTTCCTTTGAACTCCCTTCCCACCTCAGTGTAGCTCCTCCCAGGGTATGGAAACCCCTGTTGCACATACAGGAATTGCTCCTGCTCTGCAAATAAGCACAGACAAAGGCCCCTTGGGATGTCAGCTGGACATTTTGAGCAACCATCAATCACTAAAATTAGGGTGGCCATGGGAATTATATTTTTCCTCCTGTTAAGTAACACTCTGAGAGCATTAACACATATCAGTTGCTTTATGTTCTAAGCAAGAACATCTACTCCATTAAAAACAAAACAATATGCTAAGACACCAAATGAAAATTCTAATATTTGTCTTCTAAGAAAAGGAGATGGAATTGGACTAAATAATCTAAAATAAATATTTATATTTTATGCATATGAATCTATCCTCACACAAAACTCCACACACCTGGAGACATGAACTATATGATGAAACTGTTGACTTGTTTTACCTATTAACTTACAATATACCTTTGGTTATTTGCCTAGTCCTTTGTCAGTCTAGGATCTGATAGAACCTTCCACTGAATTCCTAAAAATCTGCTTTATTCCTAACTGAAAATATAGAAATAAAACCAGTCAGGAAGAAAACCTTGATCATGGTATCTTCATGATGCAGAATTTGATTTGAAGAGCCCCAGTGAGCATGGAATTTAACTTCTAGATGTATTGAAGTATTTGGTGCAATTCATCTCACCTGTATTCGAAACAACAACAAAAATAAAACCTACTTGGTGTTGTTCACAAAAAGGATCCTGATCAGTTCCACCTGAATAAGGTGAGATGAATCGTACCCAGAGCTTGAACAGTTTCATTTATTAAACACCTCTCTTCTCTTGCACTCTTTTCCATTTGTTTTTAACTAGCAGCAATATCAACAGAGAAGGATGTCAAACAGTTTGCAGGCAGTTTAGATTTTCTTGCTGATTTGCCCTTCTTAAGATCACATCCAAAGAAAGGAATTAATGTGAAATAAGAAGGGCAAACCCCCTATGCCCTATACACTTTGTAAAGAAGGAATTCCAGAGAAAAAATTGGTCATTTGAAGTTCAGAGCAAGGAAAAAGCCAGTCCAGTTTTATTGGTTTGGTTGATGCTATCTAAATCAATAGCTACAAAAAATATTTTAGGGTATCAGATGCTCCTTGAGAGGAAAGATGATGTATGTGAGAAGGGCAGATGATCCAAATTCCAAAATAATTTAACAATCAGGATTTGGCATTTAATATTTCTGAAAGAAAACTGGGTAACAACATACCATATTCTTAAAATGTGATAAATATGAGCCTCCCTGTTTGAAAAATAGGGAGACTACAATCTTTTGGATGAAATGTGTTTACAACCATGTGTTTCTGCAGCCTGGGCATCCTGCCATTAGATTTGTCTGTGACTTGAAGAACAAACAAACAACATAAAAGTTCAAGCCCAAGGTTTTGAAACAAAAAGGAGTAAGTTCCAGTGAGTAGTGAATACCATTGCTCACTGAACTATCACCTGAGCTAAAAGTACCTTTAGGTCTCTGGAGATACTATATTTGCATCATGGTGAGTTAACAATCATACATATAAAAGAGAGGGCAGAATCATGACTGCAATGTAGTTAGGCTTGTGTTCACTGCCCCTCCAGCAGATTAAAGTGCCTTTCACTAGATCAGGACTTGCACTTCATAGGGGGTCAGAAGGGCTGTCTCCTGAATTACCTGGCCTTGAGACCCAACTTTGGGTTTAAAGTTCCTGTCCAGCTCAACAAGAGCAGTGCACCCTGCCTGAAACTTCCTGTGGCACAGACCCCTGTAAGTGCCTCACAAAGGCCCAACTAAAGTGGCTCTGAACAGGCTTCTGAACACAGGCAGGTGACAGGAGCAAATCCCTGGGGCCTCTTACAGAAAAAAAACCCCAAAAACTCCCCTTATTTAAAAATAAGTCATGCTTTTCATACACCAAGTTCTCACAGGGTTTTGCAGCAGCAACAAATGTATGTGGCTGAAAACCCAGCAGAACATCTGGGGGCTGTCCACCAGTGTTGCCCTTCAGTCCAGAACGATGCACATCCCAGGAGGGATAAGAGGCACCCCAAAGATGAGAGGTGCTAATTCAGAATATTCTGGTTGATGCTGCCTGTCACAGCCCCAGAAATGTGCAGCAGAAACAACACAACAGTGCTTGATGGCCTGAGGCTCTAAGCACTGTGGCTGACAACACCTGGCTAGAGCAAACAACACCATCACATGCCTCCTGGTATCCCTTTGCTTAATTATTCCAGCTTCAAGCCTGGAGGAGGGGAAAAGTGAAACTGTGCTCATTTGTTTTTCTGTAGGTGTTATCTTTTTGTAAAATGTCAGCTGTGTGGGTCTAATGAGAAATTACCATATTTTAAGGTTCTGACCACATCCAGTGTTTAGTCTTGCATATCTGAAAGCTCTGGTGCTCCTGCCACTGCAATTATTGGCTCAGAGGATTCAGGGCAATAGCAAAGCTGGAATCCTCTGCTGCAATGGATTTCTGGAGGCTTTGGTTCTGCAGCTGACCACTACCTTCACACAAAGCATCTCCAAGTCTGAGGGGTTTGTCCCACTTGTGTTTGAACTTCCACTCATCATTTAACTCCCATGACAAAGCCACCAAGGGCAGTTTCTGGACTGTACCAGAAGTGCTGGCACTGCTGGAGGTAAACATTCTTCCTCCCTGTGAACTGGTTTCCTAAGGAGAGAGATTTTAATGCAGGATCCTGCAAAAACATCCTTTACCAGCTAAAATACACCAGTGATTTTAAAAATAATTCAGTATAAACAGCACTGAGGTGACATGTTCTCCTGTGGTGTTTCTAACCCCCTTTTACCTCGCAGACACACTGAGCTCAGAGAGGAGAATGGCCTGTTGACAGCAGGGAGAAACAGGGCAGTGCATAGGCAATTTTATACATCAGCACAAATAAAACTGACAGCAGAAATAGGGAAAAATTAAATGTAATTCTTCAAAATGCCTGCAGTGCCACTAACCTGAAATGTGAGTAGTAACACAAATAAAGGAATTTGGATCCCATTCTCCCATTTAAAATAAGCACTCTTTTGAGGTGTGGTACATTTAGCAAGCAACACATATTCAGAATTATTCTCTGTTTTCTCCTCTTTTTTTTTTTTTTTTACCTACAAATGCTGTTTATCTGAGTGCTGCCTAATTTGCACATGCAAATAAATAAAATCATCTCAAAAAGATGAGGCTTTAGACTAGAATGCAGTTTAAGCTGAGAATGTCTGTGATTCAAAGAGCTGCAATGCTGGGACACTGTAGTGGCTCCCAGCAAAATCTCCTGGCTTCTAAAACCCACTGAGGCCATTTATCCCAGCAGAAAAAGACCTGCAGCTCCCACTGGCTGCAGCCTGACTGGTAGATGAATACAATAATAAACTGGCACTATTGCTTTTGACAAACTCACTGGAGTTTTGTCAACAGCTCCACATGAAAATGTTCAGTTCTTCTGGCACAAAATAACCATGAGGCAGCAGTGGCCATATCTGGGACCACATCTCACAGGAATAAAATACATTTGTATTTCTACTGAAGCTGTGCTGGGCTTTTTCAGATGTATATCTGGTGGTGCTGCTGCAAACAGAGGGGAGAGGAGAGCTTACGTTTTATATCTCAAGTGGGATGCAGAAACATTAACCCTGCAAAACAAAAGGCCACAAAGCTACTTCTGTTTTTTTTAAATCATGAACTAGTGCAAAACTCTAAGAGCAAACCAACATTTTTCATGAGTTTTTCCAAAAAAGGCAAAAAGCTCAACTACTTGTTTCTGACAATTAAGCAGCTTACAGAGTCTTTGTTCTACTGACACTTAAAAATGCAGTTTTCAATTATTTATACTGTAGTTCAACACCTAAGGAAATAGAAGTATAAAGTCTGTGTTCTGCAGCACAGAATTTAAGAATTTCAGCTTCTGAACCCTCTTTGAAGCTGCTGGACCACCTTTCCTGGCCCACCAGCTCCATGGTAGGGACACTTTAACATTAATAAGGCAGCAAGTTAATGCTAAGGTTTTAAACTGCTCCAGTCATTTGCAAAGGGAGCACACATCAGTCTACATGTCTCAGGTGCTTTTGGAAATGTTACTCAGATTCAAACTGAGATGTATAACTAGGTCTAGAGGCAACATTCACCCAGAAATTAAACTGATACCAAGCACTGTGGTGAAGGATAAAGAGTTATGCCTTAAAAAAATTCAAAAATCACAGTCCAAGACCCTTCTGGTTTTGTAAAATGGGTATACAAATGGCCAGCAATTATAAAACCAAATATAGATGGGGCAGATCTAGTCCAAGCACAGTCCTTTCTGCCCCTCCTGTTTTTCTTCTCAAATAGTCAGTCTGAAGCAGGCTTTTAGATAAATCCATTTAGATGCTACGGTAGCTCTCTGAACAGAGACAGTGTGAGCTCCCTCCACACACTGCTTCCCCCAAATGCTTTAATGCTGTTCTGGAAGAGCCTTCTGTAAGGGAGGGGCTGTAGATCAAGTTTCCCTCCAGTCAGTGACCTAATCAATACAAACAGGACTAGGACTTAATGCAGAACTTCCAGGAGATTGCAATAATCACCCACAATTACTTACGAAAGCCAATCAATGGCCAGGAGGTTTTATGGGTCGTTTATATACCTTAAATCAAACTTCTGAAATTAAACCTTGATACCCAACACAATTAGATCTGGTGCTAAGCAAGACAAGGCACAAGCAAGTGCTGCCTCAGAGGCTGACTGCAAAGGAATCCAAGGATGGAGCCAGGAGAGCACCAGAGACCTGAAACACAGAGCCAAGGGGAGGTGGAACAGCAGAGGTGACACAGTGGGTACAGGAAGAGATATAAAATCAGTGAAAGAAGGCCCCACACCTGGTTTTCCCTCTTGTTCCTTCACTGACTGGGAATTAAAGCAAAGAGAAAGAGAGAGGAGGAAATTTTATTTCACGTTTTCAGCCTTGTTTCTTACTATGGGAAAGTCTGCAGAAACTGGAGGTTTACCATTTGTGCCACATTTATCACAGAAAATACATTGTGATTAGCAGACTCGGGTTTCCTGTCAAAATGTCCCACATCCCTCTGTAGCTTTGTTCTGGTTATGACCATCATGTATATACTACTATATATTTTTTTAATATCTGCATACCATAGTTGAATAATTTTGCAGGCAGTGAGATCACAGCTCAAAAAAGATGGGAAACGTGCACATGAGGCTACTCATTGTGTTATTTTTACTGTTCTGAAGCCCATGGCATTGAACAATGACTCATAAGAGCAGCAAGCCAGAGAAGCACTTGCAAAGCATATCCAAGGTTGTTTATTCATGTATTTGTTTGCACTGATTCATCACGTTCCTCTGTGAAACCAATGGGATTCCAAGGGAGGAAAGGGGAGAAATTCTGTGTACAAAGAGCTTTTCTACCCACCATGGCCTCCTGAGCTGATGGAGGTCACATGGGGGATTTGGGAATACAACTCCTTTATGCACTCCTGAAAAGCAGAGCCCTTGCATGGGAGTACACTCCCTCTGATGGGAATTCCCTCCCTTAACTCTACCTCTCTTTATCAGCACACACAACAGGGTACAAGCAGCAACTAAAACAAGCAAATCTTCTTGCTTGTTTCATGTCCTTCATTAAAAGTGTTGCCTTTTTTCTTCCCCTGTAGTCTGAGATAAGGTTAACTTATGGTGGGTCTATGTAATTATTTTGGAGAAGTTTGGCAAAGGTCAGTTACAAAAGCAAATTATTTTTCCCATGTGATGCAGTGATGTTATGCACTCAGAATGCTAGTAGAATAAATATGAATAATGAAGAATAATAATACCTGCTTCCCCTGAGAAATTATTTTTATGACATTAAAAGAGAATTTGTCTGCCCAGGCCTAACCACAGTTTTCTTGGAGTAGGAGGTGAATATGGGGTTGGTTTTCTCTGCTTACACTGGTTATTTTTGCATAGGGCAGGGCTGATGTCAGCACTGAGAGATTAGCTGATAGCTCTGTGATTCATATTTAAGAGTGAATAATGCTGAAAGGATTTGGGGAATACCCAAAAATACGGATAAGAGGAAACTACACAAAAGGCACTGGGATCAGGCTCAGAAAGAACAGGGACAGCTGACATCTAAATCTGAATCTACCTATTGATACCCAAAGGAACAGGCAAAATGAAAGAGGCATTTGAAAAACTTGGTTTTACAAGAGAAAACTGGGCAATGAGGGGAGAGAGGAATGCAAGAAATAATTAGACACTCACAGAGTACAGACTATGTCACTTTTTCCCAAAACTGGCAGCTCTGCTTAAACATTGCAGATTTCCTTTCACACATTTGCGAGCATTAAAAAGTGTGTGGAGTACAAAAGTCTGGCACCACAGGCAGCAGGGAAAAATTGTACAATTGCAATTAAAAATCCCTATATTTCCATTCATTTGATGGTAAAGTTAGGTGTGACATATGAAGACTAGTCACCAGAAATAGAGGACATCCAATATATAACAATTATACATAGCAATACTTGCTACTGCTAATTTATTTCATCTTCCTTGCCTTGACTCTTGTCAAGTCCCTCACACAGAACTATGTAAGGCAGATAGTTTCTTTTGTTCCAAACCAACTTCCTACCTTACCACACTGTTCTTAAGACTCCAAGTTATCCCTAAAACATATACAAAATTGAAATAATGTCAGATTCTGTTACTGTCCCACAGCCAACGTTTTAATACCGTGCTGTTAGTTCTATATTTAATATTAAAGTGGTAGCAGTACCTCTTCTGCAAAGTTAGTTTTCTTGTCAAGCATTTCTCGTAACGTCTGAAGAATTTTAATGCAGAGCTTTTCTTCTTTCTCCATTAGCTTCTTTGTGTGATTAATCAACCTTAAAGTAAAATATTAAAACTTAAAGAGCATTGCACATTGTTGCTAAGCCATACTACAGTTTCTTTATGCAAAAATTGCCCATCACTATATTTTTCCTCAAGGAAAGGAAATAAAAGTGGGCAAGAGAAATCATAATTAAAAAGAAAATGGGACTTTCAAGGTGTTGGGAGATTTTTGTGTCAATTTGCATATCTTACTGCCCATACAGAAGGCAGAATTCTACATCCACTTTTTATAAGGGCTTTCAGTTAAGATCCAGACTTGCTATTTCATCCTTTCTTTATTTAAAGTTAACTTATTTCAACCCTTATTTAAAGGTAACCAGCATTCACCATGCATCTTGCAAACTTTAAAAGCTACAACCTTTACACCTTCCAACTTCTATGATGGTTATATTATATTTATGATACAATTAGCAAGTGGTATTCAGCCAAAAGGATTTCCAAAAACCCTTACATGGAAGTGTTCAGAAATACAGACATTTGGATGAAACATAATCACTGTTTACATTCACACAACAACTTGACAAGCCAGAAAACAAGGTACATTTCTGTCTCCAGCTATGACTGTGACAGGAGTTTGGATTTCAGTCAGCTGAAGCCGATACCAGAAGCAGCCTTTCTGTCTTTGTGCAGAACAGATCTGTGCACAGGTCCTTGCACTGGTTCACACATTGCTGGAGAAACGTTTGTGAAAATAGAAAGGGAGGAAAACTGAAGGCTTTAGACAGGTCTGTTTTTTTTCCTTCAGTACCAGTGCTGGTTTATGGTGGATAAAATAGAGTTCATCAAATTATGGTTTGAGATCAGCATGCATCACACAGAGGCACTGTGGCCATTGATTTGCACTGAAAGATGGCAGCATTAATGGTCCTAAATCACAAACAGTCTCCAGAACCAAGGCTGGGAGAGCTGACACTGTCATCTAGACCAGCTCTGAAACACAACAGAACTGATCACTGCTAAGCTGGAATCACAGAACCATTTAGGCTGGAAAAGACCTCTCAGATTATCGAGCCAAACCATTAACCTATCACTGCCAAGGCCACCACCAAACCATTTCCCTAAGTGCCAGGTCTTTTAAATGACTCCAGGGATTGCTAATGCCATTCTGGACTCAGTGGGGACACTGTGCAGGACTCTCCCACTGTCATCTTCACCCATTTCATGAGTTTTGAGTACAAAACCAAGCAGTTCTCAGGCCTGCAGGACTAACAACATTTTAAAAGAAGTACATCTTTACCTAGGGATTTCTATATTATCTAAGGATTCCTTTGCCATGGGAGGTAATTAAGCAAAATTGGACATCAGGAGGAATTTCTTCACAGAAAGGGCTGTTAAACATTGGCAGGGGCTGCCTGGGGAGGTTTGCAGTCCCCATCCCTGGAGGTGTCCAAGGAAGGCCTGGATGTGGCACTCAGTACTCTGGGCTGGGTGACAAGGTGGGGATCAGACACAGGTTGGACTCAGTGATCTTAGAGGTCATTTCCAACCTGAATGATTCTGTGATTCTGTGAAAACAGAAAGGTGTTGATTGCATTTTCATGCTGGCTTCAAACAGGAGTTTAGACAGAGGACATGGGATGAGACAATCACAAAATTAAAATTTAAAAAATAAAATTTCCAAACATATAAAATATATTGTTATAATGCTACCTCTGCAGAATATGCAAATAGCCAAGGAATCAGGAGAGCTGCCAAATACATTCATTTCCCCCAAGTTATCTCTGTTTAAATTATAGTTTCTCAAGGGCAGGGAGGGCATCTCACTTGAGGACTAATAAAAAATTTGCAAGACTCTATTCCAATGCACAGACTGCAAATAAAACATCTAATAATTTAAGACCAGAAAGGGGTGCCAGTGAAATGTATTTTCAAAGAGCTGTTGGCAGTTTAAAATTAAAATATCTATTTGCTGTACCAAAAAAAAAAAAACCTAACAAAAAACCCACAAGCCTTGAGCACCCCATTGATTCATTATGGATTCTTGAAAATTCTACCACAGAAAGTCTAAGTTTCTGCTGTTGATTTGGAAAATGTAGTAACAAAACTAGTCCATTAAGAAAAGTAGGTTGAGCCTGTCACAATTTTAACAAGCCACTAGCATCTCATTTCTAGCAGGTATGGCAAGCAACCTCCCTCTCTGCTTTCTCCAGAAAACAAAACTGCCAAGAAACATAAAACATGGAGCAAAAGACCTCACTTTAAGCTTTCAGTAGTGAACTCAGACACCTGCATGCTTTAGTCTCTGCTGAAAAGCACAGGTGAGGGCTGTTGAAAATGTTAAAACCCTGCTATATTTTCCAAAGAAGCAAATAGGCCCCTCTGTACTCCACTTACTTGGACATGAAAGCACCACATCTTATTCTGGCATCGCTGCCCTCAGGAAAAAGGAGCTCTGGACTGTACAGCACATCAACCAGCACTGAGAATTCAGCTTGCATCATGGGGGTGAACTGCTGCTCCAAGGAGGACACCACGTCCTGGGGAAGACAGGAGAACAACATCCATAACTGCAAGAGAACTACACCAACATCGCTGCAGAGTCGCACAGTTGGGTGTGATGCACTGCTGGAACCACTCTGGTGCCCAGCTGCAAGAGCCCTGGGCAAGCCAGGTGACTGTAAAGCCACTTCAAGCCTTTCTTCACGCCACTCCTCAAGCAGGACAAGGGGGAGAAGGTGCCCATTGCTGTTCTCTGAAATTTCTCCTCCTCAGTGCTGCTCACAAAACCTGTGGCAACAGGCAGGATGATGGTGGGCTGGAAGAGCAATGCTCATACATGCACAAGGTGATCTCCATCTCATGGAAATCTGCAGTGATACAAACCTGGCCTAGTGGCTCCCAAAACCCCCAATACCTCCTCTGCAGCCAGAAAAGGACATGTGGCCATGAAAAGGCAGAAAGGAGATCCTATTCTGTGGAGCACTTTGAGGAGAACACAGCTTGAATACTGTGTGCAGTTTTGGGCACCACAATATAAGGAACATCTAAAGCTGTGAGAGAGCCTCCAAAGGAGGGGCATGGAGATGGGGAAGGGCCTGGAGCTGAAGCCACATGAGGAGGGGCTGAGGGCACTTGGTTGTTCAGCTGGAGGAGACTGAGGTCAGAGCTCACAGCAGTTCTGCAGCTTCCTCACGAGGGGAAGAGGAGGGGCAGGCCCTGATCTCTGCTCTGTGCTGACCTCTCAGGGACAGGACCCAGGGGATGGCTGGAGCTGTGCCAGGGAAGGGTTAGGGTGGATTTCAGGAAAAGGTTCTTCCCCCAGAGGGTGGTGGGCACTGAACAGACTCCCCAGGGAATGGTCATGGCTCCAGGGCTGCCAGAGCTCCAGGAGCATTTGGACACTGCTCTGAGGCACAGAGTGGGATTGTTGGGGTGTCCATCCAGGGCCAGGAGCTGGACTTTGATCCTTGTGGGACCCTTCCAGCTCAGCTCATTCTGGGATACCTCCTCCCCCTGACTTCTGCAGGAGCTGAGTGCTGATCCCGGATTGAAAGGCCCCACTTTGCCCAGACACCAGAGCAGAGCTGAGCCTTCAGCTGCCCCACACAGGAGTGCATTTGCTCCTCCAACACAGCACAAAATATGCACTGGGCCTGTCCCTGGTGTTTTCCACACCTGCACTCCCCCTGCTGCCCAAGCCGTTGGCTATGTCTGTACCTGGAGTTTTTCTATGATATTCCTGTAATCCCAGGCAGGCCCACCAAGAGCTTCTTTGAAGCGAGGTCCACTGCGGGCTGACATCCTCCACCCCATGGCTGCCCTCTGCACCATGTTGGAGTGACTCTTCATGAACAAGGTGTTGACCTGGCTGTCCAAATCCACTGGAATCGCAATCCCACGGTTCTTTGCTTTAATAGGAACAAAAAGAAGAAGACATTTATATTGACAAAAAAATTGAAAATCTTACAAAGATCATGCCACGCAAAAGCCTGATCCTGTTCAAGTTAAGGGGCAGGGTGATATCACTTCAACAGGTTTTAAAAATAAGGACCCTTAAAAAAAAAGACCCTTAAAACTAAGGATACCTAAATGGTAGAAGTCAGCTGTAATCTAGTTAAAGAAAGCAAGTTGTACTTGGATCATTTCCACTATATATTTTCACAGACACAGACATTTATTTTTTAAAACAGAATAATTTTTTTACTAACTTGAAAAAATCCAGATATATTAATAAAAGTAACAAAGTATGTGTTATTATTTCCACAGCTAGTTTTACTCTATTCAGAAGGAAATTCTAAAATTCTTCTTTCTAGTGGGCATATGCACATTTATCCAATTTATCCCAAGTACTCTCTGTTGCTTTTCTGTGTATTTCACTTGTGAAGACCTTGAAGAACCAAGTGCATACAAATTAAATTTGAAAAAGACTGTCTCCTTTTCTCTCTAGCTTTCCTATACTGCGAGGGTTGCTAAACCCTGGATTCCTGGATGGTTCCTGAATGTCACTGCAATACATCCAGTAGTTAATAAACATTTGATAGTCTAACTGACAGTTAAGAAAATTTAACCAATAGCTAAAAATGCTGGTTTTTTTTTCTTTTTCAGACTTAAGAGGCAGGAAATGACAGTAAAAAGAATATCAGAATAAAAAAAAAAAAAAAGAGGAAAGACTTGCTGAAATTCTTACAGGGCATCCACTATTAAAGTACTATTGCATCCTGAACTGTTGTTTGAAAAGGAAGTTTGGAAGGTATGTCAGAAGGAAATGTTAGAAGGAAAAGAATGTTAGAAGGTATCTGCCCTCTCCCTCATTAAAATCTCTGTTTTAGCTGCTCCTCTCCATTCCACTGGAGATCAGAGTGACATTGTTCTCTGGCTCAGCATGAGTCATTTGAAATCCAACCGATAAAGAAGAGCTTGTCCCACCCCTGGCAGTGCCCAAGGCCAGGTTGGATGGGGCTTGGAGGAACCTGGGGTAGTGGAAGGTGTCTCTGCCCATGGCAGGGAGGTTGGAACTGGATGGGCTTTAACTTTTTCCAACTCAGGCCATTCTGTGATTCTGTGATCGATACAGCAGTATCTCTGAAAGATTATGTCCTGTTCCAGTGATTAGCCTCTATATTCTATGTCATTTCACTTAATTTCCATGGCACAATTAATGTTTAATAAACACTTAGAAGTAAAACAGAGAAGCAGTTCTAATCCATTTGCAATAATGACTAATAATAAGTAAGTTTTCAGTTTTCCTTACTGAAACAAGGTGAATTTTAAAAAACCATTAGTCCAAATTGCTGTTTCCCCACCACTCCACACTAACAGGCTTTCCACAGTGGGGGAAGGCATCAAAAATATTCCACCCCTCCCTGCCAGCTCTTAAAACATCCACAACTTTAAGTCCTGAAGGTGTGAAGTCAGCAGATGCCCTTGTTTCCCCAAGAGCCCATGCCTCCAACCCCACGGGAGGACGTGCAGGCAGAGGCACCACACAGCTCTGATGAATGAAGGCTGCAGTGCTGCCAAGCACTGTGAGTCACAGAGCCCAGGCACAAACTTTCTCTTCCCCTCAGTAGGAGATGGGAATGACAGCTTTTATTATCAACCTAAATCTGGCTGTGACACCTCAACCCCCAGCCTTAGAGGCTGGCAAGGGTGCTCTGTCAGGGGCACTCTCATCGCCTCAATGGATCCCGCAGGTTCAGGGCACCCTCCTCTCTTCCCACTGCAAGGCTGGATCCTGATGCAGGACTGGGGCTTCCCCCTGAGGATCAGGCTGTTTCACTGGGATACAGGAGAGTTTTCTAATTCCATTCCTGGTAGGCACTTTCTTTTAAACGGTTTGCCATGGGGAATTGAAAAAAAAAATATTTTTAGGTCAAGCTGGGAAGACACAAATTGACTTTTCCTTTCCACTCTCCATTTGTTTTGAAGGCAGGCTCCTGATTAGCATGTGGAAAATGCCATGTGTGGCTGGCCATTATTTCTAATGATTGTTTTTCCATATAATTCAACTGGGCTATTTTTCAAAACACATTTGCCCTGTTGCTGCCTGCTTTACTGGAGAAGTCCATTAAAGTTCTGCCAGTGTGGGTAGGGTGCTGCAGCCTATTAATCCAATTTATTGTGTCCCAGTGTCAATCACTGGAATGTTACTGGACAATGCTCACTTCTCAATTAAGTGGAATGTATGCAGAATCCTGATAAATTGAAGAATAAATTTAGCAATGGGGAGCACACTGCTCAGAGGAAAACCCAGACTTCTGCAGTCCTGTAGATGCCATTTGAAGTTAACAACTTCCATCAGTGTCTGAGGAGCAGTCAAGGACTAT
Organism: Lichenostomus cassidix; assembly: GCF_008360975.1. NCBI lineage: Eukaryota > Metazoa > Chordata > Aves > Passeriformes > Meliphagidae > Lichenostomus > Lichenostomus cassidix. Next base: position 54,458,013 of record NC_139480.1, read on the forward strand.
GATTGTTCAAAGAGTTGCAGCTAATTAAAACTATCACAAAGAAAACCAGAGAGAGAAAAAAAATACTCCTTTGTTTTGAGCACTTCTTACATGTATAATTCCATTTGTAATTAAGATTTGTATTGGTTGTCAAAGGGCACCGTTGAAGTCTAAGCTATAAACAAAGCCTTTGTCTTCTTATTTCTTTGCAGCTTGTAGAAAGTTTATCTTTCATTTGTTTCACATTTCATTATTTAAAACAACATGAAACATATTTTTGCATTTTGGAAAGCTGATGAACAAATGTGAACATAAATATTTATTTTTAATTTAGGTGTTGTAGGCTGCTTTCCTCTTCAAAATGTGTCAATCTCCCTTAAAGTATCAACATCAAATATTTAAAAGCATGTTTATTTTTGTTCCACTTAGAAATACTTTTGGACAGCACTCAAACTTGCAAAGTACAGTCAGAGCTGGTAGACAAAGGAGCCAACAGGGGGTAAAATTCTGTCTTTCATCTGACTGGTGAACTTGGGCAAAAGCTACATGGCTGTCTGTACATAAATATCCAGCAGCATACTTACCAGGATGAACTCAATGATCATTGTGGGTCCCTTCCAACTCAAAATATTGTGCAATTCTCTGTTGTCTTCAGCAAAGGTAAATTCTGCCCTGCAGTGGAGGGCACATCTCAGGCCTATCCAGTGCCCAATTCCCACCTAGGGCAGCACAGTCTGGCCAATTCCCACCTAGGGCAGCACACACAGGGCTAATTACACCCTGAATACATCATTTTGCCAGCATCAGAGGAGATGGAATTTCTGGGAAATCCTTTGAACTACTAACTCTCAATCCACTGCTCCCAATTATCTCTCAGCAAGAGAGCCAAGATGAGCAAGCAAATGGGACCTGTGGCAATGGCAAGAAACACGGTGCCACCAATTCAGCCAGGTCACAGCAAAATGCTCTGCCCTGTGCTGGGTGGTTCTGTGGGCATCCAGTGCATCAGCAGCTTTCCTGCCCCTTGCTGCTTAAACAGAGAAAAAGGACTCAGAGATTCAGAAGAAAAGGCCAACATGAATGTCAAGGATCAAGTAGCTAAAAATCAAGGTGCTCTCGACGAGCAAGCAAGACTCCAGCAAAGTCCTAGGAGCACAGTCCAGCTGCTCTGAGAGGCTGAAATGAGCCCAGGTGTTATTTTGTTAAATTACCTGCATGTAGTTCTCTTCACAGAAGCACAGCAATTGGAGCAATTTCAGGAATGCCTCCTGAAGCATCGTCCTTTCACTGTGCTGCTGCCTGAGTCTGAGGACCAATTTAGCCCTAAGGATTTCCAGGAAGTGGCCCTTGCCTGTAATTTTCCTTGGAAGCCCATTCTCCAGAATAATCCATCTTGCCATGAGGAACCTTGCTGTTCTCGCTATTTCCACCTACTGCTCCCTAATTTTAAATTTCACTCCATTATCTTTTGCAGTATAGACAAAATACACCAGCGTGTAGTGGCTTCACAGCTAAATTAACCCTGAACCATCCCTGGCGTGGGTTTTCAGGGGGATTTCAACCCTAAGAGCCTCTCAAGGAGGGGTGTGATGGGCAATGTGGTCAGGAAAAAGCCCCAGCTGTAGCTGGCTGTGAATCCTTTCCTCTGCTCACAGTTTACACCCCCTGGTAGTCGCAGACAGCTCTATCATGTTCTCCCACGCTTCCCAGTTGTCACGTAACGGAGCGATGCATATTTAGTTCAATTAATTTTGTTCCATAAATCAGTCCCTCCAGCTCCTTAATCATTTACTGACTGCTTAACAAATGCATTTGGATGGAGAGACACTAATGCTAGCAACAGCAAGACTTTTTAAGGGAAATAAAAGCTTTGTGTAGACAAGACACAAACCTGCCAATCTTGTACCCTTCACTTGGATGTTTTTTTCCAACGGAAAATCTATGCTAAAATATTTATCAGCCTGTAAAAAGATCATCATTGAATTTTTCTTGCAATTAGGGAAACACAAACAGTTAAAATAGAATAAAATATGTGCTTCATCTGAAATGTATTCTCCTTGCTGTCAAAAAAGTAACAACAGGATAATTATTTCATTTGAACTAAAAATTGAAAATGAAGGTCTAGCTTTTTAAAAAATGGAAAAAGATTTTAAAATTCAAATGGGAAGTGAAGTAAACATATTTTCAGGACTGAAAAAAAATTGTTATGCAAAAATTCTCCTATATGGACATTAAAATACACATAATAATTCCAAAGAAGCAATAAAATGTGACCTAGATTTTATGTTTAATGTTTTTTATTTGTAATTTGTCAGGGAAAAGTAAAGGGCTTTAGAGGGCATAAAGACGGTCAAGAAGAACCACAGGAGAGTTTTTTTGGATTTTGTACAAGGAGGTATTGGTGACTTTAAATTAAGGAATAAATACTCCACTAGAAAGGACTTCACTACACCTTCAGACCATCTGCTCTCTGTTTCAGACAACCCATGTTCCTTAATGTCTTTGGAAAAATTTATTGAGACCCATTTAAAATGAAGGCTTATCTGCCATCCCTCCTCCCTCCACTTTCTCTCAGCCCAATGACCAAGGACATTCTTCCAAAGTTGGTTCCAATCCTCTGATTTACAATCTAAATTTATTTAAGTTATTTACAACCTAGTGTAATTTATGTCCCGTTGGTTTTGGGTCAGCACTGTCCTTCAGCTTAAATGCCTCTGTGACCATTTATCTTCTTGAGTACTTTTAAAGAGCAACACCACAGGTTTGTGTTTTGCTCGGCAAAGCACATGGGGGCTCTGAATTCCCTTCCTGGAGCACAGGTCTCCTTTCCCCTGAGCACCACAGCAGTGCTCCCTCTGTACCTGTTCCAGTTTTCAACTTAGGAAATGGCATTCTTACAGGGCTCGCCTCGGATTTTGTAGGATGGAAACAAGAATTCTCCTTTTGCTTCTCCCGCACAACATCCCAGAGCATAATCGGATGGTGAGTGACTAATGCAATTTGGCTTGCTAACAGATTTTTTTTTAGAGGGTCTGCCAAGAGACTTGGTCTAACAGAATGCAGGTTCCTATCTGGCACTGTTTGCTCATCTGGGAAATTCCAATTATTTCATTATTGGTGATCACAGCACAGGCATACACAGACTACATCCTTGGGATACACAGAGTATCAAAGGCAAGATTCAATTTTTAAAAACATAAGGGAGAAAACTAATGGATACTACAGAGACAAGAGCATGAGAAAACTACATTTGTCCTTGTAACAGAAAGCTGATGCTCAGAGGTGAAGATACAAGAATCTCTGCTTAATTAAGAAGCAAAGACAGTTCTCTGTGTGGGTCCTGAAGGATTGGTCAGCTCTGGGAGAAAGACCCTGCTCCAATGCCATTTAAGATATGCAATTCAAGACATACAACCTTTAGCTGAGAGGACAGGAGGTATTCCCCGGTCTTTACAGAAATACAGTGGATGGTTTAAAATGCAAACTTTGAGACTGGCCTCCACCCTTCTCAACCTTGCAAAGATCATAAAATGCACCAACTGAAAGTCCTCTGATAATGAATTCATTCAAAATAATTTAAATGGCTAGATGTCTTAGTTCCTCTGCTTCACAAGGGTCTGGGGAACTTTTAAACATTTTTCATTTGTCACTGTTTTACCAGGGAGATGGGAGCTGTTTTGATAATAAATTTTCTGGGCTGCATTTTCAAACAAAAGTTCAGTCCTATGTAATAATAGAGAAAAGGCAAAAGTGATGTATGTATAATGTGTTCATTCTCCCTACTGTGAGAACCTGCTTCAGAAATCCATGTGAACAAGTCACATTAATATATGTATATTATTTCCTAAGTCTTTCTATTCATGCCGAGCAGCCAAATGTCTCCTGGTGCACATCAGTATCCATGTGTTCCAAACCTCCTGGAAGCACAGAGGGCTCTGCTGAGCAAGAGGAGCAAGCCTCTATGCTTCCTGCTGAACTGGAGGCAGGGAACTGGTGAAGTGGAGTTGAAAGAAATAAGCTTCTGCAACATATCCTTTTGTTGACCTGCAGGGTAACACACATTCTTACAGTGCTCTGCAGAAGGTAGATGTAATGATCTTGAGGTCTTGAGGCAGTGCTTGCATTCACCTGCCAGCAACAAACCAGGAAGCACTGAAAGCTTTATGTTGCTTAAACCTGCTCTGAAGTGGGTTTTTAAAGTAAGTCATTATATGGATCTTTGATATCTTGGGAAATCTGTGTATGATCTCTCTTCCCCCTGAGATTCATTTGTAAATCCAGGGCAATGACACACCAACAACCACAACAAAAAAGTCACGTTTGTTCTTTCAACTCTGTACTACAGTTATTTTCCTTCAGAAGTCTTTGGTCCCTGCTGTAAATCTGTCCAGTACTCCATCTTTCTGATATAGGCAAAATCTTTTTAGAGGCTTTTTAAAGCCCTGCTGTGAAACACGAAGGCCCTAACATTAAAGCTGTCAGACTCTCAAGTCAGAAGAGGGAAACAAAGGTCCACATACACAGCAGCAAAAGAGGCACAGGCAGGCTGCTTTGTTTGTATCATGGAAGATGCCTCTGGCTTCTCAAAGCCAAGCATCATTTTGGGCAGTGGAACAACCGACAGAGAAAGGCAGCAGGCACATGCTGCAATCACAGAAGGGGTTTGGTTTTAACAGTCTCTGGTACCCTCAGCTGGGGCAGTTTTCCCATGTATTTCCACAGAGAAGAGCAGGCCTACTCAACTAACCCAGGCAAGACACGTTTGCCATCGTGCCTACAAACACCGAGTATCACCCGCGGTTAAAATCTCCGCTGGCCAGGCCGATTTTGCACAGGGGTGTTTGTCAGAAACTCTGCTTCCACTTCTTCTCTAGCTAACTTGCTCTTTGGGGAAATCCCCCTCACCCCTTCTCTTACTCTCCATTTCTGCACTGTCAAAATAAAACACTAAATAAAAACGTGTGACAATTCTTGAACAGAACACAATTTTACCATGCTGGATATTGCTATTAGTGATGAATCCCCAAATAGCAGCTATGATATGAGCAAGGAAATCAGCTTTCAGGGAGCTGCTCTGAGGCTGCTAGCCTGTGGCACCCCCAGGGGTTTCCCAGGCTCCCTTTTCCTTCTGCTGCTGCAGGGAAGTCCCAGAGGAGGACATGGAGTGATGCCCTTCAGCAACAGCTCAGCTCCGCTCTGCCACGCCTGAGAGTACCCAAGGCATGGCTCAGGTCCCAGGGGTGGGAAGCCAGAGTAGCAGGAAGGAGGTTGGACCCATAGGACAGCATGAAAGTTTATTTATTAAAAAAAACCCAACAATTGTAAACCATCTCCAGAAAAAAGAAAACAGAATGAAAGAAAGGACTGTAGAAATTAAATTCCACAAATAGGGAGCTAAGTCACACATCTGAAGCAAACTGCAGACATCAGCCATTCCTGGTTCCAGCAACAAGAGGCACCCAGAAGACTACCCACCCAAGACCACCAACCCTTTCATGTGCTGGCACACCTGGCATGAAGCTAGATCTGCCATCCCCTTGGGGTAACCTGTGGTTTCCCTGTCAAGCTGCTGTGGGGACAAGTTCAGCTTGGCTGTCCCAACATTACAGAATCATAGAATAATTTAGGTTGGAAAAGACCTCTAAGAGAGAGTCCAACCAGTAACCTAACAGTGCCAAGTCCACTGCTACACCAGGTCTCTAAGTGCCACATCTAGATGTCTTTGAAATATCCCCAGGGATGATGACTCAACCACTTTCCAGGGCAGCCTGTTCTGGTGCTTGACAACCTTTCCATGAAGAAGTTTTTCCTAATACCCAACCAAAACCTCCCCTGGTGCAATTTGAGGCCATTTCTTCTCGTCGTAGCACAATGCCCCTTGGGAGAAGAGAAAGCCCAGTGAGACCCTGGCCTGACTCATCTGGCAATTAGCAGAGCTCTGTATCACTGGAATTTGCTGGGAATTTTTCATGCCAGAATCAGCTGTGTGCTGTAGGCACGTAGCCAAAGGGAAAATAAACCCATGCTCAGTTGTCTCCAAACACCCTCATCTTGATGAGGTAACACAACGACCTCTCTGAGCTAGAATTTGATTTTAGATGCAGCTCGACAGAAATGAAGACATTGAGCTGTCGACAAGCACACAGAGGGCATGGTTGGTCTCAAACATACTCTCACCTGCCCTACTTCTCCCCCTTTCCCCAGACTCCCAAAGGAAGTAATTTATTGATGACTGTTTCCAGAAATGCCAGAGAAGAGCAAGGACATAAGTGTTAAACACACAAACAAGGATTTGTAGAGATGGAGCTCTATGTGAGACTGTAGTAGCTGTAGCATAAAGGAAATTAAATGTCTCCAACTTCCCAAGTTCTCTTGCCAGATGGATCCATAATTAAATCATTTGCACAACAAATAAAACAATTGAAGGTTGCTAAATTTTTAGGCAACTGCTTATTCACATTCACACAAAAAGTTAATGAGATGTTTTGCCTAAAATGTTAAATGATACTTCTGTAAAGCTATCCCAAAAATCTAAATTTAGAGTGGATTGTTACTGTGCTGCAGATGGCTCAGGGACCCTCTCATATTGCTTTATCATTATTTATTAATACTTTTTAATACGTGTATCAACAATAGAATTCAGCCAATTTCTATGTATCTCTCCCTCTACTCAGCTTTCGTTCACACTGAGCAGAACCTTATTCTACAAGCAATCAGCATCGCTGACTTTTGGAAACTATATTGAATAATCCTTTATTCTGTCATAGCAGAAGGCTTAAAAATCATATTTATGGAAATTTAACTTTATGAACTTTTGCCAGTTTTAGCAGTGTTCTGGTGAAGAATATTTTCTTTATGTAGGATAAGAAGTTTTAAAACGCATTTGAACAGGGACACCTTTGCTTATGTTGTGATTTAATATCATAATTTGCTTGATATTAAAGAGTTAAAATCATCAAAAGTTTCAACCAACAAATTAAAATTGATGGTTGAAAGTTCAACCATCACTCACTTAGCAAGCTCAGCCCTCTGACCTACCAGTTTCACCCTAACAACCCTATTTGGTGAGGCAGATTTGAATGGGTTATAAAAGAAGGAAGAATTTAGCCTCAGAAACTGGGATTTCTGAAATCACCACAGACACAATTTCAGGATGGTAGAGTCAAATTAAAAACTGTTAAACCTCAAGTCAGATCTTTAAACAAAAAGAGCAATAATCAAAGTAAAACCTGGCACCTACCCACTTCAGCCAAAGTCTTGATACATGACTCCACCGAGGCTTTCTGCGTTGGGTTTGGCCAGGTACAGTTGTAAATTCTAAAAGCAGACTGCAGCAGCTGAATAAAAACAGGCTGGTGTGTCTGAAAACAAAAACAAACGTGGAATTATATCTGTAAGGATCTCCTCACAGCTGCCCTAGGGTTTGACACAAGGTAAAGCAAGGGGTTTTTAGCTTGTAGACTGAAGTTATAGCTCCATTAAATTCTCTTTGATCTTTAGGTCTGGCAGAAGCAGAAATCAATGCTGCACCTCTGAAAAGGCCACATCATGCCATTTTTTCTCAGACTGACACTGATATCAAGCAAACAGTACAAACCAGGACAGAGGAGTCTTCCCCATTTTCAGGCATGTGTTCCTTCTGTCATAGGACACAGCACTTCCCTCACACAAATACAATGATTATTCTGCAAGGATGCCCGTTCCAATGAATTCACAAGAGCCAGAAGTAAATCTGACCACACTGAGCTGTCTACTGGTTTAGAGATGTAAATGATTAAAGTGTTTTAAAGAGGAATTAAGCTGGTAATCAGTGATGTGAGAGGGGACAGAGAAGTTAAAGGAAGGTGAAAAGAGACAGCATTCCTACTCCAGCAGGTAGCAAAAGGTATCTTATTAACGGTCTGAATAACTTATGCGTCTGTGTCTCTTCTCCTTACCTGGAGGCTGGTGCTGTTATCTGAAAATGGTGAATTGAAGAAGCCACTCACAATGCTCATGACAGGCTCAGTGACATATTTCTCCAGAGACGTGTCTGCATGTTTACGATCTGTGGTTGTGTTACAAACCTGCAGGGAGGAAGGAGGAGGAAACAATGAGATTTAGTTCTTTCCAATAAGCCAGCTTCATTATTTTGCATTTATTACAACACATCTGGTATTTCTCCTTAATGTAAAAATGAAAGATTTTTACACAAAATCTATCAGAGATAACTGTGCTAAGAATCCAAGCTGGATTTGTGGTAGTTCATCTTTATTTTTGGAGGTCCACATTGTCTTTTGAATACCATTCTCTTCTGAACTAGCTCTTTCTGGCTGCCTGCCTATTCTTTCCCACATCATGAAGAAGAAATCCCCCTAAATCAGCACACTGCATGCCACTTACACATTTAGACAGATTCAAGAAGAAAATGGACCTTTCCTCCCATTGCAGGGCTGGATGGAAGATGCTTCAGAGACAGATGAGACATAAACAACTGAGGTTAGAAAGATTTCATACAGCATTTAGCTTCTCTCAACAATTAATCACCTCAACTGGGTGGCAAACATGAAGCTCATTTGCAGGAGAAATGTTGTTTAAAAGGAGGGAAAGAAGGGAAACAGCACACTCAATACCAACAGGCTTTAGGATAGTACTGGAAGACAGGCAGTGATTCTTAGGGAAGCCACATGGGGAAAATACAGAAGCCAAGCTAAAACAATGAAAGAAGGGAATGGATGATACCAGAACAACTCTGGAACACAGAAGGATGATTAAATGGTGGGACGAAGTGGGAAGATTTCTACAAAAAAGGATCCTGAAGACTCCCTTTGGTACGACACTAAAAGTTTGTTGCTGTGTAAAGATGTCACACTTAAAGAAAGGGAAAATTACTGGGGTGGATTACATCCTTCAGTATTTCCTTTATTTCTCTTCAACACTTGTGAACAGCTATACAGAGTCATGTTAACTTTGCATATGTCAGTGTACACAGTACTGAAAGGAGTCTACAGAGAGCCAAAAACAGCGGGAAAGGCAAGACTGGACAAATAAGGAGTACAGACTGTAGTCATACTATCTCTTCAACACCCTTTAAATAAGCAGTTGTAGTCATATTTAACAAGAAATGAAGGCAGAGTTGTTTTCTCTTTCACCTACGCAAGCCAGAGACAACTGCAATGTTCTAGGGAATCTACGCAAAAGCAGATTTTATTTTGAATACAGACTCCAGAGGCAGCCTTTTCATTGCCATCTGTGCATTTAACACATAATCACAAACCTGAGTGGTACACACTTACCATTACATCTCTTCAGGGATGGGGAGTCCAGAGAAGCTGAATGAATTGCATAAGGTCACAGAGAAAAGTTGGTGACAGAAGCAGAGAGATAATCCACACCTGAATCTCACACAGGGCAAAGATTCTCTCTAATTACTGTCATGTAATGACCCTGTCATGTCACTGCCACTGTCACCACGAGACGGCAATTTCACCAGGACTGTTTTAAGGAAGTTCACTGACAAGACATCCAAGAGCACCTGTGTTCAGGGTGTGACAGAGCTCAGGGGATCACAGAAGTACCAGGAGTCTAGCATTGTCATATACTAGGCAGAGGAATAACCAAAGAGAACTTGAGGCCTAGACAAATGAGGCATCTTGAGGAGCTTGCTTGTCTGCTTATCTAAAATGTGTCAGATAAACCAGTCATGCCTCCACAGAGTGCATTTTTTATCACCCCAGGAAAGATTTTGGTCAGAGTAGCAAGAGTGGCTAAAATTAAATAGCAAACTCTGCAGCCCTTCCATTTTGGGAAAAGTGTGACACCACCACCACCCCCAGCCCTCATGAAGGTAAATGATTGAGTTAATAATCAAAACTCATTTAAAAAGGTTTTTTTTATTTGTTTTTTAAAAAAAAGACATCATAGATCTAAAAATCTCTGGAAGTTCTTTTGCTTTTAATTAATCTGCATGCCAATTTTGGCTGGAACCAGTAGCTCTGAGCTCAGCACATGCAATCCTAATAGGAAGACAAGGAGCTGTGCAGTGCTAGCACAGTGAATTCAGAAATCACCAAAACTAAATTGCAAAACACTTTTAAGCTTTCCCCTTCAGTTGCCTGAAAAGCAGAGCCATATGCAGGGATGCCACTCTGCTCCAACAGAAAAATTCCAACAGTCTGAAAAATTCCCAGCACAGAAGGAATTTGGAAATCCTCTCATTTGTTCTTATGCCTCTGCCCTCTGGGGACTGCAAGATCTTCCTCAGTGGAAGAAAAAAAACCTGAAATGCATGAAATGGAGATGAGGATTGAGAAAGCAGTGTTTAAAAACCCCTTAAGAGGCTTTGGGACCAAAACTCACATGAATAATACTTCAAAAATTCTGCAGAGAAAGCCAGAATGACTTTACAGCTGTCAGATCCCAGCTCTTTAATCCTGCTCAGACTACAGCTGCTGACTTACACAGGCTGGGCCACACGCAGGAAAGGGAAGCCTTTCCTTCAGCAGCACCCACTTTGCTGAGCACAACGCTGTAAGTCACACACAGGAGAAAGTAGGTTGGCAGAAACTGCAGAAACAGGGTGTCTTTGGAAGCGCGAAGGCTTTTGGCAAACCCACTTTATACACGGATCTGCATCATGCCTGCTTTGCAGTGCATCACGTTGTGGGAAGGAAAATGACAGTTGGGGACTAAATATTTCCTTCCTCGATCCAGAAAAAAAGAGAAAAAAATCAGTTACTTTTTTTTTTTTTTTTTAAATATATATCTAAAACAGAAGGAATCCAACCTGGGGATAATACTCTCCATCTTTCACCTTGGTACTCTCCAATGACAGACTCAAAGCTCACAAACTCACCCACTGACAGGCATTTGTAGCAGCTAAAAGAAAAGCATTTCCCCTTCCCCCATGCAAAAGCATCCCTTTTAGCTCACTGGAACACAGAGGATCAAAGGGCTCTTTTTCTAAATGCTTTGAAAGCTATTGTAACATCTTTCATGAGGCTGACAGCATTCTAACTGTCCTGATAGCTATGGAACACTGATATATTTATAACACATGGACTCTGTCAGGGCCTCAGAACACCAAATCCGAACAAATACACTCCATAACCTAGAAAATATAGCTATCCATGCCTGGAGAGCAGGACAGGCCAGAGTGCTTCTGACATCCTTGCAGGAGAGCAAAGCAAACCTACATTTTGCCATTCAGTCCCAACAGCACACACACAAAATGCAGCATTAATCGTTCTCTCTTCACCTCTGAAGACCTGGGGTCTCATTCTCTTCTGAGAGGGATGTGTGCAAACAAGCTCGGTGGTCACCAGCAGCTGGACAAGCCCACAGCATTTGGCACCGTGCAGTTTGTCTCCAGGTTCATGAGAGGAAAGCTGGACAGAGCCTTCTCTCTACTTGTCTGCTTCTAGCCCAGAAAATTGGCCATGTTCAAGGGCTAGGGAGGAGGGATCGTCTGTTTGGGAAGTCAGGGTCAGGACATGTCAGGAAAGGGCAACCCAGAAAGGGAATTAAATAGAAGAAAATACTTCTCGAGGTAAAACCAGTAAGATTAAAACTCCTCTAAGGGTGTTTCTTATTTTAATTTTCAACCAAGGTTATTTTTTCCAGAAGGGCTTTCACTGTATAACACAACCAGAGAGACAAAACAGCAAGAAAACAGGGTTTGTAGAGGACTAATTACTCCTGAAAATGGCTACCACAAAAAAAAAAAAGGCAGCAAAAACATTCCTGCCATAATCTGCTCCCAGGGGAAAAAGAAAGCACCAAAAAACCAAAAACCAACCACAAAAGAAAAAACCCCAACTGTTCATAAGTTTTCTGCTTCACAAATAAATGAACAGGTCCCAGTGCCTATTGTACAGCACAAGTCTGTGCATTCATTCTTCTTTTAGCCAGAATTCATGGTATTTGCTCCCAATAGGTCTCATAGAAATTATTTTGTAGCACACTAGAGGTCAATGTCTGCTGCAGGACTGAACTGAGATTCTTTAACCCTTTTTTCTTCATCTCAACAAAATGAAGCATGCAAGGAGTGAGAACTTAAGTATTATAAAATGTACTGGACTGTGGACTGGGAAAAACCCAAAAACTCATGGTTCTACTTCTTGAGCAGAAAGAGCAACACCGTTTCTTGGCATTAATATTGTAATTATTTACAATAACAAGAAGCATTAACCTCCTAGAAAAGGATATGTAATATAGGCTATAATCATTACATCCCACTGGCTTCCCCTCGTGACTCTACTATTGTATTTAATCCCTGTGGAAGTCATAAGATTTCCCTTGTTTTCTGCCTTCAAAATAGCTGGAAAAGGAAGCTTAATTCAACTTGTAACTTAAAATTTAATTCAACAAGTACTGACACTGTGAAGCTCACTGGGGACCACAGGAATGGCAGGCCTGTGGTACTGCCTGTGCCCTGTCACCTTGTAGCTGTAATTTCTATTTGAATTAGTATTCTGAGGGACCAGAGCTCTGCACCTGCCTTTCACATCAGCAGTGAGAATGCACTGACAGGAGAATAAAAGACAAAAACAGAGATTAAAGAAGGAACATGAGCCAAAGAAGATCTTGATCCCTGATCCTCACTATAACAACAGAGTAAAGGAAGAGATTACAGATGTGGGGGTTTTTTAGTCACCACCATAATGACATGTAGCACATGTTCCCAAGAGACGTACAAAGGCTCTCAGCCATGTACACACACCCAATTTATTTCTCTGGAAGAAAAGAGAAAGGCACGTGGGTTCCAAGAAGCCCTTTTAGAAAGAGAAGGCTGGTAGTAATTAGCAGGTTAAATGACAATAAAGAAATTAGAAATGACTGTTGAATAAACCAACCAACCCCTCTTAACCTACTGTCAACTTTGAATAAAAATAGTTAACAAAATAGAAGGAATTCACCAAAAAAAGTTCTTGCCAGTTCAGTTGTCACCCATGACTATTCTGTAGTATTTAACACCTGGTGAAGCTTACCCTTGCCATATCAACAAGGAAGTTCTCAAATAGCTTCCAAATATGGTTACTGGCATAGATTTCTTTCATTTCCACTTCAGTGTCCACGTAACAGTGGTTAACAAAATTAACATAGGCAATTTTCACCTGCAGGAACAGTGAAAACACAATCATTATGGAATGGAACAGTAAAAGCAATTAACATGATGTTTTCTACCTGCAAAAATACTGAACAATAAAGATGAACCTTCCAGTACTAACAAACATTCAAAACCATAATAATGCATATGTTTGGTTCTGAAGATTTAAGGAGAAGGAGGGCACCACATGCCTTGATGTGCTTAATGAAAGACCACATGAAGAACAATGAAAAGGTTTTGCAAACATCCTGACTCTAACGACAAAACCCCTACAAAACAAACCAATAATAATTCTGATATTTAACTGATATTAAGGCTAGCAAAGCCTGGGCTCCAAAGGCAGGGCCTGTCAAAATGCAGCACACCCCTACACTTGCCAGTTGACTGTGGTGGGTTGAAGCCTTGTGACAGGCTTGCCAAATATAAAATAAAAAGTCTTCAGCAGAGCCAGGACTGCAGTCCCAATCTTCCCACAGTCCTAATGCAGCACTTGCATTTGGGATCTAAGTCACAGAGAAAGGCTGTGGAGCACTGGGACTGCAGCAATGGCAGCACAAGGCTTAGGAGGAGGACTGCAGTCGTGTTTCTTTCTGGCATGTGCACAGCATAAAAATGGATATTCAGTGCCCAAAATGTATAGATTAAATATAAACATATGCAGATGCACTGAAAATTTCTTGTCACGGTCAAAGGAGAGAGAGTTGCATATGTTTAATGCAGTGAAGAGAAAACTCAGATCAGACCTTTCGCTTTCATTTGTTTGGGCTTTTTTTTAATTGCCATCTGTTGAAATTAATGTTAAGAGGAACTTTCATGCAAAGCAAACATATTTCTTTTTAGTAAAAGAATTAGTTGATCAAAAGGGCAATTTTCATGGCACAGAGGGAGTCTTAACTCCTGCAGGCCCCAGTTCTGTTGTTTTGAGCCCCGTTTTTCCACCAGGCAGTATCACTGTCCCACTTCAGCATGAGAGGTGCAGAATTGTGCCTTCATATGCAGTGAATAAAAACATTTGTGGGACTGCAGTTGAGTTTAATAAAATGAGACTTCACCCATATTCATGCTGACTTCAGCATGGACAGAATTTTATCCATCATTCCCAACAAATTCAGGCAGTGGCAAAACATTGGCTTGACCAACAACTCAGCTGGGTCTTCACAGCTACAGCCAGGAGTTATGAGACATTAAACTCTTCACATTGGCTGGACAAAGCCAAGAAGGCAAATCAAGGTGTCAGGTCTGAAAAGCTAACAAACCAAGCATAAGGGACAAGGAATTCTCTGTGGAATTAAATACTGTCTATCCTTTCTCACTTAGTCACCTTAAGAAGCACCACCCATTTCCAGCCTGTTTCCTGTGCAAGTACTCAACTTGCCAGTGCATTACAAACAACACAACCATGCCTGAGTTTCTAAAAACGCACAGCCTGCTTCCTCCCTGGGCGAATCGTACCTCGGGAATGCAGTCATCGTGGGTCACTACCCTCACTATATCATCCAGTGGCAGCAGTGAATTGCACTTGATCTCTGTGTAGACATTCTTGCCCTCGGTGCAGGCGGCCAGCAGCTCCACCAGGGTGACGTGGTAGGCCAAGGGGCCGCTGTCGTCGGCTCGGTCGCGCTCCGAGCACATCATCTGCAGCAGCACTGGGAACGACGCTCTGTCGTTGTAGAATATCAGCACATCTTCGCCGCCGTTGATCAGCTGAGGAAGAGATGACATGGTTTGGAGCTGCAGTCATTTTGGACTCGGTGATTTTAAACATCTTTTCCAACCTAAATGATTCTGTGATTTTCTTAATTTCTTATTTAGTTCTAGCTCTAAATATAAAAACTCTTTAGCTAAAACCCTAACAACCAAACAAAAATTACTCTCATGTGGCTTACCAAATGAACATGTCAAAACAATACCCAAGGCAAACTTCTCTTATCTACAGAAGTGCAAATCTGGAATAACTCAGCAAGGAATGCACTAATGCAAGGTGAATTCGAGGCTTAATTTCTGTGTAGCTCTGTCTTTACCTAAGACAGCATGCCATTCTTATTATTCCTACCATCTCGATGTTTGTGTGAAGTTAATTAATTATCCTCACCTCCTACTGGGAGGCCAGGATGCATTATTATCCCTGTTTTATAGATAGGCACTTGAGGTGCAGTGAGATGCAATCTTCCACACTGCCTCACACAAAAAGCCTGTGGATCACCCGGAATTGAACCCAGCTTTTCCCTGCCCTTGCCCAGCATTGGAAACAAGGGACAATTCTTCCCACCCTGTGCAAGTTTGGCAGCTGGGTCATGACTTTGTCAGGGTCATGTCAGCACTTTCATTTAACAGAAGACTGGGGTATGTGATAAATATTTGATTCTGCTACAAGTGCACTGCTCATCTCAAGAGGATCCAAGGTGGTGCTGGATGCCAGCAACCCCATCTCAGCACATCTCACTGAAGAGTTTTGCTCTAACCCTGCTTGGAATCCTCTCTCCATCACTGTCCTTTTAAGCACAATCCACTCTCAGTGTGGGTGAAAATAAGCTCCCACAAACCCTTTCTAATACAGAACACACCCCAGCAGCTCAAAAGTCACATATATTTTGTGAATTAGGCACTTGACCTATTCCAGTCCATACGTGACATGAAATCCCAGCTTACTCAATTCAAGGGTAGGCACAAAGGTTGCTGGAGCTGCTGAGAAATGGGAAAGCAGCAAGAACAGGAATTAAAATTAGTCTCCTGTAATGAAAAGTCAAGAAACATTTCATTACACTTTCCAGGGTTTCAACACTTCAAATTTTGAATTCACAGCTTTTCTGTTTGTGCTTTCCCCGTTTCTTGCTTATTTTTACTTTGACATTTGGCTGGAGTGAATTGTGAATCCAGTCTTTCCTGCAATTCCTATTTCTCATTTATCTTTGGGTTTCTAAAGTATTTCTACACCCATGACTTCTCAGACATTTTCTGGACAATCCACAGCACAGAAAAAAAATTTTAAAGGGACAAGAGCTTGGGACAAAACAACCCAGCAGCATTTTCTTCCAGTGCAGTATATTTTTTGTGAGTTAAGAACTCTATGGAAATATAATAAAGGCTGGTCAGTATTGGAGTAGCTATTGATGCTCAGTGAAATATTACTCCAGAATACTACAGGTAGTAGAAAACTCTGCTGCCACATTGATCTGGCTCAAAGTAAATTCTGCTTTCCCTTCTGTAATAGTGTTTGCTCTGGTAGGCACAGTTCTTCCAGGAACCTCAAAGAATGCTTGTAATGAGAAAAAGTGCCCTAAGGAACCTTTCAGGTTGGTAAACATCATTGCAGACATGGAGACCAAGGAGAGAAGAACAAGGGAATCAGCCAGATTAGGGATGTTCAATCTATTTTATGACAGTATTCTCTTGCCATGGTGCTGTGTAGAACATGTAAATATGAGGTTTATTCCTCACTCCCAGTAAACAGGAATAAGCTCCAATATACTTCCTGTGGGTGAAAGAAAACACAGGAGGAGTTGAGGCAAGCTGTACAGTCATATTCTCTCTTGCCTTGTGGTAAATTGTTTATGTGCCCCATCTGGAGGCACAGGAAAAGCTGCACCACTTGTTTAAGGTCACAAAGCACATCCCAGTTGTCTGCTGAGAAATTGTCCTGACTCTGCAGCAAGTTCCAACCATTTGTTCCCTTTAGAGTAGATTGCCATTCAAGTTTCACAATTAGCATCCTTTTCTAAGAAATCATAATTGCTTACCTGTAATGTCCTACCTTTTGAAAAAGAGATCATTATCTTACCCTCTTTCATCAAACCAGGGTTGCTCCCTCCCCCCAGCAAAATCCTGCAGGACTTACAATGTGAATGTCATAACCAAGTTCCTTTCTACTTTCATCATGGAGTCAGGTTGAAAATGTAATAGGACTGTTTATCTTTATGCTGTTATAGGCCAATAACAAAATATATTTAAATTGAGAAAAGTCTAAAAATTTTGTTTGATGATAAAAAAAACCCTACACAAGCCTTTGGTGGAAGCAGAAAAATCTAAAACCACAAAGGCACAAGAAATGTTTGAATTATGTAAATCAAAGGCTTGTAATTGATATTGCACGTTAAAACACTTCAGTCAAATTGAAAAGGTTGAGGTGAATTTCATTAAAGGTTATCCATGTAGGCAGGAGCTTTATTTTCTTAATTAGAACTTTTTCCTCTTGTTGCTGTGGAATAAAATTTCAGTGGAATTTAGATTTGCTCATACCACAAAAATCTAGAGCTTATCTGTGACTTCTTTGTGAAGACATCTCTTAAAAAAAACCAAACCAAGCCAAAAATAAAAAGCACTTTGTAAAGTTAATAAAAATGTTGCTTGGATTCTAATCCTACCATGACTTTTCACCATATTCAACTTTACCCACTCATTAATCTCAAGGAACTGTTAACATAATTACAGTTAAATGCATGAGTGTCTGCAAGTTGAAGACTTCATTTATCCTGCTCACTATATATCAAATCCTAATTGCAAAGAAGTCAATTAGGTATTTTCCTAGGAAATTCATTGGCAAAAAGATTTGTCCACAAACCACTTGGTGGAATTTACTGGGTTAGACTCTGAATCTAGCTAGTTAAAGCTAGAGTAGCTCTACTGACCCTCACAGAAATGCTTTGAAATAAAACAAAACCAACAAAAAAGGCAGAAACTAGTAGGTAAGAATTGATACATGCTAAAAAAATGGTCTACAACACTATTTAGACAAATCCATAGAGCTAAGAGCCTCTTATATGGCAAACCCATGCCACAAGAGTGGGTAAAAGTGATCCTAAATTACATTACGGGAAAATGAAGGTTTATGTAACTCTGAGATTTCCATGCTACATCATCTACAAATAGACATCTCTGTATCACCATGCTAACACTCATGTTTTCTTTCTAGTAGTTATACAGATGGCCTTACAAAATTAGATCAAACTCCCAAAAACGTCTGCTAAAATATTCATTATTTGCGATGCCGCTGAAAATTCTAAAGCGAGGGTGCCATTATATCTCATTGGTATCAAGAGCAGGAAAAACAGCCTCAAAATACACGAGTGATTAGCATGTGAAGCCTTTGCTTACCTCTGTCATTACCATGTCCTGGCATTTTTTGACGTATTTGCCATCTGCTTTGACGATGGTCTGCAGGAATCGCAGGTACTCCACGTGCCGGCCGTGGGTCTCGATGCAGTGCACAAAGTGCTGCACCACCCTCTCGCTGATCTCGTTGCACAGGAGGTAATTATTCATGAAGATGTGCCTCATGGTCTCAGCTTCCAGGAGCTAAACAGATCAGAAACAGCCTTGTGAGCAGAGCAGATCTGCGTTGGGATTGTTGAGAGAGGCACAGGACTCCCGAAGAGAGGAAGGCTCATTGGTAAAGGGAAACTGGAGAAATCCAATGGGCACCAGCACAGTCATTTTCAGTGATCTTGGGGTCCAGCTTCCAGTTGTGATGGGATTTCTCCACACTTCCCTATGAGCACAAACAGTCCTCAAGTGGACACAAACCAAAGCTGTGTCCCTGTGGAAGGGGAAGGCACACACACACCACACTGCTGGAGCACTCTACAGGGGCTTTGGAATATGGGACACCTGAGACCACACTGGTGCCACTCACCATCAAACTTTGCAATGAGGCCAACAAATGAGAGGATGAGCTGCTCTGGCTCTCTCTGTGGCTGACAGAGGAGGCACTTCCAGCAAGCAAATCCCTGCACATGCAGACTGATCACTCTCAAACAGAATGTCTCTTTCCACATTAACTCCAGAGGGAGCCTGGGGCTGTGTATCCATGAGTAGCGTGGAGCAAGAGGAACAGATCTGGAGCATGAAGGGATGCTGATGAGGACTCAGCACGCAGACTTTGTGCATTCTTGGGCCTTTTGCTCTAGGTCAGTCCCTTAGACTAAAGGCTCATGAGGGTTGGATGTGCTCCTAGAGGATATGTGTCTGTTTAGTGTCATCTGAAAGCAATCCACACCAAGTCTGCTCCACACTGAGCACAAAAGCACAGTAACTGGGATGATCAGGAAATCAGCTCCAAAAGGACAGAAATGTGAGTGCAAGCAGGCTCCATCCCTGGCACCCGAGTTAAGTGTCAGTGTTGGATATGATGGGATCTGGGCACTGGTTCCCACTGTGCTCAGCACAGTGATGTTCACTTTTGTCCCAAAACGCAGAAATAAAAAACAATAGAACAGATGACTCCTAATGTACACAGGCCAGAGTCTACAATCCTCATACTCACAACTCTAAAAGCATGTTTTGCTCAGTAGATCCACTGAGCAAGCATCATTCTATATGTACCTGTAAACACACATACAAACATATACAAAAGGATTGTGATAAAAAATACAATCATTGTATTGTAAAGACAACAATTTAATAGAAATTCAAACTTCAGATTAGTTGAATCAAATGGGAGCATCATCAACAAAAATGTATGGGTCTGATTGTCTTGTCACACAAGCTTCATGACAGCAGTCACAGCATCTTCTACCTTGGCTTTACAGTCCATCAGTGAGTCAGGATGAATCACATCAGAGTCAAGTTCAGCACAATGATGTGACACATATTCACAGATACTTCCAGTAAACCCCACTAGTAATACTGTTTTCCACTTTTAAAATGGTAACATTAAAGCAAATGACATAAAGAGCAACACTAGGGGAGAGGAGAGAGGAGAGAGGAGAGAGGAGAGAGGAGAGAGGAGAGAGGAGAGAGGGGAGAGAAGAGAGGGGAGAGGGGAGAGGGGAGAGGGGAGAGGGGAGAGAGCAGAGAGGAGAGAGGAGAGAGGAGAGAGGAGAGGCATAATTTAGTGAAATTATTTATTTAGCGCTGGGATTTTTCAGCAAGCCCAAATTTAATTCCAATTATCATATTCTACTTCAAATGAAATACTTACCCCTGGAGTTAAGAACAAGTTGAGATTTTTGTGGAGGAGAACTTGATTCTGAGGATTTCCTCGACAGAAATTCTGAAGAAAAGTGTGGGCTAGATTCATAACTTCATTCATCTTTTCATCACTCTGCAGGAAGAAAGGAAAAACAAAATCAGCTGGCTGTACCTAAACATACTTGTTAAAACCACACAACATCAATTCAGACAGGAGCAAAGCAACTCTCCTGAGCCTTTATAGGGCAGGAGTTCTCCCTCTGGCAAAAGCAACTGATGCAGTTTCCTTCAGAGTCCATTAGCAGCTGTATCTTACTCTGAATCAACTTGACAATAGAGACTCAGGTAGGAGCACAAAATCAAAGTAAGATTTCCTCATATGTGGTTATAATTTCCTAGTTTAAAAAAGTGCTAAGGTGCTTGATTTAAAAAACAAAAAAGTAAAAAAACCCCAACCAACCAAAACAAAAATATCTCTCTGCATTAATTTTAAACTTTGGCAAAGATTTGACTTTTATATAGCTACATAAAGAAACAGATGTATGTGTGCATGTGTTCATACACATACTCCCACAGAAATATATGTCTCGTTTCATCCCCACGTTATATTCCTCTCATGTAGTATCCCAAGTATGATTTGATGAACCACCTGTATGGACAAGCTCTATTTTACTAACAGCTGAACCCAGTGTCTATAACATGACACTCAGGAAAATACAGCCCAGCTGAGGTTTTATCTCTCTCAGTGATTCCATGAAGATCTAGAAAGATGTGCTCTTTAAAAGCCTATCTAGTTCACTCATTTGTATGTTCAGCTCCACTGAATCAGTACAAAATCACATTGTCTTGTGAAAAAATGGCAAATGGAACTAGGTTTGAGACGTCCACCACAGAAACAAAGATGTTGTTTCAAATTTGATCCATGAAAGCTTTGAGTCCATCTGATCTGTCTACAACAGCTCTCACATCAGTACCCAACAGTGGGATTTAGATTCCCTGCCAGGAATGCCATTAAACCATTACTTCTTCCCATGCAGTGACTGCAGGCCCGAGAGCTGCCTGTTTCAGGAATGGACACAGGAATGTGACATGCAGGCACCTGAGGCAGTAAGTGGTAAATTTTAAATAAAACCATGCATGCAGCTGTATTTAAACAGAACCCAAGCTCAATATTATTACGGTAGAAAACGACATCATCATTTCAGGTTTGTGCCATAGCTCACAATTCAGTTGTTAAAAAATATTCCCATTGATTCTTGGGCCTCCCAGGGCCTTTCCCTTCCCCGAGTTCATGTTCTCTGCCACCAAAGTTATGAAAATAACCTTCTCATAGGGGATCTGCAGAAGGTCCAGGACTACCAAGTGGGCGCCCATGTTTTTCAGTAAACGCTGCTGTTGATTCCGACATTTTTTATTCTGAACGCAGAGTTTGCTGAGTCGAATCAAAATCTATAAATAATAATAATGAAAAAAACAATTAAATAAGCATGCAAGCAAGAAAAGAACCAGTCACGTCCAACAAACCAAACAAACATACTTTCTTTCAAAATAATTACTAAATCTACTAATCAAACAGGTATGTCAAGCAAGTTTCTTGGCAGATATACCAACCTCTTTAACAATATTGTAGTTGTTGCTTTTAATGCTGTCTATTTGGGGTTTTTTCATCCCATCCTGTATTGGGCTCAAAAGGTTTGACTCCTGTAATAAAGAACACATGACAAGAGGAGATCGATTGCAATTTTGTCAACATGAACTAATTGTATTTAATAGCAGTAAGTGACAAAGTATCCCAGCAGCTCATAAAGAATTGATATAACACAGATAATAAAGAAAGACTCATTTATTCTTTATCCACTGGTCCAGTGAGTGAAAAGATTTACATTCAAGTCCTTCCTTTGTTTCAAATTTCCAAGGTAATTTGAGGCAATTACTCTATGTCTTCATGCTTCTAATCATTCTGAAAGAGAATATGTCCCTAAATTGCAGAATAGACACACCAAGGAATTTAAATACTGTGAGAAGAAGGACCAAAAGTGTATTTCAGTAGTGACCACATGTTACAAAAACCTGTAACACAGCTGGAAAGATTACAAAATCTGTGTATGTGAACACTAAAGAGTCTGGAAAAGGAGCTTAAGACAATCTCTGCAGTTAAGCAGGGTGGAGTTCTCAACAGCACAGGAACAAGTAGCATGTGGAAATTAGAGATGTTCCTCCCACAAAGGGGATGCTTCTGCTCCTATCTCTGGATGATGCAGGAAAAGATTTAAAAACAAATAGGAACCATATGTTAAACTGCAGCATCAAGTCCTGACGCCGTATGCTCGAGGCCTTGGCTCCTGGAAAGCCCCAGCTGGGTACGATAAATAGGAGAAATCAAGTCAGCAAGTAACTGCCAACACCCACGCACCTTTCCATGCATACATCTCCATCAAAACACAGGAGAACATGTACACAAACACTGCCACTAAGAATACTGGCAGTGTTGGGGGGTTTTCTGCTGTCAGCTGTGGTGAGCCTTTCTTAACTGGCAACAAAAAAAAAATTGAGAAAAGATTGGACTTCGGATGCTGAAATTATAAAGTGTGAAGAAAAACTCTAGCAGATCTTGAGACTGAGTCACAGTACAACCACAAGGATGTAAACCAGAGTAACAGCATAAAAAAAAAAAAGGAACAGGTGCACTTCTGAGTTTCATTGTGTCCTCAAACTTCCTACTGTTTTAGAGAAGAGAAATACACTAAAACACACATGTGCACGCCAAGCTGAATGTTTATACATCCTGAAACCTCTCTCTGAACTTTCTTAGCTGATGGTGAAGTTCAGGAGTTCTGTAAATCCCATCTGGTGCTCATTTCCAGTGAGGTAAGAGCAGCTGCACCACTTGGCCATGTAAGTTGTTTATAAGCATGTCAGCACTGCTTTTCAGCCGTGCTGATCTATGTAACAAGAGTGGATTTTATTTGTTTAGGTTTGTTAGTATGCAGGCTGCCATCTCTCTAGCTGCTTGAATCAATATTTTGGGAGATACTTCAGGCTTTTTCCTATAATTAACCACTCTCCTCCGTTCTGGGATTGTGGGTTAACCAAGATTAATTTACTTGTTAGTTTTATCAGCATTCTTCCTCCATCAAAGTAGTTTTATAATCCACATGAACTATATGTCTTATCTGGAAGTACTGATCAGCATTAAACTGCTGAATCTATCCTTTCTCTTAACAAAATAAAAAGTTGTTTATTGAACCCATAAGAGTACGCCAGGGATGTATTTACCAGAGATAATCACACCACTGGGATACCAAAGACACTCAGCTGCATATCCTGCCTTGTTATGCCCCATGACAGACATTCTCTGTCACACTTTTCCACAGGGGACAGGCAGGCATAAGAGATCTCAGTGAGAAAGGCTCTCACCTGAGCACCTCACCTTTAGGAAATCATATTTTCTCAAAGAGACTACTTCCTCTATTCATAAAATTCCTGGAATAACACTCAGCATCAGCCTTAGATCCTTTTTCCCCAATGGAGACCCAGATTCCTGAATTCAGTCAGAGCAGTTCCCCATCACTGAACAGTCTCACTCATCCCACTGGAACAAGGCACTTGTCAGTGACCCCATGGTACAGCTTTGCCCTCCACAGGCTGTGTTTCCTTACTAGGGGAATGAGAGATACTCTTAGAAGTCTCCATTCACAACCTCAGCCTATATATGATGTTTGTTCAAACATTCCCAGAACCACGGAGTAGAAAGGAAAGGAAGTAAGGGAACGACAGGTGCTTAGAGGTGCTGAAAGGTTGGACCACTTGAAACCTCATGGTTTCTCAGCAGATGGCAAAGATGAGAAATTCCATAAATGCCATTGCACTCTATTCCAGCTTCACCTTTCACTGAGCCTGTTTCTCCTACTCAGAGCTATGTTTCTGGTGCTCCACCACCAAAGCATCCTCCAGGGACAAGACAATAAAAATCACACTTTCCGTGGTCTGTGGTATCTCCACAGACCCAGAGCACTCCTCCTAGAGAGAACTGAGTGAACAGGCTTTATCTGTTTTCCCCTTCTCAAGCAGGGCTCTTATGTGAGCTCAGTTTCAGCATTTCTGGCTAACCCTATGTGTGTCTCCTTTATGTCTGACCTAACTCCAAGTACTCTTTCCAGCTCTGATCTCCAGTTCCTGTCAAGACAGTCCTGCACAGATGTAAGAGTTGCCATTTTTCCTGTGGAGAACTCCGGATATTTTTTTAAGAACAAGGCTTTTTTTCTACAAATCTCATTTCTGGAGTCATATGACTTAAAAAAAAAAAAAGAAAAAAAGAAAGGTCCACAGGTTATGATAGTAAGCCGAAAACAATTAACCAGGAAGACTTAGGCAAAAAAAATCCAATATTTTCAAACTCTTATGCACATCTTTCAACATGCTTCATGAGACAACAGATATTTGGGTTTAACGTGAGTGCTCTGGAATGTCATTTAAGCTGCTGTGTGCACTTTAATGTTGTTTGGGAAAAATTAGGCACAGGCAAATGAAGCATATTCCCTAAAGACCTAGAGGTTCATCCAGCTCTGAATACCAAGTATCCATTCCAAGGAAGCATGGATCTCATGGGTTTTTTTATCTGCTTAAAGCTAGCCACCTGCTTCACACGTAGATTATGCCCCACATCACACCTCCTACATCTGACTCAAGACCTCAAAGAGTACTGACTATCTAACGTTATTTTTTTGCCAGGTAAAATAACTTCCTGACTGTTAGAGAATAATTTAGCAGGGGGAAAAAAATGATGGACAAGGTTCTCAGCTATTGTAACCTGGCACAGCTCTCAGGGAATTACCAGCAGATGATCTAACCAGCAGATTACGTATTACTGCTCTGATACAGTAATCTCTCTGATCTGCCAGAGATAATATTGTGCATCTACTGAAGCACTGCTAATCCAGACAGACCCACAGATGCCTCATGGGAAACCAAACACTCAAAATATCCCATTGAGAGATTCCTCTGTTTCAAACACATTGTTTTGCCCTCTTTTTCCTGGAGTTTCCTTCCTATCAGGGCTACCCATAGGAATAAAAAGGATCTTACTGCACTTTTAAAATGTATTATAGCTAAAAAGCTTTGTAATCCTGCTGCAATTCTGTTTTCCATTTCCCCATTATCTTTTCCATTCATTAAATACATAAAGGAACATTTTCTTTCCTACTAGAGCTGTGCTTGAGGAAAGAAAGTAGGAAATACCACACACTTAAGCTCCTAGTCCAGATTCCTCCCTAGTTCTGACACCACTCAATTCAGCTAAGATAGACCAAAGAAAGAGTAGGATTCTTCCTTGAAATGTTGGATTTTCCCCTGTATGAAGCCACCAAAAATCTGCTTTCCCATCTAAAAGGCCACAGATATTTGCAAACATCCTCTCTTTTCTCCATGGCTCCAACCTTTTCCTAAAGTGTGACCTTCACAATGCTGTACAACCTCTACTTGGCTTTCTACTAAGCTTCCCCTGGAGGCTTCCTTGACGCATCTCTCTCGACACCAGGAAAGCGAACAAGGAAAATGCTGTGTTAGAAATCACAGATGTTCATCCCTCCCCACTTCCTCTGATGAAAATGGGAATGAAAGTGGGAATAAATATTTGGTGGGAAAGCCTGTTCTATCTACTCTTATGCCACAAACCTCAATCATAGAAACACTTGGTGTTTTCTTAAAAGCTTGTGTTGGAGCTAAATGATTACATGGTGACCTCAGTTTTCACTGAAAAGCAAAATTTTAAAAATCCAAACAATGAAATCTAAACAAAACTGAAGAGGGGAAAAAAAAAAAAGGTGTCTTCATGGTCCTAGATTCAAGTTCTACAGTTTCTCAGATCAGAGTATATCCTGAGAAAGTGGTATGACAAGGGCCAAAGAAATGAAAATATTAGTTCACCTATAAAATCGCAACATTTTTAGGTCAGTCTCACATTTGGTGAAGAGTGGAACTACTTGTGATTTTTGAAAGCATGGGTTTGATTGTGCTCCTCTCCCTTAGCTGCAGGACACTGTCTACTACTCCTTGTTTCCAGCAAGTCTACCCAACTGCCAGCACATGATCCCCATATTATTTCCAGAGTGCTGCTGCTCACTGTGGCTTGCACTCACAAAGGAAGGCAGCTCTGTGACATAAGGATGCAGTTACTGAAAGCAGCAGGACAGAATATTGAACATATTGATAACAGAGGTTTTATTTTCTTTTCTGGCTGTTCCTAGAGCTCAGCCAGAATACTGCACATTCTCGCTTTGCCTCTTTGCTCAACCAGACCACAATTTTTACAGTTGTTCATCAAACTACCTATCAATATTGAAACAATTCTAACAGCAAAGGCTTTAAGCCTACCTCCATTGGCTCTTCTCCCCCTTTGGTTTGATTGTCGCCCACCTCTCCACTCTCATAATTGCTGCTCTTCTCAACCCACAGTTCTGATTTTTCTACAGTCAGACGTAGCTGATCAAGATCTGCCTTGATCTGCTTGTAGTTATCCACATCTTGATTGGACACCAGCAACTGAACCTGGAAATAGAGGAAATTGTAAAGCTATTACAGCAGTAGCACCAGCACTTATGGCTGGGTAATTTGCCTGGCAGTTCCTATTCCAAGCCTCTCTTTTCAGGTGCTTTGTGCAACCTTCCCTATGCAATCAAAACATGGCACACACAGGCTTTTAGCCCTCATTCATCAGAAACCTTTATCAGAGCCAGAGGCTGTGGTTGCTCAAAACAGGATAGTTACAACATTCACAATGTCCTCTCACCTTCTTGAATACACTGGCAAACATTTTCAGCACAAGCAGATTTACAGGCTCTTGAGTTCTATGCAGAGTGAGCTCTGATGCAGTGATCATGATCCTCATGGCATTAAAACAGTACAGTTATACACTATTAAAGCAACAGAAATAGCTGATGCTTCAGCACTGTACTTCAGAAGAAGTAGGAAAAAAAAAGGATAATGTGACAAGGAATCAGGGCATCCAAAGAAAAGTCAGAATGGCCAGCAGTTGTAATGATCACCTACACCACTGTGATCAAATACTGAAAAATAACAGACTTTAACACTGTTAGGCCAGCTTAGGGAAACTTCTGTGAATATAGTTGATAAATGGACTTTCAGGTTCATGGAATTTCTCACCATCTGAGTGGTTGCCATTTATTAAGACTAATCTCATTTTTTTCCTTTGTCTGTACTGCTCAAATTAGCTAGGTTTTTTCACTGTTATGTGTAGTTCTTGATTTAGCATGACTTACACATTTTCTTTCTTTTTAACGCTCTCTGTTCCTCCAAGATTATTAATGAAGATAGTATTCAAAAAACTAACAGCGATCTTTTCAGTAAATTAATAAACACTATTAAGAAATCATACTTATGTAAAAGATTATGGGTCGTTGACAACACTGATAGGGATGTTCTTTTTAAAACCACATTACATCCAGGCAAATACTCACTATTTTGTAACATAAAGTTTTCATCATAATCATCTCTCTTGGCTTGGCAAAACCTTGTTATTTTACAGAATTTATAAACACTGCTTATCTGCAGACGTTCTTATTCCATATTCTGTACGGTTTTTTCTGTTTATTTCTCAATTAGCCCTTTCCACCCTTCACAAAAACACGTTAAGCAACTCAGTCCTTGCTTACCTGGGAATAACAGCTATTTATGCAACTAACCAGTACAGCCTAACTTTAAATACCTGGTGGGAGGCCATTATGCTGCACAACAAAAACATTAAACAAAAGCTTTTCAGGTCTTTATCATTCATCTGTTTTCACAGGAGAGAAACCTCCCCATCTTACATAACGATGAGACAACACGTTACCAAGCTCCTGAAATAAGCATCAGATGTTCTTATCAACATATGTTATAAAGGGTTACGTAACAGAGACGTCCCTGTCATGCAGCCCCTTGACATCAGATCTCCCATGCTAATCCACTGACACATGGAGCCTGCACATGCAGGGAAAGAATACAGAGGGAGAGAATAAAAGCTGAAAACAGGCTTGGCTCTATTCCTGCCTTCCTGCTAGTTGGGCATGTATGAGGCAGGGGAACACTGTGCAAAGACACCTGAGTCAGAACTGGAAGCACCAGGTGAATAACAACACAGCTTTATACTCAGCCCAAGTGGCCCTGAAGGCAGGGAAATCTTGCTGCTGACTCGGGGACACTGCTTGCCAAACATGTGGCACTGCCTTTGTCCCTGAGGGATCGCTGTGAGAGGCTCACCACGGAGCTACATTTTCCCTAATGGATGCAATGCCAGAAAGAACTATTCCTGGGGGCACAGAACTATAATATACACCAGCACATATGGCCAAAGAAGTCTGCTGCTACTGGGCCTCTAAGGAAATAACACTGCCATGCAACAAACAGCATTTTAAGTAGCAGAGCAGCCTTTGCAAAGGCTCCCTGCATTCAGTGTGCTGGGATAACACTCTGCCCATCCATACCTGTTTAAATGCCTGCAGAACTTCTGCTCTCTGGCTGAAGTGCTTAAACAGCAGGTGCAGAGCCCCTGAGAGCAACGGGGGGTAGTCGTGCATGATGAGGTGAATGAGGACCCGTAAAAAAGTTCTGCCCCCTTCATCATCCAGCTGAACTGCATTCTTCTCCTTTCTGCAGTAGAAATGGGGGGAAAGGACCAGATAAAGTAAAGTATATCAGAAAAAAATAAAAGCCTTTGAGATAAATATGACTCTATGCACAATCTTCACTCAACAGAACTCTTCAAATCCAATCAAATACACTGCAGGAAGGAAAATATAAATATCACTTTAACATATTTTATGAGGACTTCTATCCTACAGTTATGTGCTGTTGCAGCAATCATGTAGCAGAATGGACATTATAGAACAAAAATAAGCTATCTATTAAAGGTGTCAAACATTGTGATTAAAATCTATATTGCAAAAGCACTCATTTATGTCTTGGATAAGTTGAGCCAAGCTCATCCTCAATCCAAATTAAATGAAGTGAACTGCATTTCATCAGAGATTAATTTGACCCTTTCCTTTTCACTTCTTCCCTTTTGAGTTGCTATTAAAATTTCATTTAAGAAAAAAATAAGATAAAAAATAGCAACATTTGCCAAAAGCATCATATTTCTGGAATCATATTCATAATGTGGAACGGCAGAAAGCAGATTTACACTTAACATATCAAAGCAGAAATAATGTTTCCAAGAAACCAGTCGGTCTCTCTGTTCATTTTAAAGATGCACATGCCAAGAGCTGTGTGTTGTTTTACATTATGGGAGTTCAGGGAGAGGCCTGGAGGCATTGCTTGTGCTGGTAAAGATTGAGAATGCATGAGGGACTGAGAGAGGAAAGATCACAGCACCCATATTGCAGATTCTTCTCCTTAGCTCCAAGAAAAACTTTAAAGTCCATGGCCTTGTCTAAATGGAATTAATTTTTACTGGTGTAATTATAATTATACCCATAAAATTAAACCAATATAGTGATAACAGTAATAACTCTCCAGTGTGAGTGTTTTCCTTTTTTTTTTTTTCTGTTCACAGCACAGCTGAAATCCCTTCCAAAACTCTGCAAGCATAACTTGGGATCTACAGGCCTCTGGTGGTCCAGGAGATCATGGCAAGTGGTCCATTCCTGATCTGAGGAGTCATAGGAGAGATTATTGTTGGTACAATTTTCCTAAGGAGTTTGAACACTAAGTGCAATGACAACAGGTCATGTGGTCTACAAGAAATACTGAGGGATGATTGCCATAAGGCACAGCAGAAAAAAAGGCTTTTTTCAGCACCCATGTGTGACATTATAAGATAAATAGATAATTAGTGTGGTTTAGCACAATACACCTGTACACAATTCCCCAGCTGCCTTTGGGAACATGACAAAAACTTTCTATCAACTCTCTTACAACTAAGAGGGAGGTCATATCCAACCCCACAGCCATCCAGACCAGCTGGGCTCTGACTGAAATCCAGGCACATCTTTCCTGGCACATTTCTGTTCAAGTATGGCTTATGCAATAACAAGCAGGCAAAGGAAGAGAAAGGGCTATGAAAATAAGCACAGAATAAACAGAGATTGTCCATGAGAAATATCAATGTCAATATATATATATATAGATATATGTATATATACATATATATCCATAGAGGTAAAACTTCAGAGAATATACCTGCCAGCAAACATGGTTTCAGCCTGAGCTGCAATTTCATCTATGTCAGGAACAATTGCTGGGAAAAAATAATCAGAAGAAAAATAATTTTTTAAAATTAAAAATAAAAGAAGCCACTGATCATTGTTTATAATGTGCACAGCAAATGGAGTTCTGTTCCTCTTAAAAGCAGATGGTATCAAGTAAATGTCTAACTAGCCATTCCCCAACTAGGCAAAATTCCCTTTCTGCTAGAGTAGCAGAGATCACACAGGATATGGGGCAGAGTAAAACTGTGCATTACCATTCCTGAGGGAGAGAATTGTAGTGACCAACCAAGGCCACATGGTGCTAGGAGCTGCACCAACCACCAGCAGTGACCCAAAAATGACACAGATTATGAAACTTTTACATTTTTTGTTACATGAGCCAATCCCAGCAAAGCATATTCATGAACTTTAGAATATTTACCATGAGCAAATGATTTACAACTCCCTCATTTTGCTTTAGAAGGGCTTTATGATAACTTAAGACTTCAGTACCCCTGTATTATATATGTGCCCACCTCCAACTAGAGTAATTCTCCCCTACTTGCAGGTGATCACAGAGACCTTTTGAGCACTTCTGTGTGCATGGGAAGGCTCCCTGGGAAGTCAAATCATTCCTGTACCAAGTTTACCTCCCTTAAACCTGTCCTCATCCATCCCCAGCCACTCTCCATGATCTACCCTCTACTCCATTTGCCACCATGCAGCATTTTGGGAAGAGCACAAGTAAAAGAACAAAATACCATAGTGGGGAAAAACTATTCACTTTTTTGTTAGAGGAGGACAGTCCAGCAAAACAAATTTTGTGGAATTCCTTAGAATTGTTATTATTTCAGAAGCTTTTCAACTTGCAGCAGCCTGTGTCTTTCTGGTGTAGTTAAGCTCATTGTTTGCAGTCACCTACCCAGAATTATTTTGCACTGAAAGAAAGCATTAAGATTTACCTGAGGCAGTCCCTGATGTATCAGGTGGGGATGATGTAGAGCAATCAACATTTTCAGTGTTTTCCCCAAACTCTCTCTTATAGATAGACAGCATGTAGGATATTCTGTAGTCCAGTCTAACACTGAGAATAAACTACAAGAAGACAAAACGTGAAGTAAATTAAGTCCACTATGAAAAAACAATCCATTCCATTCACCAGTTTTCTGTGATTTCTTTCTTTACCCTGCCCATTCTGAGACATGTTGAACTCTGCCCTGTGGATTGCTGAGTACCAAGAAGCACACTGGAGGTATCCAGGGGCTCCAACACACTGCCTTGTCCTCCCTGCCTTTGAGCCAGATCAGAACCTTCAAACCCATGCTGACACCAATTATTTCACATTTCAGCTGGACTTTTAGTGCCCCATGAAGGTAAGAAGTGGAGTGGGATAGAGGGCAAGCACAACAGGCCTAATTCTCACCCTCTCAGATGCCTGGGAAATGCCCTTTTGTTCTTCAGCTGTGAAACTGGAAACTCATTCAGGAAAGATCCTAATTCAGAGCTGGAAGTGCTGCTTTTATATTGGAACAGTAAGGAAAATAACTAGGCTGGAAGCATTAGTACCAAATTAAGGGCTGACACTTATACCCATGGATGCTTCTTACCCACAAGCACATAATCAAACACCTTGAAGATCATTTAACATATTTTACAACCAGGAGGGATAAAAGACATATGCTGAGTTTCCAAGGCTGAGGCGACAGATGATCTGAAAGGTGACTTAGCAAATGGTGGCAACCTGTTTCTTTGATCTGCAGCTAAAGTCAACATGCTTCCCAGACCCACTGTAACAGGATTTGGCTGTTTTGGTTCCATGATAAACAATACCCTAGAATTGTTCAAGTAAGATTCTTTAAAATAAAAATTTCCCAAGTCCATGCACAGTTGACTAAGTCTATCAGACCATCTGTTTAATTCTGGCTGAGGGTAGAATAGAAACTCGTAAGTTAAAAAGTCTTTACTTAAAGAAATAGGAAGATATGTTGAGAATTAAATTACTATAAAATGAAATATTTCTGAGAATAGAATAGCTTTAATCACAATTGTACTTGCTGTGCATGTTAGTAAAATAAATCTAAAATATTCTTACTCACCTTTGAAACTAATAACACAGTAATGAAAGGTAACGTGATTTAAATTAATCCTTCCTCATTGCATTTTAAGTGAAACTGAATTATTTTGTATTTCTTGTGGGCTATGATCATATAGATGCACATTTACTGTGATTCACCCAGCATATGACAACTTGTTTATCTGAAGTGGTTTGACCATGTGACTAATCCTTAACTAAAAAACCACAGATTAAGTACCAAATTAGGATTAAGCACTCTCCAATCCTGGGTGCTCTTGCACTCAATGTGCTGTGAAAAAGGAAAGGATGAGACAAAATGTGATTCCCTCAGGGAATGCACAAGCCAAGGTCCTGGAATCATCCTGCTAGGCATCAACCAGGTAAGCAATGTAGGGAGAGAAATTTAGTCATGGAAAAAAAAAAAGAAAATGAGAAGCAAAAGAATGGTGTTATATAGGTCATATAACTTCAAAACACTCTGCCTTTCACTCTACATTTAAAACTAAAGGAGCCCTGGAACCAAAGAATGCAGTATTGAGTATATTCTAACAATTGATAGCCTTTCAGATGACAAGTAATTAGAGTAATCTAAATCATTTATGAGCAGTCAGAACAAATGGAATCCTTCAAAAGTGACATTGGTACCAACAAATCCGGAGAATTTATAGAAAACACCAAAACATTGCTTCAGGGCCTAAGTATTATGGAAGCTGTGATTGGATACACAGAGCAAACATGTGCCACTTCCCTTATTGACAGCAAAATCTGCATCTCAGGAGGCAGGCTGGTGTCACACAGGCTGGCAGGGCAGCTGGGAGAGAATCACAGCAGCCCACAGACTGTTCTCAGTCCAACAGTGGAACTCTGAAATGCACATCAGAAGTGCACAGCCTCGCCCAACTTGCGTGGGGCCAATCCTGCCCTTCATCCAACTGCTGCAGCAGGGGGGAAATGTTTCAAGCAGGCAACTACCCCATGGAAACTGAGGGTTAAAGAAACTGGAACCAGACACACTGTCTTCAGGAAACATCGGTGAGGCAAATTAGAGGGTAAGTTCTGTCGTTTCTCAGTTACAGAGAGAAAGTTTCTGCAGCATCTCATTCCTTCTAAAGTGAAGCTGAAACTGATGCCTTTCGGCTGGCTTGGGGGTTCGAGTCCCACCTGGGCTGCCAGAAAATTGTTGGTTTTTGGCGAGTCTTAGAATTATGAGGTAGATACGGTTAAAGGGGTAAAAGGCTTTTACTTTGATATTTTAATAGGATTTTAGGTGCACTGTTTTTTAAAGGTGGAACACGTTGAGATGCACCTCTCTAAAATGTGTATACAATTTTATAGATCTGGCAAATTAGTGTATCTGTCTAGAATCTCCCAATAAGAAACTTAATAAATGAAGTAGTATCCCCTTATTCTAAAGAACTTTCCCTCCCCCCATCATATGAGGCTAGAGCCCAGTTTACAAAATGTGTTCCAGAGAGGTTTCAACCAAGGTTGAAACCTTGAGTTTTTGGTAGCAAGGAGCTTTCTGGCCTCTTATTGTGAATGTTTGGTCTTTCTGCCTTGCAGAACTTCATAACTAAGCTAGAGTATCAGACTACAAAAATTACAAGCATGTAGACTAAGGGTACAGAAAATGTATAAAAAGGTACAGAAAACATATCAAAGGGTATATAAAAAAGAAAAGGCAAAAATCATCAGGCATCATTACAACAGGGTGGGGACCACAACTGTACAATTGTTCCCACAAAGGAGTATTCTTCCTCACGTCAAAGAGTTATTTCTACAACGAGCAGCCCAGTGAATATTAAGAACATAGGCAACAGAATTTGCCACTATGTAAGTAAAGAACCATGACATGACTGCTATGTAATATTCCACCCCTTGTCATTACCTGCAAAATCTCAATGATTTTCAGTTTGGTGTCCATTACGATCACATCTTCGCTGTCTGCAGTGCTGGCTTGCTTGCTTGGGTGAATGCTTGGCTGTATGTCAGGGGTACTGATGGGAAATACAGACCCTCTGCTCAGCACCATTTGGGTCATCATCTCTCCTACCCCATGGATGGTCCTCATGACATTGTTTCCTGTGCATTAAACAAAAGCACAGAGGTATTTGCTGTGAGTAAAGGTTGTTTACAAAGCTATCTATCACACACACACACCCCCATGTTGTCAAACCCCTTCCCAGTCTCAACGGGTATACTGAAAAAGAAGCCCTCAATTCCTGAATTCATTCAAATTACCCAATTAGGCAGAAATTTTCTATACTAATTTTCCAAGACATCATTCCTTACAGGTCAACAGATGGTAAATATGCCAAAATATTTCCAGAGTTCTGTTAACATGTTCAACAAATGATAAAAAGTAGAGCTAAAGAAATCAAACCCATTCCTTTGAAGGTATATTATCCACATCTAAGATAATTCCTTAAAGACGTTTGTTTAATCTGTTTTTAAGAACATTTGCAAACTAAGTGTTGCATATCCAATATTATACAGTATCCCTAGGCAAGAAATTACAGTACCTGTGTTTATCATTAGAAAACTTTGATTGGTATTTCATTAATACCAACTATCTGCAATTTGTAGACACATTGGAGGAGTTCATTCTCCAGGCCTGCTCCCACTGCTGTCTATTCTGACTGAACATGATATAAATGCTTGACAGCAAGGTTGCCTTTGGCACTGCAGAAGCTAGAAGGAGACTATTTCAGGCATTTTATGTGTCACATTGAGAGAGAGTGAAGAGATGAGGCTGTGCTAGTGTGATCAATCTCTGTATGTGGTTCAAATAGCAGGCCAGAACCAGCCAACCATCCCCCTACAAAAAAAGTCCCCAGAGAATGCCAGGCCTAAGGCTGTCCTGAAGGTCAAACTAGTATCTGTAATCACAGTGCCCTTTGTAGACTATTCATGAGGGAAAAAATAATTACATTTTTGTGGTAAAACCTGTATCCAGACTGGTTGCAATGGTACCCGTCACTGATGCCCCTTAAGCAAAATCTACCAAGAAATACCATCTGTTCCCATAGATTATACTGATCTTTATAGTGAATTTTGATGGGGAAAGCATCTCAGTGAATCAATGACTTCCTTGCAAAGGTGGGGAGAAGAAAGAATGAGAATATCATGGTACCTACCAACATGACTTAGTTTCCTTTCTTGCAAAGCACAGATAGGAACTGATGGAGGAAAGGAAAGGAATGACAGCATCTCTTCATGGGAAGAGTGCAAAAGACCTAGACTACACTAAAGGCAAAGAAAAGACTGGAGGAAATGTACTTTTGCTGAGAGAAGCCTGAATAGTTCTTGTCTGTCATTTAGTACACTTTAATCATCATGCCATGGCCAAGCTTTACTCACACTGAAGAGACCCTCTTCCAGATAACCTGCTGTAAAAAGCCAAGACTGAGATTTTGTTAGCAAAATCCTCCTCTTATTCCCTTCTATCTTCAATCCAGATAGCTCAACTACTGCATGCAGGGAAAGAGGATGTCCTCAGCCCTGACTTTAAAAGGGAAACACACAAGGAGTTTGTGACTAGCACAGGTCCTTCTCATGAGAACATTTTGCTGTGCTTTATAAACAAAGATAAAGTTTGTATGTTTTTGCAAACAGGGTCTCAAGACTTGGGCAGTTCAGGCCTGGCCAATTAGGCCAAGGGGGAGGTTTTTGACTGACCAATCTGGGTGACCTGTGAGAAGTCTATATATACGGAAATCAAAATAATAAAGGCTTTTTTTTCTTGCCTGAGAACCTGGGTTTGTACTTCTCTGCTAGCGGCTCAACAGCGACAGGAGTTTACTTTTTCAAAGTGAGAGACAGACTAGCATCAGGTTTAAGGTCCCATTCAGCATCTGGTCTGATAAGCAATCACTCTGAATCAGTCTTTTGAAAATAATACTTCAAGTCTTTACAGAGGAGAGGGGGAAGATGTACTGATTCTGCATGATGTTAGGGAAAAAAAACCTAGAAGTCAAACTACAGGCTGGATCCTTACATTAGGCAGGGACAGAAAGTTCTAACTGCTTACACTAGCATAAAGGAAATAAAATAATCATAAATACCATTGATGCAAAATGAAAACTGTGTGTTTTCCTTTCAAATCAAATAAAACAGCATGGGAATAACATAGGATGGATATCTCTCTCTCTCTCTCCCACTCCCCAACCCCTTTCTCCCAGTGTACTGAACAAGTATTTGCATTGGTGACACTTCAGTGCAGCTGTGCAAAGCTACAGAAATATGTGGAGGACCTTCGACCCTTAAAGCACCTTTGATTAAACTGACTGTGTGCATCTCCTTCATCTTCAAACCATGAAATAAATGACATTTCATTCATTTAATTCTGCCCTTAATGCTGACAGATAAGCCCATAACAAGACCTGCAGCAGTCAGCTGATATGATACTGGAGCCTAGAAAAGCATCCAGGAAACAAAAAGAAATGAGGTGATTTCTGTCCTTTCCTGTTACCCACAGAACATCAGTGGTCAAAGGTGGCACAAACCAGTGAGAGGCAGCTGTGGAGCTGCTTCCCAACAGCATCAGTAATAAGGATAAACCCTCTGTCCACAACATTCCTTCACTATTGACCTTCATGCAACTGATCTCAAAAGATAAAGGTGGGAAAGCGAAGGAGGATTAAGGTGGCACTTATTATCCCTGCCATTTCAAATAGCATTTCATTAATGCATAGGAAAGGATTTTAGTAAGAGAAAAGTCTACTTAATCCAGTGCAGTATTTACAGCTGAAATGGGTAGGGACTCAATACTGGATTATTCCTGTCAATAACAGCAGTGAGACAAGGTGTCATCTTGGAAAACTTTTTAACTAACTGCCTGATGCAGACTATAATTTTCAGTTAATTCAGAGCAGGCCTGGGGAGAACATTCCCAGGGTTAAAATGCTGCAGCAACTGGAGCATTTCAGCATTTCTTTTCAGGAAAGGTATTTCAAGAACTATGTTTTGCAGGGTGCTGATGAAATGCAACCTTCTCCAAGGAGCAGACAGCAGTCAAGCACCACATTCCTGGATGGCAGCAAAGCAGCAGATGTGTCTGAACGCTGAGAGGAGCTGCTCTACTCTGTGAAAGAAGCCATGGGGATCATTCAGTGCATAAGGAGTGGATCTCTTCCAAAACATCCCCAGCAATCAGCATTCATGATGCTCAGTGTTATCTGCCCAGCCTTGGAAGCCTGGACCATGTTAAGTATGGATTTAAATCTGTCACTCAAAAACACAAGGGGCCAGCAGCAGTCTTGCTTGAACATAGTTATCCCAGCAGGGAAGGGTGTGCATCCCTGAGGTGAAGCATGCAGGAAGGTTACTGCAGCTTAAAAAGGGACTGGCTCTCTGTCAGCTAAGCCTGCAACAAGGCAAGACAAAACACATTGGCTCAATAAAAGAGATTTAAGTTCTTAGTACATGTGCACACAATGACTAAAGTAAGGGAGCTCTGATCTTAGTCACATCTCCAAAGTGCTTCCTGAATACCAATGACCAAGGAAAAATTAACTTACTGCCTCAGCTAGTTAACTGAGCTAAATCAGGAGAGAGAGCAAGTAGATGTGAACCCTGATTACTTTTATGCACACTTTGCCAGAGATAAGTGAAGAGAAGCCTGAGCTGTGCCTCCATATGGTACTGCCACCCTTAACCTGCTGACCTCATCTTCGGCTGTTTTCTTTGAGGTCAAGGTACTGACATTTATACAGGCCTGTGAAGCGAGGCAGGGAGAGAACAGTCCTTGCAGTGTTGTAAGGTGCTAATGTGTGCAACCAACCACTTCTCTCAGCAGCAAACTGCTGCAGAAGTGCTCAGAGCTGTGACTGACCAACAGAGGAAAAGAACATGAGGAAATCTCCCTGAATTTTTTCCCAGTTTTGCTTTCTTCTCTCTTTCCCCCACTGCCAAGACATGGCAGTTGCCAAAAACCTTCCATAAGCAGTGGACCCATTAGAAATGTCTCCTGTTGAATGTACAGTCTCAACAAGATTAGTCAATGGAAGAGTGAATTCTCTGTGCACAAGTGGTAATTTAAAGGAGCTGCAGATTGACAGACACTGAAAGAAGAGGAAAGAAGAGAATGCTTGTCATGTTCTGAATAGACAACTGTGCATCTCCTTTTCATTACTTTTTATTACAGTGATCACAACTTCCTAATGAGTATCAGTTTCTGTCACAAAACTGCAGCACATAATCTCATACAATTTGGCACGATTGACAACACAGCGGCCTCTCTGAGAAGAAAGGCTTTTCAGAGGAGTCAATTATGGAAAAAAAATAACAACCACCCAAGTAATCGAAACAGTGGATAATTTGACACTTCATTTTCTACATAAACATATTTTCTTGATAAGTCATTTACTGGTTGCAAGAATTCTAAAAGCAGAATATAAAAGTAAACAACAATCTGCTATGCAATACAGTATGGATGGTAAGTGACAAAATACCGTATTCAGTAAGAAAAACAACTGTCAAAGGCAGCTGGCAATTCGTGCCTTTTCTTCCAACTGTTCCCAGCCCATTGCTATGGAGCATCCTCAGTTTGCTCCCCCAGGACCCACAGAATTTTGGGTTTTTCACACACAGTGCAGAGAATCATGCAGAAGCTGAGGGTGAATATGCAATAGAAGCCTCACAGGCCAGCAGATCCCTTAACAGCCAGCAGTCCTCTGCTCCACAGAAATCCCCAAGATGCCAGGGAACCAACATGCAGCCTTGCTTATTCAAAAAGTTTTTTTTATTTAAAAACTAACTATAGGCAGCTGATCTGGTCCCTAGTTGCCAGGGAAGGACAGAGCCTGCTCTTACTAACATTGCTTTTCAGTCATCCTCAACTCAGAGGAATGAAAGATGGATTCCTAGCACTCAGCTTTCAAAACTGCTCAGCTATTCTTAGTTTGAGCAGTTGTCCACAGTGCTTGTCTCCCTACACAGAAATTTTAAAAGTGCACATATTTTCAAATGGATTTTAACACCCAGGAGCTTTCATTAGGGACTGGACAAGCTGGATGCTCGATGCTTCTGGAAACTAAGTACCTAAATGAGAGCAGCCATATAGACTCATAAACTGGTTTGGGTTGGAAGGGACCTTAGAGATCATCCAGTTAAAAAACACCCTGCCATGGGCAGGGACACCTTCCACTGTCCCAGGCTGCTCAGAGCCACATCCAGCCTGGCCTTGGACACTGCCAGGGATCCAGGGGCAGCCACAGCTTCTCTGGGCACCCTGTGCCAGGGCCTCAGCACCCTCACAGGGGACAATTTCTTCCTAATATCCAATCCAAACTTCCTCTCTGTCAGTGTGAAGCCATTCTCCTTGTCGTGTCATTTCCATGCCCTTGGAGTAAATAGTCCCTCACCATCTTTCTTGTAGGTTCCCTTCAGGTACTGAAAGGTCTGATCAGATGTTCAGGAAATTTGTTAATGACAGAAAAGACAAATGTATGTGCATCCACTACCCCAACAACTTTCATTAACCTGACCATGAAAATCATATGCAATATTCAATCTTGCTTACAAAAAAAAAGAAGGGGGGAAGAAATCAAAGGTTTTGGAAAAATGTATCCATTCTCACATGGTCTATGTAGTTCTTAAGTTACAGAAACAACTCTCTCATCTCATCAAACCCGAGCATGCTTTTGATTAGGAAACCTGACACTTCAGCCAAAACCAGCACAAGGGACCTGGTCTCAACCCATGTATCAGTGTCACTGCATTCAACCAGGTTTTAAGGCAATACTTGGAACAGCAAGACTCCAAATGTCCTTGGCTTTGTGGATTACAGTGAGATCTACACTATTGCTCCACCAAAAGCTTTCTAAAGAAAGCTTCAGTGCCATCTTAGAGCACAAAACATCACCAGTCCTCAGGGATCCTCTGGCAGAGAACCATGTGTGCAGAAATGTCTAAATACCAAGGGCAAGATTAAGAATCTAATGGCAATTTTAGCTCTAAATTTCTTTGCTGATTTGGCTACATTGCTTCATGCAATTTAATTTTTCTGTATGAAAAGTTACAGCCATTTTAAGGACATATAATAACAACACTTCAGTACCTAAAGGAACACATTTTATTTCAAACTCTTTAGGGCTGTATATTATTTGCCAGAAGTATTAAAGCCTTACAACTCTGTTTGTGAAAGAGGTATTAATTTTTACAGGTTTTCTACAGAATTTGTTCATAAAGACTTCAGAACCTACCATAAACAGGCCAAGAATCACACTTTATGTCTTCATTAAACCATTTTTCATTGCTCAATAACTAGCTAACCCCAGGTAAGGCTCACAGAAAACCTAATGCATGGCATTAAGGACACATGGTGAGGTATCACTTCTATATTTTGTAGTCCTCAGAAGAAATGAGGCAAAACAAAGGGAAAAACATACAATATGCCATGCACATACATTTGCTAGCCAGCCCCAGCGTGCATCTGGCCACTCCAGCCTGCACTGAGCCACAGCATATCCACAAGCCCTCCCTTTTTAAATACAAACTCTCAGCTGCCCAGCCAAGGTGGAACTCCACCAAAATTCACCTCCTCCTGACATTGTGCAGGTTCTGGGGTTTTTGCCTATCCCCCAGACCACAAGGCAGTGTCAAGAATGGCTTTCGTACCACAGACATAAGTCAGAGGAAAAAATACAAACATCAGCATGCCAGCCTTGCAGGTAAAAGCACCATGGGAATCAAGCCTCCCAGCTGAGCTACATCTGTAAGGCAGATATTGATTCCTAGAAGAGCAATGGTCTCTGGAATCCCATTAATGCACAGGTCTTACAATGAGGGAACGAAAAAGGGAGAAAGAGAAATGGTTCATGCCACAGAATTAAGCTCTCAGACTGACCTCCCCTTTGGTCTGGCAATACCCTCCACTGAACAGCAGTTTCTTCTCTGTAGACATGTGTGACTAACACAGTTAACTTTCCTAAGGGTTAATTTTTTTTTTCTCCTCTTATAACTCTTCTGTTCTTGTAAACTGCTGGTATAAATTATTGCTGCAGTCTGCCAGGCAGCCACTGCCATGTTAGCCCATAATCAAAGTATGCCTCAAAAAAGATACTGCAAATTGTTAACCAGACAAAAGTGCAGGTAACAGATATGGATGCGAGGCTCAGAAACAATACAGTAATTTCTAACAATGTTGGATGAAATCTGGTCCTTCTTGGTCACATAGGGGCCACAGAAAATGCAGGTCCGGCCTTGTTTTCAGCCTTGCCCTAGCAGTGGCCTCACTGGTGCTTCCAGTCACTGTGCACCTCTACTTGCAGCCAAAAGGGCTGGAAGAAAACATGACCTAACTTCTTGCTCAGCTGGAACTGAGGGCCTGAGGAGGCTACTGGGATGTGTGACAGCAACAGAAGTTTGGACAAGAGTCCCCTGACAGACAGACACAGCAGCACTCCTCTGCAGAGAGAAGGTAGCAGTGCTGATGACTCCAGGAGAAGGCGAGGCCTTCCTGTTGTGCTCCCTGGCAGGGTGGGATCCTCAGTCCCTTCAGGCTGCAGGAGAACACAGCACCAGGATAAAGACCTAGGCACAGCAGGGAGGAGCTGGGATGTTTCACCACCAGCTGGAACAGGTAAAAAGAGGCACCTCTTGAGGCAGTTATGGGCAACACATTCAATGTAAGAATCAGCTGGGAACAATTTAAGTTTATTAAAGGCAGTTTTTAGAACCTGTTTTTTCAAAAAGACTGAGCAAAGGAAACCAAAAGACTGTCACTGATGTCAGTGGACACTAGCTCAGGAAAATGTAGAGCTCCTGAGGGACAGACACACTCTGCAGACAACCCAGGTCTGCCCCACTGAGGGCTTTTTCAGCTGGTGCCCAGCACTGTGAACTGCAACTCAAGACATATGGAGCTTAATTTCAAGGATGTATTTCCTGGCATGGCATTATTCTCATTCCCAAACAACATTAACTAAACAGCACTGAGCTGCATGGCAAATGTGTAGCTTACCTGCTCCTACTACCATGTTGCTTCCTCTTTCAGACCTGACACATGCTGTAGTTGCATGGTTCGACTAAAATCAGCTATTTGAAAGAGCAAATAGCACCTACAGAAAGATGTGCATTTTAATTCACAGGGAATAAATTAGCAGTATTGGACAAGGCAGATTGGCTCCTTACTCTGGAATGATACAGCAGGGTGCACTTACTAGGAAAGCAATGACTTTACCTTTTAATTAAAACTGCAAGAGATTATAATGTTCTTGGAAGGTGCCAGAATGACAGCACTACTAAATGAAATCCTCATTTTCTCCTCAAGGCAAAAAAAAGAGCCTCTTTAGGACACAGGTAGTATATTTTATATACCCCATATATTTTTTTAGAATCTAAAAGGGAATAAAAAAGAAACAGAAAACAGCTTTAAATATCCACAAAAATAATTCAAAGTTGAGACACACTGGTTGAACCAAAAAAAGAAGTTGGTTGCAAGATTTTCAAGTCAATTCATTTTTAGGGTGCCATCTAGATAAGAAGCATTTCCAAAAATACACATCCTTACTTTTTACAGGATCTTATCTCATAAATGTTTCTTAGCCAACTTTCCCCAATCTGTCTTCATCAAATAAGGTCACACATG
Source organism: Lichenostomus cassidix (assembly GCF_008360975.1). Classification (NCBI taxonomy): domain Eukaryota; kingdom Metazoa; phylum Chordata; class Aves; order Passeriformes; family Meliphagidae; genus Lichenostomus; species Lichenostomus cassidix. Next base: position 54,500,834 of record NC_139480.1, read on the forward strand.
AAATCTGCATGCACATTAATTTAATTCTGGTTAAAGGAACTGACAGTTGCATTAAAATTAAGCTTTCTAAAGGAAGCAAGGCTTAACATTTACAATAATATATGGATCAACAGGACAAGAGGGAATAGCTGCACACTGACAGAGAGCAGGTTTGGATTGGATATTGGGAAGGAATTGCTCCCTGTGAGGGTGCTGAGGCCCTGGCACAGGGTGCCCAGAGAAGCTGTGGCTGCCCCTGGATCCCTGGCAGTGTCCAAGGCCAGGCTGGATGTGGCTCTGAGCAAGTTGGGACAGTGGAAGGTGTCCCTGCCCATGGCAGGGGTTGGAACTGGATGATCTTGGAGGTCCCTTCCAACCCATACCATTCTGTGATCTTTTTAAAACCTTTGCAGAACCAAGACAGAGAAACCCACAGAAAACATCAAGGACTACCTCAGCTACCAAGGTGGCTCCAGATTTAAGCAAAGGATGGAAAAGGACATCTTAAGGTAAAAGGTTAATTAAGTCTTCATACAACTTCCACTAAGCCTAATAATACACCCCATTTGGCAGATTTGCCTCAACAGTTCAACACTTGTCATATACAACTCCTTACTTAACAAGCAGTTTTACTGAAATAAGTGGGTGTATTTAAGAAATAAATATTAAACAGGAAAGAAGACTCAAGATCCTTGGTTGAAAATTTGGTTGTTTCAATTCTGAGGTGCAAAACGCCAGGAAAACTTCCCTCAGCCAAGACTCTCCACATTCTTCTACCCATCATTAATACATTTCCCAAAATCCTGACTACAGTTTTCACAGTGTGGACTGGTCAAACCAGACAGGAATCCAGCTCACCAGTTCCCTACAACTTCACATTACCAGAATCAGATTTTGGAAGCTTTTGTTGCTACTGACCTGGAACAAGTCAATGGCAATAACAGAAAGTCAGCATAACATACCTGTCTCCAAATTTATTCAGCACTGATTTTCCCACAGAAATCAATATATTTTAACAAAACTAAAATGCAAGACCTATCATGTAAAACACATAGATCCTGACCAAAACTATAAACTTCTACAGAGATGTTCTATCTACCACAACTGCAGAATAGAAATTACAAGACTTTTCCACTTGGCCAAACTTCTTTTCAAGTAATTTCTCCTAGAACATGAAGATTACTGCATTTCTGAATAGGCATACTATTGACAAAATCTTGTTGTTAAATATACATTTACTATCCATCTATGCAAATTTACACTTAGATAGTGATGAAGATTAAAATATACAGAAGCTAAGCTGGTATTCAGTAGCACTTTTCCTACAGATGACTTACAGGATCACGCCCCTAATGCTTGATAAAATTTAAACATATTTGTTTATACCAATAAACTGTCAGTCCTAGGCATCATGACTGGCTTTCAGTGTCTGTCAAAACTGGAGTTTAGAGCTACACTTCAAAGCTCTAAGCTCAAGGAATGAAATACATACTCTTACTTAATTAAAGCTTATGCCTAGACATTTGTGATCCCTGACTGGAAGCTTTAAAAAACACCCAACCAACAAACAAATATAAAAACCCAAACAAAACCTCGCAACTTTTATAAATTCCAAAATTAATAATTTACTTCCATACATTCACAATATATACACAAAATCACAACAGAAACAGTCTTACCTGTTTGTTTGTTTGTTTGTTTAAAGAACATCAATGTAATGATTTTTGCAACTCAAGGAAGGTATTTTTTCTTAAAAAAGAAGCTGTGTAAACCTGCACATCCCTGGAGTAATCATGTGTTGGAGGGACACCTACCTGCAATATTCTGCAAAGGTTTGGTATGACTGTTATAAGTATTGGACCTGCCAGAGAGGATGCTGCAGTCTGGAGAGGATGGGAGAGGGGAATCTGACCTCCTCTAAAGGCAAGAACTCACCCTCACTCCTACCTGACTGGAGGGAGGGCTCCTACCATCCTGAAAGAGGGCTAGGAACAATCCATCTGTCTGTATTTTATGGAAGTTATGAGTAAGAAAACACTTGGGGAAAAAATCAACAGACCATTCTGATTTTAGAAAATGTCATCACATTTTCCAAGAGCTAAAAAAAACCAGACTGAGATAATTTCTACTTTAATCCTATTTAATAGCCTAAGAGACCAGTATTGTAAATTAAAAGAGACAATAAAAAGCCAGGATAGGTAACTAAGAAAACAACTGACACGTTCTGAACAACAGAACTTTATAAGAGAGGATATCTGTGTAAAAAGGGAAGGGAAACCTTTGGTGTACAGTCTTATAATTACTATAAAATTGAAAAGCAGTGTCTACCTACAGCTTTGCATGGTGAACAGTCCTTACTTTCAGACTGAGGGGAGATCTAGCTAAAATTCCCAAGACCAATTCTTACGCTTGCCTTTTCATTCTTCAGGATCCCTTAGTGGATCTTGGACAAGATGGATCCAGACTCCACAGGACCTAGGTAACACCTGTACTTTTGGATTCATCCCTTGTGTCATCTACAGCCCAACACATGCAGAGGCCCCGAAGTTCCAGCCCTGCACCAACCCTCAGTGGTGCAATGTGCAACTAAAGTGATACTGATTGATTCTTGTGTGGTTCTCCTTAATGGAACATGCTCCCTGGTTTTGCTTGAGTAATATGATTTTCTGACACAAAATATGTTCTTTGAACAGGAAGCTGGGTGCTCAAAAATAGTGAATCTGAGTTATTAAATTGCTTGAACTTCATCCTTGTAACACATGCATCTTCAGAGCCCATAGCTAGGTAACTTTGCACCTCCAGGGAAAGCAGAAAAGGCAAGATGCTTGGACACAATAGTTAAATATTCAGGATCATTCTGTCTCAACTGCAGAGCAAATGCACAGTCTATGTGGTTTATAGCTTGTCAGTCAGAAAAGAAGAGGGAGGATGAAGACAAGATCTGAACATCCAAAGACATCCTTTTGTTTTACAAAGACTGTGGAAGGCCTCTCCAGCAAGTCTTACAGTTATTTCTACATAAAAACACCTTGTCTCACCACAACAATGTTTCAATGTCTATTTTTAAGTCTAGACAGCACAGCCAGTATCTCCAGCCTCCTGTAAGATTGCAGACATGACTGACAACAGACTGAGCCAGGAAAAAAAAGCCCTCCAAAGCATTGGGCTTTCTAGACATAGAGCTAGTAGGTAAAGTGGAAAAAAACCCAACCAAACAAACCAAACCAACCCACTGATAATTACCAAAAGACCATCCACGGATTGTCACATCGTGACCTGAACTGGTCAGTGTTTAAAAGGTAAACAGTCATGGAGACAACTACAGGAAAAAAATTTACATCATCTGTACAAAGGCTGAAGCTAATAAAAAAACCCCACACCTTTGTTCTGAGCTTTTTTGCTGAAAGGACATGAGACAAAACCAGGTTTCTGACCGAAAGTTTGCAACAAGGCTCCAGTACATGGCTGAGCATTACTAAAAAGGCTACTGAGCTTCCACTTGTACGGTGGTGCCATTTACAGCATTCCTTCACACTCGTTTATTTCAAAGCAAATTCATTGATTTGCATGGAATTGCTAAGGAAATTCACATAACTGAGAGGAGGAGTGTTTGCACTTAATGGGTGGTTCCTTCCTTTCTTATATAGCTTGAAAGGAAACCCTTCAACAGAAATAAAAGGGAATTAAGGACGAAATATGATTTTATGGGTAATGAATGTGAGTAAAAACACTGAGATGTATAATCAGGATTAAAGGCTTGGGCAGAGTGAGAACGAAGCAGAAGAACCACATCTGCATGTTCCATGTTGCCAATATGCCAAGATTGTGTCTGGAGTCACACTGTGTCCAGAGCCATTTAAGAAGAGAGTCTGCAATGCAGTCTTTCAGGGACAAAAAAAGGAGAACATAATTCCAAGTATCTGGGCATACAGTCTATTCTCTAGTGCTGAGGAGGGACTGCAGCCAGCTCCAGCACAACTTAGTGTGCACTGCATTGCAGGAAAGACTTCCAGAGGGTTTCAGTAAAGTCTGGTGGCAGTGATGGAGGGAAGATCAAGGGAACCAAGCATATGACTTCTTGGTTCAGAGATGACAATGACAGTCTACACCTCTCCAGAGTGTGTGAACCTCAAAGAAGAAAAAAGTTGTGAAGGACAGCACACTCCTGCAGGGCATTTGTGGGAGTGACTGAGCAAAATGATGATTAGAAAAACTCAAGGCTGGGAAAAGGCCTCCCAGAGAAAACACAAAATAATTGTTTCAAACAAGACAGCTCATCCATTTTGGTGCTGTGAGCCAGCTGGCTGGCAACACCAGCTACATATTAAAACAGAATTTGCCATCAGTCAGCCTCCTGGACTCTCAGCCCACACAACTGTCACACCTCCTTTCCACTCACACAGGAAAACTAAACTGCTAAGTTCCAGCACCTTCCTGGCATGCTCATTCTTCAACCCAGTTTTAAACCATGGTAGAAGAGGCAGTGGCACATGCAGAGTGGTCCTGGGGTTGTCAGAGACCACTGTGGTCAGGGTTCAAAAAAGAACATTCTAAACTGACAAATAGGCAGAAGATGGCCTCCTCTGGACTTCCATGTGGTGTTGTGGGAGCAGCACCATCTCATTCTCCCTTTCAGTGAAGTGCTGAGAAGACTAACATGTGCCACAGGTGAGCCACCACAAGCCCAGGCAAATGGTGTTTGAACTTCCTTGGGATGTCCAGTGCAACGGGTACTGAGGCTTAGAACCAAATCTGAGAGTTCCAAATAAGCAAAGGAGCAGCAACATGAATGCAGTACCCACAAGTCATGAAGGATGCAGCGCTGTTCAAAAAAGGTTCCTTTTCAGCTGATATACCCTGCAATGCATTCCTGCAGGTGGGTTAATGTGTCAGTACAGAACCTTGAAAGAGTAATGAGATGTTCCATAAATTATTTCCAACCTAAAAAGCTAATTATCCACTGGAATAACAGTCTTTGCTGCTTATCTCACCTCCATCCTGAAACTTGCTCAACCTCTCGAAGTATGACGATATGGGAACTTGAACAATATCTAGAATTGCCAGCAGCGTCCGGGTCAGTCTGAGAAGCTCACTAAAACTATAAAACCCAAAGTATATGAGGTTTCGAGCCAGATGTACCACCTATGAGAAAAAGAAATTAACAATGAAGGAAGTACTGACAACCTTTGAGGTCTTTGGTTGCATTTCACACCGCAGCTTCCACAGAGATTCAGACCTTGAGTGCATTCAAGTTAGCACAAGTCTTCCTGCTGATTTTTGGACTAAGCCCAGCGACATTAAATGTTTGTCAAATGTTTTAGACAAAGCAATTGGTCAGTCAGGTTACAGCAGACAGCAAAACCAAGGTGATATTTAGGAAGGCTTGAGAGGATACAATTGCATCTGTGAAAATATGTAAGAGATCAAGAAGAAAGACTCTGGCAAATTATTTAAAGGAGCAGCTTTGGGGAGGATGGAATTCAGAAGAGTAAGATGGCTGTGATAAATTTGCACAGAGGTGATTTCAGGCGACCAGAGGCAAAAGCGACAAAGGGGAATAGGCTAGAGGAAGAATTGTAAAAGCTGTAAGCATTTCCCATTTATTCTATGCTATTTGAATCTAGAAAATCTAGGTCTACCTAAAGTTTCTATCAGGAATTTCAAGCAATGTTTAAACCACAGGATTAGACTGTTCAGAGTGTTTCATTCAGTGTAATATCCCCCACAGAAAATAGCACTTAATTATATTGAAGAATCATCACAAGGTATTTCACTGATGTAGAAAGAACAGGAATATGGCCATTCTACCCCCCAAAAACCCCTTCTCCCTCCAATGAAATGCAACCAGCTCATGAGATGGAAGGAAAGGTTGGCAAAATACAGCAGACAGGAATATTATTTTCTGTGGTAACAGTCATCACCAAAACCACTGGAATTAGGAACAGGTGCTTGCTTCTTTAGGCTATTTTACACCAACATTTATTCTGCAGCTAGCTTAATTTTGAAAGAACCTATGTCAACTTATCTGAAATGAGGAATACTGTAAGTAGGATGCAGATAGCTGAGAAGTACCTCAAATGTAAGTTTATTTTTCTCTTTGTCTCCAAATGGAAAGGGTTGGTTCACAACTTCTTTCAAGTACTCTTCTACAAATTCCATTGTTAGTGCAAACTTTGTCTTCATTTCATTCCTCGAAGAGTCCGTGAAAGAATCATACCTACAATGCAAGGCACAGACAGAGGGAAAATTAAACACCTCTTATATCAGGATCAGCTGTCACTGAAGAAAAAACAAACCAATCACAATCCTCTGAAATTACTCAGTTCAGCTCTTTGTAGATATGGAAAGTGGATGCACAAACTTTCCCTCCAACAGTATCAGGAAGGATTGAAGTGAATGGTAAGAATATAGACAGGAAAATACCACTCTTCTGGCAGATAGGACCCTTAAATCTTGCTGTGGCAATTCAATAAGGTCACTAACAGAAACAACACTGCCTGCTGCACTGCTGTGCTTCTTGCTCTTTCTCTCCAGCCAGATATTCCCTGGCTGGGGGTATCCCAGTGCTGCTGCTCCATCAAATCAGCAGAGTCAGAGAGGATTTCCACTGAAATCAATGGTCTTTTCTATAAAATTAAATTTAACACATGCTTAAGTACTTTACTAAGTGAAGGCCAAAGGCTCTGTGAAGTGGTTCTGGCCAGCAGATGTGTCTTAATTCTGGGTTTCCAACTGTGGCTTTCCGTTGAGCTTTAGGTACAAAACCAAGTTCCAGCCTAGCAAACCTGTCCTGTTAGACACTAGATTACTTCAAGTGCAGCTGGTCTGAGGAAAAGCCATTCCATTTTCCACAGCTTGTACCATAAAAGAACATAGTGAAAAATGAAATTTAAATACTGAATGATTGAAAGCTACCCATGGAAGACTCCAAGAGTAACAATAATTAATAGTTCTGTGCTCTGCAAAAAATACCTTTTCACCCACATTTGGTTGACACTGGACATCTTACAAACATTTTGTTCAGAGACTAACCCTACAAAGAGCTTTTGTACTTTAGTTTGAAACACTTTCAACTCACTCATGAATTGTGATCTTGGTAGGAATTTCAGTCCACAATCTGGCATATTTGACAGGCACCACAGACTCCTGAGGATCTCTGTCCACATGCATGTGCAGCATCAGACGACAAAAGGAGGCCCGGAGGTCATAGGGGAGGCTTTCATCAGACATACACCTGAGGATCAAGTCTACTGACAGCTGGGCAGAAATCTGGTTGATGGCGAGATACTGGCGGTCCAGGCACATTCTTGCAAAGAGGTTCAGCTGGTACCTTAAAAAAAAGGTAATACCATGGTATTCAAGGCAATCGGTTGGAAATGAAAGAACATACCTCAGAATCTCATGTTACAAGCCTGTTGTGAGCCTTTCTGATATAAATCCTAAAAAATAACAAGAGTGACTTTCTTAAGCAAGGGATTAACTTGACATTACAACCTATTTGTTATGAATTAGTAGAAAACACTATTCCATTATCCCATTTCCTCTCTAATCCTCAAGACACTCAGGAAGCTCTGGTCCTCAGAGTGTGCAGAACAACCTAAAATTAAAGCCCAATAAATAAAAGGTAAGAGGCAAAATAAAAATGAGACACAAAGAGATATGATGAGCAGACGAAACTCAAGATTTGCCTGGAATAGAGAGCAGAGACTGTGATGACTCCCACAAGAAAAACTTGAAATGAACTTTTAATCTCAGTTTCTGGCATGACCTAGTTTCCTTTTTTGATACTGGCAAACGATAAGAACAGCATTGGGGTTTTCAGAGAGTTTACATTTTTTTCCATTTGGATAAGCAGTTTTACCTGTAGTAGGTAAGAACTTCTAAATCAGCCTTTGTGCCCTCCTTTGCCTCCTGAGCCAGATGCCTGATGGCTTTGCCATGAGGCTCCTTGTTACTGTCAATCCAGTAAAGCCACACTTCCTCTTCATCAATGTCATCTGAGATGACTGGGCATTCCAAGGGATTGTCCATTTGGGTTGAAACCAGCCTGCAAACACAAACCATTCAAGGTGGAGCCACGAGCAAACTGCTACCAATTTAAGAGAGCAGACAACAAAAAGGTGGCATGTTCTGACTACAGATACTCACTTGGTCTGGATGAGAATGTCAGCATTCCCTGGGCTCAGCATAAACTTGCAGATGAGTTCCTGAGTTACTGGTATTGCTGTGGTGTTAGATACACACAGGTCTGACAGATAATCCAAGAATCTGCAGCCAAAAAAACCCACAGATGCAACAGAACATGAGATTTAATCTACTGTTGGGAAACTGCAGCAGAAATCTGTAGCCCCCAGCAGTAGAGGATGGATAGACTAGAGGGACTCTATACCATATGATATCAACATATGATCTTTGCCAGTTCAAACTCTTGCTATTCACAACACCTTCCACTAGATCAGGTTACTCCAAGCCCTATCCAGCCTGGCCTTGAACACCACCAGGGACTCTGGGCTAGCAGACAAGAGTGAAGATCTGTCAGGACCTGCAGCCAGGGCTCTGCATTCAAAGAGGTCATTCCATGTAAAGCAGAAAGAACACAGCTTTGCAGGGAAATCAGTTTCCTATGAATTTGCCTCTCAAATTCAGGTCTTCTGGTGTTTAACAATGTTCAGGCTGAGGCTTTCCTCACAGCTGGGACATTCATTAGGTACCTGGGTTTGTCTCTTTTCAGGGATTCCTGTGTGTGCAGTAACAGTAATCCATATTGCAGCCTTTGACACACTGGAATATAAAGAAGGCCTCACCCCCTATATAGTTTCCTCTTTCCATGACATTCATAGGAATTAAGTTTCTCTGAGCCCACCACTCCTCTAGCAAATGCAGCTAAAACTGAGCAAGGTGCTAAAGAGCTGGTGGGAGAGCAGATATGAGCAGGAAGACACACACACACACAGACACCATATATTCCATCTCCTTAGAAATCTGGGTACAAACTCTGACCATCTGCTATCAGCCATTCCGGATGGATCCAATAGTTTGAACCTCTGTAGATGATCACCTTACCAGAGGGAATCAAAAAATCATTTCTGAATTAGCACAGACTACAGTCCCCACTAAAGCCTGGGAACTGTAGGGGGTGAGTACAGACAGCATTTTTAGGGTACATTTAGGAAAAAAATTCACCCATGACTGAAATGGAGCTTTGTGGCAACTTGTAATTACAACTTGTAATTACTTGTGCACAGTAATCACAAAGATAAAATTAAGTAAGCAGCACATAACTACACAGAATTCTGGGGAAGCCACCTAGCTGGAGCCAAAACTCAGGAAGGTTTTTAATTTTGTAACTCATGTGTTTTAGAGCAGAATGCCACAATTGTCACTCACACAAACAGTGCTGCAAAAATCTACAAGACTCGCAAAACTGATATTAATAAAATCTTAGAAAAACTGATATGTGTGTGATTTACACCAAGGTTATTAGTAGGGGAACCAACACAAGAGGCAGTTTCACAGAGGAGCTGCAGAGCTGGGAGAAATTAAACTTTCTGTTCATTTCTCTTTGTCCCAGTCTGAACTAAGACCAAATTTTCAAAGTTGTCCTGTAAATTATAAACCCTCTTTTCAGTAAACTCTAATTTTAAACTGTGGATATGGTCAAATTCCAAGAATTACAGGTAGTTGTAATATTTTCTGCACATGTGGGGTTTTGCCTGCTGGTCAAAACAGGGAGAAAGAGACATCAAAGCAATGAATAGGATGCAATTCACAGCTACTGCAAAAATGCTATGTGGACCACTTCAAACCTTGGCTCTCGATTTCTCCTGAGTAAATTCACAAATGTCTCTATTTCTTTAGCCGTGATGTGTTTCTCTAGCAGTTTTCTGTTGTTGTGCAACAAAGCTGTGATGGTGTCTTCTGCCAGAATATCATAGCCAATCTGGGACTGCATGACGCAGAAGTTCTTAGCAATATATTCCTGAAAGAAGGAAAAATTCCCATGATGACCTGCTAAGCAGTAATGTTTCTTCAATTAGAACCAGAGGCATCCAGCTCAGTTAGCAATCAAAAGAACCCTCAAAACTTCCCCCTTTTAACTGGCCTGAACAAAAGAACTTTTGAATACCTAAAATATGTACCCTGAGAAGCAGATTCTATGTTAGGGATGACTAAGTCTTCTTATTCTTTCATAAACCAAAGGAATGAACCCATGAAAATATACACAAAATTCAAGAAATGGCAACCCTTTTTTCTTAAGAAAAAAAAAAAAAAAAGGGAAACACTGAAAGGTTTTAGAATGTTTAAAAAGCTTTTTTCCTGAGTCTTCCCTCCTCTGTTTCTCTCCCTTCAGGACAGAAATATTTCTGTAAAATATTGGAAAGAAAACAAGGAAGCCCCACAGCAGTTCAGGCTTTTATCTCCAGTCCTTTTAGTCATTTTTCTGAAATACCTCTTGCTCACAGGAAGTCTCCAGCAGTGGGAAATCAGCCTACCTGACATAACAACCTCTGCTCTGACTCACTGCCATCCCTCTACAAATATTTAAGCAAGAGAAACAGACAGCTTTGCAGATTTCCCAATTTAAATCCAGGCTCCAAGAACGTATTTTTAATAACAGAAAGCTCATGAATGAAGCAGTGAACCCCAGTCTCAGTCTGAGCCTGCAAAAGTACAAAGTGAACCTGTGATATTCATTACTGGACTTTCAATTCATACACTACTAAGCACCATCAAAAAAAATGCCTTTCACCATTACAACAGAATCCCACTTGTAGGCGCAGAGAGCCATGTCAAACCCAGGATATATCATTACAGAAATCAGGAGGAAAATTATCCTCAATATCACTGACCTGGTTCTTCCTATAGTCCTGTTGTGAGTGTCTTAGAACTCTGTAACATAATCTTAACATGTATTTGTAGGGAGCATATCTCTGGTCACCCAGGTCTTCAAGTCTCAGCATCGATCCTTCCCCTTTGTCCTTAAAAGGAGCTTTGAGGATGCCGAATATCTGTTCAAAATCCAAATCACTGAGAGTGAAAACCAGACCCAGATTTCTGCTGAACTTACAGCAGTCAATGGAAAAGTTCCCAAAGGATCAGCACAACAGCCTTGATTAAACACAAGTGGGGGCACAACCTGAGATATCACAGCTTTATGCATTTGGGGTTAGCTTTACATTTCCCACCAACTTCATTGACATTGCTTTCTCTTTAGTGCTATCCCCAGCTTCAAACAGTTTTAGTTAAGTGTCTTAACTTTGGATAATTTAGGGATGAAGAAGGAGAACAACACTGGTTGACAATTTCATCCTTTTCCCCTTTCTTAAGTTGGTTCCAGTAGAATACTTAGAAAGAATATTATTTTTATTTACTTGCAAGCTTGCCCTCATACAAACAAATTCCGAGTTTCATAAAGGCACTAGAATTTTTCCTGTATGGGGAACACTTGCAGAATTGGGACCATGCTCCATGCTCAAATTTTGTGAAGAATTTGCTCTCAAATCTAGTCTTCTTATGTCATCAGAACCACATGAAATTGAAAGGCATCAGACACAACCCCTTGTGCTTCACTCTGATTCAGGGACCAAGAGATGAGCCTTGACCAAGTAGTGTCATTTCTACCTGATCCCACCAGGCACAAACCCAACCTGGCATAAGCCAAGCTATCCAAAAATAAAATTTTCTCATGTCACTCTACTACAATCTGTTTGCAAATACAATTATTAACACAGGAGGACATACCTGAGCCAATATATTTTGTTCCCTCATCAATTTTTGTCGTTCCCGGTTTGGCTTGGTAACAATCACATCCAAGACTTCTTGCCCATTATTGGGCACATCAGCAACAAAGAAAATGAGATCTTCTAGAAGCTTGGTTACAAACCTAGAATGAATGGACAAATCATTATTATTAACAGTCACTCAACACTTGATAGGATTCAGTAGAAACAAAAATCACTTTTATTCCAAACTTTACCTAGCACAATGGAATTTCCATCACTGCACAGTTAAGTTTGGCATGTACTTAAGGATTCCAAGCCTTGGTTCAGCAGAAGCTTAAATCAATCACAGGGCTGTTTACCAAGGCATTAAACAACAACCAGAGGGAAAACAAGAGAAAAATACAGGCTGCTGGATTGATACACAGTATTCAGAGATCCAAAATCTATACCAGCTGGCCTCAAGGCCCAGGAGCAGTAAAAAGAAACTTACACAGCCTAGCAAGGATTTTTATGCTTTATCATGGGTCTATGAAACAAGATGATGGACTCACTAGAGGAATAAAAACATCTGCCACTAGGTAATTTCCCTACTGAATCATGAAACTGTTTCATATATATACTTTTTCATATATATATATATATATATATATATTCATACATAACTGTTTTCCTGTATATACTGACCCAAGAAACTGTATTTGTTTCATTCTTTGCTAAACAAAAGATTTGGCAGAAGCAGGTGCTAAAAACGAGAGAAGCCGTAGTAATTCCTTCTCTCACGCCTTCAGAAAATGCAAAAAGACAGAATACAAATACAAAAAAGAAAAGAAAACAAAGTAACCATTGCCTCCTTGTTACTAACACCTCACCAGGCATGCAGCGAGAAACACAGATGTCCACAGATTTCAAAGAACATCCCTTAAAAACACTAGCAAGCTTTCACATACAAAACTCAGCATCGTCTGAATTTGGACAGTATCTAGTCTATAACTAACAAATCTGCCAGCTATGAAAGAGGCAGGAAGATCCCCAAGAGATTTTCAGTCATCTCTGGGAGCCAGACACTAAGTTGCCATTAGCCACAAGTGGGCTGGGCTGCTCAGCTAAACCCTCTGAGTGAGCTTTAGCTTTAAAAGCCTCAGCCCACTGGTGGAAAAAGCAAGGTGTGTGTCACACCCCAGCCCCCCCATAAAAAAAAGTAGAAAAGGCAGCTGTAGAATGGAGCAACCAGGAATAAACTGTTGGGACTCCTACTTGTCTAAGCAGGAAGGTGATAAGACAAGAAAAAGATGGTTTGGGGTTTCTTTTCCAAAGGAACTCACAAGAACAAATGAATAATGGCATCATTCTGAAACAGCTCTGAAATGTTTGACAGGTTTGCTGGGTGAGTCTGTCAACATCAAGACCTGACAATACTGACACAAGGTTCATGCAGGGATGTCCCACCTTGACACTGTGGAATCCCTCTCTGGGTCAACTCAATCATGAAATGGCCCACCAGCTTTTCAAGGCTGAGTACCAACACCCAGGCTATTAAAAGTCTGCCTGTTACTATTAAACCATCTGGCCTAATTGTTACCGGAAACTGACTGCAAAAATTCAGTTTTATCACCAAAGATTTTAGAAAAAAAAGCTGTATATAATGTATTACAGGTTATAAATTAACACTGCCAGAGATGCTGTCTCATATTCAGTTTAACCACAGACAGCTGAAGACAAATAGTGAACTATATCACCGGCAGTGGAATATATTTGGCTACAATGTACAACAAATGTATAACAAAATCCCTTGATTCAGGGGCGGGTGTGAAGAGCAGACATTCTAATAGTGCTGCAGACAAAATGGGGACGAATACAAAGGGTAACAACCAAAAGGATGTAAAATAGAAAAAGAGAACAGGGGGAAATAAAAATGAGAAAGCACAAGGATTATTGAGGCCGCTTCTCAGTCCCACTGAGACCTCCTTCCAAGGCTTTTGCAGTGTGGTAAACTCCACACAAGGCAAGAGCCCTGCCATACTGCTTTCCTGTCCATGAGACTCAGATGGAGTGCACCCTCTATTACAGCTCAGAAGTGGATTATCAAAGAAATGCAGACAAAGACTTTTGCCCAGGGAACTACCCCTTTGTTTACGTGGCCAGTCAGCTGGGGAAGAGCTGTTTTTACATAGGAGATACATAGATCAGGCTGAGGTGCAGCAAGGATGCTCTGACAGAGGTACAATTTAACCCCAGGCTGGCACTCTCAGCACTGAAGTGTCCTCTCCCAGTTGCCTCTGTGGCCATGTGGGTATTACCAACCTACCCATGACTGTGTTACCACAAGTAACTAAACACCAATTTAGCAGGGGAAAAAGATAAAACTCACTAACCTCCTTTCATTCTGGGTTATTGTCCCATTCTCCAGCTTTTTAACAGTTGATGCTAAAACCTTGTTGGCATCATTGGCGAAGTCCAAGTCTCTGACCTCAGACAGAGGAACTGACACAATGGCAAAAGCTTCCTTGTCCTCTTTGGTTTGGCATGTCCCAATCTGCAACAGTTTTTGGTTTAATGTGGGTGAGCAAGCCTCTTACCTTTATCCTACTTATTATGCACATCTCATGTGGTAGAAGTGAGACAGCTTCAGGCATGAGTTGGGGGTTTTGTTTACCTTTAACATCACAGGCCTCTCCTCCTCGGTGTCGATTGGAATGCTGGTGCTGGTGACCCAAGTGTTGGTGCACAAGTGCCTCAGCCGCACGTAGGAGTTCCTACAGGGGGGCAAAGCAAACAGCAGGTGACATGGATCTCACCTCATCTCACCTCACCAGAGTGGAGTGGATGAGCCCAAGTGGGCAAGGTGGGATGCCCTGCAACACCTGCCCATGGCATGAGACTGCAGAGCAGGAGCCACACCAGCCACTGGCAATAAAAAGGGGAGGTGGACCTAAAAGACACTTTTCCCATGACTCCTTCTTTCTCACCCAGAGAGTGCTGCAACAAGAACCACCAGCATCTTGGGACTATGCAGAATGCTGGGTTTAAGTATTTATGTAAGCCCTAGGAGTAAAATATTCTTTAAAGAAAAATAAAACTAAAAGCAAGATGTTATAAAATCCCATCTGAATAGAAATACATTTCATGAATAAACCCATTTCTTTTATTTTTTTCTGTAGAATAACGAGCCCTTTTAAGCTGTCACAGCACAAAAGCCAGAAAGTAAAGCTGACCGTGGTTTCACAGCTTCATCATTATGATCTGCAAACCCTTATTCCAGAGCAAGCATTTACAGAACCAGTTCTCAACTGAAAATCAAGTGAACAAAGAGCAGACATGACATCCTTCTAAATTCTTTCCATATGATAATCTGTGGTATTATCAAAAAGCAGAGCTGAGAAATCAATTACAGTTTTAACTCTGAATTTTACTTTTGAAATATATTCACTGTGGTCTCCATTCACGCTCTCCCTTTCACGCTGATGGGCTTTTGAGTATTCAAGTAAGCAAATTATCTGGCAGAACTTAGCATAGCAAACACACTTCAAAGCCACATACATCAGTATTTATGGGTACCCAGCTTTAAAATCCACCCTCATAACAACCAGCCCCAAGTGTCTGCAAGCCCATTCAGTCACAACCAACACTGTGTGACTTATCTAGCCAATCTCAGCTATGCTACACAGCTGAAATTTCAAATATTGACAACTAAAACCCAGAAGCCACTTGCTGACTACATTTGAATAATGAATGTGTTCAGTGGCATCATGATCTGTCAGGGAAACAGAAGCCCAGTTCACCACACGCATTATTTTGTTGGGAACAATTCAGTTAAATCTATTAGAAGTACATTTTTTTTTCAAACAGTGCACAGAGCTCAATTCTATCCTCACATATATCTATGCAATATTTAGACCATTATTTTTCTCTTCACAGACTCTCTGTGTCACTTGTTTTATCCTTATAATTATTTTACCCAGTCACAGAAGCAGTATCATGTTTTATACATCCCTTGTTTATCCATGAACACTCCTCAAATTTTAACAGGATAATACTTGCTCATGTTTGATTTTTTTTTTCTGCTTTACTCACCAGCATAATGCCAGGAAGAAACCCAGTCAATGCAGCACTATTTTTTGCCCTTTTTTTTTTTTAAATTTATTTTACCTTGGAACCAGGCAATCAGCTCTCTGAAGAGTGGTGGCATCCAGTTCAAAGAGAGATGCAATGTCATTTCCATGTGGCACAGAGACCAAAGTATACATAATCTTCTCCCCTGCCTGGCGTTTCTTCTTTGAAGCAGGAAGGTCGCCGTCTCTCTGCTGATTAGCACAAGGGTTATTTGCTTGCATCAGGGCCCATTAGAAATTCTTCAATTACCTTGCAGACAAGTAACACACCTGAATTGGAATTTCTTTTTATTGTTTTTTTTTTTTTAACCTTCTAGCAAGAATCTACCATGACTGGCTTTGGAATAGCACAAGGAATACACTTTGCCCCATGGGGTCTCAGGCAGTCAGTAGAACAACAGCAGATCATGAGCTACAGAGGGACTGCAGCACTGGATAAGCTTTATTTGACACCTGCAACTTCAAAAAACCTGCAGTAGTTGCAGACAACTCACTCCCAGCAGATGCAACTACACAGTGCTGGTCTGGAAACGGCCACAGTTGAATGAAGAGAATTAATAAAAATTAGATTTATTTTTAAGAAGAGGAGGGGATTTAAAAAGTAAGCAATTTGCCTAAATCCATCATTGTTTTATGTAAGTTTGATGGCTTTTTCCTCTCATATGGTAGACTCACAGTAGCAGACTTTCAGAGAATCACAGAATCATTTAGGTTGGAAAAGGCCTCCAAGATCACCAAGTCCAGCCTTTGACTGAACACCACCCTGTCACCTAAACCTGAGCATTGAGAGCCACGTCCCACTGCTTCTTGGACACTTCCAGGGATGGTGACTCCATCACCTCCCTGGGCAGCCCATTTCAATGCCTCTCAGCCTTTTCCATGGAGGAATTATTCCTGTTGTCCAACCTGAACCTCCCCTGGAGCAGCTTGAGGCCATTTCCTCTTGTCCTGTTGACACTTTCCACACAGCAAGAGCCAGAACATCTGCTCTATCAGGATCAGCTTGTCATGGGAAGGGGGACAGGCTGGAATGCATTACAAATCTTAGCCCAGGCTGATAACACATTTGAGGCTGGATCCAACACAGGTCTGACTTTACCCACTGCAAGGGCAGAAGTTGCTCCCTTTGAGGAACAGAGTTACTCAAACAAGGCACATGAGTGAAGGTGGGATCTTCCTCCCACCACCTGCTGAAAGCCCATGGGAATTTGGTGACCCTGCAGCACTAAGCAGCCATCCTCACATCTTTAGTTACCTAAGTACCTTTGTCTACAGACTGCAAGTGCCACCTTCCCTGAGCAGGTTCCTTGGCCTGAAGGAGTCCTTCACAGTCTGTGCCTGCATCCACACAGCAACCAACAGAGTTACTGGCCTAAGTAAAAGCTGCTCCTCAGGGATGTCGAGCTGCACATCTTACAAAAGACTGATGACCAATTAAGAGACTGGCAGCCCAAGGTCCTTCACGTACACAAAATGTATCACAGGGTGAGAGGAGAAGAGGAATAAGGAAAGCCAAAAGAGGAGGAAAAAATCCAGCCCTGGAAGCTTGAAATGCTGTTATAATGATTACCAGTGCAGCACTAAGGAAGAGCTGTACAATGTAAAAGGCCAGGCTGTACCTGGTTTGCATTAGTAGCTTGATTAAAACCAAACTGTAAGGGATAATCAAGGGCAAAGCTTTGATTATCCATATTGACAATTGAGGTTAAACAACAAAATCAAGGATGAGTGAAATTATGGAAGAAAGAGCAAGTTATCAACTCATTTTGAGTCACTTTTTGCATCCTTCCAAAACATCCATTTTTTCATTTTCAAGCTTAAAAAAATGCCTGCTTTCCATCCTATGACTTCTATCAAGGAAGGAGAAAGTAGGAAAAAAACACAGGAAGAAATTTTTCTTAGGCTCCTCTAGTCATTACAGTAGTGCCATTAGAGTTTGAGAGGAAGGCTTGCTAAGATAAAGAGCAACCATCTCCTGTGACTTGCACAAGAGTAAACTCATCTGACAGTCCCCACATCCTATCATATCTCATGTCCAAAAAATACTAAAGAAAAATGCACAAAAAATTTAAGTTGTATGGGAGGATTGAGAAAATAGCGAATAGTTTTTTGTGATTTCCATACCTATTTTGTTTTACATACTTGTGATGAGACACAAACTGAAAAGGCACAGAAACAATAAAAGAATCCTTCTAAGAGCTTAACAGGTGTGAGTCAGAATCTAATATTAAATGAAAAACTACTTCCTACATTTCATAAATAAACAGAAAACCGGAAAATCAGTTTAAAATTCAAGAGGTCTGTAAAAGGGTGAGTACACAGGATAGTTTAGAACAGCATCCAAACTTTTTGATATTTTCCAAAGCTTACATTCAAATCTAGTTAGGGTTTCCCAGAAACTACCCATTTCACTTTAATTTCCAAACAGAAATGACTGGTATACCAAAAGGCAGGAAACTTCATCATTTTATGGGTTTTTATTTATCCTGGGGCTCTGGGTAAAATACAGACCAAAATATGAAACCATATTCTACTTGCTGTTACAGAGATTTTTAAACTCACTCATTACAAAATTTCTCACCATCTCCAATAGATCACTGTCCACATATCCAGGTTTCTACATGTCCTGGTTTCAACTGGGATAGAGTTAATTTTTTTCCTAGTAGCTGGTACAGGGCAGTGTTTTGGATGTAGTAGGAGAATAATGCTGATGACACAGGGATGCTTTGGTTGTTTCTAGTGCTTATCCTAAACCAAGGACTTTTCATTTTTCCAGTGAGCAGCTGGACAAAAAGGTGGGAGGGAATATGGGCAGAACACCTGACCCAGACCGGCCAAATGGATATTACACACCACAGAACACCATGACCAGTGTATCAACTGGGTGAGCTGGCAGGGGGCAGAGTCTAAAGCAGGTCTCCTGTGCTTCAGTAGTTCACACCAATGGTTAGCTCTGTGGAGATGTTCGCCCAGTGGTTTGGGGCTGACCCTACCCACTCCCTGCTGCTCCCAGCAGTTGTACAGATCCAGTCAAGCAATGGAATTGGCCTAAATCCCACCAACCAGGTTTAGCAGCTGGCAGACATAGCAGCAAGGTCTGGGCTTTAGCCTCAAAAGAAATTCCACTTCAACAGAGGGCAAGATAGTGCCTGCAACACTGCTAACTCAATGCCAAGCTCAGCTGGGCAAAATCAGACCTGCAGCTCCAGATTGAGCTCCACCACCAACCTCAGAACTCTCCTTATAACATTATTTTAGAATCTGAATCTCACAACTCAACCTGGATTATGGGAGTTAAGCACTAATGGTGGAAAAAAACCCAAAACATGTCACAAGAAGTGACCCCCAACCTGACAGCTCTGAAAACATTTTGCATACAAGGGGTACACGAGAGACAGCCATGCTGCCATTACATATGAACAGACATGGACTTGTGTTTATGTCTCAGTGCACGTGCACATGCCTCTGTGTGTGGGAGAGAGAGAACGCGCAGACACTTGCACACAGAAAGCTTCTCACAATAAATTAAATTTAAGCAGCCATCAGAATCTGCACTTAACCCAGCCATTATTGAATCAGCAGATGAGTCTATGTGAGGATGTGGAAAGAAGTGAAAGTACTAGGCTAGTTTAAATTGATTAGACAATAGCTCAGGAGAAGCACTGCATTCCTAAGCAGATGAAAACAAGATGACATTTGCTCAGGTAAAAAACTGGCATATGAGCAGATGCAGCCAGCAAAACTGGATTCAATTAAGAGGAAGGAAGAAAAGAACTGCAAAGGAACTCAAATGTAGAGAAGAAAATTCAACTTAAAGTAGTGTGAAGAGGAAGCAAATGGACCAGTTTTGGAGATGTGGTCAGTGACAGCCAAGAAAAACACTCCCAAGACTTTTTTTAAAAAAACAAACAACAAAAAAAAAACTCAACAAAAAACAACAACAACAAAAATCCAGGTGAATTACAGGCTAGGAGTATAGAAAACTGTTGTTACCAAGTAGTACATTCACTGAAGGAAAACATATATAGTTTTGATTGTCCAAAACTACAATAAACTAGCAACAGGCTGTCACAAGTCAAATCAGAACACATATCCAAGGTGAAGACAGTGGAATCACTTCACTCTTGTGCACTGGTTAAATCACTCATGAGAATAAAGGAAACACAGATTCAGCTCCACTTCTACCTGGCAGGAGTTGGATCTACAGCTTCCAAACAACCCAGTCTAAGTATCAGGTGGTACAAAGAGCAGAGTCATCTCCTTCAGCCTGAGAAAACCTCAGTGTCCACTGCACAGAAGGCTGTGAGCCCCCCTAACCTTATTCTGCAGCAGCAAAGCCCAATAATCACACCCAGGAAAGGGAACTGAGCAAATCCCCACCATACAGCCAGTGGCACTTTTCCAAGAGGGACCCATCTAGGGAAGCAAGGGCTGAGCATTCAAAAAGAAGAGTCCTAGTTAGTGAAAAAAACCACCCTTTTGGTGAGGAGTGGAAATATTGATCCAGGCCCACAGCAAAGTCCATCATTCCTGGGCTACCACCACTGATTTACAGTGCATCATGATTTTAAAAGAAGCTTAAAGACAAAAAAACGATGCAGACATATTGCTTGCCATTTGGAGGGCAAATGTAAGGGGAGACAAATCCCATGCTGGAATCAGTGACAAAATTATCAGGTACAATTGGATTTGTCTCTTTCTTGAGACTTGCAGCCCAGCAGATAACCCTCTTCACAGCTCTTAATAGAATTTGCTGCTAATTGTGACCTATTCCAAACCTTCCTTATCCATCTCAACTGGGCATCATACCTAAAATTCAAGAGATTTACATGGAGTTTTGCTTATGGAAGGATCTTCATTTCAACTGCAAAAAGCAATACAAAAACATGACAGACTTAAAATACCTTTTCTTTTAGAAACCCAATCTACAATTCCAATGGGTGAAGACACCTCTTGTGGCATAGAGACAGACAAGGATAATGCTCTGCTCCTGAATGAATACATTAAGCTGCACTACAGATTTCAGCAGAAATTAAATTTAATAGCAGCCAGAGTTCTGAAAATGCCTGTTAAATCCAGAGCAATGTGGTATCTCAATATGTTAACCCAGTTTAGGCGGCTCTTACAAAAGCAACATTTTCACAGAGCAGTAACGTGAGCAGAACTCCATAGGTTAGATTATTTTAAAAATTCTTTATGAAAAGCAAATGGAGTAAATTAATGGCCAGCCTTGCTCCTGCATGCCAGGAGCCGTGGCAGACAGCACAGCAGTTAGCCTCCTGTAGCACCTTCACTGTTGACTCATTTGTGAGTCATCGCATTTTTAGCAGAGACATCACGTTGCAATCCTGTTGTTAGGAGCCAGAGACATTCTGTAAGAAACAATGTATGCATTTCCAGAGCTGATTCAGACCCGTGTGCAACAGCAGAATAATAATAATGTGCTAGCATCCGTGTCTCCCCTTCTCCCCCAGCCTCTCCAGTG
The DNA here is from genome assembly GCF_008360975.1 of Lichenostomus cassidix. NCBI lineage: Eukaryota > Metazoa > Chordata > Aves > Passeriformes > Meliphagidae > Lichenostomus > Lichenostomus cassidix. The sequence continues at coordinate 54,522,130 of NC_139480.1, forward strand.
GTCTGACTGCTGGCTTTATGTAAGCAGAGATGATGCCATTTTTAAGCTGATGATTTTTCTTTTTTCTTTTCAATGTTTTTCAGATTGTCTGTTCTACTTGTTTAAACTGCATCACCCATATAAAATATGTAACTCAATAAACTTTGTTCCTGGAAGGTAAAATGAAATCATTTTTTTAAAAATTAATTTACAGTGTTTACCAGAAAAAAAATGTCTTGAGTTGGCAGCAAGAAAGAAAAGTTGGAATTGCAGAATTTTGGGAATTCATAGAGATAGATAAACAGGAATCAGAGGAGATACACCAAATTGCACCTGGCAGTCCATGGTAGAACTGCCCAACTTCTTTACAAGAGAAGTAAATGCATACCAGTCTCAATCCTAAGAAAACTCTCAACAATAAAAGGCAGTTTGGAACTGGTTAGAATTAGCCCTCTCATGAAAATGCAGACAAATGGAGATAAGGTACCTATCCAAAGTCAGCCTTTAACACAAAGGCACTAACAAATGCCAGGCTCCCAGCTGTTCCTGACATTTCCCCGATGTTTGTAGCATTCTTCTGGATGCTGTACATTTCTTTCCTTAGCAAAAACATACTAATTTGCAGCAGAAAATACACCGATTTTGGGTTTAGTGGGAGACACAACACAGACCGCTGCATTTTGATGCATGATACACTACACTCCCCTAGACTTCAAGAGATGAAGAAGCCTTTTTCTGATAAGACCCTTAAACTGCAGAGAGGTCTTTCCATTTAAAAAAAAAAATCTTCTGGGGCTTAGATGTGAGAATATTACTCAACTCATTATAAGGCCAAATTTTACCAGAATTATAAAGCAGTGCTTCACAAGACAATTTGGCTGGATTGTCAAGAAGCTCATAAACAAGCAATGAACCCCAGTCCAAACATACCCTTAATGCTTGGGAACAAAAGTCCTAGTGACTTCCAGTAATACTGACGTTCTCTGGAGCCCAAACCCTTTCAGATTTTTGAGTCACTTAGGGCAAGGCAGAAAAGATGTGCTTAGGCAGAACCTCAGTATCTGTGCCCATGAGTGCATCATGGAAAACCCTTCTCCAGTGCTGCTTCCCAAAATTCAGTTGCCTGAGCAAATGGGATCAGGCCTGGTAAACCAGGCCATGAACATGCACAAGCAGCCCCAGCACACACTGAGGGGTTAAGGGTTGGCACAGAGTGCACAGATGGCTGTGCTGTGCTGCCTTTAAAACCCACACAACACATAAGTAGCTGCTACACCTTCATTCAACAGCCTAGCAGAGAAAAGAAAGAATCCCAGAATGGCTCGGGCTGGAGGGACCATGGTGGGTCAGCTGGTGCCACCTCCCTGCTCTGCTCCAGCAGGGCCATGCCAGAGCACACAGCACAGGATTGTGTCCAGAGGGGTCTGGAATATCCTCAGGGAGGAGGCTCCACAGCCTCTCTGGTCTTTGTTCAGGCCTCAGTCGCTGCACAGGACAGAAGTTCTGCCTCCTGTCCAGGTGGAAGCTCCTGAGCTCAGTCCCTGCCCGTTCCTCTGGTGCCATTGCTGGGCCCTGCTCTGACCCTCCCTGCACAGGGACACCCAGGGCTGAGGCTGCTCTCAGCTGGGCTCCTCTGGAGGCTGAGCAGCCCCAGCTCCCTCAGCCTTTCCCTGTAAGAGATGCTCCAGGCCCTAAATATTCTCCACAGCCTCTGCTGGCCCTGCTCCAGGAGCTCCATGTCTGTCCCAAGGAGCCCAGAGCTGGACACAACACTCCAGGGCTGAGCAGAAGGGCAGATCAACTCCCTGACCTGCTGGCAATGCTCTTTCTGCTGGGGTAGGTCCACTCCAACCTCCCCCTCCAGATTACTTCACAGGCAGTATTTCAAAATTAATTCCTCTAAAAGATGAAAAAGAAGATGCCTTTGCAGTGAGCCAGTTAGGCAGTGACCAGGCAGAGGAAACACGAGATGATAACCACAGAGCAAGGAAAGCCTGAGTGTTCCAGGTTGTGTGCTGTTGGATACAACACTGACATAGCTGACCCTTAAAGAACATCAAATGTTATAAGATTCGTGTACTTTTGAGGGACAATTTAAAACACTGCAGCACTGTAACATAAAAGAAATTCTGCACAGGGATGTGAAGCTTCTCCACTCGGTTGCTCAGGACAGAATGAAGGCTTAAATAGCCATTGCTGACTCATGGCATTTCCAACAAGACTGTAAAGGGCTGAAGGATCCAAAGGGATTTCTACTATACTAATAGAACCTGTAGGCTTGGATTTACATGGAGGTATTGCCAAAAATTGCTAGAAGTTCTTTCACAAAACATCTTTCACAGGAAAGTGCTGATTGCATGCGTTAAAATTTCCACAGAGGCATCAGTTTTGGTCATCAATCAGCTTTGATTCTTTTTTATTTTTTCTTTTTTTAAAGTATTTCTCTAAATGTGATTTGTCTGGTCTGGGTTTTTAGCTGAAACCAACACCCAGGAGGAATAAGCCAAACTGTTAGTGAAGCCACCCTTAACATTTATGTTTAGATTATTCTTGTGCCTTCATCATTACCCAGTCCAGGGAATATTTTACTGTTTAGATGAACTGAAATGGCTACAGATGGAAACCCTATACTATCAATAAGTATGGTGTGGTACAGTAGGATTGGATCCTCAGTGACAAGGGCCTATCACATACTCACTGAGGAATTCTACAACTGATCCTGATTTCCATTCCAAAGCTCCAAAGGCCTCAAGTGTCATTCCAATATAAGAGAGAAACAACTGGTGGAACTTCTGTACTTTCATAGAAGAGAATTCTCATTCATCTACACATCTTAGCTGTTATTTCTATATTACCATAATGCCAAATACCAGTGAAGATGGAAAACCAATGTTGCCAACGCCTACAAGTCTCCATTTTTATTAAAATTGCAGTCCTCAAGGCATGTGATTATGTAAGAATCTTGGGTTTCATGTCATGAAAAATCAAAAAATTCTTCCCTGTGCAGAGAAAAACTTGAAAATGTGTTCTCTTAAAGAACAAAAGCCGGGAGGTGAGCAGAAAGAAATGAAACTGATTTTTTTTGAAGAAGATCTCAGCCTTTCCAAGGCAATCACATGATTTTGATGGAGGAATGATTGTTTTTTGGAATATTTGTTGACTTAGTAACAATAAGATTCCCCCAAGGTTTTATCTCTGCTTCCTTCACACACTATAATCTCCATGTCTTGCATTGCTTCATTAGTTAGAATTAACTAAAATGTTCCTGACGCTGTACCAGGGAAAGGTTGATGCCATGAGTAACACATCTGAGCTGGGAAGAATGAATACATTCAGATCAGTCAGATACCAAGCAGAGCAGCTCCAACTAATGCCACTTTGATGCAGAATTTTAGTAAGTTTCTTATCATTTGCCTTACATGAGGGGAAACTTTCTGAACTGCCAGTTCTGAGTTGCATACTACTTTACACAGGATATGGAAGACAATCCCAGCAGCTGGAACATGTAAGTAAAAGGAAAGCTATGAAGGGCCTCCATATGTCAGGCTGTGCTGGATGAAGGATATAGCATTCCCCAGATTATATGCAACATATAAATTCCACTTACCAAAGCTTTTCCTTCATTATTACCTTCTGGGTAGTGTGGGTTAAGCTGGAAAAGAAAAGAAGTCAAATACTATCTCGACAGCTTTCAGACATTTCATAACTAGGGGAGAGAGTTGGGTTCAGCTCTGTGTTATGTTTTCACCCTGCAAAAGGACAGTGGAATATTTGGAAGCAGTATGAGAGTGAAAGACTTACTGCTTCAATTTCTGGCTGACTTGACAGGCTATGTCCTCACCTCTAGAAAGAGCATCTTGCAATCAAGCTTGTTAACTCCAGAGGAATCTCAAATAACCAAAATCAAAAAGGATGATGAGGAAAGCACAGTTACTATTCTAAATGCAGCCAGTTACAGTCACCCACACACATACACATGCAGTCACTTCCAGGACTGACCTTGGGCAGATATATTGAGATAAAAACCTGATGTTCTCCATGTCTACTGTGATTTTACAGGAAGACTGTGAACTCAGAATTAATGCATCTTTGAAACAGGAGTGACTGACAATGCCACTACAGACCATTATTTAATTATACTCTGGTTCTGTTTAACCATTATTAATGGGGATAATATTTTCTATGTAATATCAGAATTCAAGCCTTAATTAATACTAAAGTAATATGAGAAGCTTGGATGAAAGCCAAAGTTATATAATAATAAGTGTAAAGTATTACTATTTAACAGCCATTCAACATGATTCTACTTTTGACAAGGGAAATATGTAGCCTATAAAATGAAGGATTATGTAGGCAGATATATTCTCAAATAAACAAAAACACACACACCCACTCACTGGCTGCACATGAAACCTTTCAAGATTTGATTTACACAAAGAAACAATTTTGCATCAACATTTACCAATATTCCTTGACATGGGATATGCCACCAAAGCACTGAAAATGCTGAAGTGAGTTGATTAGTTATATAAGGCAATTTTGTTCTTAGGCAATTACAATGTATATACATCTTACAGATGACTACTGTCCTTTTCTTGGCTTGAATTTGGAATTACCAGTGTGGAAGACCCAGAAGAGAACTGCACAGGGCAAGATGCACAAATCCCAGTAAAACTTTTCAATATCACATTATCATACATCTAACATTACACAGACAACTGTTGTGAGGAGTTTTTGTTAAGTTGATATGGCTTTTATTAAAATATTATCATTTATAACTCTTTAACCCCTCAAAAAGCCAGTGCCTCTCCACACTGTGAGCCTGAAGAAAGGAGGGAAACTTTTAGATCTTTGTCAAATTGCTGAAAATACCTCCCCTCTGTGTCACAACTTGATGTGCTAACACAGAAATGGCCAAAGGTTTATTCTGGCTCCATTTCTTTTTTTTTTTTTTTTTTTGCATTAGCCACTGTGTTACCATCACAAACTTAAGTTAGAGAGCCTGCTTTCCTCCCTGTGTTGACACCTATCTCAAATCTTGCATTTTGCTCCTCCCTGGCGTAGTTACAGCCTCTCATCTTCAAGTCCCTCCTGCTTCTGGTGTACAGCAACAAGAACAGGAGAAGAATGCCAAACAAATGAGAACTTAGACTTATATGTAACTGTTTTCACACAGTTTTGGTTCTTTCTTAAGTTTCCACAGTTCTTTTGGCGTGACATTTGTTCACCTGACACCTTAAAATAATCCTAGTGTCCCATTTTCTGCATCCAAGCTGAGTTCTCTGCCTTTGGTCCCCCATCCAGAAGGGATAAAATTAGTAGGCAGTGCTCTTCAGTCCCAGCTATGCACTATGGCCTTTCAGCTCAGGTGCAGAGAAGGTGCAGAAAGGCTAAATTTCTATCCTACCTTCAGATATTTCTGGTTGAAAGCAAGCAAGAAAAAAGTCTGGGTCACCTCAGGTTTGTCACTAGACTCAGCACAGAGAACTTGGCACTGAGGACTTGATCCTACAGGTTTTCAGTGAAGGGATTGAGTGAATACAGCTGTCTATCCAGGATGAATTGAATTCTGATATCCTTCAGCTGTTTGCTTTCAACACAATGGTGATTAAAAAAAAAATAAGAGTAACAGGAGAAATTAGGAAAGTCTCCCTCCCTCGACACTTCTTGCCTTCTTGAAAAATGACTGAACAAACTGCCATCAAATTTCCAAAATGGCTCAGCTGTGGACTGAGGGTGATGGAGACTGAAGGCTCAAGTGAGAAATCAAGTAAATCCTTAATGCTGCTTTTTCTTGCCCCACTGTTACAGAACTAATAAAACTAAAAATATGCTGTTTAGAGAAAGTTTTTAGATGCTGACATTAAACCATAAACACAATGGAACTCAGTTTTAGGGCTGACATTCAAAATCCCATTTTCAGCTGTGCTTGGCAGTTGCCACTTTGATTTTCATTTCAGCTGAGATTTTTGGTGCTGAGGGTTTCTAAAACATGGACTAGTAGCTATTACCCCGTGCTATATTATCCAGGTAGAGAGGGCATAAATCATCTAGCATTGTATGTCATATTACACTTGTTCTGAGTCCCTTTCAATATCCCAGTACAGAATGACCTAAGGACACCGTGACAGTCTTAACACTCCAAAATCTATTGCTTTTTCTGATTTATGGGAGATCACTTCCATGGTCTTCAATAAGCCTCCAAAACAAAAGAAGCCTTGAAAATAACAACGTTCATATTTTTATCTTGCTACTAATGAAATCAAGTCAAATATTCTGCAGGTGTTTGGAAAGTAAGAATACTATGCTAAAATAGGCCTTGATAAAGCTCAAGAGTTTTCATGCTTTTTTGTGTCATTGGATGTCTTGAAGTCGCAATTTCCTGAATTGTAGCTCAAATACAGCACTGAGTATTCCTGCAAAATGCCTTTGGAAGGTGCATGCAGCCAATATGCACCAAGAACACAATGCATTGCAGACAAGGACAGTCAATATCATGGGAAAGCCAGCACCACCACACAAGGCCATGTTTTTAAAGACTAAAATTGTTGATAATTTTGGAGTTAAGAGATAGATTAGCAAAGAAGATAATACATTCTTTTACATCTAAATTGAAATAGTATTTACTCGTGATCTACACAAAGTATCTGAGAGAGCCTGAAGGTCAGGGTCAGTGTTGCAGGTGGTCCTCCTTGCTATAAAATTGGTGTCTCTTGGACAGATTTCAGGCTCTGCTTTCACCCACAGTAGTATGTGAAAAGAGCAGATGTTGAATGCATACATATATCAACATACTCATCCTGTGGGAGCAGCACAAGGCCCCCAGGAGAGTGTTTGTGTGACAAACTCATAGTAGAAGTCAGCTTTTACAGGTGGGAAACTGAGGTATAGACAAAGTCTTTAATTATTTCTGGTTAAAATTATTTGGAAGGGCAAGGAATCTCATTCCTGAATTTTCACCCAGTGATTTTACAAAGTCTGTAAAGTCTGCATAATATGAAGACAACTTTCATCTCTGTGTGTTTGTGTGTTACCTCTGGTATTTGGTGCTCAGAGAATGCAAGTGCCCTGGTAATCCTGAGAGCTATTCCACTAGACTGAGCACCAGAAATTCCAGGCTCTGTCATCTCTGCTGATTAAAGCTACTCAAAGTTGTATCTTGAAGCTTTCAAACCCCAGCAGTCCACTGTGCATCATTTCCTGGGGTTGTGCAGAACAGCATCTCACAGGTTATTCCTGGCTCTAATTTTACTTTTGCACCTTCACATAGTAAGATATCCCTTACAGTCCAAAAAGTTTGAAATTCCACATTTCTACTGATTGTTGTTTTCTTGGAGGAATGCATGGAAAGTACCCAAACAGGCTATTTTTGGACACTCAATTAAGAAGGAGAGAGAGGAGCTTGGGGAAAGAAACACCCATGCTGATTTTAATCAAATTTTGTTGACTAGGTAAAGGATATTTAAAGCATCTTGTCAGGGGAAGAATTAGATTGCCAAATTTCAGCTAAATGAGCATGTTAATGACTTGGTTAAAACCTGCATTTATGAAGGAATCCCTGACAGACAAAGAAAAAAAGGATCTAATTCAACACACACAAACATTCCCCATTTCATTTGATAACCAGCCTGTTAACACACAGCCTGTTACCCATCCAACAAGGGCAAGTGTTTCAAGGAAAAAAAGCCAGGACAAAAGAAAAATAATCCACTTTTCAAATCTTTCATCTTCATTAGGCTTGCTTTGTTCTTTGTTAATGTCATACTGATTAGCTTTCGATAAATCCAAAGGACTTTTGCACAATTTCAAAGACTTCCAGCGGCATTCAAAGGACTTTTGCCATCTTATTAACTTGCCAGGGAGACTGGCTATGGCTCTGCCTTGATAAACTGCATTCAACCTTGCCACGGCATCAGCACAGAGCTCCTGATAATCATCATCTGAGGAAAGTTTAAAAATCTTAAAAGGTCTTCTATTTCAGGGTTATATTTTCCTTATGATCCATGTCTTAGCAGATCAGACAAGTTTCCAGGGAGCATTGGGAGACCTGAACCTTTTTGTCTGCTTCAGGCACCCCTGCTAGTCAAAAACAGGAATGAGAAGCAGCTCCAACACCTTCTTGTCCTGATTGTTCACCCTCATTACCAGAAGAAAGATCATCTTGATGGCATTTCCAGCTCCTGTGTGAGCAATGGCAGGTAGCATTATGCCATGCCTAAATCAGCATGGATTGAAAGGTCTCACATCAGCAGCATAAGCTGGGGTAGCTCCATGTGAGGAGTGGAGAGAGTGGCAACCGGGAAATTCCATTTCTTCTACTGGGATCAAGTGCAGAGAACCTGAAACCAGTCCCACCCAGCCATATCCCACTGTGCAGAGGAAGTCAAAAGAAAGAAAAATCTTTTAGAGATCCTTTAGTGTAACCTGGATACTGGGCAATAACTTTGGTCTGAGCTTCAGCAGTTCTGTGTCAACCTGTGCTAGGTTAAAATAGCATCCTCATCTCTTCAGGAGTTATGTTCTAAATATTAATATCCCATATGCCTTTCAGTGGTCCTCACAGGAGTAACTAGGGATGATTGAATTAGACATGACTGACATTTCTACTGTTAAAAAAAGACCAAACAAAAAACACAGGTGCACAAAACCCCTAAAACAATAAAAAATAAAGGAGGGAAGCCTTGTAAACCTCCATCAAGTATCACAAATAACGAGGCACAAATACAATTGAATAAAAGCTTCTCAAGTAATCTTGAAAAACTAAAAAGGAAAAAAAAGGCACTTAAGAACAGACCACAGGTCTACATTTGCTGTTTTGCAGCACATCAAAATACAAAATGTATTTTTAATAACAGAAGTAAGCCTTGTAATGACTAAATGACAATAAATGCTGCATTAATGTCTTTGCTCTTCCTTACTCCTAAAGCTTGTGTATGTACAACCATGGCCCAAATGCAGCCAACTACAGGCAGGACTGAAATAGCTGAACACTCTCACAGGTCACGACTGCAAATTAGTTGGCTGGGGGAATAACATTTCCTCTGAGATCCAGATTTATGAAGGCATTTCCACACTGACAGATTCTGCCAAAGTCAAGACAAGTCAGGTCAAGAAATTTAGCTGCGTTCTTAAGACTGTTGAAAACCTTAGAAAAAACTAGCTCTGGGTTTTGCTAAATGGACATCTTTTAGATCTGTCACTTTAAAAAGCCACATCCAAGTCTGCAGAACAGGTCAGGCTGGCTCTGTAAATCAGTAATCCATCCTTCTCCTCTGGATCTCCTCTGGATCTCTTCCATCTCTTCATGCATAGCTGTAAATTACCCTTCACTCCTTACAGAGTTTTAAAACAAAACCCCACTCCTATGAGACAGTGAAAAACAGAAATAAGGCTTACAGTGCTGGGTTCACCCTGTCACCTTGGCAAATCCTTTTTCTTATGAGAACCTTTAATCACTGAGCCAAACAGATAGAAACTAAACAGAATGCTGTGTTCACATTTAATGAAGAGCCTGGGAAAAACCAGCTCCAAAGGAAAATTTTGAAGCAATCTCCAGGTGAGGAGGTCCCACAGCACCCAGGAATGAAATCCGAACAGATGTGTGAAGGCCTTGGTGGATGCTGCCATCTCCTGGCATCTCCTCCAGCTTACAAACGGTTCCTGAGCAAAAGGTTCCTCACAGCTCAGTTAAACAATGCCATTTTTATCCAATTACTTGCCACACTCTTCTAAAGGCAAACAGAACCACAGAGCAATTAACAGTGTGTTTGCCTCCTCTGCATGACCAGGGGATGAACAAGTCCTTCTGCACAGGTTTGTTTCCATGTCAGCCCAAAACCAAAAACATAATTACACTGGCAAACAGTGGGTCCATTTTTGCTTCCTAAATTTTAAAAAAACCCAATCTCTGTCAGTAGTCCAATTTTTAACAGGTGAATAACAAAAAGCCTAAATTATGGACTTCAAATAATCAATCTCAGATGCCTCAATAAAATATCCTACGCAGGACTCCATTTCCCAGAGCAGTTTAAGAAAGTGAAAGAAAAGTCCATAAAACTACAGAGACAGCTTCTTCAGGGCTCCAGGAGTTTAATCCTGGTTTATAGCCTCAAGTTTAAGAACTGATTTGCCTTTTACATTTCTTTTATCTTAGCTAATGCTGAGAATATTATTACCCATACAATTATGTAATCTTTCTGAAAATCTCTTTAAATGCTTTGTTTTCTATTCTTGTGGGATTCTTGTGACAATCTTTACAATTCAGAAGGCAGGAGATGATTATTTTCTCTCAATATTAAATTGAGCATGTACTCAGCTATCTTCACCATGATCCAAATCAAGTGATTATCACATCAGGTTTAAATTTTCTATGAAGAGTATGGCCCTGTCCATCTGGATAAATGCATATCATAACAATATATATAATGTGGCAGGCTAATCTTTTTAATCATAGAATCATAGAATGGTTTGGGTTGGAAAGGACCTTAAAGATCCTCTAGTTCCAACCCCCTGCCCTGGACTTTAAAAGCAAAATTTAACAGCAGTTCTCAATTTAATGCAAATTCTGTACATAAGCTTCTCTGAAAAGAAAGGGGCAGTTGCAGGCAATTTTGACAGAAAAGTAGAGTGAGGTAATATGGGAAGAAATTATTCAAGAAAGACAAGAGAAATATGAGTCACTTCTATTGGCCATTGATCCAAGAGCTCTCAGCAAGTGGTTTGCACCACAACCAGGTGAAAATCAGCTGACAGTCCCACGAGGCTTCAGCAGTTCCTGTTAACCCACCCAAAACACTCATGCTCTGGAGCCTTAGCTCAGTGACCCTACTCCAGCACAGACTATTCCCTCTTCCAATATAGACTAGTCCCTCTTCCCCATGCCCTGGAGTCCATGCCAACACCACCGCAGGGACAGCACCTTCTGTCACAGGACTGCAATCCAATAGCTGAGGAAAGAGGACATTTCTGAAGCCTGTGCTGCCACTGCAGTGTTTTATCACTGAATTACAGCCATGGCGAGTTGGACTGGACTTCCTGGTCAATAAATATTCATTTAATTGTCATTTCACCTCACGTAGTTGTAACCCTGTGATGCTCAGCCCAACTGAATTCAGTTATTCCTGCCTCCAAAAAAACTCCACTGAGTATTTAGTGCTAAAATAATCCTAAAGCTGGAAGGATGTTTCATGTGGGATTTTAGGAATAGAGTTTAGAACAAAACTCTGATCAGAGTTGATCCATTTTACAGCTTAAACCCTGTCCTTTCACTCTGAGAGAGAAAGCCAGAAGAGTTTTCCAGAGTATTGATTTGAACCCTTGTTTATGGCCACACTTCTGGGGAAGCACAGAATGTAAACATCCAGGCTGCCATTCTACATGCCTTATCTTAATTCATTTAGTAGAGTAGAGCTAGTTTGGTGTCAAAGACCTCACCAGATTTAATGCCATATTTTGTCCAAGGTATCTAATCAATCTGGCTAAGTAAAACAGAATTATCACAGATTTTTCCTTACAAATTATGATTATGTTTAGGTACATGCTCACAATGTCTCACAAGCAATGCACTTTGGCTTATCTATTGTCTACTACAATATCTGAGAGCAACATGCCTATATATTCTGTAATTACTTTAGCCACACCTGAGAAGCTGAATATGAAATGACAGACTTGTCCTGCATTTCTTGTGTGTGGGCACAAATATCTCTGTATAACAGCCTCATACAACAAGTGTTAATAGTTTCAATATGAATTGCCCAGTTTCGAAATCACAGAACTGGAGCTGCTATACACATGGAGAACAATATTAAAAGTGCCTGTTTTGGTCCAGCATAATTGATAAGCTGATATTCAGTTCAAAGAGACTTTTATCTTGGCAATTTAGAATATTGAAAAGGTTATGTGTGTTTGTGAGAAAGGCACAGCTGTGAGGTCCCAACCTGCAGCATTTGCAAAGCTGCTCAAGCAAACTGCAGCTCACTCCCACACACACACAGATAGATTTAGGTGCCTTCTACATGTGGTACATGCACTGAAAAGACTTTTGGGAAAATCTTTGTTACTTTGAAACATCCAATTTTCACCTAACCTTGCAGCCTCTCTTTATAAACGTAAAGCTTTGAAATAACTTGGGTCATTTTGCTGTAACCAGGGCTATAAAAAGCATCTTCTACAGAACTTTTTCTAAAAGACTGCTGACTCTGTGAAGATGAGAATAAAACTCTGTTCTGAGAATGAAACTCAGCAGCCTGGATCTTAGCTGGTGGCTTAGTGCCTAAATCTCCTGCTAAAGATCTGGCTCAGCTCTTTTGGGTGAAAACAAGCCCTTATGACACTAAGAGCAGAACACCCACTGTCTCCAAAGAAGACAATTTCTCTTTCCAGTTTTTCGGTTGAGTATTTGGTTCCATTTTTTTTTTTGGAATGTCTGAGCCTGTGGCTTAAGGTTTCCAAATGTCAGACATCATTACCACCTATCCCGATTTCCAATGCCCCAAATCTTATCACCAAACATCAAACCCTTTCTTCAGCATATTCCTCCTGTGTTTTCAGTAATTGTGTGAGAGCACACAGACATCTGGTGTGTCCCAGGATGTGCAGAGCAGCAGGGGAATGACAATGCAGGTATGTGGAATTACCAGATGTCTCCCACTGTGACTCCTTCAGCAGTGGGTCTTTCAGGTTGGCTCACCTTCAGCCCAAAGTCTGGAAGAAGGATCTAGATTGCTTTAAGGCATTAGTAGGTCTTAAAGAACTTCAAAGCATAGTAATTAAAATTAGCCTAAATAATGCCAAGTGGAAAGAGGATTAAAGGAAATTGTACTACTTGAGACTGTGTCAGAAGTAGAGATATCAGAGGTCTTTGAAAGGTAACAAAAGTTGGACAACTGATTGTACTTCTAAGGAACACGGAATTTAGGACTGACACATCCTGACTTCATCCTCTCAAGTTTATAACAATTAGATTTAAACTCCTGTGTTTTGTTTATTGAATAACTGTATTGCCTTACTTTTTATTTTATTTTTTAAATTCACTTACTGTAGTATTGAAACACCTTTATCAGCTTTAAATGCCTTAATTCTCTGAGGCAAGTATCTTCCATTTTCTTAGTCCCCAGATCATCCCCTGGCCTTAACAAGCTGCAGGGGCATCCCTTCACAACGTGGCTCAGCAGTGACCCACCAAATCGCAAACCAGTCTGGCCAGTTACATCTGGCACAGGAAAACTCAGAGAAAAGGAGAAGGCACAGACTGCTCACTCAAGGCATGAGCCCAATTGCAGAGGAGAAAAGGGAGGCACCCAGGTGAAGGACATTTCTGCTCCTTGTCTGAGACTTGTCCCACTGTCAAGACTCCACTGCAGAAGTCTCCGTGGCACACATCAAGTTGATTTAAGGGAGGATGAGGTAAGAAAAAAAATAGTAATAAACACTGATGAGTCCTGATTTACAACAGCTCAAACTGTGACAGATACTGCATCATTAGCCAACAACAGAATGCTTAAAAGATTTGCAAATTTTTGTTCTTGTGTTTGTGCTTATTATTGCACTCTGGATATCTTTATCATGGAGGCTTAAACAAAATCAGGTCATGGCAATGTGTGACGCTGTTGATAATCCATACCATGAGTAATCTCCCTGTGCTGCAAAAGCACAGATAAGTGCTCAGTAGGCTTTGCCCAATTGATTTAAAGTTAGGTCACGCACACAAGGTGTCTGCCTGCCTGTTCATAAATCTTTGACGTGTCTGGCTGGCTGGCATGTTGTGCCTGACATATGAACTGTGCAAAATACAGTTCACAGGGTTTTATGATGGCAGCACCTTTAATATCTCCACCACAGGTATTTTACACCTCACAGACACAGTCACTAATGCAGCTCCCCAGTCACAGCATATCATCTCTGTCCAACCCAGAGGCTCCTCCAGCACTCACTCCACTGCTGTCAATTGTACTCTCCCTGATGGGGATTTCCTTTCCAGAGGCAGAAAGGACCTAAGCTCAGGTTTGACATCCAGGGCAGTGTGGACACCTCTTCATCTGAAGATTTTTCTCCTAAAAATCCCCCTGACAGATCATCTGGTGGGAGAAGGAAGTCCATCAGTGTGCTCAGTGCCATTCCTGACTCTCCATCAGCTTAGCTAGTAAAATCTTCCTACTAGGAGCACCTCTCACTGTAAACAGAAAGGAAAATACTCCCACTCTTAGGTGGGAGTAGTGGTTGCCTCTTGAAAATTAGCTATTATTAGCTATTGTTAGCAGTCCACTGTTTATGTTTTGATACTGGCCTTGGCATAATTAGAAATAAATGAAGGTTTGATAGCTCCTGTTTGTTCTTCCTCTGAATTCAGTGCCAACTGTGACAGGAGCTGGAAAATGAAAGCAGCACCCTGGTAATACTACAGAGTTGTCTGCATACACAAGTTGCACTGCTGTAAATCTAACTCAACCCAGTTAGAGCAAGTCTTTGTTCAGGGATTCCCTAACATGTAGTGATTTATACGTTTCTTCTTGTACTAAATTTTCACACTCATACTTCAAAGCATAAGTCAAAAGAAGCAATCCTAACTAAATCAGTAGGGAAAAAAAACTACTTTTCACTCCATTGATACAACTTGGACAAAGACCTGTGGCAATATGGATTAGATATGACTCAAAGAGTTCAGAGCTTCTTGCAACCATTAAAAAATCCAAGACTGTACCATTTCATAACTTGGTATTATCTGCTCTATTCCAGGTTGTCAAGAGCCATATTTTATTTTTAAGGAGTCTTAAAAGATATTAAGCTGTTCTTTTGGGGAGTCACAATACTCTTTTGCCTTAACACAAAGTCCCAGTTAGTGACCAGACAAGTTGCAAGATATTCCTTGTCCTCTGGGAACTTCTGCTCCATCAAAAGGCAGCAATGACTTCCTCAGATCTTTATCTATTCGAATTTTAGTCAAAAGGCAAGAGTGCAATAGCAGAACACTGCAGCCTATATAATCACAATGAACTTGCATGACACCAATATACAGTCACAACACCACTCCAAAAATCAAGGGCAAACAGGAGCAGAGAGATCAATGAACCCAAGGGTTTTCAGTGTGAATGTGCTGGATATTTAACAGTGGTGTTTGTTCTGCAATCCCTGTGCAGCAATACAGTATGGCCCAGCAGTGGCCCAGTGAGGGATCTTTTTGGAGATCTACACTGCAGACCTTCCTACCACAGCAGTTCTGAACCAGCAGGACTTGGTTGGGCAGCACACAGACACTTGTTTAATTGGCATTCTTACCTCTGCAGCCAAGTAGTTTCCAGTTGCCAAATGCTTAAATCGAAACAAGCTATTCCACTGCCCGGCCCCTCCCCGGCAAGGGTCATGGTGCACAACCTAAAAGAAGAATTTAGATTTTAATCATGCTCATCAACATCATACTTTAGACTACTGACATTTCCTGCAGCTCACTCCGAATAAAAATATGCAAACAACATCATTACAGTCTGCCAAAGAGAGGAATTCTGTGCTTACACGAAGCCTACCATAGATAACAACTACTTACATTTACTTTTTGCCATGTGCCAGGAAATATTCCTCCTATTACTTTCCATGCTTTCATTAAGCTATTCCCTGCAAACGTGATGAGGCAATTTTGCTTTCAAGTGATGTGGTGTGAATCTGGAGCTCAAGAAAGTAAGGAGAGCTGTTCTACACTACTAGGCACTACTTAAAAGCAAATTTCAAACCATCTTATATTATTTTACCAATTACACCAGCTCTATTTTTGGCAATACTAGGGGCTTCTGAAAACTTTTCATTCAAGTGATATATCCCCATATCATCTGAAATATCCCAGGTTATCTCTTTTATCCCTTGACTTAGTTGTAGATCATTTGCTTTCTTCAAATCTAGCAGTGTCTGTCTCTTTTAAGGAGTAATCTCCAATAGTGCCTTACATGTGCCATACATGCTGTTCCAGGCAATCCTTACTCAGACAAAAATCAACCATTTTTCTGAAGACTCTGTTCTAAATGCATGAAGTTTGGTCGTCACACAAGAACTTTTGGGTATAGGAGTTACATTTTTGTAATAGTAAGGATTTGAAACACACCAATTTCCAAAGTTTCTCAGTTGAACAAAAATGCATTTGCTAGTTATCTTCTCAAAATCACCCCCATTTAGAACACCACCTTTCTGCAGGTTCACTTTTAACAAATGTTGATGTTTTGTGTGATGTTTGTGAGATTTCCTGTCAGCCATGAATTTCCATGTTCTATACTGCACACAAAGTTAAATGTAAACACCCAAAACTCGGGACAGATCAGTTTCCTTTGATTGGCTTTGATAAAATCACACCATCTACGTCAAGTCTGAATTTGAAATTTGACTCTTCCTCATTTTAGTGCAGGTAAATATAGTAAGAAAGCCTCCTCTCTCCACACACACAGAGCAATAAAGCGGCTCTTCAGGGTTCATCCTACACAAACCGCTTCATGAAATAATAATAGTTACAGGGAGGTGTATGATGGTATCAGGAGCCTGTGAATGACTCATGTTGTGGTGAAGTCTTTTTACTGAACCCTGGCCTTCAGGTCTTAAAATATTTATGAAAAGAAAGAAAAAATACCTCTATTTCCCAGAGTGCTTTAGAACTTGTTGCAGACGTGGCTGACTGACGTAATGTAGTGCGAAGGAAAATGTGTTGTTTCTTCTCATATTCATCACAGGTCAGAAACTTCTCTTGCTCTGCATGAAACAGCCTCACAACATCTCCCTAAAGCAATATGAAAAAGAAGCATTATTAAGTGGTAGGTAAAGCCACCAGACTCATTTTCTGTATTTGCAATAGCTCCAGTGATGCCAGCAGAGTTGATGGGAAGAAAACACTTCTGAGTTTCCTGTTGCTGGAGCAGGTACCAAGTGAAGAGCATTCAATCTTGGCACCAAGTGTGGAAATCAAATGGGGTAATTAATGGCCTTTTGGGAAAGCAGACCTTTTTTCAGAGCACCACAATGAACAGTGGCCAACAATTAACATAAAGGTGATTTTTAATTCTAGTTAACTTTATTGAATTGATTTTTTGCATTTCTAATCTCTCTTATTATTTAGGAAAAGTGAAAAGCTTTTCCAACATTATATTATCTCATCTCTTCAACTCTGCAATCAACACTAGTGCTGCATCTGTATTTCTTCTGTTGGAATAATTTTTGTTTCCTTCTGCCTTGCTCCAAGGCTTGAAACACTCTCACTAAATGGTTCTACACAAATATACTGTTTTCCCTTTCAAATTCGTCCTCAAAAACTGCTGATGCCTTGATACCTACTGAAAAATAGCCAGTTGATAATGATTTATTAAGGTATATGTGAGGACAAAGTAAATCAGTCTTTAAAAGGAAAATGGAAATCACCTCAGAGATTAACCTACAGGCATGAAACTATGCAGTACCTCAGCATGTAAAGCTACATTGTCTTATTACAGCTATTGTCATCCATAAGGCTGTAATCCCACTTTTAACACCTCCATAAAGTCCTTAGTTATTCTTTTATTCGCCAGGTAATATTTCTCTACAGTCAAATATAGTGTGATTTTTTGGATTCAAAAAATAATTAAAAAATCATACTTACTCCTTTCAGTACATCATCTCGGTAACTACTGAATTTCATGAACAAAGTTATTTTCCAGCTTGTGTTACAATTTACAGCATTTACCTTTAGAAAACAAAACAAAACAAACAAAAAAACCAGTTCTAGTATTAGGGGATGTTCTTTTCGAGACATTCCATTCTTCTGAAAGACCTCACCATATCTAGGATGGGTGGGACACGGCTTAGCTACATATTTGTACAGTTCCTGACATGGGTCAAGTGTTAATGATGGTGATGCTGGACAAGACTGAGTGGGGAAAATGCTGCCCTTTCTGCTGACAGCCTACCAAGAACACCCTAAAGAGATGCTGAATGAGGATTTACTCTCACATCAGTGAGAGTCTGAGATACTCATGCAAACTTCACAGGGTTTCCAGTGCCAGGCATGACTGCAGCAAGAGTATTTCATTGTGGGTTTTTGAGGCTGAGCAGGAACCAGAGTTAAATATTGCTCTGAGCCCATGGTGGGCACATGATGGGTTCTGTTTACCAGTAAAGAGCAACATATCATAGAATCACAGGCTTGGGTTGGAAGGGACCTTAAAGACCATCTCATTCCAACTCCCTTCCCAGAGCAGGGACACATTCCCCTATCCCAGGGTGCTCAGAGCCCCATCCAGCCTGGCCTGGAACACTTCCAGAGATCCAGGGGCAGCCACAGCTTCTCTGAGCATCCTGTGCCACGTTTCCCACCCTCACAGGGAACAATTCCTTCCTAATTTCCAACCCAAACCTGCTCTCTGTCAGTGTGAAGCCATTGCCCTTGTCCTGTCACTCCAGGCCCTTGTCCAGAGTCTCTCTCCATCTCTCCTGCAGGCTCCCTCCCTTTAGGCACTGCAAGGCCACAGTGAGGTCACCCCAAAGCTTCTCTTCTCTTCTCTTCTCCAGGTGAACAATCCCAATTCCCTCAGCCTTTCCATAACACATCTCAGATCAGCAGTTACCCCTCCTCCCTGCTGAACTCACCTCTTTGCAGCCAGGGTTATCTAGAAGCTCAATGTTGCTGGCATGCAGAGGCTGTCCTGCATTAACTGGCATGAGAACAACTTTATCTCCCACCACAACCTGGAAGTCGGGAATAAAATGCAGTTTAGACCTATGTAGTTATCCAATAAAATGAAGTAATGTAACATATTTAGAAAATAACTCAAATGCATGCTCTATGAATGGCACTTGGTGAATTTATTTGCAGAAGATTCACACAGCAGCTCTGTTCACCCACGATCTGCAATCACTTGGGTTCAAGGTTTACCACTAATAAATCCTCACATTCCCAACAAGCATGTCCCCTGCTTCAGCAGAACCTCCAGACCATGAAATGGATATGAATCTATGAATTCCAGGACTGGCTCAGTTCATCTGCAAGTTACATTAAGTTCTCTTTATCCCAGCCAAAAGGCAGAGAAAGCTTACAAAGTAGTTGTGAGTCCCCAGCTCTGTGGACCATCTGCCAGCAAATGTCACTACAGGCTCAGGAGTTCTGTGATTCGAACTTCCTGACTGCAATCTAGAAAGGCACAGAAATCACTGGAAATTCAGAGAGAGGTGAACACACTCCATCCCCTCTGCTGTTACTCCCTAAGTGGGGTTTGAGCTCAGCACAGGCAGCAGATAAACCAGCTGAGACACCTTCTCTCTACAAGAGGAATTCCTGGCTGGCTCCCTGCAAGCAAATTCCCATGCCCTGGAAACTCTTTACCTCTACAGAGAGAGAAAAACAATATGCAAAAATTTCTTTAACCTAAAAACTGCTTTCAGAGACATGCATTTAGAGAATTCAATTCATGCCTGGAAGGGGAAAAAAGAATAATAAAAAAATATCAATCCACATAGATTGGTTGGCACTGATTTGCTTATGTTGTTCACAGCAATTTTAAGCATACACAGACATGAAGACAAGTGGTTGCATGTGATTTTTTTACTATATGAAATGCTGCACAAGCCATGCTTTCTTTTGGAAAACAAATAAACAAAAACGCTTTTTGCATTGATCAGCACATTTCCTATGAAAAAGCTGAGCCCAGTTCAGCCTTGTGCAACTTCAATGCAGGTGAATTTGGCCCACTTGTTGCAGAGGTGAAAAGGAAGTTTGCCTGTTTTTTACCAACACAGCTAAAATAAACAGTAGCATTAAGACAAGGTCATCATGCTCAGATCACACACAGAAATCCTACTTGACCCAAGTCATGGGAACAAGTTCACTGACAGAACCAAAATAATGACAAGATGCCTGTAAGACACATTATTTATGCAATACATTCCTGCATGCCATGCTTCACACAGACATTACTTACAGCCTGTTTTAAGAAGTTATGACCAGACAATTCATTAACCAAAATACCACCAGGTTTGCATCCTGCAAAGTGGAATCAGGACTTCAAAATTGTTGCAGGTACACCAGGACTATCACAACTTAATTAGCAAGAGAGCAGATCATTAAGCATCTTATTTAAATAGAAAAAAAAACCCACTAAAATGGCAGATAACTGCAATGCAATCCACACAGCACTGATCCTGCTGTCAGAGCATATTTTGCTGTCCTGTCCATCTGGAACCAGCTCTAGCCTTAATCAGTCCTGTCTTCAATCAAAGAGCAGTTTCAAAAATAAAGAAGACTTAGTAAAAGCCTGCAGAAAATATTGCAGTTACGCCAATTACTGTAAATTTTCAGTCATATTCTTTCATTACTTTCACTGACTTGCGTAATTAATCAGTTGCTAGTGAAGCTAAGCTAACTTTTCAGAAAACTAAGTTCTAAAATATTTCATATGGCTAAAAAACTGTGATGACTTACCAAAAGAGTCACACAAAAAGAGTCACACACAACTTCTTGTATCAGATTCCCAAATTCCTTTTCTTTTAGGATCTATGGCATATCTGGATCTACCTCGCCCGTGTTACCTGACACAGTAGCAGCCATCCAAGCCGTAATTAAATACTAACTTCTATTGTTTTAAAGACTGTCTGAAATGTGTTTTCTTAGGAAATTTCCTCATTATAGCACAGAAATGTAGTTTAAAAAAAATCCCAAAGTTTCTAAACAGAGTAAGGGCCTGATATACCAAACTAACTCCATGAATGGAAAAGTTTGCATGTCTGGCAGTAACTGAAAGGAGTGGGTACAAGGCTGGAGCCACTCTCCATGTAGGAGAAGAAAATGAGGATTTCCCCCATTGCTACTCCTGTCCTCTGTGAAACAGCTGCCTGGTTTGTGTATCTGTTGAAGGGGTAGAAATGTGCAAAAGCACTTATGAGAAAGCTACCAAAGGACTAATGTTTGTCACTGGAAATTTGCAAAGAAAATTGTCAAATGTGTTTGGGCCTGGTAGAAGCCAGAAGCAACTTCCCTTTGTAAATTCCTTCTGTATATTACAATGGCAAGTTCCCAGCTCTGAAAGGCAAGCTGGTAGCAGAAACTGAGCAGCAGGCCATTCCAAAGGATCTTATTCCATTGAGTTAGGTATAAGCCCAGGACAGTTTCCCAAACTGTCCTTATAGCTCAGAGCCTGTCAGATAAATCCACACAAGGTATGAACTAGGAAAGGGGTCTGTGGAATGGGATGTTACAGACATCCCTGCAATGATCTGCAAACCTTTTAGATCAGCAAATCTGCTTCCAAACTCTTACGTGTGCACAATATGTGTGGAAAACGGAATCAAAATCTTTAAGCCACATTTGTTTTCCCCAGCTGAAAAGCCATGCAGAGGCCCTCCTGAGGGCTGTATTTCTCTGCAGCAGGCTTTAGGAAAAAGGAGGATTTTCACATACCCTTTGGATCACTACGTGGAGCAGGGAAAGACTGACTTTGACCAGGATATTTGGCCAGGGATATTTGACCAGGAGCTGGGAATGCAATCCTTCTCCTCCCCACAAAAGATTGCAAAAGCAGTTGCAAGCAACCACACTCATCATCCTGGAGAGCATCCCAAGAGCTGGGTAACCACAAAATTAATGAGAGAAAATACATTAAAAATGAGGCATTCCCTTCTGTGATCCTGAGAAGGCTTTCACTGATTATGCACAGAGGAAAGCAGCCAAACATTCCCAGCCAGGTCTACAATATAAATCCACATATGTTCATCATCGTGTGGCCTTCCTGGAGGCAGATCTGAATTCTCCACAGCAGGCACTTGACCAAGCCACAGAATGAAGAAGGGAGTTGTGATCTCATGGCACAGCTCCCAGACCTGCAGCAAAGAGCTCTCCTGTGCATTCTTCCTCCCACCAATATGCAAGACTCCTGCTGAAACCTACCCAGAAAAGACCTTCCAGACTATGCAACCCAGCTCCAATCATAGACACCACTTTCACTCCAGCACGGAATACACATTTTTAAAAAACGGATGTATTTCCTAGAGACATTCTCTACTGACCTCTTGAAAAAAAATGTTGCCCACAATATTGGAAAAAAAAAAAAACTTTAAAAGAATTTAGCATGAACAATGATTTATTGGCAGCTTTGTAAATCTGCACAAAGCAGGTAGACTTAGCAAAGATGTCCCAACGGAGAGGCTAAGTTGAATGTGGCAACACATCAGATTCCAGACCACATAATTTAGTAACACCTTCCAGTTACACATGAAGGGTAATAGTCCCAATCACTCTTTTATTTTTTTCTTTCCTGAATTTAATCCATTATGAAATAGGCCAGCAGCAAAGGAATTATATCTCCTGGAAATCTTCTGCCTTCTCCTTCTTAACACATTCAGTATCTCTACTTACATTGTCACCTTCACTCCTCAGTTTCCAGAATGGCTGGATATAAAACCAGGAGCCCTCATTCCCTGCAGCATCCAGAGACACCCTCATAGCATTCTTCTCTAGCAGAGCTGGCAATCTCTTATTGACTGTGAGGTACTTGTTGCTTTTTATGTGCAGTAGCTGTAGTGAACAAAGAATAATTTAAAAAAAATTAGTACAGCTTTCAGTTGCTTTTTCTCCCTTCAGTCAAAAGAGGAGGTCCACGTTTTCATATTGCAGTGAAAATTATTATTTGCTATAATATGTATAGAGACAAATAAATAAATACATAAATACGTATTATTTGCTATAATATGTATAAAGACAAAATAAAACTAGAAGGTAGTCATCAAAGTATGCTACAGTTTAGGAAAATACATTATCTATCTCAGACTGAGAGAAATATGTCAGGGATCAATTTTACAGCAGGGCAAGGGTCCATTGCAGTGTTTCCTTCAGGAATTACATCCATTACAGGAAAGTTGTACTGAACTTAAGGAACATAGCTCCTATGTCATTTTTATGTCATGAAATACAGACTACTTCAGTGATTTAAAAGGAGCTGCATGGCACCTCTACAGCATGATTTTGGAATAACTCTTGAAAGTAAAAGTCATATGTTCACATTCAGATTCCAAATTGCCACACCAAGAAATACAGACACAATTTTTATTATGACATATTATTTAAACACAAATGTACAGCACTTCTGGTAGGCTTTGAAACAGACAGAAAGGCACAATATTGTAAACTCCACCAAATTCTGTTTACCTGACCCTTGACAGTCCAGACTACAGTGGGTAGTTTAATTTTCACTGTAATCTTGAAATGAAGCAACTGTTTCCTCTCCAACACTGAGAGAAGGCAGATGGATTTCAATAGGTTTACCTGGATGACATTGCTGTATTTTACAATTTCGCCCAACAGCTTTCTGTTCTCACTTTCGTTCTGCTTTTGTTCCAGTTCTGCTGCATGCTGCAAGAAAATGATTAGTTCTTTAGATTCTACAAAAGCAGTACCTGTATTCAGCTACTGAAACACACAGTGCAAAAAGGAAATGGCATCATATATAAATCCTGCAACCTGCAAGCATTACTGCACAGAAAATATTAGTACCCAAATCCTGACGTTGATTCTGGCTTTTTTATTACCCAAAATAGAGACTGTAATAATTTATGAGTCACACCTGAGATGCATTTTATTTTAAAAATTTAAGCCCAAAAAGTAATTCCAGGTGCTTTATTTCATCCTGGAGATGACAAAAATAGCCTGTGATCAGCTTCTCACCACTCCTTTTACTTGTTGGGATTTAATAGTATATAAATACACGGACTTTCTAACAAAACAGAAATAGTAGGTCACACACGGAAACATCAAGATTAAGCACAATAGTCTGGGTCAAGCCCAGCCACAGAGCAAACTCTCACCACCTAATTGCTGTGTGACTCTGGCCACACACCATGTGCCTTCCTTGCTGTTTTTAACTGGAAGCACTGGCAGCCTCTCCACTGCCCACAAAACTGTCACCCAGGTTTCACAGGACCTTGTTTTCACTTAGTCTCATCCATTCAGTTATAACACCTCACCAGAGGAGTTGCGCCATCCTCACTGTATTTGAGGCAAAACAGAATCTGCAAAATGGTTCACAAAAGAACCACCTAGACTGAAGGCAAGGACAAACACAATGATGAGGAATTTCCAGTCTAGAGCATTGAGAACTTCTCTTTGTCCACTCTTCTGCCTAATTCCTGGAGAGGAATTCCAGCATTATTTAAATCAGTGCTCCATCCTGATTTTAACAACTCCATTTTTACTTCATAAAACTTCTGAAAGCACTATCTTGCTTACAGCAAAGGCAAAACCCCCAGCCCAAAGTGAGATAAACATCAGGCCAGGGGGCAGGAGAGCTAAGGAGGCTATAGAGTTGCTATGGTGGCATAATAATACCCATCACAGTGGTTCCCAAGGCACTTGTAATTATTCTTTCTGTTCCTATTGTAATTTTACAGCCTGCAGATTGAGATAAGATTACAAATACAGATGTCTCTCACTTGAAGTTTCTTCAGCAGTGCAGCTTCGGTATGGTTTCCTTGTTTGGCTTGCTTGGCTTTCCAGTACTGCTTCTGGGCTGAATATCTGTTCATAGGACACACCTTGAAAAGGCAATCTGGGGAAAGATTGAAAGAAATACCCCTAAGAAATGTTGAAAGACATTTCCTTCATTTGTAAGTCTGCTTTGGTTGGAGTTTTCTGTCCAGAAATGTCCAAATACCAGTGTTTAAACATAGCCACTAAGCAGCTTGGGGGCAAGGGTACCACGAACAGGGTGGCACAACGTTGGAGTTGAACCTAAAGCTTTTAAGCCCCACATGTTCCCTCTCTGTGCAACCTCTGTAAGAGCCCCAGGCTGTGATCCTGCCATATGCAAAGATGCCTGCTGCTTTATTAGCACCCCAACATCACAGATGCACTGACTGAAGGCGTGTGAAACCTTGGAAAAACAGTCCTGCTGTCTGTATGCCACACACCTGGCTTGGGCAGCCCCTGCTGGCACTGCTGAAACCAAGGGTGGCAGGGGCATTCAGCTGCCAGCCACAAGCAGGTTCACACTGAGTTGGGGTCTCTGTGTGTCTTCACTAAGTTGTTTTTACTGTTCAAGCTTTTTTTATCAAAGTGATACAAGCCGAACATCACCACTGTCCAGGAGAAAAGCATGTGAGGAGAGAGGAGCCACCAGAGTGGGGTGGAAATGCAAATGAGGAGAAGGAGAAGGAGAAGGAGAAGGAGAAGGAGAAGGAGAAGGAGAAGGAGAAGGAGAAGGAGAAGGAGAAGGAGAAGGAGAAGGAGAAGGAGAAGAAGGAGAAGGAGAAGGAGAAGGAGAAGGAGAAGGAGAAGGAGAAGGAGAAGGAGAAGGAGAAGGAGAAGGAGAAGGAGAAGGAGAAGGAGAAGGAGAAGGAGAAGAAGAAGGAGAAGGAGAAGGAAACTGCAGCCAACACAGAGATGCTGAGTAAGAAATTAGGAGCAACAAAGGAAACAATCTCCACACACCAACCCTCATCCCATCCCTACCACCTCCCCATGCAGAGTGAGGAGGCTGCAGATCAGGAAGGAGGAGAGATGTGTCTGGAACAAAGCCAAGGGGTACTTCCCTAAATGTTTGTTCAGTTGTTCATCTTTATTTCCTAATACTGTAATCAATAATGTTAACTGGCAATAAACCGAATTTTGTGAAGTTCCGTGACTCAAGAGTTTTTGGGAGGTTTTTTTTGTCCAGTGGCAGTCCTATAAACTTGAAATAGAGGCTTATGATTCATCCAAAGCCAGCTACTTTTGGAATGATAAACAATACCTAATCTTACACAGTCACAATCATCAACTGCTCTAAAAGCAAGACTTGACAGACATTTCACGTGACAAATGTTGGTAGTTGTCCTTTCACACGCTGTGTATTAACAGGCAAGAAGAAGGAAGAGTTCTGCTGTGAGAGTAGTGAGGGCACACAGGACTGCCTGGCTACTGTAGGGTGAAACTCTTCCCCAGCATGGGTTGCATGGATGTCAAAGGAAACTCTGTCCCAGACTATGAGCCCTCCATATTTCCCTGGCACAGATGGCCAAGCACTGACCCATCCCCTATTCCCAGCAGCAAAGCTTGTTCATACAAAATTACCCCCAGAACCTTCCTTGGCCAAAGTGTTGTGCTCCCTCATCACAACCCTGAGCTGCTGTTTCTAGTAGAAAGTCCTACAAATCCTTATCAAAGCAAACCTAGCTACTTTGCAAAGGTGTTTGCTTTCATTTCACACTTATAATGGGAATTATATCACACAATCTAGAGCACACAGCTCCCAGGTAATTTTTACAATATCCTGGAAACCAAGAAGGTGAAAAAAAGCCGAAAACAAGCACCAAAGTGCTGTGTACCATTAAATCATACTGTATGTTATAAGGTATTTATTTGAAATATCAGGATTTCAGCTCATGAGACAAAAAGTCTATTATTTTCTGTCACAATCTATAATTAACATGCCTTCTCAGAAGGCTTCATGAAATATTTATTTCTCTGAAGTAACAATACCTTCTTTTTATAGGACCAGTCTTCATTTCTCAGTTACTCCCCAGACATCCTGCTACTTTGAGTAAACACAGCACTTCCCATCCTCCTGCAGAATCTCAGAGCACAGTGCTACCACTCTGCAGAGGACTTTTCTCAAATCAGTATTACTTCGATTGTATTTTCCTCTATTCATAGACTAAAAAAAAAATTAAAAATCATAGTATTTTTTTCCATTTATTTTCTTAGGCTAACAACACTATGTAAATTCAAGTTTCCTGATCCTAAACATTGCAGGGGGTGGAACAGTGCCTGCCCTAGAGATGCTACAGTTCAAATAAACAGAAAAAAGAGAGAAACTGAGGCATAAGATTATAAAGCAATTTTCCAGCACACACAGTAGATCAAAAAGCTCATCTCTCCTGGAGGTCAGTCTAGCAACCCACTCATGAGACAAAATGTCTCTTCTGACTTCTCCAGACAGTCTCAGATAGTCCTAATTCCCAATTCATTACTCTGTGCAGTTTTACATAAATGCTTCTCTTCCTGAGGACACTAATTAAGGAGGCAATATCAAAGGTAAGCAAATAGCACCTACACTTAGGAAGTCTGAAAAGGAAAATAACTCCTGCTATGCCCTTTAAATGTTTCTTGTATATTGGATAAAGATGGGTTAGAACAATCTTTGTCAGATGTTTTCTCTCCCTGCACTCTCTTGGGTTTTTTTTTTTTTTGGTAAGTGTTAGAAATTCAACTCTTGCCCATCATGGAATATTTCTTTGGTTTGCAGAAGTAGAGAAATTATCCCATGGCTTTACTAAAACCAGCAGGCTGAGAAATGGGCAAGCGGAAGTGACAGGGCTATTAAATCACAGTGTGTACAAATCTAGTTGGTTTAGAAACCAAAAAAAATAACAAAAAAATCAGAAAGGTAAAAAGTAACTAATGTGAAAATGAAAAGGGAAAAATGTGAGGGAGCAAGGAGTGGGGCAATGAAGGGCCCTAGGGAGAACAATAACAAAACTATCAGCAGTCCAAGAAATGAATTAAAGCAATTAAGGAACTGAGAGAAAGAAGAAGAAAATAAAAGGATAAACAAAAACTATGAAGAGGGCAAGTAAAAAGAAAAATGGCAGATGGAAGAAGAAAGGCTGGGAGGAGGAAAGGAGAGAGTGCAGAGGAATGCAAAGGAAGGGAGAGAAGACAAAAGAGCAGTGTCAGAAAAACTTTAGATCAGACTAAAAACTGAAAGGCAAAGGGAGGATATTTAGGAACCCAAGCACCACTTCCACTGCAGAAGCCTCAAGAGAAGAAAGGAATACAAAATGTAAGGAAGTTGAGACCAGTTTAAAAACTTCGGTCATTTTACATTTAAAATAAGAGAGAGATTTGTACTCCTGTTCCAGAGTTGCTAAATCTGGCACACAAGCAGGTCTTATCTGTGCTATTTCACACCTTGGAAGTTGAAAGTGTTTCCCCCTGGAGACAGGAGCATCAAGCTGAAATGCATTTAGGATCCCAGACTAAGGAAACCTGCAGCCCTGTGGTTCACGATGTGGCTTTTCTTTAGAGGTGCACAGCTCCTGGCACACACTGTTTTTCCCAATCTCTGTGAACCCAGCCCTGCAGCACAGTAAGCATTTCCACAGAGACATTCAGTGCCTTGCATCTCACCAGCTTCAGCTGGAATTAAGACAAGAAGCACCTGGTTTGGTCAATCCTTTCAATTCAACTGCAAAACAGTAAATGTGTAGTGGTTTGGGTTTTTTTCCCACCAGGCTCCAGGAAACACATGTGGGACCCTTAGCTTAACAACACTCCAAGCTGTAGGATGTTCTGAAACAACCAGAACAGCAACCACCCACCCAAAAAGAAAAAAAAAAAAAAAAAAAGAACGAAGGAAAGTAAACACATAACAAAAACGAAACTGCTATTTTGAGACACCTCTTTACATAGGCTTTCAGTTCAGGCCAACAGCTCAAGTACCTTTATTTGATCTCTGAGTGAACCCTGTAGGAGAGATACAAGCAGTTCAAAAAGACAATCTTTTTGTCCCTCCCACTGGGGAAAGGGTTGATAAAATACTACCAAAAAAGACCAAACACAGTCCTCTCTGATATTAATTTTCAGAGTCAGTCCTTGAAATCTAAACATCTTGTTAGAAACATGTTTTTCTCATACTTCTTTGACTCCCAGGTCATGCTCTAACCTCAAATCAACGCCAGTTCAGCTATCAGTGATAAAAACATTGTAAACTATACAGACAGCAGTTCCTATTACTGAAGAGGCCCTAGTCATCCTGCTCTTAGATGCTATTTTCAGTTGCTTATGTGTAATCATTCAATTAATCATTCATGCCTAAGTGTTCCTTTCATGTCAAGAACCCACTTAAAGCAGTTTCTGTTTGGTTTATTAACTTTGCTGCTTTAACTGAAAGCTATTTCCCAGAAGATTCCTGGGGAGAAAAATATGGATTTAGCTTAGATTTCTTGGTCGTAAGGACAACATTTAGCAACTCTTTTGCCTCAGGGCTCTGACCACAGCTAAGAAATTTAACATAGCCTGGCAGAGAGGTGCTTTTGGTTGCTCTCTTGGTAGAGACACCTCCATGGTACAAGGCACTAAATCTCAATTAGACAGCAGGTTTCTGCTGGGCTCTCAGCAAAGCTCCTTCTATTCCTACACTTAGAATTTGACTTGTAGGATGAAGGAGAAAGCATCCAGGCTTTATCTTTCCTGCAGCCATCCTCCTGAATGCACCTTGATTATTGATACCTGAAGAAGCAGGAAAATTATACTACATGCAGCCCCTAACCATGATGTCATAGAATGGTGGGTTGCATCAATTAATGTGACAAAACTCACTTTCTCACTAATTTAGTTTCTTCTACAGGTGTTAGAGACCTTATAGCACCTTTCAGTACCTAAACATTGCTTACAAGAAAGCTGGAGAAGGACTTTTTAAAAGGGCATGGAGTAACAGGAGAAGGGGAAATGGCTTTAAACTGAAAAATTATAGATTCAGACTGGGTATTAGGAAAGAATTGCTCCCTGTGAGGGAGCTGAGGCCCTGGCACAGGTTGCCCAGAGAAGCTGTGGCTGCCCCTGGATCCCTGGCAGTGTCCAAGGCCAGCCTGGATGGGGTTCTGAGCAACCTAGGACAGTGGAATGTGTCCCTGCCCATGGCATGGGATGGAATGAGATTACGTTTAAGGTCGCTTCCAATTCAAGTCATTCTGTGCTGCAGCTCATCTAAATTTGCATGCTGCCACAACCCCAGCAGTACCAAAATTAAGTCAGCTTTGGATGCACTGCAAAGTAGAAAGAGCTAAGGAGTGACCGGAAGAAAGGCTGCAAAGGGAGCTAAGAGGCAGCAGGGAGGAAGACGAGGAGGAGGAGGAGGAGGAGGAGGAAAGTAGCTCCTGAAAGGTTTTGGGGCAGGGAGGGAGAGGGAGAAGAGGGAATCCCCATAAAGAGGAGCATCTGAGTTCGTGCAAAGGAAAGGTTAGATGCTGTGGAGAAGAGGGAGCAGAGCCAGCTGGAGATAAAGAGATGTGTTATGCAAGCAACAAACAGAGGTTACAATAGGGGACAGAGCCAAAACTGTCCACAACTAATAGAAACCATTCCCCTACAGAAGCTGGGATGTAACTCAGGAGTACAGCCCTTGCTTTCCCCAGCAGCAGAAAACAGCTGTACATTTGTCAGTGTCCCTCCCCCTTGCGACATCTGCTCCACATGTGCTGCCATCACTGAGGGCAAGTCAGTAGTGCTGGGAGTTCCATCAGTTTCCACCCTGCACCAAAGTGCCCAAACCTGCTTGATGCTGCTGCAATCACTTTTAAAAAACATCAACACAGAACATTACCAACTTTCTCTTTCTTTGCCTTTTGAAGCTAGAAATGAACGACACAGAGCTGCAATAAAAGAACTGTACTGTATTGAAGTTTTAAAATCAAGCCCTCAAACACTAGACACTGAAAAAATTATGGTTGTCTGTTTAAGCTCTGTTTGGATCCTCAATTTGGGCATTTGGGTGTATTCTGCAATTTTCCTATCACAAATCTTTCCCAGTGACCTTGGTCTCATCTAGAAACCTGGATATGCTCAACTTTAGGAACACATCGGGGCAGTTCAGTGACAAAAATATTGTCCAGAGAATCCCCACCTGAAATTTTGTGCAAAGTGGAAACTGAATTACACACGTACTTGCAGGCAGTGAGACGGTGAAATCACAGCCTGAAAGCCACACTGGACTGAAATTTGTTACTGTTAGTTTCGAAATCTGCATCCTCACTTTCTCAGTTTTCAGTATCTGCCAGTGTGCTGAATGCTCACAGCTGGAACTGGAACCAACTGCTGATGTTTCCTGAATATATAATGGAAAAAAGCCTTGGATTCTCTGGGAAAGCAGAACTTCACTCTCCCAGTGTTTTAAATGGTTACTTTTGTGCAATAATAGCATATACATAAACACTGGAAGTAAAATACTAAGGTTAAGCATGTCAGTGCAACCCCTCAAGATTATAGAATGGTTTGGGTTGGAAGGCACCTTAAAGATCATTGAAAATAGATACAAACAGCCATGAAACACATTTCCCTTGCTCTAAATCTGGCAAGTCGTAACTCTTTATCTCAGAACCGGTGTGAATCCAAGCCCTTTTAAGCCAAAAGGGGACTGGATCAGGCTAGTAAGGCTCTGCTCTGGCACAGTTAAGAGTATTTTTTAGCACTCAAGAAGTAAAAACTACATGTTGTCAGTGCACTGCTATTTTTTCCAATAAGCAAAACAGCAGAATTATCCAAATATTCAAGGTCAAGTTGAAAAAAATCAGATACAGTTTTAAGAAAAGCAAAACAAAAAGCTGATAAAATATTTGGGGGTAGTCCTTAAAATGGTATTTTATCTTGAAAAAAAAAATAAACAATCCACCAGCTCCAGTAGCTTTGGACCTCAAGCTTGTCTCCCACTTACAGTAAGAGCAGAGCTGGAGCAAAGAGTTTGTCACACAGCAGGGAACCAGTGTTCAGTGTACAGAACACAGCAACCAACTCTTGGACTACAAGAAAATCAGCCCCTTTCCCCGTATTTTTCACCTGCCTCTCATGCCTTTGCAAATTTTATTTTTAATTCTCAAAATCCATCATTCATGCTCCAGTCTGAAACTTCGTCTGTGTGTCTACAAACCATGTGGGAAGTTACATGCCAAAAGTGTCCAAGGAGTTAGAACTGCATCAGTTGGTGATTAAAGAGAAATGATGCCCAGTTACTGACCTCTGAACTTCTTTGGAGGATTAGCAAGGTCCCCTGCCTCTGGCTGGACCACACACCGGTCATCCACTAACCTAGAAAAACAAAAGTTATCACACTCACTAAAACATGACATCATTATATAAATGCAGAGACACACCTGCCACACCATAGATACAGAAGCTTCCACATTTCTCCAATGCAGTACAAAAAATACCTTAGAAACTCTGTTATTCAGTTATTAAGCAAAACCAAGAAAAGTCTGTATTTTCCTTCCAGAGAGAGGATTTCTTCTACTGCACTAAATTATGGCCCTGTGTTTCAGATTCCACTTGTTTTAGATCCAGTTAAAATCCCTTTTCTTACACCACATACATTGATGTTACATGTAAAATTTATGTTTCCCTTCATTAGAGCTCATTAACCCTCAATCAGAAACAGTTTTGTTTTCTGCAGCTGTCAGATTTTCTTCTTCACCATTTCCAATCTTTTTCCTCCAAGCAGGCATGTGGAATTAAGGTTCAGCTCTAACCAAAACTCCCAGGACCACATTTTCCTGTGTTAAAATGAATAAGCATTTCTTTATTCCACAGCAGAAAATCTAGATGATAAATCTATTTCTTGCAATATTTTAGATGCTAAATAAACAATAAAATTAAAAAGTATGAATTGTTAAACTTATCTCAGAACTTCCTAAACATAAATTCAGCTTCCTTTCAGGAAGCATCCTGTAAATAATTTGCCCATTTCAAACAATTATTCAGGAAAATCATGTTTAAGGACACACTACTGCCCTGCCACTTCACAGCAACAGTCTTAGCAGCATTTCTGTTGGAAACTGCCAGAAAAAGCACAATTTGGCTTCAGCCAAGTTACACAATGGACACACTGAGCTTTCACTCAAGTTGGTGAAGGCTTTGCCTCCAGCCACGAGCACAGCAAGGCCAATCCCCCAGCACACCCATGCATTTTCTACCTCTAGCAACCTGACTGCTGACAAAATGCCCACAGTGACTGCAGCTCCCAGAAGCAAAAACGACAGGGAATTTTGGAAGTCAGCAGCTCCAATCTCGTAACACACTTGGATGCAAACATGAGGCATCAGTGAGGAAGGGGGATTGAAGAAACAGCTTCAGGAGCAAGCAGGGGACCTTACAGAGTTGTGTTTTTTCACAGTCTAGGCTTAGCAAGAAGAAAGTGAGGTTCGGAAAGAGTCTTGCAGTCTTGCTATGCTCTGTCCATGTTCTAATAGGCCAAAGCTTCCTATAAACATCACCAAAAACCTGGAGCCACAGAGAGCTGACTGGAAAGGACTACCTTAACAGAAGCTTTGCCAAAGGATTTTAATGCTAAGGAGTACTTGTCACTCTCAACAAAATATCTCAAAGGTTTTTTAAGGAGGAACCCATAAGGTTTGACCTTAAGCACTGTCAGGATGGAGGCATATTGAAAAGCCAGCCATAACTCTCAAGGAACCTCCTGTGCTCCTTGGTGACAACTTGTGCATCCTTGTGACAACTACAGCTGTGGGTGTAACACAAAACTTTCACCATGGCACACCACTGTACCAACAGCCATGCAGAAAACAAGGTGCTGGTGCTGAGAAAAACAAATGAGATGTTGCACACTCTCTGAGGCAGCCAGCTGCAGTGCTCAAACACACTGGCCTTGCAGAGAACAGACATTAAACAATTAATATCAATCACTTGCATTTAAGCATTTTCTAAAGGCATTAAGATAAGGACCATCAATGAGTTCTGCAGCCATCAGGAACCAAAGACATCAGACAAGACAAAGGAGGAAGGAACTGGTGCTGCTCCCATCCTGTGGACACAAAATGAAAGCACAGATATTGACATGTGGCAGGGCAGCAGCATGACAGAGCAGGAACATCATCTCCTGAGCCCTTGCTCAGCACCT
The DNA here is from genome assembly GCF_008360975.1 of Lichenostomus cassidix. Taxonomy (NCBI): domain Eukaryota; kingdom Metazoa; phylum Chordata; class Aves; order Passeriformes; family Meliphagidae; genus Lichenostomus; species Lichenostomus cassidix. The sequence goes on from NC_139480.1 coordinate 54,555,696, forward strand.
CAGCTTCTCACACCTTTGTTTCTTGTAACCCATGACAAACACCCAAGGAAAGTATTGTCTATTTAACAGTCCTCCAACAATTTAATCCCCAGAATTTCCACATAATGCCATTGATCCTGTATTCCAGCTGCATGACCTTCAGAGAGTTTAACAGCTCCTTGTTTACTCTGGAGGTGCTTGTTATGGAGCCGTGGGGAGAGCTGAGCTGCGCATTGCACATGATGCAAGACTTCAGCCTGCTCTGTGGATAAGAACAGAAGAGCCTCTTCAAACACAGACCACTTCCTCTGATGCACAATTCAAAATATTCAAATCCCACTTTTATAGCGAGCCAAAAGCAGCTGCTGGTTTGTTACTGACACCTGCAAGGTGGCTGTGTTAAACAACCAGCAATTCAAGATCTTTGTAACCTTTGTTGCAAACAAATCCATTTGAGATGTGTGAAAGCAAATAACAGGCTTGGCTGTAAAAGATCCTGGGCACCTGCAGTGACTGTCAGACCTCAGCACAGCAGGTTTTAAGATCACTTGCTTGTAGGTTTGAATAAGAGGCCAAAGTGCACCAGACCAGGCTTTTCTGATAAAGGCAGAATTTATTCTATTTCTTGCATTATACCATACAGTTTGCAAGCTATGTAAACTCTGATCCAAATTATGATGCCAATATTCAAGTCACTTAACCATAGTACTATCAGAGAAGCTTTGACAAACTTCAAGGGGTTTAATTCCTCAGCTTGGACTGCAGACAATACTGCTTTGTGCTCTCTGCTGTCATTCAGCACCTGGCACATACAGCATGATTGCATTTCAGTTTTCCACACGTCGGCAGCATATAAATGACAAAGGAGATCCCTGCACATGTATGGTATGATTTTTTTAGCTAGACAAGTTCTTCCCTGAACACAATAAATATCTGGGTTTTGCACAATCCCTCCAAGTAACTCCTATAACTAAGCTGTACAGTTCATTGGTGCTGCCTAAGATAAATCATCAGGAAAGCCAAAACAGTAATTACAGCCCCGGACTTTACGCATAGCCCTTTGTATCCAGTAATTGCAGGATTAGGGGCTGAAAGTAACAATGCTCATGGGATTCCTTGTCATAGATGCCCAGTCATTCCCCCACGGAAGCCAGTGGAAGTTTTTCCACTCGCTGCAGGGCAAGCAAGGGCAGTTCCTCATCACAGTGCCACAGGCAGCCAACCTCACAGACCAGCAGGTGTTTAAGCCATTAAGGCCTCACAGTGTACAAAAGAGTACAAAGGCTCATGAAACAAGAATTGGAACTACCTAAAGCAGTGCCTAGGAGTTAAGGTGTGCTTCTCCACAGAGTGGGGGGGGTGGGAAGTGAAGGTGGCTTTCAGCTCTCCACTGTCATCAGAGAATCTCAGGATGGGTCAGGCTGGAAAGGATCACAGTGGGGCAGCTGGTCCAGCCTGCCTGCTCCATCTGGGCCATCCCAGAGCACATGGCATAGGATTGTGTCCAGACAACTCTGGAATATCCCCGGGGAGGGAGACTCCACACCCCCTCTGGACAATCTGTTCGGTGCTCAGTCAATGCACAGAACAGAAGTTCTGCCTCCTGTGCAGGTGGAACTCCCTGAGCATCAGCCAGAATATGGCACCATATCATGTGAAGTGGTCAAAGCCTGAACCTGTAGAGTTCGGCACCTGCCTCCCTCTCTTTTCACTTCCCCCCCATCCTTTGGTGGAGTTAAAGCTGTCCCTTCTCAGGTGAACTGGGAGGAAGGACACAGGGATGGGAGGAGCAGGGCCGAGCAGCAGCAGTGTAACTGATAAGGAAGGTATGTTGGCAGAAATGTCTAACGGTGCCTGGGTTCACAGGTATGAATCACATACACTAGGTAAGTCTTTGTGTCCTGCAAGCTCCCCTGATTACCTAACTCAGGCTAAAGGTAAATACACCAAAGGTTTCTAGGAACTTGCAGATGGAGTGCAAGAGTCAGTGAATAGTTGTACAGCTATAATCCTAGAAGGACTGTTCCCAGTGATGGGTTATTTTAGATTTACTACTGGGATACAGTTGCATTCTGAAAGAACAAAAAAACAATGTAAGAAAACAATAGGAAAGGAATTAAGGTGGGTTTCATAAACTTTAGGTCTCCTTCATAACATAAGATGCTTTTTAGATTGTCAAAGAAAGCAGCCACATAATATCATTTATCTCAGCTTGTGCCTTGAGTTTAAAAAACATCATCCTGAAATGTATTTTGTCTCTTCCTACCAATAAAGATTTCCAGCCAATAATCATAGCCAATATTATTAAGTAAAACATTATCTGAACAAACACAGAAGCACACAGACTCTCCCACATATGTAACTGCACATGTGTGTGTGTATGTAACCTGTTTAAAAATACCAGGCCCAGCTACTGATGTCTATTACACATGGGGATGACTATTTATACATCTATGGAGTATTTTACTCCTCAAAGAGCTGAATAAACTCAGATAGAGGCAATGTCTTCAATCTAAGACACTCAAGTTGCTCAGCTTTTACTCTCTTAATGGTATCATCATTTTGAGCAGCACAAGGCCTGGCAGCAGCAGGAAGAGGGGCAGTGTTGATGACAGGCATCAGCAAGAGGAGCTGGGTCTTTTAACTGCCAGTGGAGCCCAGCAACATCTTTGTTCAACATCAGTTCACTTCACAAACCATGCTGAGGTTACATCCCAAAACCACATAAGCTTGGCATCCCCTCATGAACAAAGAAGCAGCCCCCAAAGCCTCCCTCACTTTGCTCCTCAGATGTCCCTTGACACAGGAAACATTCCTCCAGGGCACTTGCCACCCAGGACACTTCTTTCCTCCCTAACTGCAGCACAAAGCCTCTCCTGAGCCCCACACATCCCAGCAACCACTCGGGAAGAGAGGTGCAAGTCATGCCACTAAGGAACCAACCAATAACGAACAATAGGTGATTAAAATTCTGCTGCCCTGGAAATCAAACATCAAATACCTAAGTGCCAAAACAATCAGGTCCACCCAGTTCTTCTCCAAGTCCACCCACTTTTCATTTCACTAAGCCTCTTATCAGGCATCTAGGTCAGCCCACTTCTTGTGTGCTTCAAGTGGTCTCCTGCCAAAAATCTACAGTCATCCCACCTCACCCTTCCCAAAATATGAGTTCATACTCCTTTCTGACTACCAGCCCTTTTTCAAATGATTTACAGCTCTATGATTTAGCTGTTCTGTATGATATTAAATGTATTCTTTTTTCCCGTCTCTTTCCAAAGCCAAATTTTTCAACATCCTCTTTTCACACCTGCCACGCCTTTAAGGGTCGCCAACTCACACAGAAAATAAAAAGGGTCCTCCTTGGATTTATAGCAGGGCTATTAAATGCCTGTACCATTTAGGAAGATTCCATGCTAAAAATCCCTTTTGACAAACGGGAGGATGGCAGAACACAATATTTAAAGAACTGCACTTCATGCCAACAAGGTGCAGCAGCACAGAGAGAAGAAAGTCTCTCTGCCTTCCTCAAACGTTAGGAACTTTATCCTTTCCTTTCTGAATAAATTTTAACTTCCATGAACACAAAGCATAACTCAGGTTGAAAGGAGCTATTAAATGAATACCCTTACCCTGGGAAAGCCAACTTCTATGTATCTAAAATATTCCAAACCTCTCATGGTGCCTAAAACAGCAGACAAAATTCACCATACAACCATCTTCAGTGTGAAACAAGGATGTGGGTGCATTTTATCTCAGCAACACAGAGCAGGAACACTCAGCCATTCCCACCATCCCAAAAAATGCTTGTGTGGGTCACTGAATTGTATTGTCAAATGGTGTGGAGACAGAAGGGCAGAAAGCACAATCCCAAGCATATACTGGGAAACAAAACCACCACCATACAAGCAGGCAGCTCTGCATTTGCACTAACAACTGCACAAATAATTAGCCCTAAAGTTTTTCCCTTATCTGATAGTGCACTCATATATTCTTGTAAGCGTACCTGCAGGCTTGCATGTCAAAGCAGGGGGAAAACAGAAGTTTTCCTGCTCAATTAAGTAATCCAGCTATAAATCCTGAATGTCATTTTGTTATTCTCTTGTATTGTGTTATATCCAGTCATGCTTTTAGCTGGCAAAAGTTTGTGTTCAGTGGAACTTGTTTATCCCTTTTTATAGTTCTATTTACATTTAAAACATTTGTGCAATTGTGCAATTTCAATTAAATTATAAGAACAGAGTTAAAATAAATGGTTACAAAGGATTACAGAGAAAAGGAGAAAATGTGATTCTTAGATTTTAGTCTCAGTTTTGCAATTTTCTTGGCCTGTGTAATAGGTAAGCCATTAATGCACCAAGAAAATGGTTCTGAGCTTTGCTCAGAACGAATACTCATTTTTGCCAAGTAAATGAACATTTGCACACCATTTCAAGATCCTCACATCAATACAACAAGAAGTCATTTTCACTGGTGCCAAGCACACCTATTTTCTGCTTTCAAAAGGGGACTGGGAAGTGGTCACAGCCCCAAGGCTGCCAGATCTTAAGGACTGTTTGGACAACACTCTGAGGCACAGGGTGATTCTTGGGGCTGTGCTGTGCAGGGCCAGGAGTTGTACTTAATGATCCTTGTGGGTCCATTCCAGCTCAGGATATTCAGTGATTCCATGGGGAATTGGCAATGGTGTGCCAGCATATCCCACCCAGCTCACTCCCCAGGCACACAAAGTCCTGCTGCACTTCTCCTGCTCCCAGGCAGCTTTTGGCTTCAGTCTGTCTCAGTGCCTTTGATAAACAAATTACATTCCCATAAACCCAAGGAAATGGCTGATTTCTTCCTTTATTTCTTTTCTTTTTTTTTTTTAATATGAAAAGTAAGAGTCTATCATACAAGGATGTTGCGACAGCCTAAAGGCATCTAATTGGAAAACATTTCCACAGGCAAAGCCTCTTTTGGATGCAATTTGTATTAATACACTCTCTTAAAGCTAAAAAATGGGAATTATAAAATGAGTATTAGGAAAGCTTTCTGAAGGCTTGCAGAACACAGACCCACTAATAACGCACATCACCTGGAAAACTGGACAATCTTTTCATGACTGACTTTTTTTTTTTAGGTGAAATTTTGGTTCTCTTTGAACTTACTGACAAAAATTGCCACTGATGTCTCTGAGGTCAGCATTTCACCCCCACCATCCCACCTTCCCAAAAGTGCACTGAGGGATGAAGTTTCAAGAAGCAACATCAGCACCTTACACTGAGGGGTCCTTCATTAAAGTTTTTAATTACAATCTAACCTCTGCAGCATTTCCACTTAATCCTTACTCCAGCTAGCTCCAGACAGAATGCAAACACTGTAACAAGTCCAGGATTTGGCCCAAAGCAAACCTAACACTGACTTTGAAGTAAATCAGAAAACCCAGATTAAACACGTGACTTTAACTCGGCTTGCTCATACCTTACAACCACCCAGAACAGGTCTGCAACTCAGTTCTCTCAATGTAAAAAAGTAGATACAGATAAAGTAGAATTATTAGGTATATTAACCTAACGTACATTAGAAACACTGGGACGTCAGTTAACTACAAATGAGATTTTCACATGCAAGCCTGCATCTGAATTATGTAATTATGTGAATTACAGACTCACTAATCAGTCCCTATCAGACTGAATAGCTTAAATTTCCATGGTACACAGTGACTTCAGAAGAGAGGTCCTAGTAATAGAATCACTGCTCCCAAAATCAGGCAGAACTCATTGCAGAATTACCTATTCAGCCAGAGACAGCAAGCCAAGCCAGCAGCACAGAGAAAATAATCACAATCAGAAGAAATTCTATGTTCAGTTTACCTTAGAAGAATTTGCGCTTTTGCTCTCAGCTTTGCACATATTTGTGAATGGCCACTTGAAAACTGCTTTGAAAAACTATGTGCTAATAAAAGGAGTCAGATATGCTGGGTCTTTCACTGTTAACAGTATTTAATGAAAATGGAAAAATTTACCCAGAAAAATGCTGTTGAGAAAGGCCAATATCTGTCCAGTGATCAAAAAGTGACTTCATCCCTGTAATGAAGGCAGTCACACCTACTCATCAAAATGGCAACACTTACTGTATAAAGGATGCATAAGCAAAAAAAGAAAATTAGGAGGCTTTGCTGAAACAGCATAAAAATATTGCTGTTTAAGGAGACAAAGCAGCTTCAAATGCTACTGTAAGGCCTATAACGAACCTCAGCATCTGGAATAGCAACATATATGTAGTCAAACATATACATACAAAAATATATACATACACAAATATGTATGGACAAATTATCAATCCTGCAAACACAAGTTGGAATGCAAATCCTGGAAAATAAAGCAAGTTCTTTCTCCATTTTGTAACACAAACAGTGATAATCCGGCAGACCAACTCATGCCACACCACATAAAAATATGCATGGAAAACACTGCTCAAGCAAAATGCTGACATTTTACACATTCTGCTGGGTTTATTTCACACAGGAGAGGCAAATTTCACGTGCCTAATTTTTTGCTTAAGTTAAAAAAATAAACAAAACCCAACTTTTTAGATCACACAGATAACAAAACCCTCCATGCTACAAACTCCATTGTATGTCAGGATACCAAATGAGAAAGGGCTCGCCTCATTTCGGAGGTAAACAACGGGGACAAGTCCCAAGATAGTGTGAACATGTGTAATTCCACTGAAGTTAGTCAAACAGCCCTCTTCTGCAGCAACTCAACACCTGACCCAGTGCTTTTCATACCTTTCCTTTAGTCTACTTTCCTTCAGCAGCCCCAGAAACTGTCCTCAAGGTCAAGCATGCTCACACAACACATCCTGAGCTCCTTCCAGCCACAGCCCCTTTCCATGGGATGTGCAATACCTGGAATTACAGCACTGCCTGGTTCTGCCTTCAGATAAAAGGAGACAACTCTCAAGTTGAACAGCACAACCATGACCATGCTTGGACCCAGCACGCAATCCAGTTCCCAAAATCCTGCTGCTGGTTTCAGCATTTACTTCTGCCCCTGGGGACAATGACTTTGGCTTGCAGGAATTCCCTGAACGAGGCCTGCTCACCCTTTGATGTGTCCAGCTCTCACCAGTGGCAATGAGAATTGGGCACAGGAGACACCTTCACATCAACACGTGTTCCAATTCTCTCAACAAAGCATTGTATTTGTTTTATTTTCATTTTGCAAGAATAAATGTTAACAAATTTTTGCAGCCAGGCCAGGTATTTTCACATATTCTTTGCAGTCTTCTCTTTCTTCTGCAGCAAGTTGAAAAAGACCTTCCAAACAAAAACCAGCTGAGAAATCACAGTGCCTCTATTTACTTGTTTTTAAACTGAGCAGAGCCAGTTTCCTACCTGGAGAGATCATTTTGGGAGCTGTTCCAGACTGTCTCAAAGCTGCTTTCCCAGTTGCTGGGAGCAGCTCTGGGAGCCCTTTGCCACACCTACACCCAACCTGTACACACTCGCTTGAGAGAGCCCCACGTACCAGCACAAAGCTGAAACCTGCAGAGGAAATGCTTGGGAATGATTCTGCCAGAGCAGAAGGAGCTGGGAAGTGGGAGAGTCACGAAACAGCAGCCACAAACAGGATGGCTAAATAGTCACTTCTGTGCAGGTGGACTGGTGTGAAGTTGAAAGTGGAAGAGGAGACTATTCACTGCTGTGCTACTCGTGGGAACCTTTCAGAAGTACCATTTTAAAGCAGCAAAATGATGTAATAAGCAGGTTCACACCTCAAAATGGCTTCAGACCTTTCTCAAACTGACCACCAGGCAGGCTGGCATCTCCTCTGCTTTTAACACAACAGGGCTACACTCAGAGCAGCCAATCTCACATGCCCGAGGACACTCCCAAGCTCTGAGGCACAGAAAACCCCACATCTGCTCAGCAGAGCTCTGCATTCAAGCCAGGGTGGCTGGGCATTCCAGGAGGAGCTTCCAGGATCCCTCCATCCCCATTCCTGCACAGGGTCTGGGGACAGTGTTAGTGACAAAAATCACTCCAGGAAACAGTCATGGCAATGTGCTGGTACAAGCCATTGCATCCCAGCACCCCAGAGCACAGGTGAGCAGGGGTTTATCTATTAATACAGATTTTTTTGGTCCACCTGAACTCTCAGGAATGACTCTCTGAGCACCAAGGAGCTCTGACTCTCTGGCTGTGCTGTCAGCTGTCAGTCAGATCACCTTCTAAGGTGAGTCTTAACAACAGGTTCTGGTATGAAGAAATGAGCTTGGCCTTTTACCTTCAGGCTCTCCAGTTCGGCAGCATTCTTTTCAGCTGAAGGAAATGCTTCCAGGTCTCCTGGCACAGCTTATCCTGACACCGTAAGGGAGGGAAAACGCCTGCAAATAATCACTTTCTACTGGGAGAACTGGAGCCTTTTATCACTTACGTGCATTTACTGGGAATTAACTGGCAGAGAAACAAAGAAATCACGTTTTCTAGAAAAGCCTGCACTTGGTGATATGATAAGTGGAACAGTGATATCCACTTCATTTTTCCTTTTTAAGTGCAATACTGCTGTGCACACACACACTTATCAACACTCATGCTACAAATCCCACAGAATCTGTGGGTTTTAAAGATGCAGGCTGTGTTTTACCTGGGAAAAAGGAGCATGGTTCCTCCTTCTGGATCGGTCTCAAACATGATCCAGGCACACACAACGCACCTTCTCCCTCCTGTGCCAAAGTATATACCTCATAAAGCAAAGGCAAACCAGCTCCAGGGTTACACCTAACCCCTGTTGCAAAAGCTTTTCAAGCCAAAGCAATCAGCTCTAGAAGAACTGTGATGCTATCACACATTTTATTCCAAACCATGCGATCTTTGGTATCTTTTCCATTGGTGTCCTTCCGGATGCTGCATTAATAGATATTAAAAACCCTTCTGCTTTCACGGGAAAGGAAAAGAGTGTGTGTTCCTTACTGTCACCACTGCCTTGAGAAATGGGAGAAATGGCCTCCAGCTCTGAGAGCTCAGAAACCAGAAGACCACGAGAACAAACGCACGCATGATTACTTTTTTAAAAATCTCACCATTTTTCAAACCCCTCTCTTTTGTTTCTGGGGATCTGACTCATAATTTTCAGAAGCAAACAGGAAGCACTGCAGACATCTCCAAGTATTTCCTCTCTCCACCCTCCCACCCACCCCTCTTGTCTTTTACATAATTTCTGAAGACGTTATTATTCCTTTTGCTATATTAGCAATGAAATAGCACTTCCCTACACCAGCTCCAGTGTGCCAAGGTGCAAGAGGCCCTCTTGTGCCCAAGTCCAAAGGAGAGATGTCCTTCATCCCCTCAGCAGCACAAAGCAGGGCTTTCCCTGCCCGAGGAAGCCAGGCCTTGGGGGTTGGCAGGAGCCAGCTGTGGGGAATTCTGTCCCACTCCCCACAGCAGAGTGGGACCTGGAGCAGAGAAACAGGATGGAGAAGTGTTAGAAGGTAATGTGCTGGGAAAGCCTTCTTACCTCACTCCGTTTATTACAGCGTTTCCTTTCATTGTATACACGGAAAAAAATAACATTTCCCCTTCTCCGTTCACCGGCAGAACCTGTCAGAGCGCCGGGCAAGCAGCTGCCTGGCAGGCTGGGCAGGAGGCATGGCAGAGGGACAGCCTTGGGACAAGCTCCCAGAGCAGAGCCCTGGCTGCAGCAGGGGGAGGATTACCTAGTCATGCTGCAGCAAGTTCTTGATGCTCTCAAGCAACAGGTGGGCGGGGAAGGGGCAGAATCCGAGGTGTGGGAAGGCTGGCGATGGGATGGCATGGGGCTCCAAGGCACGAGTGAGGGGGCAGAAACAATATGAGGGACGACAGGAGAAAAGAAATTACCTGGTTTGAAGGAGACCACACAGCTACCGTGAGGAACAGGAGCAAGGTGAGAATGTGATGGGTGATGGAGTAAATAGCCACCACTCCTGCATGACCAACTCTCAGCCAGCGTGGTAGGGACCATGGAGAAATGCAATAGGAAGACACCTGTTTCCCCTTTTGGAGATGCCAGCTCTTTCAGGCCATTCTTTTTTATTTTCCGAATGGAAAATTATAAGAAAATGGGATACATTTAAGCAGCTCTTCCCAAGAAGAAGGCATTCTGCCTTTCAGGGTGCTTTGTGTATTCCATCTCTTGCTGTCTGTGAAGGTCTTAAACACAATTACAGACAAGCCTGAGATCCTGAGGTTTATATCCATGACACCCTGGTTCCCATAGTGACTTTGTAGCAGCAACTGCTACAGCACACTCTCCCTGCAAGGGGAGCCTGGACACAAAATAAAAGCACACCAAAGCTCACATCTATTTTCAAGTTAAACTAATTGGTACAAACAACCCCCATTAAAAAAGCTTTAATCTAACATTGTGCAATAATATTTAGCACAGTAGAACTACTCTAACCCTTTCCTTATCAATCCACAACCCTCTCGGACACATTATCACAAGAACTTAACCTGCTGCCTGGCACATTAAGATTAAAAACCTGCCCACTGCTTCAGCTACTATTCCCTAGTCACTTGTGCATAGTAAATAATACTCCACAGCTATAAGCTGATCTGAAAAGATAGCACAGCACCCCACCCAAAAATCAGCTCCATTTTTATCACCTCTCCAGATTTTATGACCTAATCAAAAAGCCAATCGGCTATCGCTGTGGTGCAGCTTTGCATACAGTTACACAATTCCCTCTCCAAGTCAAACAGCACCACATTGTCTGGGATAATCTCATCCACTCACATAAACAATTAGTCTGCTATATTTTGATTAACACTTCCGTTTAAGAGGACATTGAGACGCTTCAGCCTGAGTGGCAGAATGTCTGGCCTCCTGCTAAAACAGACATATCTTCCCGAACTTCTTCCTTGACTGGAAATCTCAGCTGCCAGCCTCGTCCCAAGTACTTCTCCTGAGAAGAATTCTCCACTATTTTCTGATTTGACACATGGAATAAAACAGCATACCTGACCCCCTTTTGAGTTACAAGACTCATAGGTCACAACATTCAATAAAAGAACTCAGTTGACCCCAGTGCAGGCAAGGGCAAAAGTAAACATTAATCTGGGTCATTCATTTCACATTACAACCTTTCAGGGCCTGAGGGTCTCTAAGCAACAGTCAACCCCGTTAGCACAAATCATCTACTAAATTGTTTAAGTATATGAGCTCATATTGCTTAGAGAGGGCTGAGAAACACTCACATAAACTGTTTTGATGGGGAGCAGTAATGTGAAGCCACTGATAAAAAACAACTTGCAGAGTAAGTGCACATCCACAGCCTCAGTGGTTTGAAAAACTATTCACCAAGGCAAAAGGCACGATAATCTGATTGCAGTTTACTCACATCATAGAAACTCTTCCATCAGTATAGTGCCCTAAAAAAGACATCAGAAATTAACTGCTCTCTTGTGATACATAAAGATAGAAACAGATATTGGTTAAGCCTAAATATTATCATATTTCTTAGAAAAATTGAAGCAGAGACAAGGATTTATTCCACTGCATGTCTATGCTGCTTGCTGCTCTAGTAACTTAAAAGGACTACAAATTATTCCTGTGCCTCACAATGTGCTGATCATCTGGCTGGTCTGCAGCTTTGTGTCAGCAATTATGTGAGTTGGACGTGAGCTTGAGCCTTTGTTCTTTCTTTTTTCCAACCTTTAATCTGAAAAGGTTTTAGAACATGTTTTTGTTTATTTTTACCTTTCAAGCTTAATTCTTTTCTTAGGAAAAAAGAACCAAAAATAACTATTTGTTTGTGTTTAAAGCTCTGTGTTTATACAATAGAAAAGCTTGTATCTCACTTGTCATCCTGAAATAAGAAAAAAGTATCACAGCACTTAACTCAGCAAAGTTCTGTTAAGTTCCTGCCAAATAATTTTGTAGAGATCTTGTCATAGCTGTAGAGCAGACTTTCAATGGCATTTAAATCAGATATTCAGCTGACCTTCTCTGGCAACACAGTGCCCAGAAAACAGCTGACCAGCAAGCGCTCATTTCTCCATCTGCAAGGGATGGCACCAATATCCCACTTCCCCTCCTCCCAGCACACTGTAGCCAAGCTGGAAGAAGTAAAACGAGACTTCACAGCATTCCCTGCAATCCCCTCTGGGCAAGACCCATCAGAAAGCAGCTGCTTCCACAGCAGGGCTAATACGAATCAGAAATCCAGGCACATGGAATTTCATCTGGACACCCAGGTGACGGTTCAAGGTGGGAACAGCAGCCTCCAAAGAGAAAATCCCTTACCTCCAGGACACAAAGAGCCACTAGCCAGCTGGGGCAGCGCAGGAGTCCTGTCCCTTGCCTCTCCTTGGAGAGTTTGGCCTTTACAGAAAGGATCTCACTCTATTTGCATCTATACTATTAAAATTAACGTGCCAGTCCCTTCCAGGCAATCCTCAGTTCCTTCACATTCACTGTCTGTCCCAAAAGATCCTACCTTCACTCTGGGTGGTGGAGTCTTCATATTCCTGAGATAAACCCCTAATCTGAGCAAGGATCAGAGCATCTCCCCCTCCTGCAAACTGACAGGAAACCAAAACTCACTGGAAACCAAAACTCATTGGCATCCCCAAGACTCAGAATTGCTTCATTTTTCAAAGTCCCCTAGAAGCAGAAACTGTGCATAAGATTGACTGTTTAGTGATAACAGATCTGGTGATCTTCAGTTTGAGCTGTGGGGACCCTTCACTGCTCAAATTTTCCCTTTGACATTCTGCCACCAACCACACAAGCTGTGGCAGAAGGAGTGTGTCAGGGGTGCAAAAGGCTTCCTGCAGGGTGCCACTACCAGCACAAACCACTTGCTTGGGATGCCAGAGCTCAGTACCAGAGACAAAATGAGCTTCCAGTTCCTCCACAGCTGACACAGGAGGTGACAAACCACAGTGAACCACCTCAGCCTGCACAGCCCCCAGACTGGGACCAAATACCATGTAGAAAGAGCTACCAACATACTTCACAGTGCACAGGAAAATCCTCCTCCCTCTCCTCTTCAACTAGACTAGATAACCTACATCTCATTTCATTCACAATGATTCAGTCCCTTTTTGTATGGAGGAGGACTGAGTACTCACAGATGGTACATAAGGTCCACCTTGTAAAACAGATCCATATTTCTTTTGGCTGCAGAAGTCAGGGGAAAAAAGCTGCCTGTTTTTTAACAGAAAAAAGGAGCGCCTTCAACAATCCTTAAAAATCAGGTACTCACATTTGATCCCTCAATCTACTAGCACATAAAAGCACCCAAAACCCATCAAAACACAGAAATTCTAAAGCTCCTCCAATGGGTAACATCATCCACCAACACAGATACCCTCAGCCAAGGTGCAGAAACCACTCTGACAGCATTTGAAGATACCTGGAGACATTTCATCACTCAAGCAAGCCTGTAAATACAATATCTCCGTTATTCTCTGAGGACTGAAGTCACTGAAAAGAGGAGCTGACAAGATATTTTCAGTCCTTTCAGGCTAAAGGGACAAAATTCCTCTAGTTCTTCTATGACCTCTGCTAAACTGAGATAATAGATGAAAAGCAGCTATGGAAAAAATGCTTTATTTCACCTCAGCTTGCTGGAAATCTTTATTCTTGATATGGACATGAACTTGGTCTTCTTATTTTACGCATTTGTCACTACAAGGGTAGATGATTTTAACACATGTATTTCAACTACCTAGAAAAAGGAGGTACAAAGGGCAATTGGGACTGAATTCTCCTTGATTCATTGTCTCACTCACATCCAGTCAACCCCTGGATTTCATAAGCTCTCCTGTAAAATTACATCCAAGAGATGTTCATGTTACCAAACAGGCTCGGACAAGCTTTTCCAGCCTAGTGTTTGATCTTCTACACAGTCCACATCAACCCAAAATTTCTTTATAATACAGAGATTTGCTTTATATTGAAACAAAATAACTTCTGGAGTAATTAATATTCTCATCCACTGCTGTTTTAAATTCCTCAAAAGCAGTTGGACACAGTGCCTTAATTTCCTTGAATCTATAGAATAAGAAATTGAGGGTAGAAGTCCATAATGACCCTTTCTACCCCCACCCATCAGGCTGTGGTCACACTGAGATAGGGTGCCTTTTGTGGGAGCTTACAGTCTCAGAGACTTAGCAAAATACTTGGAATTCCAAATTATCCTTTGATCTGTAGATAGTTTACTCTTGTTTCTACATCTACAAAAGTCATTCAGCCAACTTTCCCCTATTTGCAGTGCCCTTTGGTGCCTGACTTTACAAGCACCAGGTGATTTTGTGAAATAAATCATGGCTATGTCAGTGGACAGTCATAACTACCAATTCTCTGGCACAAAAAAACCTTCATCCACACACTTCAAGGATGCCCCCATAAAGACACTGTTGAGTCAGGGCTGTCTCTCTTCTATCTGCCTTGCCAACATCACATTTCCTGCACCATTTTCCACTTCCTGCTTACACGTCACTAAATCATACAATTTTCAAATCAGCCATGACTCTTCCAGCATCCCCAGTTTCAGCAGTTTCAAAGCCATGATACAATTTCTGAATAAATATAACCACCTGTGTACCACCTCATTTCTAAATTCCAAGCTTGCCTGGTGAGATCAGGAAACCTAGATCTGGCCATTCTGAGGGGATGCTACACTTTCAGATGCTTGCAAGAGCCTAAATGGTCTCTTGAGAAAGCTTTTGGCTGCTCTGAAGTCTGTTCCAGGAACAATACATTCATCAGATGAGTGATTCAGGAGGGTTTTGCACCTTATTCAAAAGGTTTTTCTAAGTTATGAGAAGGAAAGGAAAAGCAATGCCTTTTTCAGCAGTCAATCCTTGAAATAATTACTCCATCTTCTGCCTAAGGCAATATCTACAAGTAGTCTCCAAAGAGTTGCTTTGGGTGAAGCATCAAGGTGACCCTCATGCTCCCAGATCTGGAAAGCACAGCCCTATTAATTCCTACAGCTAAATGTGTGAGCTGCTCTTGAGATGCCTCAGCAAGGTACTGACCATGTACTTCTTCCCCAGGGAAATTAAAATGAAAACATCTGAACCTCTAAGCACCAAGAGGAGTTCTCCCAAAAGAGGTCAAAAAATTCTATCCTACTTTGTCACCTGCTCAGCTCCCCTTTGCTTTCTCATACCTATGTTTCCACAGCTGAATAGCTGATCTGCAAGGTCATTTCTAAAGTCAAGTATGCTGAGGCTCAAACACAAAGCAATCCAAAGCTTCCCTCACCTCTATTTTGTGGAAAAATAGATCAGAGCAAATATATTTTTTACCAGCTCAGTGACCCCACCCTGCTGTTTAAGAGTGGCTTTATTTGCTGCTCATTTCCCAGACTTGGCCAGACAGTTTTTAATTGCTGCCCATAAACGGTTTCACTTTCACCTGCTAATTATCACTCAAAGTGTCACTAGGAAACCTCTTTGCTCTGACTCCTACTGATGCACCCAGCTCTTTTTCCAGATGGCATTTTCCATTATTGCTTTAATTCCACCCCCAAGGCTTCCAGTTCTCTCTGGTCTCATTTGATGGTGCATATTGTCTTCTGTGATTGCTTCTTGCACCATGGCTCCACATGAATGCCAGTCACAAATTTCCACTTTGGAAGTTGGATCCATCCCATGATATCAGATTATTGCTAGTCAGAAGCAATTATGTCAATTCTGGAGACTTAAAAGCTGATTCTGCCATGAAGAAAAGTTTGAGATGGTGTCAGGTATTTTCTTCATTGTTCATTTGGAAATAGTTTTATTTAATCATAGAATCATTTAAGTTGGAAAATACCTCTAAGAGTCCAACAAGTCCAAGTTTTGTGAATTCCCCTTTTCCTGAACACAGTACATATCAAACAGCAGGAGTTTCTTTGATAGCAGTTTTCAGAAAGAATAGTGCTCAGTGGCACACTCATTTCGTTGCCCTTGGGCCAACATATCAGATTTTCTCTTCTATGACTGATGTTTTTGTCTTGTGTTCTCTGTTCTCTCTCAGACCTGTACACCTTGCCCTGATGATGCTGAATGTCTTGCTAAGAAATTTCTTGGGTAACACAGGTCAGCTTTTACTCAGTTTTACCAAGTGTAAGTGCTTTGAGTGGTGACTCCTATTGCTCCAGTTATCAGGTTACAGAAAGGATGCAGGATTTTCTCCCTCACCTCCATTATGGATTAAGAACTTTAATTACACTTACCAGTGTCAATGAGCTTCACCCCAAGGGGTGAGCATAACAATAATGCCAGCAAGTGTCAAACTCTCTTCAGCACACCTTTTTCTTGAAATGATAAATTCTGCATCTTTAGACACATAAAATAAAACAACACAACCTTTGACATGTGGAAACTTTAATGAACTAACTAGCATGGTCCCAACCGGCTTACTGCCAGGTTTACTGCAAGATAAACCAATATAAAATAATTGATGCATTGAACAGCTCACCAGATCAATTCTTACAAAAAGAGCACTGGCCCAGAACTTGGAGTCTTTGGTTGTATGCCACAGTTTGTCAACAACCTTGCTCAAATCACCCCTCTGCTTGTGTCCCTCAATCCAGTGTTTCCATTTAAACATACTTTAGATCCATGATTGAAAACTCCAACCAACGCTGTCCCACTTCCAGCTCTGCCCAAGGAAAACAGTTCCATTAAGAGCAGCCTAATCACAGGGAACAGTTTAATCCAACATAGAACGAAATGGATCAGATGAAATGAGAGTTTGACTCCACCAGCCTCGTGCACAGCACAGCCTCAAGTAAGCTGTTATAACCAAACTTTATATGCCATGGGTTTACTATATACTAGATATTACAGGGGGAAGGGGTGTGGGACATTTATTGGTCCTTACATTCAGTGGCAGAAAAACCTGTTCAACTACAAAAGTTAATACAGACAAGACTTAATTGCCTGCCAGGTCCTGACCTTGTTTTGTTTCTGCAAGAGAAGCCACTGAGAACACAAACTGAGCAGACCTCTAATGCAGACCCTGCGGCTGCCCAGGGTCCACAGCAGTGCCCCCTGTGCCAGGGGTCTGCCTCTGAGGAAAAGAATATACAGTATTATAGAATGGCCTGGACTGGAAGGGTCCTTAAAAAGCATCTAATTCCAACCCCCTGCCATGGGCAGGGACATCTTCCAGCAGACCTGAGCCACATCCAGCCTGGCCTGGGACACTGCCAGGGATCCAGGGGCAGCCACAGCTTCTCTGGGCAACCTGTGCCAGGGCCTCAGCACCCTCACAGGGAACAATTCCTTCCCAATATCCCATCTAAACCTCCTCTCAGTGCGAAGCCATTCCCCCTTGTCCTGTCACTCCAGGCCCTTGTAAAAAATCTCACCCTCTTTTCTGTAGGCTCACTTCAGGCTGAACAATCCCAATTCTCTCAGGCTTTCCTCACGGGAGAGATGCTCCTCCCCTTTAATCAGCTTGGCCAGCCTGACACAAATAAATTGTTACCTCCTCACCACCAAAGAAAAAAATCATTAATATCTCTGTACATTATTTTGTACTTTTATGATTTAAAGGCAAGGATATTCTTTATAAATAAAATGCTACAATGATATGTAAGGATATCTACAGAGATACCTGAAAATCTCATTTGAAACTTGGATTTCCTGTATTTAGTGAAGTAATCAGCTTTACTCTTCTCCCAGCAACACTAAAATCCAAAATACCTATACATCAGTTCAGGACTTAGGAAACGTGTTTGACAGTAAAGTTTGACTTACTAAATTCTGTCTTCAACCTGGGAAGCATTAGAGATGTCATCCTACCTGCTTTATATATCAGCAAGCCTGATGTAAAACCTCATTTTAGTCCATTGAAATTCCACAAACCTGTCCACTAAACCCTGACTTTTCAGCTCTCTGTAAAGAGCCAAGCTCACTGGTCACTGTCAAATTTGGAACAGGAGTTCACGGATTGGCACCCTCACAAGTGCCAGACAGCAAAGCAAGGACAGTACATTCAGCTGAAACTGAGATCACCTTAGCAAAACCTGATCACTTGAAAAACTGCCCAAAATATCAGACAAAACACTACTAACAGGCAGCTAGCCTTTTTCACTGCGTACACTTTGCTGTTTGTTTTTTTAAATGAAGGATATTTTTAAAAAAACCCACCAAACTTTCTAGGTAGGCTTTAAACTTTTATTCTTTGATCAGAAGAATAACACTTGCTCAGTGATGCATTTCAACGTTTTTCAGCATTCACAGCTGAACAAAGATCTGCTCTCAGTGTTTTCAAAAGTGATATCCACTCTTCCCTAATACATTAATTTTGTTTCCTTTCTTTAGTTGTTTTTTCTGAACAATAAAAGGATATTAGCCAGCTTGAAAAGGCAGCTGAGAACATTTTAGCAAAGCACACCACTATTTCTGTTATCTGGAACAACTGGGGAGCCTGTCAGGAATTTAAGCCCAGCTAAATTTAAAACAAAATCAACAAGGTCACGCAAAAAGTGCTGCTTGGGGTCTCAAACACTCACATACCATTAGTTATCACCCCCTACCTGCAAAACATATGCTCTGATTTTAAGTTAATGGAAGAAAATTACTTCTAAACTCAGGGCATTTCTCACATTTCACTGTGACCATTCTGGTTTTCAAGCTTTTCTCCATACCCACAAGGGAGAAAGCTGATGATATCCAAAAGTAATAGAACTGTGGGAGTTGGGATTTTACAAATAAAGTCAGGTATTGCAAGATTCAGGACAAAACTACACTGCTCACATCTAACTTTGCTGCCCTCTAAAGCTGCCTAGTCAAATTTTCCACATCACAGTGCTCAACATGACACAACTACACAGAATTTACCCTTAAGAACTGGGTTGCTGTCTCTTAACTGTGGGAAGCAGGTATAAAAATGTGGGGCTTGCTATGAGTTTAAGCAGTTGTTTCCCTGATTCTGTGACTGCTTTCAGCTTTCAGCTGCCCCTGCAGCACTGATTAACTTGTGTGTGTCAAGTGCAGGGAATAAAAAAGCTGTTTGAAATTCAAACAAGCCTCAAAAAGAAAATCAAGATAAGAAGCCCGAGCACTGGATCACAACAAGTTTCTGTATTTTGAGATTCATACAAAGAGGCTCATTTCAGGGTTTGTTTGTTGATTTTCCTTTTAAATGACATTGGTTTTTATCAGCCAGAGGTCAAAGAACAAAAACTTGACTACTGCGTTAATATCATACAGAAAACAGCTGCAGTAACCTTAACTTAGTGTTAAATCACAGAATCCCAGAACAAGCTGAGTTGGGAGGGACCCACAGTGGTAACAACCACACTTAGATATGCTCTTCCAGCCTCCTCCTGCCAATTATTTTCATATAAATTCCAGCCCTATACCTTCACTCATGCAGCAGCAACGACCTAAAGGGACATTTCAAATGAATTGCCCAAACTTCATCATATAAGAAGATTATCAACTACCAGAATTTGTTATATATAATTTTTGTTGTTGCAAAAAGTACCACAGACAATCTTAAGGTGTGATTTCTTTCTGAGGAATTGACATTTTACCTCAGACATTCTCTTGGAGAAGGTGATATAAAATGTGCATTTTCTTGAACAAAGCCAAAACCCTCAGAACAAAAAAACAAAGTGTTTGAAACCATCCTAGCCTTAGTACAGACCTCAACCATTTGAAATATCAGAGTAAAAAGTGGCAATGACAAGCTGACTTCTTCCCTTTGAAAAGAACGAAGTTTGTCAGTAGCTTTCAGAGCTATTTTCTCTCAGCAAGGGACTGCAGATCTCTTGGCAACTGTCCAGCTCCTGTTCCTCTTCAGCCCCACTTCCCTTCTAACACTTGCTCTGCTCGTTTTTCATCCTAAATTCATCAACACACCTCTCTTCCTCCTCTTCGTCATCCAGCAAGGGAGTACTGGATTGTTTTCCTCACGTTCTTTTCTGCAGCCCATAGCCCACACTTCAGGGTCCTCTTTCCTTTATTACTAAGCAATCAATAAGAACTGTTTTTAAATCAAATGCTTTGGACAATGCTTTGTTTCTATTCAGCAGCAATCAAACCATCCAAACGAATGAGGATAAGAGGCAGACAGAGATTCAGGCACAGAAAGAATTACAAAACCAGCACTAGAGCAACAGAACCATTCCTGACACAACCTTTTGGCTACCACCGCCAAACCAGCACCTCAAAACCTCAAGCAGTACTTAGTATCAGACATGAATAAGTACATTTTAACCCTGGGGTTTTTTTCCTTTAATTCTGTTTCCAAAACTTTTACCTTGCAAGAATGTAAATTCTTTGTTTAAGTTTGTTTCCTATTTGAAGTGAACTGAGACACTAAAACCAGAAATAATTTTTCCTCCTCCCGAATTGGGAACTCAAAGCAGCTGGACAACTGAACCTCTGCTGTGACCTCCCCAGGAAAAGAATCTGGAAATCCTGGGAATTGGGATTCACCTCCCACACAGATGCAGGTCAGGTCAAGGGCTCAGTGTCAGCAGAGATGAGAAGCTGCCCCTGCCAGGTAAGAACTGCTGCCCTCCAGCAAGAGGCAGGTTCCACAACAGCCCACAAAGTCATAGGGTGAAATCCTTCCTCAACTTACACTTGTCAAACCTGGGCAAAATTCCAAAGGGGCAGAAAAAGACAAGCCCTCCCTGCTGGAGAAGTGGGGCTGGAGACAGTACTGCAGCTCAGGAAGACTCGTGACACACATTTGCAAGACCCTTGGGGATTTTTTAAAGAACGGGAATAACATGGGGTTTGGTTTGGTGGTTGGTTTGTTTGCTGGGGGATTTTTTCTGCTTATCTCGTTCTCAGAAAGGCCATTTTACTTGAAACTTTCCACACCAAAACATTCAGCTCTAGGCATCTACCTTGGGTCCAAAATGTCAAGGTTAAGCATCCTAAACAGCAAAAACCTGGTGTCAGAAGTGTCTACACATCTACATAGTGGTGGAACTGCTGGTTCAACTAATTAGATGGAATCAGATTTACAAGTAACAAATAGAAGTTTAAAAGGGTCAGTCATAAGGGGGATTATGTCCTTAACAGAATTAAAATATGCATCTCTGATCAAGAGATCAGGCACAGACAAGGTAAAAAGTAAAACCCTGAACTACTGTTCATTTTCTTCAATTTTTACACAAATATCCCCAACCAAGTATACCAAAGTGATGGACCTTCACCTGTCTCCCTTTCATACACAAAGCAACAGACCATTCAAAGCAAGCAACAGACCATTCAAACCAGACTTTCAAGTGCAGAGGACACAGGTTTGTGCTGTTGCCCAACAAACAGGCTCAGGCTTCAGCCGAGCAGCACCGGCAGTGGAGGGTGCCAAAGACCTCACCGTGCTGTAAAACACCAGCTGAGCAAAGGTCCACCTGCCCCTTGGGGAACAATTTTCCAGGCTGAGGAAGTCAAAGATTGATCTGACTTCTTCCTCTGCAGTAGTTTTAAAATAGGAAGTAACTGTGGTTTCTAGTGACACCAAGAGCCACATCAAGGGGGTCTAGTTAATCCCCCCGATATGTAAAAAGAAGGTAAAAAAAAAAAATCCAGTCACACAGGTAAAGCTCTTCTCTCTTTCCTGACTATTCCCCACATCACCCAAAGCCCAGCTGAGAACCACAGAAGCTGTATGTCCTGGCTCAATTCAAAAGAACTCTTACTTCCAGTTACCACCACACAGCTTATGGGCAAGCTCACTTCTAATTTAATCAATCAGTTCTTTCCCTAACCCCCATTTTCTCACCAATTCTGTTTGATAATGAGCCCTTTGAACCAAGGATATTACATTTTAGCATCCAGCCTCATAAATCATACAGCTGTAATTAAGTCTAATGTTATGTTCCCTCACAGCCAGGTTGTGCTCTGTGTACGAATAAAACTTCTGAAACAAACCAACTTCCCCCGGGGCTCATGACTTGCTGCACTCCCCTAAGGCTGCTTTGTGGAAAGCTTTGTCTCATTGTTTATTTAAAGATGGCACTGCTGTTAGAGTGTTTGAAACAAGCATCAAAACAAGGCTGCTCTAAACGGCAGAGCTGGAGCGGTGCCTAATTGCTAGTGTGAGTGGATAATTACAGAGGATATAAGCTTTGATATATGGATTGAATCGCAAAGCATGAGAGATACAGAGGTGTGTTTATGTGCCTACATCTCCACTTACATGGCATTTATTGTAAGATCAATGAAAGTAGTT
Source organism: Lichenostomus cassidix (assembly GCF_008360975.1). Taxonomy (NCBI): domain Eukaryota; kingdom Metazoa; phylum Chordata; class Aves; order Passeriformes; family Meliphagidae; genus Lichenostomus; species Lichenostomus cassidix. Next base: position 54,577,844 of record NC_139480.1, read on the forward strand.
AATAATGCATCTAATATAGCTTATGCTGAAAGTTATCACAGAGAAGTTATCACAGAAAAGAAATACACCATGTAGCTAAGAAGTGTACATTACCACATATTCTAAGCAGCTGCAGAATTCAGACCAGGGCTCTTGCATTAAAAAGAGAACATATTCCTGAAAATGGCAATCCTACACAGTATTTTTTTAAAAATTCAGAATCACACAATCAAAACTGTCAAGTTTCATTGGTTCTATCAGTCTAGAGGATAAAGCACCTCAGAAACAAAACACACAAGTACTTTTTCCCACAAAAAAAGCTGAAATTTATATTCCCTTCTCTCTTTTAGGTATTATTTGATTCTCTATGTGTCAGAATCAAATTATGAGTAATTCTAGTTATGCCACTCTCACTTTCTTCAGGCTTTTTATTCTCTCCTGACTAATTACCTTTTTCCAGCTGGCACATGAAAGAAAAATTTGCTATTAATTAAAGGAAGGATACTCTGTTCCTTAACCACAGCTTACACTTGCAGACAGCAGGAAAGAAAGGTTAAAAAAATGAGTGTACTGATGAAAACACTACATTGCTGTCTTGTAAGTATCATCAGGCACTACATCTTTTCTCTTAGCACCTGAAGCCACCAAGATGACATATTTTAGCCTTTGTTATACTTGCGGTATTTTGATTTATGCTGCTCCTTAAGCACTTTCTACTTAATCTTGTCTCTTCACAGAGTATGATAGACTCAACCTCTGTGTGAAGTCCAAGTGCAATAAGACAACTAATTCACAAAAACCCAGTGAAGAAGCCTGAACAAATCAGTGATATTTCAAGTAAGAAAGTTCCAGCAAGCACTTCCACAAATTAAGGAAGTTTTTCAAGAAAAATCAACATTAAATGCAAGGAAATGAGTCCAAAACACTTTACAACGTAATTTTTTGCTGCTAATTAGAAGTAAGCCTCAGCACTCCTCGTCATCCAGGGCCATCTATCATGGAGCAGGCGGGTGCTGCTGCATGCTCCATTAATTATGTTCCATGAGATCTCTCATTGCACATTTATGGAGGTGAGACAGGAATGCAGCTCCCCATGGTGACTAACAGGCCCATCGTCAGACTTTCCTACAGCTGATCCTGGCCCTTGTCGTTCCTTACTTTTTTTTTCCACCTCTCCAATTGAGAATATTTTCTTCCCCTCATGGTACTGATAGGTGATTAATGCAGTTTTAATTCCCAGCATGCATCACTGAGAGCATTCACAGCCAAAATACTGGGAAAGGTGGTCTCAACACCAGCCTAGGAAAACATGAGATCACTGGATGCACTGCCTAGCCTTGCCACACAACTCCTGTGGGATGTAAGACCAGCTGTGCTGAAGCCAAAACACACTAAAAGCTAAAGAAATAAAGGAAAGCCCTACAGTATTAGCACAGTTCAATAATCCCAATGGATGTAAATGGCTTTTCCCAAGCATTTCCTTGACTATCAGCTTACACACCCAAAAGCATTCTCATTTTTAAAAAGGGAGGAGGGCAGGTAGGAAATTCAGAGAGCCTTGAGGTTGGAAAAGCCAGACTACACATCATTAGCACCTCAATGCAGCATCCAAACCCAGAGTAAGCCCAAAGCCAAGCAGGAAAAAAGAGTAGGGAATTGCTTGGGCTCTCAGTCCCTCAGGAATCCAAAGGTCTGCTGTAGCCAATGGAGAATGCTGAGGCCTAAAACCCTTTTCTGTACCATTACCCAGAGAGGCTCCTCTCCATGTGGCATCCACAGCCTGGAACAACACCCTGGAGACAGGTGGTTACACCTCTTCCTCTTCTATAACAAGCAAAATTGCTCTCTTTTAAAATATAGACCCAGGAGCAAGAATTGGAGCAGCAGAGCCCAACTTCCCTGTCCCCAGCACACCCTACAGCACTAACCCTAGATGCAGAAGAGAGGTTCAGTTTCCTCTTCTAACTAAGAGGGATCAGATCTGAATGCAGAGGCCTCATGCTCACATCCAACAGCTGTTTATAGCAATGAAACCGTTCAGAGACAAGGAGGTTAAGAACTCAGGTTTCTTCCAGCTCCAAGAAGTGCTGCAGGCCTTTGGGACCCACTTACAAAATGTTGTTCCAGCAATTCTAAAATGCTCTTTGTAGAGGGAGGTGTGGAAGGCACTCCTGCCCTCACCTAGCACCTCTCAACATGCTCAGCTGGCCACAGGGCACAGATCCTCTGTCTCCTAAAAAGAGGTAGTTTACACCTCCTAAACCACACCAGAGGAAGATTTCCACACTCAGGTTATAATAGATATTAACCTGACCCAGCACACAATCTGGACAGCTCAGCTACATCTTCCTCTCAGCTTTAAGTTTTCTGGGAACATGGAGCATGTGAATATTTCTGCACTAGCAAATGAAGAAAAAATACTCCAAAATTCATGAAAATGCCTATGCTTAGAAATCCCCCTCAAAACTCATGTGTCAACCTGGATCAACCCTTCAAGAAGTCATGTCCACTGACGTGACAGACTTGCCCTGCTTGGAGAGGTGCTGTGCACTTCTTTATCTTATTTATAGAATGGTCTTGTTCACACTTGGCTTAAGAAACAATAAGCTTTGACAGCTTAAAATAAACAGGACCCTCTCCCTGCTGCAGAGTCACTAGACCTGATCTGGATTTCAAGTTTTTGAAATAGCATGAGACTCACCAATGGGCCCAACAGTGTAAGAGACAGTTGCTGGGTAAGATAACCTTTCAGAGCAGCATCCTGAGCAATCCAAGCAAGAGAAATTAAACAAGGATTCACATCAGTCAAATGAAGCAAGCAGGCCATCATTCCAAATCCTACCCCACTCTGTCCTTGCCAGCTAGAGGCATCTCTGGAAGGTGAGGCCTCCTCTTTCCAGAGGTTTGCAGAGAACCTGCAGGAAGGCAGGAGGTGGAGAAGTTCAGCAATAGTTGCACACCAGAAGTGCAGCTGGCCAAGTTTTTTCCCTGAATACAAGGAATTTTTCTGCCTCTTGTGTTGCTGCAACCAGTCCAAAGGCAGCAATTGCAATAGCTGGCACAGATAACGTCACTTGGCATCACAACTTTGAATTTCAGTCCAAGCTCTTGTACCACCAGCAGAGGGGTCAGCATTCCCATTGAGTAGACATGGGAGTTTTCCATTGGTGGCTTCAAGTTTCCCAGAGCTCCTCCACTCCAGCCTCCTGGTTCAGCAGCTGCCTTTTCAGTGCCAGGAAGCAGGGCAAAAAAAGCTGTACTGAAAAGCCAACAGAGGTACATCAGCATTCCTGAGCTCCTGTCTCATCCCAGGTAGTTTTCTTGAGCTGGGTTTTCTGGCTAAAAGAGCCTTGGAGAGAAAGTTGGCTCGAGCTCACTTGCTTCTTCTAGTAAAGAGCTCCCATGTGCCCTAGGCACGCTTGGATCTTGGCTTCTCATCTATAAAACTGGGAGTAAATGTCCTGCCTTAACTCAGAGGGATCAGGGGAGGATCAGCACTCTGAATACTGTGGCAGAGTGATGCCAACACATACTCAAGTGACAGTCCCAGTCACAGCAGGAACATCTCTGCCACGAGCAGGTGTTCTCAGAGAGGAGGAACACAATGAAAAGCAAAAGCACGGCATACTCAGCTTCCTCCGGATAACAGAACCCAGCGATGAGACACAACAACACAACCAACCAGCAACAGACTGTGCCAGCAAAAAGGAAGTGCAGGGGTGAACAAGAATAAGAAACAATATCCAGCAATTAACAGCTGCAGAAAGCAAAAGTTTTCAGACAGGATTTAAAGTTGTAAGAGTCAGCAAAACAAAAGATGTGAGACAACATGGGGAGTCACGGACAGACGAGGCGCCAAATTAACAAACAGAGGAACAAACCATGGAAAAACACTTGTCAACAGATCAAAAGAGCGAACAGCAAGGATTAGATGCAATAATAAGATTTTTTAAAATATAAAGGACCTTGAACATCAGCTCTTTTCCAGTAACAGCAGCACACCAAGTTAACTTAGACATTCATTGTTTGCATTTTAATACCGACAGTCCTCCCATCGCAGGGATCCCAGAACACAGGGAGCCTAACACAAGCACAGGAGTGATACTCAGGCACACATTAACTTGCCTTAGCATGTATCACTTTTACTCCGAGGGTCCCACTAATGTTTAAGCAGATATTTACTTGAGTTTGAACTGTCTTGCCAATCGTGTCACTTAAAACCATGCAGCGAAGGAGTTGTTTCCAGTGACAAAGGTTTCAGGACACGCTTGCTTTGGATGTGCCACAAAGTCACTGAAATTACTGCAGCTCTCCTACAAACATCAGAGGGAACGACTGCACCCTCGGGACATCTAACTGGAACCAAACTACAGGATAGTTTTAATGAATGTATCCACGTAAAGAAATGTATCAGAGTATCCGTGTCATCCTTCGCCGAGGCTTTCCCTCCTGGATTCCCAAAGGGTGATTTAATGTGGTCACTGTTAATAAAACACTGAAACAAGCACTGGTTCAGTGCAGTAACCACAGCTAAGGTAAATCTTTTCACCCCGCAAAGAGAAAGCTCACGGGAAAAGCATCCCCATGAAGCTACACATCTGATCACAAGGATCTGATCACTGACAACCAGATTGTGCCGGACACAAACCAAAAATAAAGGGATTCACATTTAACGAGCTGATTACGACGATGAGCAAGAAAGGAAAGAGTTTTGCCCTCCATGTCTTTGTCAAACGCTCTCAGACGGGCAATTAAAACAAATTAATCAATTAATTAAAAGGTCAGCTATCCACAATCCCCGTACGAAGGCGTTTGGCTAGGGCGGAGAGCGGGGTCTGGTGCTGCGGTCGGGGCTGGAGCGGGGGCGCAGCCCCGGCAGGAGCCGAGTGGGCATCCCGGGAGCCGCCGCCGCCACCGGGCCCCTCTCGGGAACTTCTCTCATCCCTTGCCGCTCCCCATCACTTCCTACTTTCCCCGCTCCGCCGAGCAGGGCGCGCTGCCGCCCCTTCCTGTGCCGCTGCCGCCGGCGCTGCCCGCGGGCCGGCTCCGCTCCGAGCGCACGGCTCCGGGCCCCGGCCCCACTCACCCCAGCGTGCTGATGAACCCGTTGACGGAGCCCTCCGCGTACAGGGACACGATGTCCCCGATGTACAGAAAGCTGGACATTTTCTCAGACATTCTGGCTCATTTTCCAGCTGGGTTTCGCGCTCCTCCCCTTCGTGGTGGAAAAAAAAAAAATTTAAAATAAAATCAACCCAAATGCCAGCGATCAGTGGGGAGGCCGGGGTCTGAGGCGGGCAGGGGGCTGAGCGCGGCCCCTGAAGCGCGGTGAGGGCTGACAGGAGCGCGGTGCTTGGCTCTGCACGGCCCGGCCCCCGCCCGCCCCCCGCGCCTCCGCCCCTGCCCGCCCCTGCCCGCCCCGCCCCGTTCCACCGCCCCGGGCACGGAGCGAGCCCTCCGACCGGGAGCGAGCCCTCGGACAGGCACCGAGCCCCCGGGCAAGGACCGAACCCTCAGACAGAGCACCGAGCCCTCAGACAGGGCTCCGAGCCCCCGGGCAAGGAGCGAGCCCTCAGACAGGGCATCGAGCCTTCAGACAGGCACCGAGCCCCCGGGCCGGCTGCCCCTCCTTCCCCGACCGCCGTGAGGTGCTGCGGTCCTCACGGTGTATTTTTCCAGTGCTTTCCCGCCGAAAGCCGCGGGACAGCGGGTGAGGGGCGCAGAGCCGGCGGCGGGAGGCGTGAGGGGACGGCGAGCCTTCCCCACAGCAGGACTCTCCGCTGAGAGAGGATGCTTGGTGTGGTCGCCCTCTATTTTATGACTTTCAGACTTCAGGAACCACAACGCCTTTAATGAATGTTTTGAATCAGAAGCAAACCGTGCTGCAGTGCTGTGCAGGACTTCACAGAATGACAGGAGGGGTCAGGGTGGAAGGGGCCACGGTGGGTCAGCTCTGCCACCTCGCTACTCCAGCAGGGCCATCCCAGAGCACACGGCACAGGATTGTGTCCAGACAGCTCTGCAATATCCCCGGTTAGGAGACTCCACACCCTCTCCGGGCAATCTGGAAGAAGTTCCTCCCCCTGTGCAGGTGGAAGCTCCTGGGCTCAGTCCCTGGCGTTCCTCTGGTGCCATTGCTGGGCCCTGCTCTGACCCTCCCTGCACAGGGACACCCAGGGCTGAGGCTGCTCTCAGCTGGGCATCCTCTCACCCCCAACAGCACACATTACCCCAAGAAAATTCCCACCAATGTAACGACAAAAAAACCCACCCTCAGTGTAGAGGGCACTCTGGGAGCCTTTTCTGCCCAGGACATTGCAGCTTCCCCGTGCTCACCAGAGTGGGGCTGCCAGAGCTCCCCCAACATGCCCAGCTGGAAGAGGGCACAGTTGCCAGAGAGGCTGCAGCCCATGCCTTAGTGGCCAGAGGGGCTCAGGGGGCTGCACAAACCCACTCTGCTTCAGTTCACTGCCCAAAACCAAGGACTAGCCCTCCAAACCAGCAGTGGATGGAAGTGTTCAGTTCCAAGGTAAGGCTATCCCCAGCAGAGGACTCTTATTCTTAAAAATACTGTGCATTCTTTAAACAAAAATGTGATTTTAACTAATGATTCTAGGAATCAAAATATTTCCACTTTTTATGATTTTTCAAGTATATTTTACCTCCCTGAGACAGCTCTCCTAATTACAAGCAAACTCAGCAGTAGTACTTGTTAACCGGTGTATTTTTCCAAAGATATTGTTTGGAATAAAAAGAAGGGGAAAAAAAAAAGGAAACAATAACTCATGCAGGTCTAAGAGCCTGATCAAATACTAACTCTGAAATTATGAGAATATTAATCTAGTCACAGGAGTGTGCAGACTGCTGGTAGTGAGTAATAGGCTGAGGGTTTCACACTTAGATTTAATCTCTGGGATCTATAACTTCCAACCTAACCACACTTCTGAACATAAATTGTAGAGATCAGAAGTGATGAGTCTCCAAATAAAAAAAAAAGGTTTTACCATCTAGATGTATGTTATGCCCTTCTAGACGTCCCTCTTTTGTGGTGAGCACCAGCAAAGACCTCTCCTATGAAGCCAGACTGAGAGTTGGAATTGTTCAGCCTATGGAAGGGAAGGCTCTGGGGAGACCTTCTAGAACCTTCCAGTACCTATGGGGGCTTACAAGAAAGCTGGAGAGTGACTTTTTACAAGGGCCTAGATGAGGGAGAAGGGCTTTAAACTGAAAAAGGGTGGGTTTAGACTGGATATTAGGAATAATTTCTTCCCTGTGAGGGTTCTGAGGCCCTGGCACAGGTTGCTCAGAGAAGCTGTGGCTGCCCCTGGATCCCTGGCAGTGTCCAAGGCCAGGCTGGATGTGGCTCTGAGCAACCTGGGATAGGGGAAGCTGTCCCTGCTCATGGCAGAGGTGGGAGTGGGTGGTCTTTAAGGTCCCTTCCAACCCAGTCCATTCTGTGACTCTATTCTATGATTCTGTGGTCTGCACCTGTATTTCCTTCTGTACACACACATATACAGGCCCTAGACCTGACACTTCCCCAGATTCTTCCAGCTCAGTCTCCTGAAGTCACCACAGTTGTTAAATCATTCCTGGAAAAGTCTTCTGATACTAACAGGCGCCAGAGCCCTCATTCAGGAACCAGCCTTTGCACGTGAAAACCAAAGATGAGTCCAATCAAACTGCCCCAAACACACACAGCAAACCCCAAATCTGGGCTAAACTAAAACACACAAGAATCCAAAAGTCCAAGCAGCACAATGCACCAGAGGAGAGAGAAGCTCTGGCTCCCTGCCCACATGCTGACTACATGAAAAGCATTGACCCAGGGGCCCTCCAGGAGCCACCACAGAAAACTCAGGTGTTTTATTTCAGGAAAATGTGGTTTTGGACAGCTTGAACTGAGCAGCAAAGGCTTTACAATGCATTGTCAATATCCTTTGGCCTCCTGACCCTGTTTATCTCAGCCATTTTATACCAGACTCTAATGGCCTAATTAAGGTACTTTAGCCAGGGAGGTTTCACATTTCCCAGCAGTAAATGAAATCCTGGCATGCCTCAGATCAGTGGGAGTTTTCCTGAGAATGAACTTCAGAAACTGGCCAAGCAGCAGGATTGCCTGTCCTTGGTATGCCTGGGAGCAAAGCCCCATTTGGGACCATTCTGTCAGGAAGGGACAGCTCTGTTGTCTAAACACCGTTTATTGGGACCATTTGAAGTGTCCTTTGGCACCTGAGGCATCCCTGTGTGTTGTCAGCAGGAAGGCAGGACTGCTGTGTCCTTGACAGCTCTGCCTGCATGGGGGCCCACATGTTTTGCCATTACAAGAAGGTTAATTCAGGTCACTTTAGAAAATATTTAGTGTTTGCTTGCCATGGCAAAGCTTGAAACTGATAGGAGTCCTACACTTGCAGTCATCTTTGCTTCCTTCCCCCCCTCCCGAGGAACTCAAGGCACAGGCTGCATTCTCCTTCATTTCTAGGCTTGTTCACCTTGGCTCAGGCTGGATCTTGCCAGCAGCTGAATGCTGTTACTACCTCATAGCTCTCCAGCGATACAAATTAAACCAACTGGAAATCTCAATCGAGTTCCAAGCAATGAAAGCTATTAACTAGAAATGAGTCCTGTGACATCAGCAGTTTTGCAGAAGTCACATCCTGAAGGCAGTCAAGTGTTTAAGCAAACACTTCATTTTAAACCTGTGCCATTGAAACATCCCAACAATCTCATTGAAGTTACCAGATGATTTGCATGCTCAAAATAAGTAATCCACTTTTGTAGACCATGTCTTAAGCTGGTAGAAAGATCACCCTGGAAAAGCAGATCTGAAGAATGCTTCCTCATCTTCTCCTTGCAGACAGGAAACATAAGTAGTGACAATCCTCCAGCATTCTTAACAAGTACTAACTCTCTTCTATTAAAAATAATGATTATGCCTCTCTGAGTACCAGTTTTATGAAGATGGTATCTGGAAAAATTTAATTAAAATTAAAGAGGTTTTGTCGTAACAAGTCTACATAGAAAAAGATAAAACATGGTCAGAGATTATAATGGAATATTGCTCCATTTATCTGGAGCAGAAATACTGCAAATGGGTTATTTGGATAAATATGGATATTTTTACTACAGTTTTTAACCTTGTAATTAGCTGCAGGGTGAAGGTGAGGCTGCTTAGTCAATAACTGGGATATGTTTTCCATCAGTTATCTCTGGTAATCTTTTGTTCCAAAGCTAGGAATACAGGCTTTGCTGTGAAACAGGACCCAGATGTAGGAATCATCAGCTGCTGCTGACAGATTGCCCCGGTGCACATATTCCTCTGTACATTGTAACAATGAAAAAGCCTTTCTTTCTCAGCTTTAGTTTCTACTCTATTGATTATTTTCAGAGAAGAAAATATTCAAGCAATTTCTGCAGTGGTACTCTAACATTAAGTCTCTCTATAAAAGTATTTGACAATATTAAAATGCAGGGAAGTTTTACCATGATGTCTGTGTCCTAGATTTTGGTGTTCATTCCAGTGCTGAGGCACAGAGGAGCAGCTTATCCACAGAGAGGTCAACAGAACCACCCCATTGCATCCACTTTAGATGTGGAAATACACAAAATTACAAAGCCCTCAGACTCCAAAACCTCACTAAGCTAAACAGGCCAATGTCATCATATTCCTGCTCCCTCTCCACCCCTCACACCTTAGGAAGATGTCTGAATTTCCTGCTCACCTTGTCTAAACAGAGGAGGCTCCTGACAGAAGCTGAGCTTTTTATGCATTTGAAAATTGTCTGATTGAAAAGGTTTTAATCCCACACCTACACAGCCTCCCTCTTGGATGAAGTTACAGATGTATAGGCCACTCCAGTGAAAGCAAACTGAACCAACCAGGGGCTCAGACAACAGGCAGCATTGATGTTTGTTTTCATGAGGGCAGAGGATAGTGCTTTCCATCTGCAGGGGGAAATGGGGAAGAGAAGAATGCCTTTAACTGTTTTAATACAATAGATGGAGATGGGAGCAGGCCAAAACCCAGGCAGGCACCCCAGAGCTTTAGCATGCAGCTAGATCAAAGTTTGGACCCAAACCTTTGGGTTTGTTTCTTATCTTTCTAATAGACAAGAAAAAGAAAAAAAAAAAAAGAAAGAAAGAAAAGAAACAGAGAAGAAGAAAGAACAACAGATTTTGATGTTTAAAATCCAACTCTGACTTTAAAACCCATCTGTAGCTGGAGTATTCTTAATGTGCTTATCTGAAGCAATGCACAATTAACAGCTTACTTGAGGAAGGCCTGGCTTTTAAAGGCACCCAGTGAAGTATCCCACACCAGCTGGAGACACCCATTGCCTTGTGCATATTCATATTTCAGCCAGCCAAGCTCTTCCCAGAGCACAATGGCATTTCAAAACATAGGGATGTATAAAATCAGCATCACTTGGCCCACAGGTTGGATCAGAGAGCTCCTTTTGACAGTACCCCCACAAAGGAATTGATTTACTACTGGTAGAGCTTTGTTTTACTTTGCCTATAGCAAACGTCAGAGCAGGAGCTGATTGCTTGATAGATAGCCAGCTCTGGGGACTCATTCTGCCTTTCTTCTCCTCATGGGAGTTAACTCTTTACTGATGTTTCAAGCAGTATGTTGGTATTGGAGCCATACAAAGTATCAAACATCTGTTTAAAAAAATAAAAATTACACTAACAGAATACCCCGGGGAAAAAGAGGCCTGGCAGAGATAAATGTGCTTTAGTAATGTAATAAAGCAGTGAATCATGCAAAATAAGCGTCATTATTTGGTTGAGAATGAGAAAACCAGAATATGAAGCATTCAGTGCTGGTTTACCCACTTCATTCAACCTGGCTTAGTAGGAACAGGAAATTCCAGCTAAATTCCTCACACCTTGTCTTGTAAAGGACTTTCCCGTGGAGGAAAACACATTTTTCTTAACTTTAGAAAATTAACAACTCTCATAAGTGACCTCTTGGGGGTTTCACTAGGACATGGGTGTGAGATTTTCATCCTCACTGTCCAGGCACAATGGGTCACATCACGGTGTGAATGAATAGGCAGGGACTGTCTGACTTGCTCTTTGCTACATCTGAATTTACAAGAGCTAATATATGTATTAATTCAAGCATTTAAATAATCACTGTCTTGCTATAATAATCTCTTGAAAGAAGCAAACCTAGAAATAAAGAAAACTGAAGTTATTTGTGAATTAATACCTTAAGTAAAAGGAGTTTAGATTAAAGAGGAAGCTTGGCCACCCTTGTAGCTGTGGCACGACACAGCAGCTATGTAAATAAACTCCTGAGAGAAGCTCCAAGCCATTCCAGTGAGGATATTTTCCCTTGCCATACATTCTGAAATCAGTTTCCAACTGCTTCACCACCAAAGCTGTCCATTCAAAGAGCCAAATACGAAAACCCAACCAAAGCAGAAAGTATAATGTGCCTTTCTCTGGAGGAAAAAAAAAAAACCTACAGAAAGGATGCTTTATTTAGAGGGTTCAGGAAGTTGAAGCGTTGCCTTCTATCAGCTCCCGACCGCAGAGCGAGCATCAGGAAGCGCACAAAAATGAACTCACTATTCCTGCAGGGAGCAAGTGCCAACGGCTACAGCGAGTTTGCTTCCAACCTTGCAGCCCTCTCTGCCAGCCCCCACAGTCTTGTTAATCAGCCACTGTCTCCTGGGGCTTCTGTGCTGCTTGGCTGCCTCCAAAGGAAGCCTTTCCCTACCAAACAGGGAAAGGGGCGCATACCTTGTTTGAATTTTCTCTTTTGCTGGCTGGCATGAGACTTCAGACACCTGAAAACACAGGGAAAAAAGTGAATCACCTTCATAAAAGGTTTAAAAAAACCTCCTGTAGAGGACAGTGACTGTAATTAAACAGCAATTGTGTTTTGAGTCCTGTCATTAATACTGGCTGAGCCAGTGGCTGTAGCATGGAAACAGCATCAGCAACATACAGCAGTTCTTTAAAATAAATATATATTAAATCATGTGAGCAATATTCCACAGAAACTCAATGTTGCAAATTTTTTTCAACACCAAAATTGAAAAGGTTTTCCAAAAATTTCCACAATAAAGCCTAAGAAAATTTCCACAATACTATTCAATTGTGTACTATTCAATTTCAACAACAATAGTACACAACAAATGTGTACTATTCAATTTCAACACAAAAACAATTTCCTAAAAAAAATTTCCACAATAAAGCCTGACAGTTCTAGTAAGAAGCCTAGAAATGCAGCTGTATTTCCAAGCTGGATTAAGTGGCAATATTTAGCAGCTAACATATTTTAAGAAGTGAAAAATATCTGTAATTGCTGTATGGCTGCAGTTAAATTGCAATCAGGGACCTTGAAAAGTGTACCTGAGGAATACCTCCCTACCTTTCCTCATTTTATCATGCAGAGCCTCAGGAAAGATGCTTCAAACCTGTGGAAGCTTTGCACTTCAGGACTGCTTAAAAAGCCTTGTGCTTTTTATGTTTTTTCTGATCAACATTTTTTTTTTTCCTTTCTGAAAAGCTTTTGCAAAATAAATAGAGATTCTTTTTTGGTCAGAATTATCTCCTTTCACCAGCATATTGGCAATGTTTGGAAAAAAAAAAAGAGGGCTGTACACAGCTTTTTTCTTTTTTTTGAACACATTAAAAATTACCAGAGGGAGGAAAAAATTGTAATTAGTTTTGCTCAAGCACCAGGCCCATCCTTCCTGGGCCACACCAGCATTTCTAACCTTGGGATGAAGTGCATTTCTCTTTTTGGTCTAGGTTCAGGCAAGGAGACATCAAGAAAAACAGCTTTTTTCAGCAGAACCTCATGAGAGCAGGGGCCACAGATCTTCACCTTAGGCCCATTCTAGCTTTCAGATGTGTAAAATAAATTGAAAATACTGTGTTAGAGAGGGGGACACAAGCCAACAGGCTTTGGGTAGTTGGCTCTGCATTTCCAGAGAAGTCATTTAGGGACATCTGGAGTAATTAAATCCCATTTAAAGACATTACTCTTCTCCCTCACCCCAAGTGTTGATGTTTCTCAGAAATGCATTCAGATTGAAAAGTTGAAGATCAGGGATTCTATTGGTCACTGTGTCTAGGGATTTATTGGATAGGGATGTCCAAGAAATCTCTCTTTGTCAGTCCCAGCCCCCCATGCCCTCACCTCTGATCAGCATTGGTGCATCCACGTTGGTTCTTTCCAAGGTCATTTCCACTTTTACCTCTCCCAAATGCAGATTATTTTCCAGAACATTATGGATTTATTATACTTGATTTGCTTTTTCATTTAGGAATGCCTTGTGCATTTGCCTCTGTCCCCTACCAATATTTAACATTGCATTAAAGGTGGAAGTCATGAGTCAGAAAAAAACTCTGCATTATGTTCATGCCTTGTCCCTGAGAACTGAGGGGGGTTTGTTTGGGTTTATTTTGTGGGTTCTTTTTTTCTTTTAATATGTTCCTCATTTGGGTGTCTTCCTTAGCCACTCTAAAAGTTAGCAGAACAGCTGAATCCTGAAAAGCTGAGGCATGCAATTTCATATCCTCCAGGCATCCTAAGATTTAAGTAGATCGGTGATGTGAATGCTTGATGAAATAAATCCCTGGTTCAATGTGATACATAAACTAAATCAGTGAAAAAAACCTCTTGTTTCTCAGTATCCCTTGCAAGATGTATTGCATCTTCCTAGCAGTGGAACTTAGAAATATGAATATGTTTATGAAATTAGATTTTAACTAAGCTGTAGACAACCACAAACAAGTGCATTAAGAAAGCAGAACCATTACTCACTATTTCCATTTTGTCAACCTGAAAAAGGAAAAGTTAGCAGCAGATGAATTATTTTACTAGTGAAATGGATTTTGTTTAAAAAACATAGAAGAAGTGAATGTTGTTACCATGTCACAGGCAAAGAAACTGCTGGAGTTAGCTAATAAAGCCCAGATTTAAAATGCACATAGATACGTTTAGCATTACACTTGATATTATCTCCTCAGCGATCTGCAGCGATATTAAATTGCTGGTTGAAAACAGATGGGTAACATAAAAGTGAAGCCTGCCCTCTGAGATCAGCACAATCAGCACCTCTGTTTCACAAGCAGGCTGGGAACTGCCACCTCTTCAGCAGCAGGGACATCAAAACACCAACAGGAGACATCCTGCCTGGTGCACTCTTGTTGGTCAATAGCTGCAAGCACCAGGAACAGGCTCACAGGGTTGCAGATGCAGCAGGACTGGGTCACATCAGGGCACAGTGGATGGGGGATTCACCCACAAGTTTATTAGAGAGATAACATTTTAATGTGAAAATGAGGGTGTAAAGTCAAAAAGAAGAAGAAGAAATGCTGGTTTCTATCAATTTTCCCCTCATGGTACAATTTGTTATCTGACATCTAGGAGAAAAACATACTTCCCGTGGCAACCAGAGCCTCTAGAAATGCCCCAAGCTGCCCTGCTGGCAGCTGGCTGATAGAGCAAAAGGGGAACAGGCAACTGCTGCCACGAGGACACTGCTGAGCCCCTCTGCAGGAGAGGGAAGGGGGCAGATGATGGGGTTGGTCCTTGGTGCCATTTCCACTGCAATGAAAAGCACCAGCAAGCCACCATCCCTGCAGCATTCCCAGGCTGGGATGAGCCCACTCCTGCTCCTAGAACATGCTGCCAAGCTCTCTTTTAATCCTCGCCCATCTCTTCCTGCCCATCACCCTTGTACCTCCCGTTTTCAATCTCTGCCACAGCCACAAGGCCACTCTATCTTTCCCTGGCAGGGACAGGTTGTGTCTGGCTGCTGCTGCTTCCTGGTGTCTACATTCCTCCTTTCCAGCCCCTGGATCATGCATGTGAGCTATGAACAGCAAGCACAGGGAATTTTGGAAGCAGCAAAGAAAAGCAACCCTCCCCCAGCAGGTAGCATCTTTCAGTGTATTTTGATAGATAAAAGCTTCCTCTTGGCGATCTCATCTGAAAAACTGGTTTATCCCCCATTCCCACCATATGTAATTAATGAAACTGCAATAATGAACATATGACAACCCCCATGTGAGAAAGCAAGTATTAATTACCTGAGGAGGGTACAGCACAGGTGAGGAATGGAAGAACTGAGAGATCTGGGAAGGTATTTATGAATTTAGCCACTGAGAAGCAGGCCTGTTGGGAGATTTATTTATTTCGTGACCCAGCTGAAGGACTCGCAGAGATCAGTGAGACACTGGCTCTTAACTTGCCTGTCTGCCTTTGAGAAGTCTGAGAGGCTCCTATCTGAATCTCAAATGCTTTGGAAAGATGTTCACATGATGAATCCAAAGGCACTGTGGTGATGTCTCCAAGTCCCAAGTTAGAGCCCAAACCACCTATTTGGGCCTAAGGCCAGGAAATTATGGCCTTAGGAAATCAGCTGGATCTCAGGCTTTAAATCCCCGGCCATGGAGAGAGAGTTGCTTTAAACTCATCCTGAAGATAAAGAGGATGCAGGCTTGACTGGCGGGTGTAGTCCTCTACAGACAAATTTGAATTAACAGTGTTCTTACCATAGATCATCCCTATCCAGTGGCAGTATCTGTTCATCTGAACAGCTGCTCAAAAAGCTCCATGGAAGCAGAGGCAGAGAGCCCAGAGGGAGCAGGCTGTGGCAGGTCAGACACAGGATATTCCTCCATGGTGAATATTTCTCCAGCAAGTTCTGCACATGGTGCAGAACTACAAGAGGAGTGCAGGGACTGCTGTGGTTTATTTTGTGTTACGAGTTTCAGTTTTGAATTTCACAGCTAGCATGGAAGCATGGTTCTGTTTTTAATGCTTAAATTCAGAGAGTTTATATTGCAAGGTGACAACCCCTCCTGAGAGACTGTCATACACATGGCAGTGATCTCCTCAGTGTGGGAGGTGCAGGACACTGGGAAGGGCAGTGTTTGCTGCATATTGGCAGGTACCCCATCCCTCATCTCCCTCGAAAAGGAAATCACACATTACACTGCTGAGAAAGGAGGTTTGTTGCTTTCCTTCAGATGCCAAACTAATCACTGGCGTTTGTTCTTCGCTGTGAACATTTATTCTTCTACCTTGGAGCCCTTTCCACTTGCTAGGACTTCAGCATGATGCGCACCCTGCACACAGGCCAGGCAGCAATTTCACCTTTACATGTGACCTCAGGTGGGGGCTGTGAAAGAATAAGGAAAAATTAGTGCTCAAGTGCACATATTGCTCAGTCCCTGAAATGCAGGAAAATATTTACCATTTTCAATAGGTTTTTATTGAAGTTTCTCACCTGGATATGGTGCCCACTGCTCTATCCCAGGCACCCACATGTGTACACACACAGCCTCAGCTGCTGATAAACTCCACATCATCACACATCAGTTCACTGCTGTGATAATTTCTGTTCCCTGAACAAAATCCAGGAACTTGCTACAAAATTCTTACACCCATTTCCAGAAAAGTATCACTGTACCAATAACACACAACAATGTTAACTGCAAAGAGATATCCACAAAAAATGAAAAGTAGGATTCAAATGAAAGGGAACACCCAGCAAATAAAGGAGGCAGCTTATGTGTTTCTAAGAAAGTTATAGATAAACGGACATAAACAGAGGACACAAGGAACCATGTTTGGTTTGTGTGTGGAATGAGCTGACAGGGTATTGCATAAATCTCAGAGTAAATGAGATACGCCAGGGAGCTCTTGGATGCTCTTAACTAGTAGTAAATCAGCTACTTTTTATTATTTCCCACTGATGCTCTTACTGGAGTGCATTCAGCTAATTTTTAAACAAAGTACTTTCTGTACCCAAATGGCAAACAAATAACTGATTAAATGGAGAGATAGCGTACCCAGAAGATTTGCATCTACCTAACAGCACCTCAAGTCATATAATTATGCTTTGTAACGCCACTGCAAAGGGCTTGAACTAAAATTCCCCAAATACAGGGATACTAATTGTGCCAGCATGAGGTTCCTAATTTATTTTTTAGTATCACACACAATCTCCCCAAGGGGTCTTGTGATGCCTGAAGGTCCCCCCCAGTCTCCAAAACAGGAGTAAATTTAACTTTAGCCTTTTGCACAGTATTTTGTGTTTACTGATATAAAAGTGTTTTGTGGAGGGCTTTTTTTTTCCCTCCCAGATCTGTGCGCATGAAACTCTGCCAGAAGCACGGTGATGTCCCACAAGTCCTAATTGTTTCACCTTCACAGTGAGACACAACAAACCCACAAACATACTGACAACTACACTCATGGCACCCACTTTTCCATCCCAACCCACCAGCTCAGACCTGCAGAACCATACAAATTCCACATCCACAAACGACCCACCTCTGTGATTCCTCCCAGGAGCACTGGGGGTAAGACAACAGCTCCAAACCTGCAGGAAGATGATGGTAGGCACTATAGGCAGGCTGTGACTGCTCTTCAACAAGCTTAAATATTATGCTTATGTGACAGCTGTTTGGGAGGGGGAAGCATTACTAGTCATGGCTTGGATTAGAGTCAGGAAAAAAGGGAAGCAAATATGACCTGGAATGGAAAATAATTTGGATTGTGGCACTCATTTTGCAGCGTTTATTGATGATGGTTCAAAACCGTTTTTCTAACAGCTGCACATCCTCTAAGATGTGGCAAGTTAAGATTGTAAATAAGCTCTGGGGTAATTAAGCCTCCCCTGCTCCACCAAACACCTTCAGCACTGCATTTGAGGAGTCAGCTTCCAGCCTCTGCCTCAAATTTGCCGCTTCATCCATCCAAAACCACCTGGCCTTAAGCAAGGGAGAAGAGGGAGAGACAGAAATCTTGAACTCCCAGCTGGAGAATATTCCTAATGTAGAAAAGGTCCAAATAATCACATTCCTCACGCTCAATTACATTTATTTGCCACCTGCTCAACAGATGAGAGTCCTACATACAGAGACATACACAGGAAACCACTTGCAAACAGATCCAAGGACTGCCTAAAAATGAAGCTCCCTCCTCCTTTCCAGCTCCCATAAACTGCTCTGTCTCTGACCAACCCAAAATTATGCTGGCTGAGATGTCCAGAAACAGGAACCCCTCCAAGTTGTGTTTGTCCTGAGGGGATGAGACAGATGAGGTTTCTTCTAGCTTTTCCTCAAATTGCTCCTGCCAGGGAGCTCTCCTGGGCTGCAGCCAGCTAAACCCTTGGAAGATGGGGGAATGTCCTTTCCAGACTCCCTAACAGGATAGTCCCAATGCTCAGCAACAAAGTGGTGCAGGGGTTGTTAAGGGTTGGCAGGTTAGAAGAAAAATAAGGAGGAAACCACCTATGCAACAATAACACCTACAACATTAAGTGACAAATGTTCTCCAACAGTCTGTCACACCAAGAGTGGCATGTGGCCAGGGATAGATGTTTGTACCTCTCTGCTAATGCAACTCAGAGCTGCAGAGCGAAACCACAGAGAGGAACCACTCAGAGAACAAACCAAAGGCACAACAGGCAGCACATCCACATGGCTCCTTCCCCCAGGAAACTGCTAATGCTCCTATAAATTGATGGGGAGAACAGAGACACCTTACCCAGCTCCTGGGTTGCCTGATTTGGCTAGAGGAAGGGTCACTGCATACATACCTTGTTCTTGTTTCTCCTCAGGCATCCATCCCTGGCCACTGCTGGGCGAGTGGATTCTGAGCCAGGTGAATAGCCAGGTGAATCACCAGGTGTCCTCACTCTTGCATTCCTGTCACTGCTAAAGAAAATGGCTAAACTTCAACTGGTTTTAATAATTCTGGTCTTAATTCTGTTTCACCTGTTTAGAAAGTCTAGGTTTATAAAGCAAGCTACAAGAAGTTTGGCATGGAGCTTGCAAAGCAAAGATCACCACCACCACCAACTTAGCCAAGGAAAAGCCAACCAAATTAAAACACACACACATCATACAGCTATAGATATAGCTGTGGCTATAGCTATAGATATAGACACCCATGAAGAGAGAGTCTCATTGCTACTAAGGGACAGAATTCTCCTTGGGATTTGTCCTCAGTCGCAGCTGAAGCCTGAGAGGAAGCAGTCAGGCTCTTCAGTATTGCTGAACATTTTCATGAAGTTTGATTCAGACTGGATTGTAACCTGCAGGCCAAATTCCACTCTCCATATCATGTCATCCTCTCGGTTTTCAGCTGGGTTTGACTCTTTGCTTAAAATTAAAATTGAAAAAATGAAATAGTAGAACCTTTTCTGGGGTTTATTAAAGGTGGTATCCTATTCCAAGGGCTGGATCTAAGCAAACACTGGAGCATCTTGTCATTTTCTGTAACACCTCAAATGAGAACTGAAGTGATGCCAAGGGCTGTGGCCTGCCAGCTTCTGAAGCAAAGCTGCAGCCTGGGGAGAACCACCTGATGAATTTAGAATGTGTATACAAAATGGATCTCTGAAAGCACAGCAATTCCCACCAGCACTCCCAGCAAACCTGTCAGACAAAACTTCCCTTCACGCTCGAGTTGGAATTCAGCCAGAGCAAAGACCAATGAATCTTATTTCTTGTTGTTTGAGTAGAGAGAGACATTGGTGATAGGTGGCAGGTCAAGTGTGCCTGCCCTGCCTGCTCCTGTGTCCCAGGAGCCAGCTGCAGGGACAAGATGTTTCACTCAGATCGTTCTCAGTAATTACCCAGACTCTCCTGTTTACCTTGGTGGAAACACTGGTACATGGAGTGTGCACCTCTGCTTTACCTGTGCTGGCAAAAACACAGAGTGGAGATCAAGAGATTAAAAAGAAAGCTTTTTCAGCATTCTGGCTAGCTGCTCTGGAAACCCTAGGAGTCTGGGAGCAAGGATGTGCACAGACAGGCCTGAAGCACTTCAAGCAGCTGTTGGCTTTGCCAGATCACCTTTTTCCAGCTTCCTTCTTCCACCAAGCCAACAGTGAGGACAAGACATTGTCAGCTTCCTTTAAAAAGTGGTGATGAAATGAAAAACAGTGTGGTTATCCCACCACAGAGCAGCCCCTCAACAAGCACAGCTCTTGAGGGGCTGCTCTGTCATGGGATAACAAATCCCACTGCAAATGGGGGATTGAGGGAATTGGGGTTTCTGATTTCAGTCAGAAGGGGCCCTTCCCTCACCTGCCAGCAGGTTCTCTTCAAAGCTGTGCGCTGCCACATCATTTTCAGCATCATTTTGTCCTGTGAGCAGTGCCTGGATCAACCTTGGTGTACACAGTCATTTGCAAACCTGCTCTGCCTCCAGTTATCCCCATGGGATCACAGAGGCCCTGGTTTGGGGGTAGCACAGGTTTACACTCCTCAGCACCTGCCCAGCAGCAGTTTGGTCCAGTGAAAGTACTTAGGATTTACATAGAACCATAGGATAATTTAGGTTGGGAGGTACCTTAAAAATTACCCAGTTCCACGGGCAGGGACACTTTCCACTATCCCAGGGTGTTCCAAGCCCCATCTAACCTGGCCTTGGACACTGCCAAGGATCCAGGGGCAGCCACAGCTCCTCCGGACAATCTGTGCCAGGGTCTCCCCACCCTAATAGGGAAGGATTTCTTCCATGCTTGGACTCAAGATGGAGATCTCCTCTTGGTTTTTCACATGCCTGCTGTGTGCTGGTGAGGCAGAGCTGCTGTGCTCACCCAGCCTGGTGTGGGGCCAACACTAATGCATATCAAGGAGACATAGATAAACTTAAATCAGACTCTGTCATTCAAACCCAAAAATGCAGGCAGCCAAACGGCAAGACTCCAGCTTCTACTTCTACTTCTACACCCAACACTGCTTGTACATGGGTGGGGGAAGGGAGGGGGAGCACAGGAACTTTTGTAAAAGTACAAAGGGAATTTTTACAAGATGGTTTCTGGAGCTCAAAAACTAGCTTACTCTTACAAAGTGCTTTGCTCCCCGGGTTCAGGTAGCTGGTATTACTGAAATCTCTGTATACTTACAAAGAAAACACTCTGCTCTAGCTGAAGCCCAAGCTGTCTCTGGATAGAAGTCACAGAACTACAGATTAGGACATGGCCTCTCCTGTACCACTGCAGTATTTGATGCTTCCAGACTGTCCATTTCTCCTACAATTTCTTACTGTATTTTCCATGGTCTCATCACTTGCCTGTTTTCCATCCTGCAGTTTTCCCTCTCCACTCTGTGTTCCTGGGCTTGCTCCTGCACAGGCAAAACCAGCAGCCAGGCTGTTTTTTGAGATCAAAAGCTCCAAGCTGTCAGTATTCAAACCAGCTCCAGAGCAGATAAAAGCAGCTTGCCTGTGCTCTGCTCACTGCTCAGGAAAGGAAAAGCCTTTTTCCCACGTAGCACTTCATTGCAAGAGCCCCTGGCAGCATGAACAATCCACCAACTTCTCTATCTTTTGCCCTTCTCTAGTAAACCCAGTTTGGAGGCCCCAGTGCAATAAAAATTGCTGGAGAAAAGAATTCTTCAAGTATAAAACTAGCACAAATCCTACAGCAGCTCCTTAAGCTCTCGCAATAAAGGCTTTTTGCTTACAGGTGTCAAATTCCCAAGGACAAATATCCATATCACTTTAAATTCAATTTCCTGAGCTGTAATTTATTAAAAACAGAGCTGGTTAATCCCCATGTATATCAACCCTTCAAAAAAATTGTTTTCCTCCTCCTTTTCTAAGAGAATAGCCAATACCAAGGGATTTCAGGTTCTGTTTTTTCACCCATAATGAAAAACAAAACCTCAGATCTGAAAACTATGAAGCTGGAAGGAAAGGTATTTGATTTCCAACACTGCATCTAAGGTAACACTTAAAAGCCTTCTGAGGGAGCACACCCAACACCAGTATTTTCCTTTCCTTGACACAGATAATCCTATGTGACCATAAATAAATACTAATCTTTCCCACTTTCAAGAGAGATGCCTCACACAGGAATGCATTACAGAAACTGGAGGGGGTTAGGTATATGGTCCCAAGTTGACACTATCTTGATGATCCCAGGCCTTGAGCCTCTTGCTGTTCCTGGCAAAGTGAACCGTTTACAATAACTCTCCCTTGCATGAGGCCAGACTGGGCTGGGTTTTAGTGTTTGACCATCTCAGAAGAAAAAGAAACCTTTATGTTGCTCTGGTCATCGAGTAAAATACTAAGGAGGTGTAGATTAAAAAAATAATCATACTTTCAACAGGAATGAAGCTGATACATGACACACTCATCAAATATTTGTAACCACCCACCTCCAATGCCTCTCCGCAGCCACTTAGGGCTTGCTGTAAAAACGTTCTGAGGGAGAGGACAAAAAAATAGTTATCAGCAGGAATTCTGTTAATTGTCACCAAAAGGCTTTCGCTGGATCATTTCCTGTGCCCTGGATCCAGCTGGAAGCGCTCTCCGTTGGGAAGGCCGACACACAATCACCCAGCCCTGCCGCTCACTGCCAGACAAATGGAGGAAACTGCAGCCTATCATAAATCTGTCAGTCATGGACCAAATGGGTATCGTGAGGGCTGGGCTTCTCTTCCCCTCAATTATCACTTGGCAGACACACAGAAATGGAGCTGGGAGATAAATGGCTTTTTTCAGTGGCCCAGTCCCACAAATTCAGCTTAGAACCACAGAATGGCCTGGGTTGGGAAGAATCTTGAAAATCATCTTGTTCCAGCCCCCCCCGCCATGGGCAGAGACATTTTCCACTATCCCAGAGTGTTCCAAGCCCCGTCCAACCTGGCCTTGGACACTGCCAGGGATGGGACAACCACAGCTTCTCTGGGCACCCTGTGCCAGGGCCTCAGCACCCTCACAGGGAACAATTTCTTCCATACATGTGATCTAAATTCCCCCTCTTTCTGTTTGCACCCATTCCTCTATGTCCTGTCACTACAGTTCCTGATAAAGAATCCCTCTGCAGCTTCCTTGTGGGTCCCTTCAGACCCACCTGGAAGGTTCTGTGAGGTCTTCACACAACCTTCTCTTCTCCAGGCTGAGCAGCCCCAACTTCTCACAGCCCCAAACCAGAGCAGTGAAAGAGGCTGATCAAAGGGTGGGATCAGAGGGAGCTCAGGAGACCTGCCTGCAGTCCTGCTCTGCCACTGCTCTGCAGGGTGAGCTTAAAAAATTTCTCCTTTAAAAAACAACAACCAAAAAAAAAAACAAAAACCAAACCAACAAAAAAAACCCCAAGCAAACAAAAACCCAACCAACCAAAAACCAACCCAAACTGAAACCCAAAAATAACCCCAAAAAAATGCAAACCCTAGCAAACAAAACCAAGACCAACCCTTTTCTTTAGGTTGTTTCAGTGAATGAGCTAAAGATAATGATGTCAAGCAGTATTAAGTTATTTAATGCAAGCTGATCATTGCTGTTTTGACATGTCCAGGCATATTTGAGTAATAGGAAAGCAGGTAGAAACAAAATAAACAAAGAAAACATCTGTGAGTTTCAGTAACAGAAGAAGCATCCTGAGATTCCTTTCTCCAAACAGTTGGTCCTGAAAAAAGTCAACATTTTAACGGCCTGGTGGCAATTACAAACAAACAGGGGTAAAGCCACAGTGACAGCTGGTCCTGAAGCCAACCGGGCAACCCTGGGGTCAGAAGGGAAATGGAGACACCAAGAGGCAAAGGGCAGGAGCTACAGAGGAATCTGGGGGAAGCAGGGAGGCCTGGAGTCCCTCTGGGATGTGGGCAAGGGGAGTCAGCGTCAGGGATGAACAGCAAGGTGTGAGGAAAGCCCTTGGATGTGGGAAGAGTCCTTGAAGTAAATGTTGCGGATGTCAGAGGTTGCTAGGCAGGGACTGGGTGATGCCCAACGACAGGCACACAAACAAATAAATAACAAAATAAAACCACTGCAATGCTTTGCTGGTCCCTGCCAAGGGCACCTCAGGCAAAGGCAGGTGCCAGCAGCCAAGGCAGGATGGAACCCAGCTCTCCTGGCTCCCGGTCCAGCACCCAGCCAGGAGGCCGAGGTGCCACTCTCACCCTGCTTTCAAAGGGAAACAACAGAGAAAGCTGTTACCCTGGCAACTTTCAGAGCTGGGACTGTTGCAAGAACAAACATTATGTATGCAAATAAAAGCATCCAGGCACAACAGCCTTGGAAAAAAAAAAAGCAAATAGCCAGACTAATATTTGCAGAAATAAGTGCCTGAAGTAAGGCTTCTAGATCCAGAACTAGAGCTTTAAATAGATAATGTAGTTTCCAGAAGCTCTGAAGGACTGCAAGAGCTTGAACTTTTCCTAAAAACTTAGCTAATTTACCAAATGCCTTGTTACAGTATCTGCTGTTGAGATCTGACTGTGAAAACACAGCCCCACAAAAACCTCTGCTGCCTTTTATAAGAGCAGCTACAAAGCTCAGCTAAAGACTTTTTGCGTTATTTTATGCATAATTTCATATCAGGCATGCAGCATCTACACAAACTAAATTGGTTTGGTTTTCTCCATCCCCCAAGCTCAACACAAGTTATTCTCTGGGGCTGATTCTTGTTGTGCTGTGCATTACTCTGTGCATATGAGCATAGGGGAGGTGTGCTCACAGTGTGCTTCTTGGTCCCAACTCACTCAAAAAACATTAAGAACCTCCTCCAACTCTTGGGCATAAATGTGTGACAGACCTGTAAGGAATGCCCACGCAGAGCCCTTTCCCACACTTGACTCCAGATCCCTCACTTTCTGTGTTAAACTCACTCAATACCTCAAGGCTGCCTTTCCCTTTTTTTTTTTCTCCCTCTTGCACTGATAAGCCTCCATAAAAACCCTTGAACACCTCAACATGAGTCATGCACATAGTTACCAGGCCTTGGAGCAAGTCTCAACTCCCTCTAAAATCTGACAAATTGGTTTTCCTTAATTTCTGGCATATTAAATATTTAGGGATTACTTTCAATCCCCTGTCAAAGATCTGACTCCATCACTGATAAGTCATAAAATTCTTCAAAGTCATGGGAGCAGAGTCATAGCTGCATCTCTGTGGAGGCCTCAGTCATTGCTTTCACACACAGGAAAACACTTTCCCTGAGCTGTGGTTTTCTGGGCAACACTTGATTTCACCTACAAAAGGACAATTGGCATAAACTGAAAACAAATACAGGCAGAAACTCAATCAGACTCGTAACTCCAGGCAGCCCATTTGAAAGGAAGCTGTAAACATTGTGATCAAGTCAAGGGTGAACATAAACACTACTTTACTGTAACTGTCATAGAAACTCCTTTATGTTAAAGTGATACCATGCTTTCTTCCCCTCGTTGCTTCATTGCAACTGAGACAGCCTTGAGTGCTTTGCTGAGGACACGGATTTTTATTCTGCTCAGTGCTAGCAATAGCAGGAGCAGCTCACCAAAGCAGCTCCAAGAGATGCAGAAAACAAGAGGCCTTTTTACAAAACAGGCTTCCAAGGACTGACTTCTACCTTGGTGCCATGAGGAAACAAAGCTTGTGCAGTTGCAGCTTGTCCCCTCCAAGAACCTGGTCCTCTCCCCAGCCAGAAATGCCTCATCCCATTTTTAGCCATTTTAGAGCATTTGGAGTGGGAGGGATCTTTTGGATGCCTTGAAAATTATGTTATTTCAAGATTTTTTTAAAACTAGAAGTCAGCTAAGGGACAGAAATTCAAAACCATGTCGCCACTGAGGGAGGGAAAAGCCAAACCCAGGCCTGCCGAGCTCCTGGCTGCACTTCACCATGGAAAACATGGCAGAGGATAAAACTGAGATCATTAAACCAGAAGAAAGCAAACTGCAGGAAAACCTGAAGGAAACCAGACTCCATCAGCTGCACCACTCAGACAGCAATTTATTTAGCCAATTGCCAAAGTAAAACAAACGTCAAAAGAAAAACATCTGGGAGGAGAAATTAGTGAGAGGGATATGCCTGTAAATTTCCCTCCTTTCCCCCATCAGCCAACAGCCTCTCAGCTTCTGCTACAGAGAAAGGCACGAGGATTCAGCTGTTATTTGTTTTTTGAAGGAGCTTTAGGACTGACTTTACAAAACAAGCAGAGGGGAAGGAGGGAGAACAGTCCCACTGCCCTGTTTCCAGCACCTCTGGAAATGCCTAAGGGGGAAGGAGGTGCTCTGCACAGCCCGAACCAGCCAGCCTCTCACCCACTGGGCAACACTGCCATCTCCACTGCAGCTTCCTCATCACTTCCAGAATCCACTCTCGTCATGAGAAAGATCCATGGCTGTTAACGTGGAAATGTGGTCTTTTTTTTTTTCTTCTTTCCAGCAGAGAAGACAGAAACCATCTAAGAGAAAGAGAAACTGCATCTGTGTTAGTGGAGGGACAGCACTGGGTTTAGCAGAGAGCTTTGAGCCAAATTTGGGGCTGGTGCCAGGGGAAGGGAGCTCTGTCCCAACTGTCACATCAGCTAAGAGTGAGGCTAAACTGAGCCCATTGAGTGAAACAAAAACCATTTAGAGGTTATTCCAGCCACTGGTTTGAGACCCTGCTGTGGGAAGGCAGCAACGCCGGCTGAATGCAAAAGCTGGGCCTGGGAGCAGCAGCAGGCGCCGTAAATAAGGTTCTGTCAGCCTGGCCATTATAAACCTTGTGCTCCTTGTTTGGTACATATCCCACCCCCTCTGTAAAAATCACACAAGGCTGGAACTTGGCATGCCAGCCTCCATCCTGCCCTGGGGTTTGTGCAAACCTCAGCTCTGCTCAGGCTCCTCCATTCGACCAAAAAAAGGCCAGAAGGAAAAAATACCAAAACAGCAGCGAGGACTTTGCCGAAAGATTTCAGCCAACAGCTCCTTTTGCCATGAAGGACAGCTTAGAGTAGTATCAGCTGACAGGATTTCTAAATTCCCTTTTGAAGTGACAGCCCATGTTGGTATTAACAGCTGGAGAGAGATGCAGTTTTAATGAAGTTTTATTTGTTTGCAGGTCTCACAATGAATTTAACAGGTGTAAAGGCAAAAGTTCTGCTTTATGGGCAGCTCTAGCACCTTCTCCCACTTCCCTTCCCACAGGGCACAGTGTTACAAACAAAACCTTCCTACAGCAGAGCAGCTGTATTCAAGCCAGATTAATGTTCTTTTCCTTAAAGGAATTACTAGATAACTAATAACTTTGAAAAAGGCTAAAATTTAATATTACTTCAAAGTTTATGAAAATATGATCTTTCATTAAAAAAAAAAACCACCAAACATTTTGAATTTATTCTGTTTTCCTCGTTTTCAAAGAAGTTGAAATGCAAGACCAAAAGATGGCACTTTAGAAAGTGAAATCATTGAAGTAAATTCTTTCTTCTTACTTTTTAGCTCTCCCTAGGGAAAAAACCCTACACAACAACTAATATGAAATAGTGACGGGCTTGTCTGAGCAGGAAAGCTTTATCTGCTAGATGTGTAGCTGTAACTCTGTAAGTGCCTGAGTCCTTTTAATACAGCCTTTTCTAGCTCAGTTTAATCAGTTTGCAATGGCATAAACTGAGCTTTAAAGAGGAAAAGAAAACCATAAGTTGGGGAAAAAAAAATGTGCTTGTAGCAAAACAACAACATTCACGTAGGTAGTTAAAACAAAATTTAACCTTGGTATAAAACCATCCCTTGACTTTCATGTTTAAACTTTCCCACGTAGACAATTTCTCAGAGGAAACATAAGGCTTTGGGAGGGAAGTGAAAATACTTTCCCAGTGCTAAGCAGAATGAGAAATAGAAGCAAGTAAAGACGAGGTTTAAGAAGCAGCTATCCCTCAGACGTTGTTTCTTTGTCCTTTCCACTCTTTCCCCCATTTGTTTTAAAGTAAGAGAAAAAGAAATAAAACCTGAGGCAAACACTGAAAGATAAAACACCAGCATGATTAAAACTAATAAAATTGGGGGTGGGGAGGGGCTGCATTATTATTTTGAAGAAAAGGCATGAAAAGAAACCCAACCCTTTTTCTGATGCTTATCCCAGATACTAAAACCTTGACTTTCTATTTAATTTGCACTTGGCAACACAGGAGTGACATGGTTGTGACACACAGGAACACACAGGCTCCTTTCGTCCATCACATCAATTTGTCTTTCCCAACAGGCAGTTTCCAGGATTCTGCCTTCCAGAAAGAGGCAATGTGTTTATTGCCACAGTGCAAGTCAAAAACATCTCCCACAGTTTGCATAGGACTCAATGCACCAACAGCCAATTTGCAGGCATATCTCTACAGGTTTCTAGGCAACTCCAGCACAGGAGGCTTTTCCTGGAATTTAATGGAAGTCAAAGGTGGAAAACTCATGTACTGGACAATTCAGCAGAAAATGTGCTGCCACCAGGTTTCCTGTATGTTCTGAAACTGGCTGGCAGGTTATCAAGGTATGGACTCCAGGGCTGCCAGCAGTGCCAGCTTCAGACGTTGAAAAAATAATGAATCAGGCCACCAAAATACTGTTCTCAAGTCAGCTTCTGCCTGCTGAGTATTCTGGAGCTACTGGGAAAAGGTCTGGGTTTCCTTTGCAGCAAAGAATGGGGCTGGAATATCAAAGAGACTTAAAAGGAAGTTAAAATTGCCAAGAAATTACTTGATTCCAGGTGTTGGGGATTTAATAGATACAATAAACAACCTCATCAAAAAAACATTACCTTTGTGGTGTAGGTTGTAAATCTGAACCATTCCAAGCTATTTGGGATGTTACAGGAGACCCTAAATCCTGCCAAGCAGGCTTGCTAAACATGGACAGAGAATTATTGGACATTTGTTCCCTATTTCCTCTAAGAAGGAGTGACAAGGGAGTGCCTTAGGCGGGGGCAGCACAGGGAAACAAGACAGTCACAATTTCCATCCTACAAGATCACCCAGAAAGAAAACAGGAGATAGTGTATCCTTCATTTGTGTCCTTTGGTGTTTCAGGTAAGGATTAAGGGGCATTTCTTTCCCCAATTTCAGAATCACATTTGTATAAATGCAGCACACACTTGTTGGAAAAAGTGTCTAAAGCTAGAAGTAAAGCAAAATACATAAGTTGTTTTGTCACTACAAGAACATACAGGTGCCCCAAAAAGATCCTGTTTGATACAAGTGAGCTTTGGATTACACTTGCCCACCTTTGTCTATGCACCTTGGTCCTGAAATCACATGAGAATGAAGTTATTCCATAAAACTTTTTAATATTTCTTGGTTCTGTGTAGGAAATAAATGCTTCAAGCCAGTAGTCCTTGTTTCTGGATTAGCTACATTTGTTCACAAGTTTCCCTGCATTTAGACATAGAGTGATATTTGGGATGGTTTCAGCGAATCATAAAATGGCCTGGGCTGGAAGGGACCTTAAAAATCACCCACTCCCACCCCTGCCACGGGCAGGGACAGCTTCCCCTATCCCAGGTTGCTCATCCAGCCTAGACTTGGACACTGCCAGGGATCCAGGGGCAGCCACAGCTTCTCTGGGCACCCTGTGCCAGGGCCTCACCACCCTCACAGGGAAGAGTTTCTTCCTAATATCCAATCTAAACCCACCCTCTTTCAGCATGAAGCCATTCCTGCTTGTTCTGTTGCTTCATGCTCTTTTATAAAGTCCCTGTCCACCTCTCTCATTTCTGCTTTTATCAAAAGGCATTTACCCAATGAACTGCCACATGCCTCTGTTGCAATTTAGCAAGAACAATTCATTAAGAGCTCAGTAATTATACAACAGTAAGGATTACAGGGAGGCTCCAGAGAAGTTATAAAAATCTAATTATTTTAAGCTTCCCTAGCACATTTATGTAAAGTTTAGTACGTTTATACACAGAACCCCACAACAGCAGGCAGTGTGAAAACACTGCTTCACCTGACACAACAGAGCAAATGCAAAAGACCTGCAGCAGTCAAAGCGAGGAGGTCAAATGTTCCTAAGGATGGACTGGACCCAAATAGGTGAAACCCTCACTGGCATTCCCCACCTGAGACACAGGTGTGTCCACAAGGCTTTGGATCCCTGAACTGGGCAGATGTTGCCCTTCCAGGGGTGGTTTGAGCAACTGTCAGTTTACAGCAACTGAGGGATCTCAGAGTATTCCCAACCCTTCAGAGCATGCTGATGATTCATGCATGGTTACATGGCAATATTTACTCAGCTCTCAGGAGGCAAATTCATTAGGAGGGATTAGTCAGCTGTCAAGCACCCATTCCCTTGCATAGGAATGATATTCCCTAAATAAAAGTCCTCATCTGCAACTTGAACTTCTGCTCCACCACCTATTCCCTCTTTTCATAAGTGGTGAATGAGGACTTGTATTGCTTTCAGGGATTTCAGGAGAAGGGAACGTGAGAGATGTTGACAGTGAAAAATGGAGAGGTGAGTGTAGCAACTTGTTTCTCAGCATAGCTGAGCATAATCAAAGAAACACAAACTTTTGATTATTCAGAGCCAGTCATGGTTGCAATGTAAACAGATTTTGCTGGATGAAGATTCATCTCTAGCCAAAAGCAGACAACAACCCCAAGCATATTCACTGAGCTCTGCACACCGATCAGTACGTCAAGTCAGTTTCTGTTCTTTCCAGAGTATGGGAACACACTGCAGGCTCTAGCAAACCACTGTCTTTTGGTAGATATCACACAATTTTTGTCTTTACATAAGATTTGCATCACCATTTCTTACTTTATCCAAAGCATGCTCCCCTCGTGGCTGAAATGGAAGGGACCTGCACAATGGGGTATGACAGAAAGCTTGGAAACTACTGCAAACACATCCACAAACAGAAGGAAGAAAATACTAGTGAAAAACCAGCTGAGCAAGACCTGATTCCTTGATGAATAGCCACTGAATTTGTTGGGCCAAAGCAAAGCAGGCTGTGGTTTTCAAGCCATCCTGCTGGCAGAGCAGTGCCAAGAAAGGAGCACTCCCTGCCCCGCTGCTGCAGTCATCTGTCTCCAAAACATCCCTGCTTTCTCAGTTGTATCAGCTGGGTTAGTAAATGTTATATTCTTCTTGTATGCTTTCAAATAAAGCTGTCCTAAGCAGGACAGACCAAGCACATTGTATGCAGAGCTCATCTAAAGCCATTCAGTTTTATGAGAGCCCTTACTACTGCTTTCGTCCTCTCTTAAAGAAGCAGCATCAAATGTAGCAAATCAGAAGTCCAGCCCTTGATGCTACAAAGCAAAGGACAGTGAGTCTCAGCCTGCCTTTATCCCCATGATCAATGCCTGTTGCCATCCTCACCTTTCCCTTTGCTACCACTACACCACAAAATCCTGGCAGGTCAGGTTACTGCGCTGCTCACCTGGCTCTGCCCTAAGCCATATGTTGGAGGCCCCCCCAATGAGGCCCTAGTGTAGCATTTCACCTCTGAGTGGGCTTTTATCACAACAGAAGCTGAGATGGGAGCAACAGCAAGACTGAAGGAAACTGGGTTAAAAAGCATAATGAACCAGCTTTGTGCTATGAGGAGTTTCCCCGTGGAAATCCTTCAGCTGAACGGAGCAGCGATGGTGAGTACCGAGGCTCTCTAAAGCCCAGAGCCCTCCCCAAATGTCACTGTGGCCCAAAGAGACCAGCAGGGCTGCAATCAAAGCAGTGAGAAGCCTCTGACATTTGGGAAGGGCTCTGCTTCCCTGGGAGGTGGAGCTGGCTGATCTGAAGAGCACATGCCCATGGGTTTGGGTTTTCTCTTTCCCCTACAGCTCCAGTAGCAGCACGTGGCTGCCAGAGGCACTGGATGAGGATGGATGATGCCTGCAGGGCCCCAGGGCACACTCAGCACAGCTCTCCTGCCTCAGGGTCCTCCTTGCTCCCAGGGCTGAGAGCCTTGCCTCTGCTCCCTCTTCTCTTCATTCTGCTCTCTGTCTCTGTGAGCTCCCCTGCTGAGGTTGCCAAGGGATTGAATAACAGATGGGAAGAAACAAAGAGCCTGCAAGGAATAATCCCAGATGCAACTATCCTCACGGGAAAAATATTCTATTATCCAGTGCCAGTATTTGCCTTTCAGGGAACAATAACTCAGTACAAGGTAATGCTATTCAATACATTTCTTGGTACAGTCCTGCAGCAAAAACATTATCTTTATGTTTAAAATGAACTTGCTAAAAATCTCCTTCCACAAAGTGCCTCAAATGTATTAGAAACAGGTAGAACTGATGGCAAAATCTCACGTCATTCACTGCCAATGCAGCAGCTCCCTACTGAGCAAATAACAACCTACACACGTGTTTTATCTACCTGCAGTCTAAAGAATGCAGGGTCTTGGAAATGGGCAAGTAAGTGTTGCCACTGTGCTAAAAACACCCAAAATAAGCACTGTATGACAAACCAAGGCACTGTGGTTTCTAAGATTTTCAAATAGATTATTTGTGGCTGTTCCTGGACTTCCGTCCTGCTAGACTTTGCAGTATGTAAAACAAGTAGTAACACCATTTCCTATCACTAATTCTGTTTCTCTGCCATCCTCTCACGGAGCAGGTCTCATTAGCCAGTGGTGCAGATTTGCCAAAATGGTTGGAATTCAACCCTAATACAAGCATACTGCAAGGGCTGCCAATGGCAGGGGAGGGAGGAGTGTACCTGCTCAACATTGTTGCCTCTGGAGGGGTGCATGGGCAGGAAACACCAAGAGCTGCTGGAAATTTCACCATCCATGTGCAGGACAGAAGTTTATCCTTGGAAATGCAGAGCTTGAACCACACACCAAACAGCTACCAGTGAGTACTGCTGGCCTCTATGGCTTCTGTTCAGTGAGGGGAGGGAAAAACAATTTTTAAAAAAGAGATGGGTGCTCCCTAACTGACACAGGGTGGGTTTTTTCCTGCTGTGGAAATGTGACATCAGGGAACCAAAACCAAAACAAAACCACACAAAATATTGAACAAACAGGTGTTGAATCTAAAAGCAGGAGGTTTTGTTGTCCCAGAGCAACAGTGCGCAGCAAATATGGGCATGAAGACTGTAAGCCCAGCAGCACTGGGACACTGATTCTCCACTGTCCAGGTGGCATCCAGCCTCCCTGCTCTAGTTCCTAACTCTTCTGTCAGCAGAGAGAGAGGCAGGCTCCCCATGAAGCTCCAAATTGCTACACAAGACACTGCTTGCTACCACAGATGGTACTTGCTAAATGTAAGTACCTACATTTGATGTCTAACAGACTGGGAATATCTCTGAAGTGAATTACTTCCATAATGAGGACAGTGCTTGGGAAATCCAGACCATGCTGCTGTGTTCTGCACAAGCAGTGGGATGAAACTTAGTGATCACTGAAGTTAAGGGAATGGGAAACATTCATATACTCAAGGAAAAGGAAGTTTTGGATTAAGAGGTAAAATTTTGAACAGTGATTGATTAAATTCAAACAGGGATCTTCAAAAAACAGGGAGGGGGAAAGAATTACTCTTAACCACTACAGTTCTGGACTTTCAATGCCAGGTGTGGGAAGGAAGCTCCCATCACTTCAGCTGAAATCATTCTCTCTACTGGAGTAGAAGCTCTGGAAGTTCAGGAACGCCTGTCTGTGGTGTGCAGGATGGCTGAATACCTGCACCTGCCCAGCTCCCTGCTGAGCCTGCTGCAGCACACAGAGTCAGCAGCAAGAGGCTCACACATCCTGGCTGAGCACACTGGGCATATCCACCTCCCGGCCAGCCGCTACGTGGGTCTCTCCTGGCCTGTCAAGTGTGGAGGCTTTGCCATGCTCCAGCAACTCAGCCAAGTCCTGCAGCACAGCATGGACTCACAGCACCTCTCACGGCTACTGGGGTATGAAATTGCAGGCTGGAGAATACTCAGAAGAGGGGATTATGAAAGAAAGTCTCCAGGACGATATCGCAGGCGATTAATGATCACACCAACACCTGCATTGAAACCAACTAGAATTACCCAGAGACCAGCTGCAGGAGAGGCTTCCAGGCCTTTGTTCTTTACTGTGCCAAGCCATTTACTCACACCACTTGTGGTATCACCTCTTCAGAGCTCGTCACCTCTCTGTGGAGAAAGTATAACGATAGCAAGCTACAAGGTGCAGAATAATATCCACCTTGCAAGTCAAGAAAGCTTGGTCACCTTAGAAATGGACTCAGCACAGGACATGCCAAGTAACCCATCAGCATCCATTATGTCTGCAGACTCTCATTTCCCAGATCTTTCACCTTCACTGATGACTGAAACAAGGCTTCTCTTCTCTGAACTGGAAGTGCTGCCTACTCAAGCTTCTGGTACATCCTTGCTGTTAAAACAGCCAGAGCCTCATGTGCCTGAGACAGACTCATATTTGCTTTCTAGTAAATCAGAAGTACCCACATACCATTTCCTGCAGGACATCACTTCAGGCACAGAGCAGCTTTCCAGGCCCATGTCAACATGGGTGATAAACACTCTTCAGGAATGGCCTCACAGCTCAGCAGTGCCATTTTCTCCCAAGACAGAATTATACCCATTTTTGCCAGAAGCAATGTCAACATCGGAAGTGCCAGATTATAGTGATGAGGCAAAAAGACACTTTCTAGAATCTGAAAAGCTTTCTGGTGCATCCCTCTCTCCAGAAGCACTCCCTTCACTATTCCAAAAAGCTTCAGTAAGGGCCACAACGTTTTCTGACTTCACATCTCGCATTGATAACACATTCCCACCCGTTGTAGCAAGAAGCAGTCTGAGCCAAGTGTTCACAAATGGCTCTGAACCTCAATCTAAAGTTTTTATGACTGTCCCACAGCCTAGTGGCTTTCCATTTGCTGGAGGGAAAAGCACAGCTCCCTCTGTAGCCCAGAGAGAAGCACTGACCCTCTATTCCAAATTGATTTCCAGACCTGCAGCCTCAGCCAGCTTTCATCACACATTAACCAGCAAGGTCCCTAGTAAGGCTGAAGCACCTCTTGAACCAAGTCTGGTCACTCTGTCCCACCCTGACACCACTCCAATGCTTACTGTGCCAGATTTTTCTTCCTTTCACATGTCCAAGTTCTCCAGACCAACACACACACTCCCTCTGTCTTACAGCAGCAGCATGCTCAGAGCAGAGCCACAACCCACAAGGATTTTATCTAGCAGCACAAAGGAACTGCCTTCAGACAAAGACCTGGAAAAAAGTGGGATTTTGCCAAATGTCACTGAGCCTACCCTGGAGTCACACAGAATCTCAGGCATCAAGCCAGATGCTGTGGAAGCACCTCTGGTGACTTTATTTAATGCCACTTCCCATCTGCCCAGCAGCATACCAGGTATGTTTAAGATTTGACTTTCCATTTATCCTGTCTTCTGCCCTGGGTCCTGCCAGAGTAATTCAATACAGTTGCTCGTGCAAAAGCACAACTTCCCTGCATTAGGGATGTGCCAGCAGCAGTAAGGGAATGTAATTTTTCTGTTGCTCAGCTGGGAGCAGATAACAGCTCAGCTGAATGATCAGGCCCAGCTTTGGCCATCCTATCTAAGGAAACATGTGGACCCTCAAAAAAGCTCCAGAGCATGGTCAGAAGTCCAGAAAACATGTCAAACTGAAATAATTCGTCTAGAAGGCTGAAAAGATACATATGTTTATACAATATTTTGCTTAAAATATGAAAGAAGCATTCTCAGTATCCTCTGGGAACTGGCACAGCACTAATGACTTTTAACTGCAGTTAAGATGATTTAAATTAGACATTAGATAAACTTTCTCACAGTAAGGATAATGAAACATTAGAAGAGATGCTTGGAGAACATTGTAGAGGGTTTTTAAGGACTGAACAATAAATATTTATAAAAAATGACACAGAAGTAACTGAGTATCCTTTGGAGTAAAGAATTAGGCCAGACACACTTTTTAGTCTGCCTTCTTCTCTAGCTGCATGAATCTGTAACTGAGGCTTAAGTGTATAATAAACAACAAAGATGGTTTGTTTGTAGTGCAAATTGGGTAAATTTGTGGGATTATGCCTGAATCAGCTTATATTAAACCTGTAAAAATGTACACATGGTAGATTTAAACAGTTACTAAGTGCAGAATCCAGAGCTTTGTTAATGCCCTTCAGAGCCACCTTATTTGTAAAACCTTATTAGACCCACATTAAGTCTGTACCCAAAGCCTAAGACTGTAGTCTGAGATACTTAGGTTTGCAATCAGGTGTCCTTTGCAATCATTTGGGGAGAGGCTCATTACAAGAGCATGTGGGGCAATAGCTTCACAATGACAGAGAGGAGGTTTGGATTGGATATTGGGAATAATTTCTTCCCTGTGAGGGTTCTGAGGCCCTGGCACAGGGTGCCCAGAGAAGCTGTGGCTGCCCCTGGATCCCTGGCAGTGTCCAAGTCCAAGGCTCTGAGCAGCCTGGGGTAGTGGAAGGTGTCCCTGCCTGTGGACATGGCAGGGGGGTTGGAACTGGATGGGCTTTAAAGTCCCTTTCAGCCCAGGCCATTCTTTGATTCTGTGATCTGTCAAAGCCCACAGATGGACAACACAGCCCTAACACAATACTCTTATTAACACCCTTGCAGGCACAGGCCATAGAGAAATATTAAAAAAAAAAAAATCTTTCTTCTCCAAAGATAGAAGGCACTCTGTTTTTAAAGGGGAGGTTGAACTCCAGCCTGCTTCCCGTGGTCCTTCCTGTGCTGGCAAATGCTGGCAAAGATCTTCAATCACATGCCATAAATGTTCTTAAACTGTATTTCAAACCCTGAACCATATTATTGACATAAGATTGCTTTTACATAGATCTAAATGATCTTTCACCCTTAATTGTAAGGATCTCACTTTCACAGAGGTGGGTGAGACACTGCTGCCATCACACCAGGATCCAAGCACCTGGCTGTTTCCCACATCTGAAAGACTACAGTTTCTGGGAAGTGCATGGATTCTTCCTCCATATTCTGTTTCACAAGAGCTGCAGACAGTAGCCCAAGGTAAAAACAAGTTTACTTTTCTGTTCTTGCTTCTGAACACAGCTGCCATCAACCTTTTTATCCACCTTGCAAGGTGTGTCTGGTTTACTGTACTAGAGCCCACACAGTCCTCAAACTATTACAACCTAAATATTCGTGTTCTGGATTAATCCCTGCCTAATATTTACATTGGGTTGTATAATGAGAGGATAATAGGACATGATTTTTACTAGTCCTTATCGTAAAGCATAAAAGTACAAGAAAGCACAAATATACAAGATCCAGAAACAGCAGGAAGAACCATTTTTGTCACAGGCTGCAAGAACTCTGTGTCCTGATCCTTCACTCATACTCGAACCTGACAGCAAACTTCACCTCAGAGTCACAAAGAAGAGGTTTCCTTTCAAATTTGTCCCCACACTTAATCTTCCTCCAGCTTACCCGGTGTCACCTCCCATATCCACTGGACCTCCTCAAACCAGGCAGAAGTACAGCACTCACAGTAATCCTGTCCCAGGCAGGGTGCTGTGGGGTCATGCCAAGGCATCCATACTCCCATAAAATCCCCAACAAAAAAAATCCATAATTAATGTTGGAAATAGAAGATGAAATAATACCATGCTGTGGTATTTCTATGTAAAAATTATTGGAATTAGATGCTATTGTTTGGAAAGGGGCTATACAAAGCCTGATTAATATTCTGGACTAGACAAAACAGTGTTGAGGATATTTACAGCTCTTTAAATTAACAGCTTCTAAATAGGTATCTAAATATGCTTAATAAATTAAGTTTGGATGTGATCAAGACTTTATTGTTTTAAGTTTCGGTTTCAGCACACTCCACAATCCTGAGGCTGACAAGATCTCTTTGCCGTCACTCAGCGAGAGGTAGCAATTTTTTCCTCCTAATTCTTTCCTTCCCTTTTCTCCCTCCTCTCTAAAGGGCAAGCAAACACTTCCCCAAGGGTTGCTCATGCCATTAAATCCCTAACAGCAACCATCGGATGCCTGTTCTTTTTCCCTATACCTGCCACCACGTTTTATGATGAGGAAGATGGCAACTCCACCCAGTTATCCCTACAAATCCTCCCAGCTGATGGCTCTCCGTCAGGATCCGAGAGCTGGCTGCAGTTTAATGCCTCCCAGCAGGCCATGCATGGCTATCCCCTGGAGATCGACTTCCAGTATTCCCCTCAGGAGTTTGTGCTGTGTGCCACAGATTCTGGAGGGCTGACAGCCTGGGAATCCTTCACCATCGAGCTCCTGAAGCCACCCCAGCTACCGTGCCACCTTTACACCATGCGCACCAAGAACAGCTACGCCTCTTTCCTGAGGGAGAGGAAAAGGGTGGGTTTGTTCCTGGAGAAGCTCTCCCTCTTCCTGAACTCCAGCAACCCCCAAGACATCGCGGTGACAGCTCTGCAGCCTGGCTCCACAGTCATCTCCTGGTACAACAGCTCGCTGTGCGCAAGTGTCAACAGATCTGCCGGCTGGTGCGGGAAACACAAAATCCAGCAGGCACTGGAGAAATTGGGAGTGCCAGCTGGGTCTGTGAGCCCACACTTCGTCCAGGCAATGCTGCCAGAGTACAAGATTGATGCAACTTTCAGCATTTCCTACAGTGAGGACTGCCCTGCCAGCACAGAGCTGTTCCCAGGGCCTTCCAGCAGCACTGGGCTGACACTGCCGGCCAAGGATGACTCCACCATGAGGAGGAGCCCACATGTCCTGCTGAGCAGTCTTTGTGCCACTGCTGGGGTGGTACTGGCAATAGTGGTTTGCTGGCTCTGCAAGTGTCCCAGGAGGATTCCTGGACTGCAGCCTGTGCTGTTTCAGAGAAACTCCCAGCTAGGCTGTGCTGATGTGGAATTGGACGCCCTGAGACCTCGCAAAGCCGCTGTACACGAGTGCAGAGCTTCACCTTCACCTCCCTTATGGATCCCACCTTCAGGATCACTTCCCTCCCGTGAGCAGTGTCCCAGGCCAATCCCAATCCCTCACATCACACCACCTCTGCAGCCACCGAAGTACCAACTCCCTCCCCATTATCCAGAGGCTCTGGCCACACACCACAACCAGGGCAACATCCAGAGGCTCAAGGTTTAGCAACTTTTAAACGGCATTAATAGCAAATCTTCAGAAAGACTAATTGTACTACAAGGTGCTATCCTTATTACTCAGAAAAAACAACATGAAGAGGCACATGAATTTATAACTTTTCAATTTAGAACAAATTTAACCTATACCTGACAAAGAGGCAGTCAGTGCTGTGCAAATCTCACTCCATTCTGTCTCCCTGATTCATGAATACACATTTTACATAGAAGAGGCCAAACTGTCACAGAAGGACCATCACAAAACATGATGTTTCCATTGAAATTCAGAGGTGCTACAACCCTTGAGTCTCCAGGTCATCTTAGAATTTTAGTTTTCAAACAATGCCTGACGTGGTCTCTGTCCTTTCAACCTTTCAGAACTTTTTTTACTGTTTGTATAAATACATCATATGTAGCATTTCTAAATGCAATGGTAGCTACGTAACTCTTTCTGTTAGGTAATTTGGTGCAATGTACCTTTTAAGATGCATTTTCAAGTCACAGGCTTGCTTTCTTTTGAATAAAACTGTCTCTTGTCTGCTTCCACCTGTGACAGCTCAAGGATGCTGGGAAGAGGATTACTGAAATTCTGCAAAAGAATTTCTAAGGACTTCTCAAACATTCTGAAGTCCTTCCAGTTTACTAGATTAACATATACAAAATGTAATTAACATTTTAATTATGAACTACATTTTGCAATTACATAATTACAGATTAAACTACTTAATCCATAACTTCCAATTTTACTCTGTAAACTCTTTTTAGAACTGAAAATATCCTCCCTTAAGCTGAAAAGCACAATGTGAACTAGGACCAGAGCAGCACCAGCACCACTGTGCAGGACAGGAGATGAGTATGGAATGCCCTTTTGAGAACTGCAAAGATCAGCCCTTGCAGTGCCTTGTGTCCCTGTAAGACTCTTCAAGCATGTCAAATACAGACCACAGCCACCACACAGGAGATGTGATTTAACCACCAAACACTATGACCTGGCAGATGCTCCAAACACGGAGAATGGAGTTAGTAAACAAGCTAAACAAATACATATATTAATAGTAGGTGCTATTAAACTTTTCTTCCACTAATAAAGTATTTAATTCCTGGGCGTATTTTCAAGGAGTGCAGCTGAATATGAATAGCACAGCAGGAGTGGAACACACAATTCTCAAGGCACAGGATAAGCTTTTCAGCTCTAACTCTCCAGACTAGGAAATTGCAGAGCTGACATTTACAAGCTCCCCAGCTTCCAGACTTAAAAACTCCTTTAGTAAACAAGAGAAACATCCAGAGTGATATGCAATAAAATCTGATTAAAACAACTCAGAAAGTTATGAGAAACAGTAGTTTTGATGGAGAAAACTGCCACAAAACATTTCAGATAGGATATCAAGAGATGTGGTGATGCAGGACAACCTATTTTCAATGAAGTAGAAAACCGAAGTAATAAAAGTCTTCAGACTAGGATCTCAAAAAATTACACATTGCTGCTGTAAAAGCTACAAATATCTCACAATATGATAGAAAATATTACCATGCAAGCACTATTTAATCACTCTGTAAAACTGGTTCTAAAATCATTTAACAGAAAACACACCTGCACCACAGTGGCTGAATAATCACCTTGAAATTTTTCATGGGACTTCAGCAGAGCTGAAGAAAGGGTTCAGTTACAAATGAGTTTAGAGTTCTACCCTCCAGTAAAAAAAAAAAAGGGGGCTCTACTCAAGGAAACTGAAGATAGATCACCCACCTTTTCATTTCACAACCATTTATACTCAGAGTAAGTCTCTCAGGCATGTAACCATAAGTATCTTACAGAACACACTTCATCAAAAAAATAATTACTAGCAAAAAAATTTATTGTACTTTTGCTTACAAAGCCTTAACTCCAACACAACAACCTGAAAGGATTGATTTGCTAAAGACCATTTCCATTTCATTTTTAAAAGTCCTTAAACCAACAATCTTTATCTGTAAAACCCCTCACCCTCCCACTGCTCAGATGAAAACCAAGACTGGCACTCTCTCAGCTCAGTGTCTGGGTACTCAGTGTGCAGCCTTTCCCATAATTCTGAACTCCTGTGGAATTTTCATATAAATAAAAAGTATTCATGAACCAAACTTAACAATGTTACCAGCTTATTATAAACTACTTGAATGGTTGTTTTTTTTTAAGACAGTCATCACTGATTTCAAAATAGTATCCAATACTTCTGGGCAAGGACTTAAAGCTAGCATTTTTGATTACTTGATTTACTCCATGGCAGCAGAGGTTTTCTTCATCCTAAAGCATGCCTGGAAAACACTTCAGGACAGCTCCTATTTGCACACAGCTCCTTTAACGTGATATGCAGATTTCAAACTTCATAGCAAAAATAGGACTAGAAAAACGTAAAAACCAATCAAACCAGAGCTATACAATTGTATTGAAACAGTACCAAGAGCAATTCCAGCATTAAATATTTTTGCAATTTAGCCAAGTTTTGTCCCAAGAAACAGAATTAATCCTCATTGCCGGCCTGCTTTTCCATTTTCCGTTGTTTCCATTCTGAAAGGCAAGACAACAATTGGTAAGGCTTGTTACTGGAAAAGCAATCAACAGTTTTAAAACAAAATCAGATTTAAATGCTTTCATAAGTATTTTTTTACTTCACTAGCCATCCTGTCTCTCCCTGCTCAACATATGCAATCTTATCTCCTTTTAATACTTCTTTAAGCAGCAATCAATATATAAGGGCAAAATTTCTGCAAAGATACATTTTAGCAACAACTCTGAAAAATGATCCATTATCAACCTCACTAAAAGACAAAATATTCATGTGACTGGAGAATATTCATGTAACTAGAGAATCCATTTTGAAAGCCTGAGCTTCAGTTATTTGTTTCAAGGACTTTGTTTTCACCCCTCTTACTCTCATCTTTGTCTACCATCATCTGATTTCCTTAAGAAGAGGTTGGTTTGGTTTTCCAGTATTTTTGCTAGAACATGGACTACTGTCCATTTGATTACAGCACAGCCTAAGATTCAACCACTATTATCAACAATATTTCTGTCTCAGCCATTTCTTTGGAAGCTAAAGCAAGCCAAACCCCTCAACTTTCTACTGCTTAACCTCCTGAAGTTTAGTAAGTTTTGCTGCAAGGGCAATCGCCAATGCACAGCTCTCAGCAGTCAGCCTTGCACACAGATGCAAGCACTGCTGTGGTTCTCCATCAATGCTGAGAAGCAAAGGAATGTATTTAGATATTTTAATCATCAGAAGAGTCCACACTAACTACTGCCAGGATATGGTAGTGATGCATTTGCTGATACAAACCCATTTTCTTCTTTCAGATGTTGATATAGCTCAGCTTTGTTGTTGACAGAGTTCAACCGACCAATAAATTCCTGGTGTTTCCTAGAGTTGGCAGTATTAATTCTGTTGCTCCATAAAGACAGCAAGGACATTGGCCCTAAAATTGCAAGTAAAAAGAGTCTAAGGGATTAAATTTTTGAATTAACATTACATCACTATAACATCTTAAAGGAATTACAGTTTATGGTAATACACCATGTTAAAACCACTAATATTAAACAACCTTACAACAGGGACTAAATAAATACAAAATAAGCAAAGTGATAATGGCTGAGGAGTTGCTGCACGTGAGATGGACTTGACTTGAAATGCAGAACCTCAGCACCAGCTCAGCCACTGAGACAGACACCAATTCACATCAAGGAAGAGGAGTGAGGGAGAACTGCCCATTCTGACAACTGCGCTGCTTGGGCAAGCTGGTATTTATTAGTCATCAGGAGACAGTGATTTCTGCTACCTCCCTTTTAATAGCATTTCTCATTTACAGTAGCTCAAGCAGCACCAGCAGGAACTTGGCCAAGCCCCTGCCAACCCAAGGGTCTATC
Organism: Lichenostomus cassidix; assembly: GCF_008360975.1. Classification (NCBI taxonomy): domain Eukaryota; kingdom Metazoa; phylum Chordata; class Aves; order Passeriformes; family Meliphagidae; genus Lichenostomus; species Lichenostomus cassidix. Next base: position 54,620,489 of record NC_139480.1, read on the forward strand.
AGCAGCCCCACACTGGTACCAGCCTTTTCTCACAGACCTGTTGAGGTTAACGTGTTTTCCAAGAATTTCTCAACGTTTAGCATTTAATTAAACATGATCTATACTGACTTAGCTTTAACTACAACATGATTCACCTTATTACTTTAGAAAATACAGACTGATGCAACATCTACCTTTAAAAGAAATAATCTGCTGCAATTGTTCTGGTTTACCTTTTGCCTTTTCGACTGTGGGCATTTCATCCATGCTAATAAGAGGCTTTTTGTTGGGGGGCTCAGGAGAATCAGGGGAGTCTTTGATAACTTCAGCTTCTGCCAGTTCTTCTTTCTCTCGATCCAGAAGACCTTTTAACCTTTTTGAGGGAGAAGGAAAGGAGTGAAGAAAGATATGCTTGAGCAAAACATAATTCTTGATACCATTCTGTACTCCTCAAAGTCATCCAGGACCATAAGAAAATTTCTTCTAACCCCTTGGAAAGGGTGAAAAACAAGGGGGAATTCTAGCCAAATAATCCTCTGGATAAAGCCTTACATAAAGGGAAGGTTCTTAACACATTGTTTCACTTCAGCTGTTGAGACAGTAGATCAGTCTTAACTTTGAAGGAAAGATTAAATAAAAATAAATATATCTAGAAATACCATACAATTTCCCATTATCTTTTGTAGGTGAATTCAGACCAATTCTACACTTTTATTTCAGTCTCCATTTCTGCTCCACGTGTGAAAGTTGCAGGAATGATGGTAAACAGGAAGGAATGAAAGGTCATCAGCATGGTGACAGCAGTGTAGATGAAAAGGCCCTCCTATCCTAAGTGGTCACAGCATGCACAAAACACATGCAAATTAAGCTTATTACCATGAGTTTTTTGGATCTCTTTAGAAAGTAGTTTGAAAGAAGGAGAACAGACCAGACTGACAGATGCTTTCCACTCAGACTAGCTACAGTAACAGCATGAATTACAGACAGGAGGTAAATGGACATTAACCCTGATGTTTGACTGAAGAGAAGGGCCAAATCAAGCTGTTTAATCAACCTGAACACTGAACTATCTACAGCTTGAAAGATAACATCTGCTTGTCCCAAGTTTTCAGCCATGCTTTGGATTTCCATAAAGCAGATTAATGTCTAATAGGGGGTGTGACTATGGCAGAATCCATAGCAGCAACTCCTCAATCTAAAACACCCTGCTAAGTGATCAAAAACTAATAACAAAAATTACGATGCTACTTTGATTTCACTTTAGAAAATGTACCTCTCCGATTCCTGCCATGGCTTATCTGACTCATAGTCTTTGCCCAGCTTCTCTGACTTGTCCTCTTTGTCTTCTCTCTTTCTGCCTCGTTTCTTGCGCTCCTCCTCCTCGGGGGGTTTGCTCCTGCAGGCCATCAGACACTCCAGGACTCGCTGGTGTTTGTCAGAGTTGTTGATGTGTGCGCGGACAAGGGTCTCCAGCTCATTCCACATGATCCGGTACTGTTCATCCCTGAGAAAGGCCAGCAAAAGCACATTATGGGATGGATTACCAAAATCAGTAATAATCACTGAACGAATGCAGACCTTAAGAAGCAAAAAAAAAGAAACCCCAAACCAAAAATAACTCAAAACAGATTATCTGTCCTCCTGTACTGGAGGTCTCTCCACCTGCGATTATTCCACCCTTGAAACCACATTAACATTTCCCAATTAACACCCAGAGTTAAGTTTAAATTGAAATTAACTATGTCCATTGAAATCATATTGTTCCACAAGGCCCCACTGCCAAAAGGCACTTGTGAAATCTCTCAGGTGTTTGCTGACAATGCAGTGTCAGAGGGCCACTCATGTACTGACATGCAAAGTAATTATTACATTATTTGGGTTAAAAAAATAAGAAAGAATTGCACCACACTACTGTCGATAACTCCCAGTCATGTAGGCAAATCAGTAGCTGAATTTCTTCTCAGCCAGTTCTTGGAAATACAAGAAACACATCATAATGGCTGAGGTATCCAAATATTCTATGCTTATTTTAAAGAAGCATCCCACATTTTAAAAAACTGTTTCAAAAGGAGTTGACTATTCTAATATGTCCCAATTTCAATTCGTTATTCATTTAAAATATACCTACATTTTCCTTTTCTTTAGTTTGGAATTATTCCATTTGATGTGTCCAATTTGTATCTATCGCTTAGCTCTCTTGATGACCACCTTTGATTTCATATTTTTAACATATTTAAATTCTCAGGTAATAAAATGATAGAATTTTCTTCCCTAACATACAGCAATATCAGTACTGTGATAATCCCTAAAGATACAGGCAAAGTATTCACAGCATTTGGGTTGTGCACATAGAGCATTTAATATATATTACTTTCAGCTGTATTTCAAAAACTTGGTAAGAAAACATTGTCAACAGAGTATTTCTGAAAATAGTCCAGCATCAACAAAGAGAGATATGCATGTAACCTTTTTGGCCCCTTTCCTCTGGTACCAACTGTGGAAATCGGCAGTGGATCGTTCTTCCTCTCCATGTCTACCAAATTGTATATTGTTTTTTGACAATTCAGCACATCCTCATCAGTCATTGCTTCCTTTACAATCACACTGGCTAACGGCACTACCTGCAAGGCAAAACAGAAATGAACAAGAAGAAAATGTGTGTATGTCACAGGACAGCACCAGGAAAAAGAAAATTCAAAGGCAGTGAGACAACACCCAGCAAAAGCCCACCCTCCTATCCTCAGTTTAGTACTAACTCTGAGTAAATATAAGCAGATGCTTTCTCTACCCAGCAGCACTGGAGCTGTCAGGTTCAAATATTCCACCTTATTTAAATGGCATTCCAATAATCTACTGCATTAAACACTGAGTTAGTTCAGTAAAAATAAAGCTGAAAAACTGATTTTGAGGCAAGTGATTTATCATCCAATAGAGTTAATATTTCATCAAGTGACAAGGTGAAACTTAATCTAGGAACAGAACAAAAATTAACAACCCCAGGTTACTTACAGCTTGCATGTTGAAGATGGTAGTCTGAGAAATAATCATAGGCCAGTAACGAGTATGTTTCTCTAACTGATCTTTTGCACGTTCCAATGGAATTTCAAGACTTCCATCGATCTTATATCTGGGCTCTAGAAAAGGAGTTAATCGGTTTTCCCTCATAAATTCACCAAAATCCTAATGATAACCAAACAAGATACAATTAGGCATTTCTCTAACAAAGTAATTTTCACTGAAGGGGCTAAACAGCTTAGTCTTGCTAATCACTAACTTTGTACCATCCCCACTGCCACAGCTGAGCCTACCAACCAGAGCCCTGCTTCCAGCTTTCAGATGCACATGCATTAATCAGGGGGAACACAAAAACAGGGGTATAGAAATATAGGTTACAAATCTATGGAGGGCTTTTGATGAGAAGGGCTTCTGGATCTGCAAGGCATTTCATGTATGGGAAGAGTTACATTTTTCCAGAAGGAACTTCTGCTTGTTTACAAGAGATACCAAGGATGTGTTGAAAAAAATAAAGGATAAACAAAATGCATGTCAGCTGATTGTCTGCTCCACATCACAGTTCAAAGCTGACAACTTTATCTTTTCTGTTTATTGTACAAACCACACATTTGCAATCTATCCTTTGACAATAAGCAGGATATAGTCCTATGTGTATCCAACCCACAAAAAAAAAAAAAAAACCTGCCAAGAAAAGTGTTCTTCTACAACCAGAACAGACTTTAAACACTCCTAGTGCATTAAGGAGGTATTCCTTGACACTGGAAGTATTTATGAAGCAGGCATAACAAACAGGTACAGTATTTTGTACTAAACATCTATCCAAGGTATTTATTACAAAGGAAATCTCACCATGCAATCCACCCCAACATTTCCCTCACACATATACTGCCCTGCATCTGTTGTCATGTGAGAGAAGCAGCAGTGTAAGACAGAAAGACCCTTACTGTGATCCTGTAGTCAGTGACCCTCCCGCCGCACCCTTCGCTAATGGATGGGGGATCTTCCAGAATGGAGCGGGAGCTGCTCAACACATGCAGGAAAATCTCTCCCCCGTGGCTGCTGAGCATGTGGCTGATGACTTTTGAGCCAGACTTCCGTGGCTGTTCCAACAACACCGAACGACCTGGTGGAAGTGACATCAGTTTCATTCATTACCGTGTTGGTGCCTCAAGATTTTTGCTTTTTGTGTATTTTTCATATATTCGTAGCTCTGTAGGCTACTACTAAACAGTTAGTAGCTCCTAGTACTTTTCCCACCCTTTCTCTCAGATTTTAGAAAAATAAGCTAACCCTTGAAATGAGTACTTGGAATTCTGTTTAGCCTTATTCTTAAGACGAAGAAGAAGCCTGACCATGACATTTTGTTTTCCAACTAGAATCTGAGAAGACACAACAAAAAAACAGGGGAATGGGTCCAGGGGCTGGGGGAAAATTACCTAACTGCTTTTCTAATTGGACAATATTAGTTAGATATGTTAATTTGTTAAACTTATAAAAAAAAATGTAGAAATCTGATGCTGAGTACGCCCATGACCACCAGGACCCCTGGAAGATTCCAAATGCAGGGCTGCTTTTTATATTATTTCAACACTGCTGCAGGAGTTTTTCTCGTTGGGTATTAGGCAACAGTGTGCTGCAATTTTAAATTTATAGCTACATAAATACAGCTTTGTGCTTGGCCAGTGAGAGTCTGAATTCAAGGTGGTGTTTTCACCCAGATGAACGCTTGCCACCTCATTGGAGTATTTACTCATTGTCTGGACAATGAACAGGATCATATGCTCCTTAAAATTCTACACAAGAAGACCAAAAGACGTCTCCTAGACCACCCAATCACTTTTTCTATAGGGTATTACTCTTAGGAAAAAACACATATTCATAAGCCATTAAAATGGCCCTGCTGCAGAAACACTCTCATTAAAAGCAACCTTCAAAAAGTAGTAAAATAACCTCTTGCACATAAAGGTATCAGTTGATACCCCTTGTTAATGCTTAACAAGGATACTGTTCTTCAGACAGAGAAATAAAACTGCCTTTGTCTTATTTCCAGTAAAATACACTAAGCATAAAAGGATGCACTCTCCAAATAAGTTGCTTGTTATTACGAAGCAAAACCAGCAAAACTTTCTCAAATATGCTATTAATTTTGGTTCTAACCATTTTTATTACTCAAAGGACATTTTCACTACACAATCTCTAGAGAAAAATACACTAAGCTATAGTGTTTAATAAAACCACTGCACATTTAGACAATCAAATGACTCGACTGAAGAAAACATTCCATTAAAAGAGTGTTTGTAATGCAATTCTTGCTTGCAAACACACAAACCTCCATCTCAATACCTGTTCCTTCTTTACATCTCTCCTCCCATCTTTAAGTTTCAAAACACATTCCTTTTACCTTTGAGGACATTTAACAACTTTCTTCTCTTATTTATAGGACATTCTGAAATAAACTTAGCATTTTTACAGTATATAGACCTGACTGCTATACAAATCAAACTGTGCTGAGTCCTCTTTTTGCAGAATTAAAAATTAAAACATTGAATAAGTAGCTAAGGACAGAAATTTACCATTAAGGAGAAAGTTTGTAAGGCATGAAGAAGGTCTGCTATTTACATCTACTGGTGAAATTCTGTATGCTCCAGTGCAATAGTGCAGTTCTGAAAAGTAAAGAAGTAGAAAAATTGAGTGTAACTCCACAGACAGAAAAAACAATCCCCAAAATAAAAAAGGAAGAGGAGGAGGCTAGTCCACAATGAGCAGAACTAGGAAGTCTAGATGCCTCTCAATCTAAAAGTCTGCTCCTTTCACCATCTCCTCACAGTTGTTCATTGGGAGGATTCCCAACCACCCACAGCTTTGAGAATTTCATATATTCCCAAGCCCTTCTTCCAGCAGGAATCCCAATTCTTTATCTCCTGAATCACTTCACTGAACAGTCAGTCTGCTCTTATTTCTCTAACCTGTATTTTCAACCTGCCAGCTCAATGAGCCAACACAAACTGCAAATAGTTAATGGTGCATGAGCTGAATGGCCACATGATTTCTGTGTTACCTCAGACCTTCCCTGTCTTTCTCTCCTGTACTCAGATTGGTACAAGTTCCCAGCCAGTTCTAGAAGATTCCATGTCACCTACCCACACTGTTTGTTCGAGGAGTGCACCATTTCAATGTCACAGTTTCCTTAAATGTGCCTTCTCTGCTATTGCCACCCGTGTGATTATCACCTGCAGAAAAAGGCAGAAAAAGGAGGTGATCAACTACAGTTTCTTTATTACAGCAAACAACTCTAAACTTTTAGGGTTCAAAATATATGTAAGATGAGCATATACAAAATGTAATCTAAATTTAAAAGTTAAATAGCTAACTTAATAAAAAAGTTATTAGCAGTGGCAGCTGAAAAAAAATAAGCTCTTAAAATCAGCAGTCATTGCATATATTTTAAAAAACAACTTAGCCAACAAAATACTGTAGCTCCAGAGTATGTTCCACATATGTTTAGGTGGTTTGCTTTGTCAATTAGGTTTGCTTTGACAATTAGGAAGTTCCACATATATTTAGTTTTATCAGTAACAGGCAATTTTTCCTTCTAAAATGCCCAAGACTTTAAGGCAGTATCTTTTTTAAATTTTCCACACAGAAATCAGAGCTCCAAAATGCTAGAGCAGATTGTTTCTTTTACATATTATATTCCCAAGTCAATTAAACCAATCTAAAGGCACATCTGACAAGTTTAGTTTTTGGGGGGAAAAAAAGTATTTGGTCCCATCATCCAGTATCTCTGCCATGCCAGATTCAGTCTGAATTCTCTCAATGTGTTTCACTGACTGCAGATTCTTTATTATTAAAATACCTTCATACAAGGTCCCACTGGTCTTGCAAAAGCCACCTAAAGGCCTTAAACCAGACATTAGCAATCCTCCTTTACACTGCACTACATTTCTTCTAGTGAGTTTTGAGAATCTTTGACTCACATTGTCTCAGGAAAGGATTAATTGAGTTGTGCAGGAAGGTTCATAATTACAGCAGCACAGCCACTGATCATGTTCAAATCCCCAATATTTGGGAGGAATGACACAGGTACATCAACATGCAACACTGTAATATGGTAGGGTTGAGTCTTATCTTACCAGACATATCAGTATCAAAGACACTCATGAACGACTAATTTGTTCTTATTAACCATGCAGGTAACTTGCGATAGTTGGGGTTTTTTTCATTAAATTAACTGGAACAATTTTAGATATTATCTTTTAGAGTATCTAAAGGCCAAAGTTATTTCATCTAAAAATTCCTTGGCAATATTTCAGAGAAATAAGACCAGCATAACTGAATTCCTGCTATTACAGCTGAAATACGTATTTAGAAACAAAGAACCCAAAATTCACAGGATCTAAGAAGAGACTTTTTCCTCTCAAAGTTCTGACAGGAAAAATCTGAAGAGGAAATGCAGTCAGTTGGCTTTTGTGTTTTACTAGGAGACCTAATTGCTTGAGCCAACAGGTTTTACAAAATTGCTTCTGAGCCCTTGCAACAAAGCTTTAAGCTTTCAACATCCTAACACAAGTTCGGGTGAGGCTGAGGTCATTACTGGCACCTTATGCCTCTCATCAATCTTTAGTCATCCACTCCACTAAAATATGGAGCATAGCACTTGCAGATGACAAAGGGGTTACCTTCTCTTCCTCACAGTAATGGAAATCCCCTTCTGAAGGAAAAAAGCACAAACTCCCCAAAATGGCTACTTATGGATCATATGACATTGAATTCTACTAATACAAAAGTTATAAGGTGATTTTTAATGAAGTTTTACGTCAAGCAGTTTACTCAACAAAATAGTTTTGCATAAGGCTTAAGTGTTGTGCTTTTCTAACTTCAGTTGAGCTGTTGAAAATTTGCCTCAGAGGAATACTAGGTAATAATTGCAAAATTACAAAAAAAGGCAGTAGGTATTTTAAATACAATAAGAAGGCTCACCAGCCAAACAAGTCTTGTTTTTTCTGAACAAATTAGTGTCATAAACAAGCCTGTGGGATGTAAGTGATGCCAACCATTATTGCTTCAAGAAGTTTAGTTGTGCAACACATAATTTTGCACAAATACCCACAAGAGCGACTTCATTTTGTAAAATCTCCCTGCACATCTGGTCTCTCACCTACTTTTTATATCTCAGTAAGAAGCTGATACGCCCTTCAAATCTCACAGAAATATCCTCAGCACATGTGATTTTGACCTGTCTTCTCATTGCTGTATTAAAATATGTCAATAATGAGTGAAACTCCAATGCCAACATTACAAATGAAGCATTTTGGGTTGCAAGGAATAGCTGAAAAATCTGCTACTCGAGCCTGAAATTTATATGGGTTTGAAGTTCACAATCTTTCTTAGTAAGTATTTCCAGAGAGGCTCATCAAAAGCCACCTCCAGAGGACCATTTCTACTTACCACTCTTTAAAAAATCCACATGTGCCTCTTTGTGATGAAGCAGCTCCACATCATAGTTGGCTGACGTGTTAGCATGTTGTTCTTCCTTTAGAAGAGAAAGGTAGAAAGAAGTATTTTATCTAGAGGTCCCCGTTTTCATAAAGGAGTGATTCTACATTTGCCTTTCACTCCAGAAGAAAACAAAAAGTGTCCAAGTGCCTCAGACAACAACGGGATTGCAATGTTGAGGTAACTGTTTGCTCTCTGAGCAATTTAAAGATGCAGAGAACTGCTGTTCCTCTTATTTTCTTTTTTGAAACCCTATTCCTCTTTATACAAGTGTCATGACAGGGTGCAGAGGATAAAATACAGGTAAAAACTAGGCTTAACTACTTTGTTTAAATTAGTGAAGTTAAGGAAGCCTACAGCATGTTAAATAAACACCAGCTGTTACAACTTACTGAGCAGCAATAAAGGGTCACTGCAGGGTAGAGTGACAACTGCGTTTCATTACCAAAAATCTCAAGAATCTAAACCAAACCATACACTTCAAACTTATTCTTTCTGAAGCTTAAGATAAGAAATGCACTTGCAGCTGCAAGTTTATAACTAAAAAACTGGATTTTTGTAAAGAGGACACTGCATCTTTAAACAGCTGCAGAGGATTAGCAAAAACAGAACGGTAACTCTGGTAACTTACTCCAAGTTTAAAAAGAAAAACAATTTAAAAAACCCCAAAAAACACAAAGAAAAAACCACAGAGAACCCAACATAGTCTATTTACTATAAGGACAAAGGCAGAAGGGAGAGGCATACCAGCAGCACACAGGTCAGAAAGTTACAGACAAGGTATTTGCAAACTGAAGTCACATTTATGCCATGACCCACGTCAAACTCAGAAAAGCTGTGAAGATTATTTTAATATGTTTTAACTTATAAAATCCATATAATATTGCTAGTTTTCAAAGATGCAATTAATGATCGACTGTGCTACAACTTAATGAATTTTTGAAGTCATGGAAGTTACCTGCCCCTGGCTCTTATTGTTTGAATACTGACACTTCTGTCTCAATTGGGTCTTGCTGCCTGATCAGAAAATTCCTGTCAGCTTAATACTTGATGTTCTCAACTGCAATAATTTCCCTCCAAGTAGCAAAAAAAAGTAAAAATATGGACACAAACAGCTTCTACCACAAGATGTTTAATTGAATATCTTTCTTAACGAGATATATCCTGTCCCCATTTCATGTTTATGGATCTTCAGAGTAGAAAATCCACTGGAAAATCATTGGTCAAAAAGCAGCTATTAGTTACAAACACCTTTATGTTGGGTGGGCATGATAATGAAACAGAGGAAAAAGAGACTCACTATGCCACTAAAATGCACAAGGGTCAAGAATATCTAAACACAACTACAAAAAGACAAAAGAATCACAGACAAATTAATCTGAGGTAAACAAGATTGTATTTATGTAAAGTAATAAAAACAGAACTGAAATAACATTTGTATTGCTACGTCAAAAATCGAGATCCAGCAATACAGTATTTGTTCTGTGATCCTTCTTTACATTTTTTTCCCCTTCTTTATTTTTACTAACCTGGTCACAGACATTGAATGTGGGCTAATAAAAAAAAAAAGAACAAAAAAAAAAGAACAAAACAGAAAATATGATATGGAGAGAAAAACAATGTAAAAAATTCAATTAAAATAAACATTAAAAGTTTTCAAACAAATTTAGAAGTGATGCAGCTGGTTGACACAGAGCTGTAGACACAGCATTACCTTCATAGGGATGTTAGTTATTGTGGTTGAAGCCAGATCAAAGTGTTGTTGCACTAGAAGATTCAGTTTTGTAGCCAGGTGTCTCCCTGCACGGACACTGTGCACCTCACTGGTTAGAACAGGGGACAGCTGAAATAAATTGAACACAGAATTAATTCCAGTATCATTGAATAGCTCACTCAATACTCTTTAATAAGCATTTCTATTGCTAACTTTAGGAGGGAAAACTACCACCCAAAAACCCACACCAGTGGAAACTAATACGAAAGAAGCAAAAATTATTTCTCATTCCAAATTTTGAGGTTATGCCAGGTGCTATAGTTGCAGTTCCTACAAATGGTAAAAAAAAAAAACCTAAAAGTGTGCTAAAAAACTAATTCTTAATAGGAAAAATTAGTATCACAACACGGGGAATAAATCTTAACAGCAGCTCTGAGCCTGATTTTTCACTCTTTTACATGCTGAGTAACAGTAGCAAAGTAATTTTTAGATGTCTACCTGTAAATGCATCATACATACACAAGGCAAATAAACACAAGCTAGAAGATCCATCTGATTTTTCCCTAACTAACAAGAACATTGTGTTTGAGCTCAAAAACAAAACAAAACAACAACACAACAAAAACTACAAACAACCACCAAAAAACCCCCAAACAAACAAAAAAATCCCCAACACCCCCCCCCCAATTTTTTAGCACAACTACAGCAGAGTTCTGTAGAAATTAATCTCAGGAAAGTATCCCCTTTCCTTTTTTTCATTAAATAATATGCAGGACTACATGCCTTTCATGTTTTTTTTCTTGTGCCTTCATCTTACAGACAGCAAATTAAAATGCAGAGCAGACTGGTGAACAGCAGAATATACTACAAATACTTTGTATATACTTGGTTTCAAACAACCACCACACAGGCTTTTGCTACTGAACGACTGACAATAATCTGCACTATTTTCAGGCTGACATGGTTCCTAATCCTGGGATAAATTTTCTCATTTTAGGCTCCTCACCTCTTTTTTAGGACGATCTGAAACCAGGCTGTCTTCACCAACAGGGTAGGTGTGGATTAACACCAGTTCACATTTCTGAATCTGCATTAGACTTAAAAATAAAAGCATTTTGCTTAGCCTACAGTGTGGCAGATTATCTCCTAGAAATCAAATTAATTCTGATATCTAGAAGAGAGAATCATAACATATGTTAACACCATGTTGTTCCTGAAAGTATGCTGCAGAAACTAGGTTACACATATGATTTTCAAAAGCAAATACTTCAAAATACATTATCAGAACAAAAATAAAAGCCCAACATTTCTTGCTCTTCAGATGCTATAGCACTGTGTTTCTTTTTGGACACATCAATAGAGTAAGTCCTTAACTGGTGCAATCTGTTCAGCTTTATTCAGCTGAATATTGACACTCCAGAGAATCCATGTGTAGGTATGAATAAGGGGATTCCAGGGAACATAAAAACAACTACCCAAACAGCACAGAGATATAGGGTGGGTAATAGGATATATGCTTATATCCTAAAGCAGCTGGAAGTCTAGAGCAGCACAGACACTGTACCACATCTCTACCTAGGAGAGTAAGACTTTCCTGTCTTTACAATGGATTTAACACCTAATCCCCTGGGTAAGATCCTTTATACATCCACGACACTGCAACTGCAGCAGCAAAATACAGGAGTCTCCTGTTTCTGCTACTGAAGTGCCTGAGGAGCAACCAGGAGTAGGATCTCAACCTACTACAACTTCACCAGGCAACACAAAGTCCCATGGCCAAACACTTCAGCATTTAACTTGGATAAAAACTTCTCAGAGGAGATGCACTCTGAATTTCAAGATTCCTTAATCTCAAGGGAAGTGTCAGGCAACACAATAATTTAGCAATTAAAACTAGTTTCAGAGAAGTTAGCTGTTTTAGTCAAAGAAAGATGAACATAAAAGTAACACAGTATTTTTAAGAAAAACTGCTTCAGATGAGTTAGTGATTAAAAACACAGTGTATAACAAGGCACAGTTGTGTGTCTTGTTTTGGAGCAAGCTGTAGAAGGTAACAAGCTCAAGAAATCCTGTCCAATGAGGATAAAGGATGATACTAAAAAGATAACAATCATACATCAGCTGTCAGCCAACAGTATCACGATTTGCAACCGTCTATGTCACATAGACATTCATTCAGTTAATCAGAGCGAGTTTTGTGACAAAAATACATCCATATTTTACAGAGGATACAGAAAAATATGTAAAAAGCATACTCACTGGTCAGAGTTAGCTGCAAGCTTGTTGTGCTCATGAATGGTCTCCTGAACACAATCCTCCAGCATGCGAACATGGCTGTCACTACAAAGAAATGGGGCATTTCTTTTAAGGCTGGATCATCAATCCTTCTGTTCAATCATCAATCCTCCTGTTCAAAGCCACTGAATGTTCTCCTATTTCAAGAAATCTTAGAAATGTTTGGCATTTTGCTGTCAGACCCTCATAAACAAAACTCTTGATAAGGCAAGAAGTGCTGTCACAAGGACCTCTGCACAGAAACCGCCTGCTGATTCCCACCAGTGCAACCCTTGTGGTGATGCCAGATGATTTCTGCCTTTTTTTTTCACGTATTTGTAGCCTCCCCAGTACTTCTCCTTACCCTTTTTCCCAGCTAGAAAAACCAAACATATTCCAGAGCTCCAAGCCCAGAAGGGTACAAAGCCCCTATCCTATCTTAATTCTTCCTGAGAACCAAAGTCTTTGAGACACATTTTTATAAACTAGTACAGCTAGTATCAAGGGGGGGTGGTTCCAGAGAAGGGGCCTGACCTGGGGGAATTGCATCAACACTTGTCCTCCGAATTGGTGCTTTGGATCAACTCTGCTGATTTCCTAAAACTTATGAAAGGGTATTTGCCCCTGTGAGGGCTTTTGTGGACACTCTTCCATAACTGCCCCTGGAGCTCCAATAAAGATCCACTTCACCATTACCTCCTATACTAAAATCATCTCAATTTTCGTTTCCAGGCTGCAAAAGGCAACAGTTACTGTGGCACACCCAGATGGGAGGAAGGCTGTCTGGACAGGGCCAGGAGCCACGAGCACACCCCATGTGCACGCACCTCTTGGCGTTGGTGATGCAGATGATCCTGCCCCTGTTGCCCACGCGCTCGGCGTTCTCCATGAGCGTGGTGCGCGCCTCGTGCTGGTACTCGGTGATCTTGCACAGAGCCTCCACGGCCGCCACCAGCCCGTGCAGGATGCTGCAGCACTCGGGGTCTGCCCGCGGGTTGGGAGGGCCCACGGCCGCCAGCGCTGCCATCAGCTGCACAGGGAACAAAGGGACTCTTACCGACAGCTGCCTCCCACAGGTTTCAAACAGCACGGAAAAGTCAGCGTTGTAACACGTTTGAAAAGCAAATGGACTGATTAACTGGTATTATTTTATGCTGGCAGCCTTCTGGAAAATGTTTGGCCCTAAATTATCCTTTGTGATTCAATTTATTCATTGTTGCTGAGCCTTAGGAATATAATATTCTCATTTATAGCAGAAAAATACCTGACTATAATAACAACTTATATGTGAGACCTGAAAGACATTCTAATATTGTTAGTTGTGTTGTGCTTTTATTTTCTGAGAATTTGGAAATGCAGTTCCTCCTCAAAGTAAATTTTTCGGAGGATGAGCCCTTTCAGTATGAAGCAATATGACAGAAAAGAGGATTTTTACAATTTATGAATTTAACATAGGTTATTTGCCTCTCACGCAAATGTTTTTTAAAAGACTTTGAATTCAAGAAGTAGCACCAAATTACAGAAGAAATACATAACTTATTTCTTCATGATATTTGTTTTAATATTTAAGTCTATTTTTAAAGACAGATGATTCTTTTTGTATTTTGTCTGTAGAATAATCCAGGCTCACAGGCAGCTGCCTGAAATTCAGTTATACAACAATTTCAGACTAGATCCACCCATATTCTAATTAACCAGAGATATTTCATATTGAATACAGTGTTTTCACAATGAAGTCAGAACTACAAAGCGAAAGAACAGTTACAAAGCATACCTCCTGCAAGTTCTGATCTTCTTGAGTCCAAGAATTCAACACATGAGCCCCAGAATCACTCACAATGAAATTCACCTAAAAGGATCAAAAAAGCACATTAAGGTAACAGCCATTGTATTGTTACTTCCCCAAATACAAACATGAATTGCACTGCTTTTTTCTGGTAGTCTGGAGATATGTGCAATGACCAGCCAAACTCAAAATAGCAAGCCCACAAAAATCACACACTCGCACTATATTCACTCTTCTCTTTAGCAATATGATTAACAAATTCTACTTACATTTTTAAGCCACAAAATTATTCTCAACACCAAATTAATTTCCAAAATATTAGTATTTTAAGAATTAGATAATGTTTTCACTAGAATAGCTACAAAATAAAGTAAATTTTAATATTGCAAACTGCATATCATTCTCCAAATGTCACTGTACATCACAGGGTAAATATCTACCAAGATTTAATAAACATCACTAAGAAAATATGTTTTTCTCAACAAGGAGTTGGGTGTGCCAGGAAGCTCTCCCACTTTTCCAAACTGGTAGCTTCAGGGTGATCCTACCTCTTCATAAAGCCCAGAATTCCTTCAAAGGTGACACCAAAACCCTTATGAAGGAGCTACCACGTGTGTTTAGCAACAAAATTCAACTTGAGACAATACCTCACTCAAGCACAGTAATAAATCTCTAAGTTGCCCTAAGGCATCTCTCCATATTTTGCACTGAATTGTAAAGTGACATTAAGACAATAAGAATTCCCAAAATTAAATATGTAATGAGATTCATATACTACCAAAACCAATTTAAAGCACGACGAAGCACGTAAACAGTAGAAACTATTTTTAAGTGATAAATTATATTTGAGATTTTACTCTAAACAACAGTTAAAGATATGGAAAGACTTGCATAAAACATGAAAACATCCCTTATTGTATCAGGCATGATATACAGCGTGGCTGCAGAACTTACCAGTTTCTTGAAAGGGAAAATATCATACATTATTCTACAGTACTCCATGGATGATTCCACGGAGCAGGTCCACAGGGACTTGGAGATGGGAGCTAGAGGAATAATCCCCTGGGTGCGGTTCTTCACTAACATATCGAATTCCACGTGTTGCCTGCATGATTCTGCCATGTAGGGGCAGTGATCCACAACGAAAACAGTTTTGTGAGACTCAGAAAATATTTTCATTTTCTTCCTGAAAGACATGGAAAGCAGAACGGAATTGCACACGGTGAAAAAAACCAAACAGAACATACTGTAACATGACAGTGCAATTTACAGATAACATCCAAGAATTATCCAACTTTTACAAAGGTTATTTCTTACAGTATTTAGATTATATATTGCACATGGAAATGGACTCTTGACAAGGGCCTGGAGTGACAGGACAAGGGGCAATGGCTTCACACTGACTGAGAGGAGGGTTAGATTGGATATGAGGAAGAAATTGTTCCCTGTGAGGGTGCTGAGGCCCTGGCACAGGTTGCCCAGAGAAGCTGTGGCTGCCCCTGGATCCCTGGCAGTGTCCAAGGCCAGGCTGGATGTGGCTCTGAGCAGCCTGGGGTAGTGGAAGGTGTCCCTGCCCAGCCTATTTCAATCCAAACACTTCTGTGATTCTATGATTCTCCTGTGAGTTCCACAGAACTGTTCTGGTTTTCAAGAAGTGCAGAATTTTCCATTTTAAGGATCTCTTTGCATGGAGATAAACATCCTCTAGAACTCTAACTAGTCCATATTTAGTAGACTTCATTTCTAATCAGAAGAAACAATTTTTTCTCAAGAGGAAGAATACAGCAAAAAGTACAATTATACTGCTAAAAAGGCAACAAAAATGCACAGTATTACTCTCCCCACTTCTCTAATTAAAAGCAACTTTAAAGAAGTAGAGAAACTGCTTCCCACTTAAAGCTTATTTCCTAAAACAAGTAACATGGAAAATATGGTTAAGCTTTGAGGACCTTTAAGCAGCATAATCAGAATTTTAAGCCGACTTTCTATCTTGTCTCTGCTGAATACATCTCTCCTTTTAAACGAATATTTCCATCTGTACTTCAACATCTCACTGACAAACATACAAAGTGTGAAATTATAAGAATCACGCAGCAATGAGGGCTGGAAGGAACCTCCAGGGATCATCCAGTGCAGCCCCCTGCCAAGGCAGGGTGACCTAGAGCGGCTAATGCGTTCACGTGGGGCTGCAAGGTCTGCAGAGGGAAACTCCAGCACCTCCCCGGGCAGCTGCTCCAGGGCTCTCCCACCCTCAGCGGAAAGGAATTCTTCCTCGTGTTGAGGTGGAACTTCTTGTGTTTTAGTTTATGGCTATCGTTCCTCGTCCTGTCGCTGGGACCACCGAAAATGGCAATTTCCAGCGTAAGAATTTATTTTTCCATTCATTTCTGCTGAATTACAGAATACCCAAACCCAAAAAACCCACATATGACCTCATTAAAAAGCCTAAACGGCTAAAGCAAGGAGGATGCCAGCAGCCAGCCGGCTGTTCCCCAGGAAGCAGGGCAGGTCTGGCCCCGCTCTGGGCTGCAGCTGCCGGTGTCAGCGCAGCGCCTTCGGGAGAGCCCCGGCCGCTGCCGCCCGGCTGAGCAGCGTGTGCTCGGCGCGGCGGGGAGCCCGACGGAACAGGGAAGCCGCAGAGCCTGAAGGGGACGGCAGCGTTCCTCACCTGGGCCGGCTCCTCCTGTGGTGCAGCAGCCCCGGTCCCGCTCCTCGCCGCGCCCGGGCGCGGCCGCGGCCCCGCTCCGAGGAGGAGGAGGGACGAGGCCCGCGGGGCGCCCTAGACGGGGCCAGGCGCGGGCGCCTCCGGCCGGGCGCCCTCCATGGCCCTGCGGCGCTCTGCTCCCCCTCCTCGGGCGGCTCGGCGGGGAGCGCGGAGCCCGGGTCCGGCCTGCGCGCCCGGCGCCCGCGGGGGTGGGAGAGGCGGCCGGAGCCCCCCCCGCTCCGCCCACCCCTGAGCCCGCGGGGGCCCCGCGCGGCCACGGGCGCCGCCGGCACCGCGGCTCCCCCGGGGGGAGCGCCCGGCCCCTGCCCGCACCTCCCCGGGCCACAGCGCCCGGCCGGGATCACTCGCCCGACATGCCGAGGCCGCCGCCGGCCCCGCTCCCGGTTCCCGATCCCGATCCCGATCCCGATCCCGCCCGGGCGCGGACGCCCCGCCCGCTCCCAGCGCTCCCCGCGCGGCTCGGGGGAGGAGCCCGCGATCTCGCGAGAGCTCGGGGCGCCCTATGGGCCGGCCCCCCGGAGCAGCCGTGTTCTCGCGAGACCTGCGGGCGCGGCGCACAGCGAGGGGCGGGCAGGGCGGGCGCTCGGTGGTTGATTTCGGTTTGCGGAGGAGGAGGAGGTGTGTGTGAGCGCGCAGCGCAGCTCCCCGAGCGGCCGAACTGCCCGCTGCTTATACCGTTTAGGAAACAGAAGCGTCAGCGTACAAGGGTTGCAAGCTGTGAATTTGTCTCTTCATTAGTGCTCAGCCCCGTTTGCTGAGCGTATCTGGTTTATGCTCGCTAGGGCGCAGGCAGAGCGCTTCTCTCCACTGCGGTCTGGGGTCTCTTCAGTAGGAGCTCGGTGGTCGCGATCGCCCACTGCCCCAATTAACTTTGCCCCAGTTACTGCTCATTCCTGCTAACGTCATTCCTGGTGGCTCTCGGCCACAATGCCCCTTCATTCTGGGATTGACTTCCTTTTTTCGTGAAGGATTAGACAAACATGCGATTATAGAATCACACGGTGCCCTGGCTTGGAAAGGGCCTTAAAGCCCATCCATTTCCAGCCCCCTGCCAGGGCAGGGACATCTTCCACTATCCCAGGTTGCTCAGAGCCACATCCAGCCTGGCCTTGGACACTGCCAGGGATCCAGGGGCAGCCACAGCTTCTCTGGGCACCCTGTGCCAGGGCCTCAGCACCCTCACCAGAATTTCTTCCTAAAAGCCCATCTAAACCTACTCACAATGCATTGGCTGAACCCTAGCGTGCGGCTAGAGCTGCAGCTGAGCAGTTTAGCACAAACCCGAGCTCTGGCTCCACACCCCTCACCCCCGAGCATCGCCACCCACAGCAGGGCGGGGCGACTTCTCGCGAGATCTGCGGCAGCCGGCGGCCAGGGACGTCCTCTCGCGAGAGCGGCGCGAGGCCGGTGCCGCCCCCGCCGCACGGCGCCCCCTGGCGGGGCCGGGACGCCGCCCTCCCCTCACGCCGCCATTTGACATCGGTCGCGGCCGGTCCGGGTTCAGCCCCGGCGCGGCCGGAGCCCCGGGCATGAGTGAGTGCCGACAGGGGTTCGGGGATACGGGGGGCGCCGCTGTGTTCGTCGCCGGGCGGTCGGGAGCGCGGCGGAGGCGCGTTGCGACGCCCCGAGGCCGGGGCGCCGTGAGGGGCGCGAAGGAGGAGGAGGAGGAGGAGGAGGAGGAGGAGGACACCCCCTGCCCCCCCGGGAGCCGCGGGTCGGGGCGGGCCGGGTGCCCCTCACGTGTCTCGGCTCGCGCCGGTGTCGCGACAGGCGCCGGTGTCGCGATAGTGCCGCGGTTTGGGGGAGGAAGGGACGGTGGCGGCGGTGACAGCCCCGGGTGCCCCTGTCACGGCGGAGGGGACTCCTCGGGATCGCTCGCACCGGGAGCGCGGCGGGGACATGCCCGGGATGCTCCTGTCACACCGGGACCTTGACAACACGCTAAATTCCTTGGAATTCCTTGGAAATTGCCTTCTGGCTCAGCGCTGCCCAACTGGCCACTGTGGTAAAAAAACCCACGAGCTGTGGGAAAAGGTGGCTTCCAGTAAGGATAGAAAAGAAAGAAGAGGCAGAAAGTTGGAAGACGGTGGTTGCACAGCAATCCTTATTCTTTGGTGTTGTTTTTGGGGTTTAATTTGGTAATGAAAGCCATTAGTAAATAGCAGGAAGTGCCAGGCAGTGAGTTGGTAGTGGGAGTGTTGCTGGGTTGAGTTGTTGCTCTGCTACCTGTTGACAAGATTGCACTAACAAGCTTCTGTGCAACTGGGCATCTCTGGTAGGGCAAGGTTCAGCAGTCATTAACTTCAGCTCCTCTAGTCATGCTCATAAAAAATAATATATGGTAAGGATTCACTTAAATCGATTATATTTGATTAATTGGGGTTTTTTCACCCCTTAAATGTCCAGGCTAACTCACAGGTTTAGCTCAATTTCAGGATCAGGCAAAGGTTTTGTTTTTCACAGGCAGTCAGAGCATTTTAAATTTCAAGGATTAGGACCCGTGTCTTGCCCAAGAAGGTATTATAGCCAGGATTTGGGGCCACTGTGAATTACCATGACACAAACAATGATTCTGCTTTTTGAGGTACAAATGCTGCCTGAAAACTGGAGCTGGCCCCTGGCCTGACAGGGGACAGTCACTGCAGAATTTATGGGGCTGCCCTCCACATGTCTTGCCCAACTCATTCCCAGTGAAAAGGAGCACCAGTGGCTTTGCCACAAACGAGCTGCTTTTCCTCTGGTGTGGTTGTGCTGGGGCAAAAACAAAAAAGTGCATGTATTAAACATACACTGTTTAAAAATGCATATGGATGCAGACAGATTGTCAGAGGTGTTAAGTGCATTGTAGTCTGAATGCCAGATTTATTCCCAGCTCGTGGAGAGGCCTCTGAGGCTTTGTTTGGCCAGAGAATTCCTGCACTGTGAGTTGAGTTAAAGGCTGCTTCTCAGATTGCCCCTGAACATGGATCTTACTAAATCAATTTCAGCCAGTTAGTGTGGAAGATCATCTTTTGTCTGGGGTATTTCTGTAGGAAATCTGACTGGAGGGAGGAGCAAGGAGAGCAGATCCCTAAAAACAATGCTGTCTGGTTCCTCTCCAAGTCATATTTGAAAGAGCTCCCACTGTCAAGTCAGATAGAATAAGTTACCCACCCAGGATAGCAGAGCAGTCTGTTGAAGACCTTGATACCTCAAATACATCACATGGAAAGTTAAATGAAAATGCTCTCTGACAAACAGGAAACCTGCACATGCCAAAATGCTGATGTTTTTGATAACACATGAATCTCAGAAAACACAAGTTAAATGTCTAGTGTTTGAAATATCCTTGCTTCTACTACTTACCTGGGACAGGGGCAAGAGGTCAGTTGAAGTAAATTTGAGGATTTCTTTAAGTTTGGCTTAAGGATCCTGGGCTGTAATTTGTAAAGGTCCCTGAGAATGTTAGAAAATCAACTCAAAGTGATTTTTTTTTCCTGTAGCTCAGGAAAGACTCAATAATCTTTAATGCCTACAAAAATCTTTATTTTCGCAAATGGCCTAGCTAAGAAATGGGTTTATTTGATTCTTTCTGTATCTTAGAACGTTTCCTAAACCAAATATTAAGTCTGATATCAACGAAACCCATAAATCTCATAAACCTCTATCCCTGCTGTTTGATTGCTGAAGACTGTTGAAGGAGTTTAAGTAGATATCCTTTTCAGTAGAACAAGTGCAAGGTTTCTTAAAAGGAAATAAAAACTTAGGCTGAAAATCTTTGTCTTGAAACCTAATCTGCCAAGCATGAATATGAAAAAATGTAGCATAAAGGCCAGTATTGTTGGCAATATGCACAAGCATTTTGCAAGTTTGGTAGTACTGGCAATACATAATTCCTGTTAGAAGGCTGGAATTTTAAGGATGCAGTTGGTTCTTTTCCTTAGCTGAGTTGCTGTCTTTCTCCATGCTGTTGAAAATGTCAGTTCTTTTCTGTAGAGTGATGTTTGTGTTCATTTATAGACATGAACAAACACAAGCCTTTCGTCTTCTGAATTTTCCATGAGCAATTTTCTCTGCTCCATCAGTGTGAGCTTCTCCTTTTCTGCTGATTTAATTCATCAGAATCTTCCAGGCCACTGTAATCCTTCAGCATTCTTTTGTGCTAGATTTATACCTCAGTTATCCTGAAGCATATCAGTTAGGAGGGCACCTTTAAAAAGAAAAAAAGCATTGAAAATGAATGAGTTGGTGGAATATTCTTCTATTTTCTGCCTTGCTCTAACAGAAGCATGAGCAGTGCCCAGCTTTGGTGTGTTCAGTGTGCTGCCTTTGGCAGCTGATGTACCCCTGGGTAGCTGTGCTGTGTGGAGAGGGGCTGTGGTGCAAACGCTGCCTTCCTTTGTCGCGTTCAGGAATGAGCTGCACCATCGAGAAGGCGCTGGCGGACGCGAAGGCGCTGGTGGAGCGGCTGAGGGAGCACGACAGCGCGGCCGAGGCGCTCATCGAACAGACCACGGCGCTCAACAAGCGGGTGGAAGCCATGAAACAGGTCTGCTCTCCAGCTCTGCTTGCTCCAGTGAAGAGCAGCTGGCAAGCACAGCATTTCCCATCCCTTGTGTGCTTCTGTGCAGCTCACATCGAGCGTGGTGCTCAGTTAATCCTTTCATGCCATACTTGGTGTTTTTATAGGAGGTGTGGCTCTCATCTAAAAATAGCTTGTTTATATAGTTGGAGCCTGTGAAAAAGTTTTCACAGTTACTCCAGCATAAATATTGAAAACAAGCATTTCAAAACAAGCATCTCTCTGGTAGAAATGGGCTTGGTATCTTAACAAACCCTTTGTGGTGTCTCATGTTTTGCTCTCCAGTGCAATACTACACATCTTCATTAATTTCAACATGCCCATTTAATCATGCAGAGGCTCTGTCTTGTTTTCTTCTGTACAGAATACTTTGCAGTGTCCCCTTTTATTTCCAAATAGCCTCTTTGGCTTTTTTGGTGCTCATTTCTCTTCTGATGTTGTGCTGTTCAAGGCATGTTGTTAGATTGAGTGTGATTTTCACAGAGAACTGAGAAAACAAAGATGTTTTCTGACTTTCCATATGGGAGTTCATTCTGTCACTTTAATGAACCCAAGATATGTTAATGGGCCTATAAAATAATAAAACCCTGCATGCAATTCAGCCCTGTAAAACTAGTCATGCAGAGGCTCCATGGCTTCAGATCAAGAGTATTACATTTACCTACCATCTGTTGGGAGTCAGGATCCAGTGACTCCAATGTGTGTGACTTGTACCCACACAGCCTTGTGGTTTAAGGTTTTGGGAAGCCACACTAAATGTCAAGAGGTTAATACCTCATGCTTTGTCTTTACCACATCTCTATGAGTTTCAAATTGCCTGATGGTGAACTTGATCTGCATTAACTGAAGGTTAAATAACAGCCTCCACACACACTTAAGGTATGAAACTTGTTTAGAAACGAAGGTGATGCTTTTGTGTCTCTAAAGGACAGGATGTCTGCAACACCTTCAGGTGTGTGTGTTTGATATTATTATTTAAAGCAAGCATTGTCTCGCTGGTTACAGACTCTGACTGCTAGTGGAACTGGTGCTTTGTGACCTGCTGAGTAATGCCTGCCTTTGGTTAATCAAATATGTTCTGCCCTGTTGGTTGTTTTTTTAATAACCAGTACCAGGAAGAAATCCAAGAGCTCAATGAAGTAGCAAGACATCGCCCTCGCTCTACGCTGGTGATGGGTATCCAGCAAGAAAACAGACAGATTAGGGAATTGCAACAGGAAAACAAAGGTAAAACATGAATATTCTGTCCTTTTCAAGCTCCAGCCAGCATCACTGGAAATAGTGAGACATTTACCATTGATCTTTTTTTCAAAATTTAGCTGCAGAAGAAATTTTTTCTTCTAATTTCAATTTGTCATAATAATTTCAATTGATCATAATACAATTCAAGAGTCTTAAAGTCAAACCTCTGGGAGTGATTAACAAAAAGAGAGATTTGGGAAAAATTACTTTTTTTGATCCTTACCTAATGTCCAGCACAAGTAAGGAGACAAATAGGACTTAATTCTGTATAGGGATATGTTTGAAGAAGTGTTTTCCCACTGCTGCAAATAATAGGAGCAGTCAGGACATGGTATGGTGTAAGTATATTAGTATAATTCCTTCTGGAATTCTGTACATTAGGAATGCACTGTTCCTCCTGGAAGGCCTTAGGTATTGTAACAGTTTCATTCAGCAAAGGATTCAGTGATCCCAACTCAGATGAGTCTTGCCTTATCTCAGGGCTTATTTATCCTTTGACTCGGTATTTTGAACAAAAGCACTTTTTGACTCTTGGTGAACCTGCAGATTCTTTTGTACAGTGTGCTTGTAGTGGCTGGGCTAAAGCTGCTCACCCACACTCCAGGTGGCTTTTGTCAGCCAGAGGGACTGGACATGAAGTCACACTGACAAAAGACCATTTGTTACTGACCAGGAATTGTCCCAGGCTGGTCACCATCAAAGCCATTTGCAGAGCCTGTGTAGCTATCGTGGTGCAGGGAGAGGGGACACTCAGTGATGGGCTTATTTCAGTTTTCTCAAGCTGCAGTACTTGTGCATATTGATTTGGCTCTTCTGTGTAAACTCTAAAGTGAATTTTAAATTCTGTTGGCAGAACTGCGCACATCTCTCGAAGAGCACCAGTCTGCTCTGGAACTCATCATGAGCAAGTACAGAGAACAGATGTTTAGGTTGCTTATGGCGAGCAAAAAGGATGATCCAAGTATAATAATGAAGTTAAAAGAGCAACATTCCAAGGTAAAAACGTTATTGAGGCTTTTTGGGTTTTTTTCAGTTAACACCTGAATTAATTTGTAGTGGATCAATTCAAAGCTTACTTTGTCTCAATTTTCCTGTTGCTGTACTACTGAGTCCTAATTTTTATAATCCATTCCATGCAACACAAACAGGACACTATCAGTTGAACCTAACCAGCTTCTCATTTATTTAAACTTCCAGCAGGTAGCATTTCATTATTGTATTTGCTTAACTTACTTTCTTTTCCACCTCGATCTTTAAGGCAACTGCCCTGTTAGACTGCCTGAGCTTAGTAATATTCCCACTTCTAGACTGGTTTTAACTGAGCTTGTGACATCAATAAATAATTAGCAAACCAGTGCTTAGGGAGAGTAGGAGGAACAAGCTTTTTAAATTCAAGATTCAGGTTTTTTCCTCTAAATATCGTAAATAAATTAAAAAACTTATAAGTCTGTTTGACTGTTGAATAACTGAATGAAGCAGGAAACAAGAGTGTATGCTCAGTTATTCAACAGTCAAAAGGACTTTTAAATATTAGGGGAATTCATTATTCTAGGTCACTAACACATTTAAACAGGAGCTTTTTTAGCAAATTATTACATTTCATTGAAAATGTAACAAACATTAGAGCACTGCAGCTCTGTAGACAAACATAAATTCTAAGTGTTTAATAATCTTTTACCTCAGCTAACTTAAGTTTGCAAAGCAAAGTTAGGGTCTGCTTACAGGGAAAACAAAATTTCAGAATTTAGTTCTTTCTTGCCTGCTTACATCCTATGTGTGTAATTAGTGCCATTGGTATGAAAAAAACACTGGATTAGAACTATATCTTTAACATAAAATCTTGAAAAATGACAGGTAGAGATCATTTACAAAGAAATTACCTCTGAATATGGTATAACATGTCCTACAGCTTCAGGAGAACCAGCACAAGAGGGTAAAAGTATATCCATCCTGAAATAGACTGGGATAGTTCCTTTAGGAGCACTTCCATGGAGGAGAACATTGAGGAAAAAGAAACAAAAGAAAAAATATCTTGCATTATAACTGGAACAGGAGATTTAGGCTCCAGCATTTCCATTCAACCCTACATGAATGCCTGATAAAAAGGATTTATCACCCTTACCCTGACAGTTAGGATTTCTGGAATTTCACTGTAAGCTCTCTAGCTCAGCCCTCACAGTCAGGAAGACTGAACAATCTTGAAACACTTTTGAAACACTTCTCCCTTGTTAAGTAAAAACTCCATTATACCCAAGGAGTTAAGCTCCCTGTTACCAATGGCTTGTTTTCTCAAGTGCCAGCTGTTATTTTAGTGCCTATTTACAGATTATTACAAGATCATTGATTGCTGCAGATCAACAAGCACCTCCTTTAAACAGAAAAACAGTTTCTTTTGGTAGTGTTGTGTGCAAGAGAAAAGGGCATGTTGGTAGCAGTGACCCTGAGCTAAACCTACTGTTTGAATTTGCTCCGCTGAAACAAGTCCTTGAAATGGGTGTGGCTCCTTTTTATCTCTTTGGAGAGAAAAAACTCAACGGTGTGAAAAAGAGAGAGATACACAGAGGCTTTCACTTTCGTTGCATTCTTTAGTTTTACCCCATACAAGTTTCCACATGTGCCTTCCAGTTTGGCATTAGGATCTGATCTAACACCAGTGACCTTGGAACAGGCCTGAAGTTGCATTGATCCAGAGACCACAGGAGCTGGGAAAACAGGAAGCAGGGAGGACAGCAGTGTATCTGAAACCAACAGCTCCTACCCAGTCCTTCTCAAGGGTACATCTTTTCCTGACCACAGCTTCCTGTCAAGCTAAATTTGGGACATCTTTGAAAAAAGAAAACGTTATGTGTAATCACCTGCAGCGGAAACTGAGAAGAAAATAAAGATTTACAGCAAGTTCTTCCCTGCCCACTCACATTCAGAGTGGGCATTTAACAACAGCTAAATTATAGCTTGGACAGTTGGAACGGCAGAAAGGAAAGGGCTGATGTTCATTTTAGCAAAGGGTATTTGTTTTGGTCAGGTAAGTTTATGATTCCAAGGGAGACAGTTCTTTGTGGTAGTTTAAAGGCAAGATGGATCTTCTGCCAGTTGTGTAGGCTTCCCATCAAATTTATTATTTAAAGATGGGATTTGGCTTTAGTCTCTACTGTCCTTCACTTCAGCCCTCCTGTCCTGCTTTTCCTGATATTAGCTAATAAATACTGTGGATTTTGTCCTGAGGCCAGGGCAGGCCCAACTAGACTGGCATCACAGCAGAGCTGGAATAAAAGACAAGTTGAAAAATGAAAGCTGCTGGAAATACCATTAAACTCTCTGGCTTAACTGAGCAGCAGTGAATAGCAGAGGGGCAAAGGCTCTTCATGTAGCATTGTGGGGAAAGGCAGCAGTGACCCTTCTTCCTGAACCTCTGAAGTCCAGAGCCCAGATAAGCTGGACTTGAAGGTGGATTCAAGCAAAAGTACCTAAAATAAAGTTTTGTAATACGTGACAAAGTAAATAGTACCACTACACCTGGTGTTTCCTAGAGAGAAATGCCTGTCCATGGGCTGTTACTGGAGATCAGGTTTCAGACATCTGGAAAGAATGAGGCTTTCCCTGCTGTTCTCAGAGGAGTTGAGTGGTTTTGCATATCCAAAATAACACATATCAGTTCCTGCTGCACAGGAAGGTGTGGTCAGGGCAAGCACAAAAACAACTTGTAGCCATTTGGAGGCTGGGGATGATACAGTCAGTTAAGCTGTATCAAATTCCAATGAAAGGGATCCCTGTGGGGCAAATCACATCTGTTTAATTAAACAGGACCACTGTGGCTGTCCCCACTGTAGAGAGAATTTTCCAAAATTGAGATGTGTGTTAAAAAATGTCACACCAGTTAAAACACTTTTAATGCTTGGCTTTCTTTAATAATGCAGGAAATACAGTACTAATATATTACTAAATATTTCTGTCTCAGGAGCTGCAAGTGCACGTGGACCAAATTACAGAGATGGCAGCAGTAATGAGAAAAGCCATTGAGGTGGATGAAAGGCATGGCTGCAAAGAGCAGGAGCGCATCACCCAGCTCGAGGTGAGGAGAAAGCTGCAGGGGCACAGAGAGGGGAGTAAAGACCATCATAGGTCCAGTCAATCACTGCTGTTGTGTTACCCTTGCCTTGCTGGAGCAGGGGAAGCACCACTACAGCTTAATCTCAAGGAGGGAATGCTTAAAGCCCATCCAAGAGAGCAGGAGGGTCAGAAACCTGATGTTCTCCCACGTAGAAGATGTCACAGCACTGATTTTGGTGCATTAGTTTGAAAGCAGAGAGGAGGTTTTAACAGCTACCCTTCTTTCTTTCTGGAGTCCTATTAATGCCTTTTTCTTCTCTGGTTCTAGCAAGAAAACAAAGGCTTGAGAGAAATTCTCCAGATCACTAGAGAATCGTTTCTGAACCTCAAGAAAGAGGATGCATCAGAGAGCACATCCCTGTCAGGATTAGTGACAAGCAGTGATCTGAGCCTGAGGAAAAGCTAAGGACTCTGGGAATCAGCAAGCTTCAGTTGCACACTTACCAATGGAGCATCAGGGGGCACTGGTCAAGCACTTGTTACTGAATAGGGCACCAGCAAGAGAATGCATCCTACTCCAGCTCAGTGGCTTTTACACTGTGTAACATAAATTCAGCTGGTATTCTGCAATACCCTCAGTGACAGATTGATTGCCATAGATCTAACCTCAGTAGGAAATGGATTAATGCACTTGCTGAATTGCAGATTCTTTTTTATATGAACTCATTTTACAGATAAAAGGTGAGATTTCAAGTAATTTATATAAATTATTACTCATACAAAGTTTCAGTGCAACTCTTAGGTAATAAAGGTAAGATTTCAATGTCTGATCTCTGCCTTGAAAGTAGTAACTTATGAATATGCTTTGTGCATGATCCACACAGCATTTTTTCCTTTTGTTTTGGTTTTTATAAATTCTCGTTTTGCAACAAACCTCTTTGATGGGAGGGGCACACAGGCAGCATAAAACTTAAGGATCTTTGTCATGTAGCCTTGGGCTATCCCTTTCAAATATAAAGGCAATTTTTAAATGTAAGGAATGCTGTCAGTCAGTAGTTTGGTGGGTTTTAAATTGAATGAGATTCTTTAAAACATGTGCACTGAATTGTATTGTGAGGACATGGAAAGAGCTGTTAGCCCATTGTTCCCAGGAGCACAGGTAACAATGCAATTCTGCTTCAGCTTTGCCTGTAGGAGAGGAAATCCAGCTCAGTTCTCTGTCAGGAAGAAGCACATGAGTCCCATGCCTTTGTTCTGCAGTTGCCTGCCCAAACTTCCTAACTGGGAATTGGCAACAGGAAAGCACCCAAGCTGTGGCAGTAGAAAGGGGTGTGGAGGAAGGAGGAAGCAGCTTCTTGGTAGAGTTGGCAGCCTGCAGTTAATACTCTAAATTTTCCTTTCTTCAATATTAACTAGTCATCAAGAAGGTTTTAAAGGGAGTTAAGCAGAGTGAAAGCTGTCAGCTACAGAAAACTGTGGAACTACAGCTGCCACCCACAGTTTAGCATTCTGGCTGTTCAATAACCCACCAAGCAACATGAGCTGAGCTATCCTGAAACCAACCAATACTTCCAAGCCTGCCAGCTTCAATACAGCTTCCTGTGCCTCAGCACAGCTTCCCTGGGCTCAAGGTAAATGTTCCACAGGGCTAAGGGGGAGCTTTCAGTGTCACTGAACTGACTTAGGGGCAGCTCAGTACCTTTGTTCTGTTCTCTCTGTTGCTGCGCCTTCCTGTGGTGGTTTTAGAAGGAGTAAAAGGAGAAGAGAGTGTTAGCAGGCAGCAAATGCTTGTTTTCAGTGAACTAATACGTGTGCTGAAAGGACAGGGAAATCAGGTCTCCACATTCTCAGAGTCTGGTTTAGAAATGGAGACTCTGCTGCTTCTCTTTGCAGAGCACTTTGGCTTCTCTCTAGGCTTAAAAATAGGCTGAGGACATTGGCATGCATGGAAAAAAGTTATGGCCATTTCCAAACTTACGAAACAGCCGAGGGGGAACATTTTAGCTCAAGCACAAAATATTCCTGTCTGGTTTTATTATCTGTAAAGCCTCGCCAATGCTTCTCTAATTTAGATTTTGCATTTCTGCCGTGGCTTGCAAGCTGCTGACTTACCAGAAGCAACGTCTTTTTTCACTGGAGTGTTCTGTTGTTGTAAACTTAGAAGGAATTTTGGGTTCAGTTGTTGAAGTTCTTGTTTCTAGAAGCATCTTTTCAGCCATGCACTGCTGTCAAGAGGCATTTCTATCCATTTGATGCTGAATTCAGCTTCGTGGCTGACTTCTGGTTTGGCTTTTGAATACAGAAGAGGGTTGTTAGTCTGTGGCAGTACTTTCAGGTTGCTCTATGATGAAATAATGCTTGATTAGTGTTTATTTTTGTAAATTAAAAAAAAAATGTGACTTAATTTATCTACTCCTAGTCTTCACATTTGATACGCCTCCCCTTTCATTCCCCTGCCCTGATCACGTTAGGATTTTAAAGAGCCTTCACAGTGTGTGGAGTGACTATTTTTCATTGCATACCTGTTATTTTTGTAATGCAGATGGCTTGAAAAGGATTTATGGCTAGAATTGTGTACTGTACAGTAAACTTATTTTATCAATAAAGTTGACTGAAAACATGGATGTCTCCATGATTAAAGCAAGGTACTGGATCTGAGCTGAGCCTTGTTGGCAACACAAGATAAAGAAAAGGCAACCAAAACTTCTAACTGGCAGCTGCTCAGCTGAGGGCACACTGTAACTAAATTGGGCAGGTTTGTACAACTGAAAGCTTTATATAGCCTTGACTTTTTAACAAGCACACTGGATTAGAAGATTCTATTAAAATACAGAACTAAGGGCTCTGTTCTCATGCAGAATTACATGTACTGGGATCCCTGTGTATATACCCAGACTAAATTTACATTAGCTTAGGGAGTTGCCTTGAGCACTTTTTCTGCGTAAAAGAGGATTTTCCACATCTGCTGTTTGAGTGTAAAACTTGCACTTGTTCTTTTTAGAGAGCCAGGAGTCTGAGTGTCCAGGGTGTGAGCAATGGTCACTTTGGCCAGGGAAGCACAGTGGTGCTTCTCACAGCATGAGGGCAGAGGGAAGATGAGGTCTTAGAGCTCATCCAGTGCCATTCCTACCATGGACAGGGACACCTTCCACTGTCCCAGGTTGCTCCAAGCCCCATCCAGCAAGGGGGCACTGCCAGGGATCCAGGGGCAGCCACAGCTTCTCTGGGCAACCTGTGCCAGGGCCTCAGCACCCTCACAGGGAAGAATTTCTTTCTAAATTTTAATCTTAACCTGCACTCAGTCAGTGTGAAGCCATTGCCCTTGTCCTGTCACTCCAGGCCCTTGTCAAGAGTCTCTCTCCATCTCTCCTGCAGGCTCCCTTCAGGCACTGCAAGGCCACAGTGAGGTCACCCCAAAGCTTCTCTTCTCTTCTGCAGGTGAACAATCCCAATTCCCTCAGCCTTTCCTCCCAGCAGAGCTGCTCCATCCCTGGGATGCCCTTGGTGTCCCTGCTGTGGCTCCAGCAGTGCTGGTGTTGCTATTCTGGAGGCAGAAGCAGCTGCCCCACGCTGTGAGCAGAGGTTCCCTGCTGACCTGACCCCTCAGGAACACTTGAGCTGTGCTGGAGCCCTTGCCCTGCCTGGCTGTTTGATTCTCCCACACGGGCCTGCTGTGGGGCAAGGCCCCATCCCACCTCTCTCGTGTGTGGTGCAGGTGCATTTCACACTGGGGATGGCAGAACAGGCACAGTGAAACAAAACCACTGACCTCCCACACGGAAAGTGTGCTGCAAAGTAGAACAGACTGTTTCAGTGACTCTATGAGAGGATGGACTAATTCCTGCTGCCTGCAACCACCTTCCTTCCCCAGACACTGGGAGCCAGCACGGCCTTTGTATCAGAGATCATTATTTCCCACTTTCAGGAAAAGACTCACCTGACATCTGCCTTAACCAACTGCCCAGCAAAGAGAGAAACACTTCGTCACTGCAGCCTTGGAAGAAGTTCGTGCTGGCAGCACTCCTCAGGGCCGAGTCAGAGAACAGTCACACAGGGGAAACCCACAGAACTCCAGCTGCAGTCCCTGTCCCTTGTCCCAAGGGGAAGGTTTACCTTTTTGAAGCATGGCAGACACTGATTTCCTGCAGTGTTCTCAGCACCGGAAATCCCCCGATCCATACACCTGAGGCTGGCTCTTCGAGCAGTGAGCAGCATCAGAGCTGTTTGTAGGAAGTCAGTCCTTGGAAGCTCAAACAGCACAGCACACCAATGGACACAGGGTGATCAGCACCTTCCATTTTCCAATACTATGTTCAGGAACACCGTAAACAAATTTTTAAATGACTCATCTGCAACTCATTACATTCCTGGCTAAGCAAACAGCAGCTGCCTCCTAGGATACTCTATCTGTGCTTCTTTGCTTCCCGCATAGGGCTTTTTCACCTCCCCCAGCATTCAGGATAAAAAATTAGATAATCTGTTGTTAAACCAGACAACATGGAAAAATTGGAACTGGTGCTTTTTCTGATGAGGCAGCCGTGTGAAGACCCAGTTCTAAGCAGGCAGGGAAGTTTTACACAACCCTCTTCTTCTGCCACTCCCTCTCGCCCCCAAAATGAGCTCATTTATTGCTCTGCTTTGAAGTTTTGACTTCTCCCAGTGTGCAAGGAAGCACAAAGCCTGTCATGCTCACCAGGAGTCAGCTGCCTGCTTGGAGCTGTGGACTAGAGCAGACAGGGTCTGAGAGCAATAGAATAAATGTTAAAAACAACAAGTATCTGTTGAACACATAGAAGTGTTATTGGAGCTACTGTTTCTAGAGAAAACTCAGACACCAGAGCCTACTAATCCAGGATGTAGGAGGGGATGACATAACCAGATGGACACTGGCAAAATTCAAATCTGGATATATCAATGCATCCCAGCTCATGAGTCAGAACACAATCACCTAACATAATTCTCACTTCACATACCGAAGGCTCAGTGTTTCTTATGCTCACTATTCACTGGATAAACCAACCAGGAACCAAAGTTCCACTAAAGCTAGCCCCAAAAATGGCTGCAGACCTACAGCTGCTGATGGATCAATGCAGAGAGGTGGAAAACTCCAAAGCTCAGTGAAAAATGCACATTTTGAGATGGAGCCTTCTGATTTCCTCTTTTTTGGAAGCCTTTCCAGATCCAGGACAGCTCTAGGCAAAGACAGAAAGGTTTGTGCTGGAAGGAACCTTAAAGAGACCTCAAGCAGATCTCACCTGGACACAGGAGACACCAAAGCAGTGATGAAAGGTGCTGTTCTTCCCTCTGCACACACAGCACCCAAACAGCCAAACCTGCAAACCCCAGCGCCCCGCCGGTCACTGCTGCTGGCTGAGCTTCATGGCACATCCTGCTGGGAGCATTGGCACTTGTACCACTACAATATGCTTGTCCTTAGTCTAATTAAAAATAAAAGCACTCTCCTGAAGAGTTCCTGATGTCTGTGCCACATAACAACAGGGATTTGGTCCTCAAGCAGCTTTACATTAAACAGTGCTTCACCCCCTCAGTTTTGGTACCCAGTCAGAACAGATGCACTGCAGGGTAGGATCCAGCTTTCCTTGGGCAACTGCCTCAGTACAGAAAAAATGCCTTGAAAATACCCCTTCAACACTGCAGTGGATCAGTTCATGTATTCTGATCATCACCACTGTTACTCACTGTGCCTTAAAGATTATAGAAGAAAATTCCTGAACCATCTCTTGGCAGAATTAAGAAAAGGAAACAATCTCCAAGTCAGGATCTCAGAAGAAGAGTTCAAAGTCCACTTCTGCTATGGGATTGCTATGTGATCTTGCAGACCAGTTTTCAGGCAAGAAGGGGATGACAACTATTCCTTTGTTCCCTAGAGCCTCATCTGACAAAGCTGTCAAAAAAAAACCAAAAAAAAAGCCTCTTTGGACCACGCGCTCCCCTGAGAGGCTGCACAGAGAACAAGCCACACTCGCAGCCTCTGGGTGTCACTGCAATGCCAGCCAAGCTCACCCACCTCAGCCCTTGGCAAGAACTTTTCAAAGCAAACTCTCCCTGCAAGATCAAAGGCAGAGGCTAAACTGTAAAAGCATCATTGCATTCAAAGAGACCCTTTAGTTCCAATATTCTTTGAAAAGACATCTTTATTATAAAAGATATAGAAAATTAGAGTTAAACTTGTTTCTTGCACAATGTTAATGACAGCAGTTATAAAAACCCACCAAGGTAAACATGTTTAAGAGCATTTCTATACCACAGAAGTATTTGCTGCTTGCCATCCCACATGGCAGAGACATGCTCAGGATCAGTGCAGGGAGGACAGGCAAAGACTCAGGAAAGAGCTCCTTGTTTACCCCCTTGAGCCAACAGCACAGGGAAACAAGACCCAAACTGCAGGATTTCAGCCTTGCTTTGCTGTTTGAGGCAGATGTTCTAGCTCCAAGCAATGGTGGGATTTGTCTCTAAACATCAGAAGGGTTCAGTCACCTCGGGCACTGTCTTTGAGCTCTCAGTCCTTAAAGAAAAGCTATTTTAAAGTCATCCATTCCTTTCTATGCCAGGGTGTTTTAACTTCCAACCACGTTCCCAGAAAAAGTTCTTTTGCCAGTTTCCTCAGAAACATATTTCCTACCAAGAATTTAAAGTGGTGGCTGAGAATTTAAGCTTCCTCCCTAGGGAATTCCCTGATGGAGGCTCCAGGCAGGCACCTGAGCAGCCACTTACCTGCACACAGGCAGGACTGTGCACTTGGCTGCCCTCACTGAAGGTCTGGATGCAGGGAGAAGGAGGAAGAGTCACCATAACCTGTGCCAAGGTCCAGGATGTGAGACTTCAGCCATCCTTCAGTGCATGACACATCCCACTGGACACCAGGAGTAGGCACGAGAGGCAAGCACAGGTAAAACAGCCTCAGGTCTGCCTGGGGAGTTACATGAGCCAAAACCACTTTGCTCCAGTTGGCATTTTGAAAATGGCTCCTGGGGTTTTGTTTTTTAAGGAAGGCTTTTTAAGGAAGAGGCTTTTAAGGAAGCCACCACATGAGATTGGTCCCTCATCTGTTTTTATACTACATTCTACTTTGGGCAGATGCAATTTGAATAGGTAAGGAACACATTCAGTGAGCAAGGATCCTGGTCAGTATTTTGCTAGCTGAATGCTGGTTTTACCCCTTAAAATTAAAAGATGATTAAAAATAAATAATTAGTGTTTCAGCCAACTCTAGGGGGAAAAAATTGCCACTGGCTACAAAGAGCTTATTTAGTTTTTTCTTTTATGACAGCACCATCAAAAAAAGACTATACCAGAGCAAAAACAAGACACAGGCTGTTCAGAAAGCAAACAGGGAGACAAATCTCTTGTGTTCTCTTAGCAGTCATCTCTGCACAGACACCAGATGACCAGCTTGCTACAGAACCACCCAAAAGCAAGGGAAAAAGTCTTCTTGTCTCAGATCAATCCTCATTCCTGAGTCCCACAGTGCACACATACAACAGTTAACTCAGTGCAGTTTAAATTCAAGTCACTCCGTTCAGCTTGCAAGGTTCAGTAACACTTTTTGGAAACCAGTGTGTCTGCAGCCACACATTTTGTACCTGTATTAGGAGGACATGCTCAGTTCCTGCTGGAAGAACCCCTTGTGTGTCCAGTCCTTGTCCCTCCCCCTCAGGGCTGGACAGGCTGCCCACCCTCAGGAACGTCAGGCACTGCCTCAGCAGAGGTTTCCACATGCAAGGAAACAAGCAGCAGGTTGCTTTCCAAGGTCTGTTTGACACTTCACGTACCCAAACAGCAAAGTAGAGCCCACAGGATCAATGCCTGTCCTTGGCCACAAGTACAGGATTCTGCAGCTGGACACAAGCAGGTTACAGTGGGCAGAGTGTGCCACAGAGGAGCCACAATCAGCATGTAGTGTACTGGACAGGTAACTGGTCTGCCAAGCTGGGCAAACAGCAATCTCTTATTCAGCAGGACAAAGTAGCAGTGGTAAATCCTGCACCACTGGCTGGTTGCTGGTAATCATCTCACCATTCCCAGATCCTCCCTCTCTGTTCCCACCAGTTATTTAGCAAGTCACAGAAGCAGTGGAGTTCTCTCCCCAGCTGGCTGGTCTTTCTGGAAGAGCTCTTTGATGTGCAGCAGCTTGTTGTGGATCCTCTCCCTCAGGGGAGGGATATGGTGGCTGGGATCTAAGACATTGGTGCTCCTTCTCTCCCTCTCCCGTTTCCAGGTGAGGTAGGGGTGTGGTGGGAAGGGCACCTCGCTCCTCTCCCGCCGGAGCTGCACTGTGATCCCGCTGAGGGCCAGCAGTGCCCACACTGACAGGATGATGAAGTCTGCAAAACGGAGGAACAGATGGCTACTGCAAAGCAGAACATTCTGTGCTTTCCCCAGCACAAACACTGAACAAGTTTGGTGACAGAAAGGAATGGAGTATCATCTCTGCATCCTCACATGCCCAGAGGATCTCCATGCAGAGACCAGGATGCACAGGGAGTTGGAAAGAGTCTGTTCACTGTATTAGGCCTCTGACTGCCCACTCTGCAAACTCCTCAGCAAACTGCCAGCCCAAGCCTGAGCAGCACCTTTCACAAGGGTCTTTGTCACAACATCTGCAGGAAAGCTCCTGCCTTTGAGTCTACTCAGTGTTGCTTTTGAAGGACAATAATTTATCACGTGGCAGTTAAATCTCACACTGTACTGTGTTCTCCCATCCCTTCCTGCTCTCACCCACTGTTAACAAACCAAGAGGCAGTGATTCCTTCTTAAAAAGAGAAGAAAGTCTCAGGACTCACCATTCCTTTGAAAAGGCACATTGGTGTAAGCTCTGCTGAAATAATTGTTGAGGACCCTTCTGAGCAGGTCTAAGGTGATGTAAGCAAGGCTTGTGTAGACATAACAAGCAATAGCCAGAATCACTGTGTAAGAGCCCACTACTCCAGAGGCCAGGATGTTCAGCTAGACAGGGAGAAAAAACATTGCTTTAGGAGCCTGATGAACACTCTATTCCTCACTTCCTTAAGACAGTAGAATCATAGAATCTCAGAATGGCCTGGGTTGGAAGGGACCTTAAAGATCATCCAGGGACACCTTCCACTATCCCAGGTTGCTCAGAGCCACATCCAGCCTGGCCTTGGACACTGCCAGGGGTCCAGGGGCAGCCACAGCTTCTCTGGGCAAGTATTTTGTAATTTTTGTCAGTTCTTCTGTGATGAACTGCCTGCACACACCTGTTAACCAGCCAAGCTGATAAGACAGCAGGAGTCAACTAAACATATGTGTATGTTATGTGCAAAAGAAGTCACTCCTTTGGTTATGGACCATTTAGTGCAAGTAGGGCTGAACAGGAGCTGCCTGGAACTGGTTCTGTGCTGAGCTTCACAAAGCTGTGCTAAGTTTTCTGTACATATCCCACAGGACAACATTTTGCATTAAGAAGTCTGACCCTCCTCCCTCCCTCCCTCCTTCTGAGGTGACAGCACAGTTACTTACAATTCTTGGACAGCCAACAAAAAGCACTGGAATCATCAAGGCTACACAAGTGAAGGTCACCCAGAACACCACATCATCCCGGAAGACCCTGTAGTCTCCTGCCAAGAAACCACACTTGCCAGTGAGGAAAACATTTCCCTTTCTGCAAGTGGTTGGGGGTAAGCTTTTACCCCCCAAAATTTCCTATGTTCAGAAATACCTGGAGTACATTATTGAAAAGCTCAACTTCTGATCTCAAATGCTGACTGTTAAAGATGCATTGGGACAGTTATTTGAGAACAGAAAAATTGCCCCAGTTGAGCACAGGTCCTGTACCCTCTGCTGGAACAACAGATCTTGTCCATGGGACACAGATTTTTGACAAGGTACATGTTACTCACCTGGTAAGAATAAAAAGTACCAGAGTACTGCTGCCCCATAAGAAGCCATTTTATGGCTTATATGGGTTTCTAAGGTAAAAATCTGCATCTATTCAAGTTTGACTCTGGAGTACGGTGCAAATGTAGCCATCACAACAACAGGCAACAAATTCTTCTGGCTTTAGGAAAATTAAATCACTCAAACACTTTTTTGCTCCCCCTGCCTTCTAAGGCCTGTGGATTAACCAGAGGGGACAAGCTGACCCCCAACTGAGTTACTGTTCCATTGTAATGAAGAGCAACCAGGAACTGCATGGATTATCACAGAATCATGGCTCGAGTCAAACACACATGACTGGAGAATAAAATGTTCCACCAAGGGACCTTAGATTGAGAAGTTTTGAGACTAAAAGCTACAACAGTGTAGCTGATGCTCTGATGTGCCAGAGGGACTCCAGCTCAACAGGCTTACTGACTCTTAAAAAATTTGTCTAAGGTCTTTATGCCTGAAGCCTCCTAATTAGACTGTAGATTTGCTACAGGGACTTGCTCTGGACTGAGAACAAGAGAGCAAGTGCATGCTTGGAGGAGAGCTGGTGTTACACAGAGATGACACACAGCTTTAGTAGGAAGAGTCTCACCAAGCTGTCTGCAGAATAATCAGTTTCCTTTTCCCAGAGTAGTTTTAGTTA